>NC_058368.1:85427842-86094092 GCF_018350175.1 Felis catus
TTATAGCAATATTTGATTAAAGTAGAATAAGAATTAACAGCATGGGACTGAATGAACTGAGGGAAACATAATTTTTATGACTTCTTGTTTGAAACATTGTTGGTTCTTTAATGCTTTGCTTTTCCAGTATTAAGGAACCTATTAGCTTCAGCTATCTATGACTTACAACAACACGGTAAAGTACACATTTGTAGACAAAGGTGACGCATTTACTTTTTCCCCTAACTGCCCCAAATAGATTTCAGAAAACTCTTTATAGTAGTCTCTTCCTGGCAGTACTGTAAGCTATTTTTATAAGTTCAATGAGAACCTCTTTTCCTTGTAGTAGGACACATTTGGAATTATCAGCTATATTGTCAAGGATTTTATTAGTTTGTCACATTTGAGAGAGATGTTCATATGACTGGACAGGTTTCAGAAGTTAAGGTTGATTCTATGAAACCAATAAAGCCCCTCAGAAAATTTTCCAGCAAAACAGTCTTAAATTTCCAGCAAAACAGTCTTAAAAGTAGCTTCAAAAAGAGTAAAATCACTATTCCTGCTGCATCTGTCATTAATCAGGCCAAGTTTGATTAAAAAAAATATTTTTTTACTATGACTATCTTTTAAAAATGGGGGGGATGGTAGAAAGAAAAATATATTTGTACCTTTGAAAATATTAGATTCTAATCTTGTTACTTGTTTCTGAGGTTTTGTTACATACCTGTAAACTGGGATGTATCCTGAATTCTCCTAGTTTCATCAAATATCTGGCTATATTTCTCCAAACTAACCTTTCCAGTTTCATCTAACTGTTCTGATTTGAAATCACTAAGAACAAAGACTGCCATTGTATCTCCTTGAAAGGGACTCTACAAAGTCCTCTTCACTACTTGGATGACAGCCAAACTTCAGGGCCTTGAACCCAAGATATACTTCTCACAGCTGTAGAAGACATTGTGTGACATTAGGCCCTATTTCACTACTGCAGACCTCCAAATCAAATAGACTAGGAAGAGATGTAGTTGACATCAAGGCAGGCTGCTTCCTCCTGAGACAGTGTATCAAAACTTCATGCTTTAAATAAACATAAAATCCTATTTCTCTCTTCTTTCCTTTACTCAGGCATTGGCCTGGAAAGAGAATGCCATAATCTTCCAGGCCATTGTTAATGGGAATAAATTTTCAGACTGTTGGATTTGTCAACAAAACAAAACAAAACAAAACAACCCTCTGATCTGTTTATGGTGCTAGAGACCCCCTGGGCCCTTTCCTTGCCTCTGGTTAAGAATCCCAAACTTGGGGAATCTTATGTCTAGACTCTGTTCCAAGAAAGGGACACAAGTCAAGGGTATCCAGAATAAAACTACTTGTGTCCTGAGTGACAGATTCCAATGAGAACTTAAGGAGGCATTCATGATTCAGATTCACTTCCTTTAACAGGGTCATATTTCCCGGTTTAGGAGTAAATGTAAATGAGGCTATAATCAGGAACCTCTCCTTAATTCTTTAAAGTATTTTGGAATTTTTTTGCTAAGACAATATCTGCCCAAGAAAGAATCTTAGATTCTCTGTCCAAAGTTATTTTTGATAATAGGATAGCCCTTGATAATCTTTTAGTTGAACAAGGTGTCTGTGCTGTGAAAAATACCACCTGCTGTAATTGGATTAAAACTTCTGGGGAAGTTGAAATTCAACTAAGTAAAATCACTGAGCAAGCCACTTGGCTTAAAGAGGTAACTCCAGTAGGTTTTATCTGAATTATTTGATTTGTATTGACTTGGATCTTAGAGACCATGGCTCCAAAGTGTGCTCCAAATATTGGAAACGATCCTACTTATAATCACCATAGTAATCTCCATGGTTTGTTTTATCCTCTCAAAAACCTTAGACACATGTTTGAAGCTGTTAGCCACCAACAAATTATCTCCCTAAGACTGGACTGCCAGAACAGGAATGAAGAAAATGAGTACTAAAAAAAAAAAAAAAAGAAAAAAAAATGTTTACCTGAAACCATGACCCATGAATATCACAGAGATTAAACAAAAATGTCATGGCCTATGGATACTACAGAAAATCAACTAAAGCAGTAAGCAGTAGCTGAGGATAGTGCTAAGGCCTTAAATCTGATCACACTGTCAGACAAACAGAGTTTGATCAACAGTGGGGAGATGGTTAAAACAAAACAGCAGACCCAAAATAGAGTCACTTATACTAAGTCCACAAGAGTGAAACAGGCTCAATCCCAGTTTCCACCTTCCCCAGGAATACAGACTTAACTGGTCAGTCTGGAATTTTCTGTTGGTACCAGTAAGGTAATCTGCCACATGGACCCTTCCCATCCTCCCATAGGTAGATGAGGTAGTCCACTCTTTCCTGATAACTTCCCCTTAGGCTTTTCCTTCTACTTTTCTAGGTTTTTGTTTGCTCTAATAATCAGGTAACATAAGACAGATTAATAAGAGAAAAAAAAAAACCAAAACATTAGTGACATGTGTGTAGAGGTCCCCTAAAAATGTGAGACCCAAGGACAAATCAGGCAATTGAGGCTGATATGCCCTCCTGAACTAAGGAATGGGATGGCTCCTAGGGAGGAAAAGTGATTCACAGGACAGAAAGAAGAGCAGATGTTTGGGGCACCTGGGAGGCTCAGTTGGTTGAGCATCCAACTTTGTCTTAGGTCATGATCTCACTGTTAGTTGGTTTAAGCCCTGCATCAGTCTTGGCACTGACAATGTGGAGCATGCTTTGAATTCTTTCTGTCTCTCCCTCACTCATGCTCTGTCTCTCTCTGTCTCTTTCTGTCTCTGTCTCTCAACAATAAATAAACATTAAAAAAAAAAAAGAAGCTTAGTAACTAGATGTTTTCTGTGCCAGATAGGTAGGTCATTCAGATAAAATTATCTCTGCTAATTTCTGAACCAGGTCCCCTATCTAAATTCATTTATTAGTTAAGGAAGGATCAAAAATAACTACAATAGCTGATATTTTTCTAAACTCCCAAAATTAATTTTTCTCCTTTGGCGATGATATTGCCAATAATATCTGATCTGGCAGAAATTACGCATCCACCACATAAGGAAAATTCCCATAATCTTTTAGAAAATTTATAGTACAGAAATTTAATGTCCCTAAGAGACCAAATCTTGTATTATGGAATATTTTCAAAGGGAAACATAATCACAGCAGGCACTCTACTGCTGACAGTCTACAAAATTATGAAGTCAAATTTGATGATAAAAGTCCTTTTACCTCTGATTTTTGTTTCACTTTCTTACCTTTGCACACGTGTTGGTATCATTCCCACTGAAGGTTTTTACTGACTCTACCCCTACCCCAGTCATAGGAAGAACTCTCTAATGTTCTACTAAATCCCAATTAATCTCATATGGAATATTTTACATAAAAGTATTAACAACATTTTCTATCTAAAAACACATTATTTACATATCTATTTAATCTGTGACTTATGTTTTTTTGTTTTTTGTTTTTTTTTTTTTACATATTACACACACATACACACACACATACACACACTTAGGTAAAATGTATACACATAATATTGCAGGGGCAATAGGTGGGCTACCCAAGATGGGCCATCTGGCATGAACATTATTTGAGTTAAAAGCAACCAAAACCCACTAGATTCTGAAAAAGCTCTTTTTTCCCCCTTCAACTAACTGTCTATACCAGAAAGAGAACTATTAATGGAGATTCCTCTTTAACTAAAGTATTTATCTACATAATAGGACAACATTTGCTTTCTAAACATCTCCTTTCACCTTCCTACTAATGTTTTTTCTCCCCTTTGTATTCTCAGACTCCCATCCTTCTTAGCTCATGAGCATCATGTTACCTCACTGCCTTTGAAATTTCTATGTCTGTGTGGATTCCCTTATGAACACTATTAGGTTGATTTTCTCCTGTTAATCTTCCTCAAGTCCATTTGATTCTTAGGCTAGAACTGTAAAGGGTATGGGAATTATTGGTCCCTGACAATATTTATACACACACTTGTGTGTATATCTGTCTTTGCATATACATGGTGTGTGTGTATGTGTGTGTGTGCGTGTGTGTGTGTGTTTGTGTGTGTGTTTGTACACATGCACTTAAGATAAAGGAGTTGCTCAGGAAGTTTGTTACAAGTAATGTATATATAATCTACACTCATTGGGTAGCATTAGTGGAGAAAAAAATAATTATTCATTATGCTTCATATGATTTTGGGGGGGATTTTAATGTCCATCAAAACAAAAAATATGGCCTACCTTTTGGCTTATTTTTTTAAACATATTTTGTACTCAATAGCCATAAAACTTATGGATCAACTGGCTCAGTATATATTGACATCAAATTTTCCACTACATTTGGACTTATTTAAATTCTTCCTTTATCATAGCTTTTTTTTCTAGTTTGAAAAAGTAAAGTTCTTTGTTATTCTGTATCCCAAGCATTTGATTACTGTAAGCTCTTCCTTCTCAATTTCATCCATCCTTTTTATTTATTTCAAATACTGCTTGATGAAAATTCCCTTTCAAAACATTGAGTTATTACAACTGGGCTATTGTAGCTATAACCTTGTCTTTGGCACTGATGTTTGTAGCTTTGCTCTTTTGTTATGATCAGTGTCAAATATGTCATATCCACAAAAGACACAGGCATTTGAAGAAGTAAAATGGGACATGAACTAGGAAATTGCACTTTGTTGTGTTTTGTCCCACCCACACCATCCTGCCAAAAGGGGTGTCATAATCACTGGATTGATTCTCATCTATGAGACCAACCAACAGTCTTTATTTCCATTGAAGGTATTACCAAGGGGAACCACAACTGCATCTTCCTTCCACTGATGCACTCATCAGTTAAGCAATCTGTTGAGGACCTACTCTTTCAGAGATTAGGGTTATGAAGCCCCCTTGACTTTCTTAATTAGCATGGTGATCTTTAATAGGTGTTCTTAAGTTTATATGATTAATTTACTAACCTTCCTTGTGTATCTATAAATCTTACTTTCCTTTCTAGAAGGAGAATAGAAAGCCCCCATGTTCCAGGAATTCCAGAACATGAATTAGACATCTTGCACAACACTCAAGCAAGCACTGAAAGCTGTGAACAGCCACTACCAAATCTACACACGATTAGGAACTTTTACAAATCACTGTACACTCTCATTGATTAACTACCCCCATTCCTTTAAAGTCCTCTTGGTTAGACCCAAACTACCAATTTGGTTTTGGGACAAAAGTCCACCTCTCCCCAGGTAGATGGCCCCCTGAATATGGCTCATATTCTTTTTCAATCAACCTTTATCTCTTGAGTATTGACCTTTGAGTGATGGGCAGACAAACTTGGGATTCTTCAACAGTTATAGAAGCAAATATGACTGCTAAATTCCTTGCTATTGGGTAAGATTGAAAACACACACAAATGTATAGATATACAATATAAAAAGAAAGATATAAAACTATTAGATGAAAAAATCATAGGTGATACATTTGGGGCCAGGTATCTCTGTACAGGTTACAAACTTTGAGGGGGTGCAATTTTCTTTTAAGTGAGTTCTGTGCCCAATGTAGGCTTGACTCATGATGCCAAGATCAAGAGCCACATGCACTAGTGGCTAAGCCAGTTGGGTACCCTAAGGTTGCAAACCTTGAGTAATTTTTAAAAAAATTTTTAATGTTTATTTATTTTTGAGAGACAGAGCCAAGCAGGGTTGGGGCAGAGAGAGAGGGGGACACAGAATACAAAGCAGGCTTCAGGCTCTGAGCTGTCAGCACAGAGCCCAACACAGGGCTTGAACCTATGAACTGTGAGATCATGACCTGAGCTGAAGACAGATGCTTAACTGACTGAGCCATACGGGCACCCCATTGAGTAGTTTTTTTTAACATGTTGAGTCAGAGTGCCTTTTGGAAACTTTCATTTGTATAAAACCATCTGAACCTCTATGTAGAGTCTATGCCAGCTATTTATTTTTGAACTGTTTTTTACAATATTGGTTAAAACCATCTAGGAAATAAAGCCAAAGGAATAATTATAGGAAGAGTGAATACTGATATACTCAGCTGAGGCAGAAGACTTAGTGAGGGGCAAAAAAAAAGAGGTGACTGAAAAGGAGGTACAGATGGGGTGCCTTAATGGCTCAGTCAAGCACCAGCTCAGGTCATAATCTCGCGTTTTGAGATCAAACCTTGTATCGGGTTCCACACTGAACATGGAACCTGTTTGAGATTCTCTCTCTTTTTGCCTCTCCCCTGCTTGTTCTTGTGTGTGAGCTGTCTCTCTCCCTCTCAAAAAATAAAAAAATAAAAAAAGTAAAATAAAAATAAAAAAAGGAGGTACAGAACAAGCTTATGTGACAGAAGAAAATTTCCAAAAGGAAGCAGCATCGACATGTCCAGTATGCCAGGGACTCAGTAAAGGAAGCTGCAAAATTCCCAGTGAATCATTTGTGACAATCACAAAGACATCGTAACCTTCAATCAAAGCAGTGTTAAGAAAGTTTAAAGAGAATAAGCCAGATTTCTATGTGCTGTAGACTTAAAAGGCGACAAGACTCTTCTTTTGTAAGAGAAGAAAATAAAGTTATAATTGAGTCCAGAGTTAGAAATGGAAGAAATGAGCTCTGTGCTAATTGATTTGTTTTTCTTTAAAAAGTATTAGTAGGTGCGCCTGGGTGGCTCAGTCGGTTAAGCGTCCGACTTCAGCTCAGGTCATGATCTCAGGGTCTGTGAGTTCGGGCCCTGCGTCAGGCTCTGTGCTGACAGCTCAGAGCCTGGAGCCTATTTCAGATTCTGTGTCTCCCTCTCTCTCTGCCCCTCCCCTGTTCATGCTCTGTCTCTCTGTCTCAAAAATAAATAAACGTTAAAAAATAAAATGAAAAAAAAGTGTTAGTAGATGATGTTAAGGTTGAAAGTAGTCTGAGAGTGTGATTAAAAGTGGAGAGATAATGTGGCCAGTAGCATGTCATAGCAAGAGAAGTAGTGATAGATATGACTTAATACACATTTTAATTCAAGTAATAAATAAACAAAAATAAATTAATTGTAAAAGAGAAAAACTACTGGATGTAATTATCAATAAAAACAAAGTTCTTACTAATGAGAAAGAAAATTAAATCTTTCCAATGTGTAAACTCCAAGAAATCTCCAGGGGCTAGCAGGCATTAAGTTCTAATAAAATATTTTATTTATTTATTTATTTATTTATTTATTTATTTATTTAAGAAAGACAGAGACAGAGACAGACAGAGAGAGGAAGTATGTGAGCAAGGGAGAGGGGCAGAGAGAGGAAGAGAGAGAATCACAGGCTCCATACTGTCAGCACAGAGCCCAATGCAGGATTCGATCTCATGAATCAGTGAGATCATGACCTGAGCCAAAATCAAGAGTTGGACACTTAACCAACTGAGCCATCCTGGTGCACCCTTGCCCTTCCTGGTGAAATATTTTTAAATAAATGAAGTATTAACAGAATAAGTGAATGCAGAGTAAGTGACACTAGAGTTGTTTAATTACTGATGTAAAGGATGTAGGAGATAGGAAAGGAATGAATATGAAGGAGGAAAGAGAAAGAAAGAAAGAAAGAAAGAAAGAAAGAAAGAAAGAAAGAAAGAAAGAAAGAAAGAAAGAAAGAAAGAAAAGAAAGAAAAAAGAAAGAAAAGGGAACAGATAAATCTATTTGAAGGAATAACAGCTGAAAACTTTCCTAATCTGGGCAGGGAAACATGTAGCCAGATCCAGGAGGCAGTTCTTTTAGGAGACAGAAGAGAAAGGAGAACAGATGGGAAAATCAGCCTTCTGTAGAATGAGGAACATTTCCTGCTGTGTGGTTACAGAAAGAAGGAGAGAAGGTAGCCCTTAGCTTATTGATGAGCCCATATGGATACAGCAGTGGCTGCTTTCTAAAGAAAAACTGGCAGCTTTAAAATCTTTTGTTTCTGAATAATTAGAAGTGGGACATATTGGACCTTTAGCTAGTCCCTGGAATTCTCCAGTTTTTGTTATAAAAAAGAAATCTGGAAAATGGAGAATGCCGAGTGATCTCCGAGCCATAAATAAAAACATACAACCTATGAGGGCTCTACAGCCTGGCCTTCCGACACCTGCTGCTATCCCTCGAGATTGAAAAGTTATAATTATTGATCTTAAGGACTGGTTTTTCTCCATTTCCTTAAATCTTAAAGATTCAAAGATATTTGTGTTCTCCGTTCCTGTAATTAATCATGAGGAGCCCATAAACATATTTCAATGGAAAATTTTGTCTCAACGAATGTTAAATAGTCGTACTCTTTGTCAGCTTTTTGTTGCAGAACCTTTCCGATATTTATGATCTCAGTTTCCTCATGCTAAGATCATCCATTACATGGATGGCATCCTATTAGCTTTACCCGAACGACATGATTTACATGCACTGTTTTTAGCAGCTCAGACAACCCTCTCAGAATATGGCCTTATTATAGCAGAAGACAAAATTCAACTTGATGATTCCTTATTATATTTGGGTCAAAAATTAATACAAAATTCAACAATGCCTCAAATGTTTAAATTAATAAAGATACCTTGCATACTTTAAATGATTTCCAGAAGTTATTAGGAGACATTAACTGGCTAAGTCCTACTCTAGGTATACCTACTTATCAACTGACTCATCTTTTTGATATACTTAAAGGGGATTCCAATTTAAATAGCCCTAGAAAAGTAACTCTGGAAGCATCCCAAGAATTACAATGGACTGAACAAAAAATCGCTTCCAGTCAGCTTACTCTAATTAGCCCCTTGCTACCTGTTTCCTTATTAATTTTACTGTCACCTCATTCTCTTACAGGAGTATTTTGGCAGGCTAATGGAATCATAGAATGGATATTTCTTTCCAGCAAAGCCTTTAAAAAATTAGCTACATATTTAGACAAAATAGGAATGTTAATTTTTAAGAGTCAGGAAAGACTTAAGGAAATAACAACACAAGACCCTGAGACGATTATCGTACCTCTGTGTCATGCACAAATATCCAAGGCATATCGGCAATGCATTTCATAGCAACTTGGAGTTGCAGATTATATAGGTCACATAGACAACCATTATCCCAAATCCAGATTAATTGAATTTATTAAAACCACCTCCTTTATCATGTCTCGAATTGTACAATCAGTACCTGCAAATGGACCTAATTATTTTACAGACGCCAACAAATCCAGTTATTCTGCATATTATGGTCCTACTTCTACATGTATAAAATCCCCACAAGCCTCAATACAAAAGGCTGAACTCTTTGCCATATTTCTATTGCTTAAGGATGTTCCCTCCTCCATCAATATCTTAATGGATTCAGCCTATTCTAAACAAGTGATTGAAAATTTGGAAACCATTAATATTTATTCAGATGTCAGAATTGTCCGAATTGTCTGACTTATTTTTTCAGGTCCAACATTGTCTCTAACATCGATCCCATCCTGTATATATTGCTCACATACAATCTCATTCTGGCCTCCCTGGACCTTTGGCAGAAGGAAACGTTACAGCGGATTCCTTACTGGCAGCTCCTGTTATTACAGCACAAGATTTTCACAATCTGACTCATCTTAATGTTAAAGGCTTAAGTAAACACTTTTCTATTTCCCTAAAACAAGCTAGAGAAATTATCACACAATGCCCCACTTGTGGGCCTATTGTCATCCCTCCATATTCTCAGGGGGTTAATCCCAGAGGTCAATAACCTAATGATTTACGTCAAATGGATGTTACTCATGTTCTCCAATTTAGTCGCCTTGCATATGTACATGTATCAATAGATACATATTCTTGTTTTATAAGGGCTACACCTTTGTCAGGAGAAAAAAATGGCCTACGTTATTTAACACCTTTTAGAAGCATTTGCCACGATGGGACTCCCCTGGAATCTTAAAACTGACAATGGTCTGGCTTATACTTCTCACACTTTTCTTATATTTTGCCAAAAATGGGGCATTCATCATACTACAGGCGTTCCTTATAATCCACAAGGTCAAGCTATTATTGAACGTGCTAATTGTACATTAGAAACCATGCTACAAAAACAAAAACAGGGGGCTATGGCCTTTAATCCAAAGAATCAATTAATGAAAGCATTATTTACAATTCACTTTTTGGATTTAAGAGGTAAACGAGCTCACCGCAGCTGAAAAATATCACACAGTCTCTAAAACCAGACCCCTTTCACAACCAATATTTTGGAAAAAACGATAATAACCAATGGTACCCTAGGTATGTTAAATCGTGGGGTCGAGGATTTGCTCTTATATGCACAGATAACGGGGATATTTGGCTCCCAGCTCGATGATTAAAACCAACACAATATGAACAGATGGACGAAGAGAAAAAGAGGGACAATTTTCGACCACTGGAGAAAGATATGGAAGAATTAAGCCTTGAATGGGAGATTAAAAGAACAGAAAAAACAACGAAAGCCAAACCTCCGACATGGGGACAAAGAAGATGACTCTAGAAGCAGAACAGATCCTCCAAAAACCAGGAACACCTAAGACTTCTACTACTCTGTTCAGTACCATGATGTCAGTTCTTACTTTAACTGTGAGTACTAAAGAGAATCACACATATTGGGTTTATATTCCAAATCCACCTCTTAATAGATTAGTTACATGGGATGATCCCTCTTTCTCAGTTTATGTAAATGATTCCGTCTGGTTGCCTGGACCTTATGATAATAGAAGCCCATTTAAACCAGAAGAAGAAGGAAAAATAATTCCTGAATATTCTGTAGGTGCAGATGGGCCACCTATATGCTTTGGAACAGGCGACCACTGTGTTAAATTTTGTTCACAGGCATGGATAGCAGAAATACCCAATGGGACTAATGTCTCTATATTGTACTTACTACAGAGAGTCTCCATGAGAAGTCAAAGAATTACATATGATCACCCTCCTAAATTGCCTCGATGTCAATTAAGAAAGATCATAAATCCTGAGGAACGGGTTAATTGGGAGCTCTATAGAGTGAAAGGGCAGGCCTACGCAGGCCAACTCCATCTTGTTCTGTGTCCTTCACCTTGACCACACCTCCTCCCCTTGAGCAACCCCCCCCCCACCTGCCTAACAGGACTCGGACCCTTCCCCAGCCAATTGGCTGAGGCCACAGCTATTACCTCACCAACTGCCCCTAGGCCCCAATAAAACCTTTCTCCTTTTGAAACTCGCTCTCTCTCCCAGGTATCTCACCGCTGCGTCGGTGCAGGTAGGGGACTGAGCTCGAGCTAGCTCGAATAAAGGCTCTTTTGCTTTTACGTCGGACTCGGCTCCCTGGCAGTATTTGGGGATCACGAATTCTGGGCATAACAAGAGGAGAGGTTTGTAGAGTTCTTCTTAATACTTCCAAAGGAAGTGTCATTAATTGGGCCTCTGTATGCTCTGCTCAGACCAAATACTCCAAAAAAGAGCTCTGATGGTGACAATATCAAGAAAACATAATTTCAGATGTAACATCTGAACCCATTATATGGCATGAAGGACGATGACTCCCCCCAGACCATGTTTAGCCAGTTCATTCAGAACTTTGGAAAATTGGTACTGGATTATTAGGCATGGCCACTTGGAAAGGCCACTTAATGAGTATTTCAAATAAATTCTCTATCTCTTTTAGATTAAATGAGGCTCATGAAATTCAACAAGTGTCAGACTTTCTTTTCTGTTTATGTTAGGCATGCCTCATTGGGACCCTGATAACAATCATCTTACTTTCCATAATTGTTCCTTTTATACTTGTCTTAATTCTACTATTTCTTTTAACCAGGAAAAACAAAGCTTACATATCCTTAAGGCAAGAAATGGGGTTCGGATGCCTGTAATCATGGATCGGTCTTGGCAACACTCCCCTGAAATGTTTCTCATAGATGAAATATTGAAATATGTCTTACACCGCATCCGATGGTTTATAGCTTTACTGGTAACTGTTGTACTTGGAATTATAGCCATTACAGCTACAGCGGCAACAGCTGGTTTTACACGGCATCAGACTGTACAAACAACCCACTTTATACAAAACTGGCATCAAGATTCAGAAAGGCTGTGGAATGTGGGACCCAAGGAATTTAACAAAAATCCTCTACCCCTGGACAAGCAGAGCAAGACTAACTCCATTTTGTGCTACACCCACCATCTCATGTATAACCCCCACCATGACCTACTTATTTATTGCTTAAGACACTCCCCCACCCTAGTCAAGCCACTGAGCACACCCTTACTGGAAACCGGCTCATATGGGAATGTGGAACCCCTAACCGCCAAAGAATGCAAGCCCTGCTTTTGCCCGCCAAACTTGTGCGCCAATTCTGACCAGAGTGATAGGCTAGTTCAAACAGTTACTATAGGGTAAATTGTAATTCAATTGGCCACCTGCTTGTGGACTGACATGACTATGCAACTTTCTGTGTGTGTTACAATCTCATTGGCCACTGGCCCCTATAAAACTGCTACGCCTTTTAACCTAGGGTCCAAGTCTCTGCTCTGCTGTGTCAGGTATACTTGGGCCTAAACTCGAGCTTGCAAATAAACCCTGGTGCGTTTGCATCGGTATCGGCTCCTTGGTGGTCTCTTGGATTCGAAATCGGGGGCATTACAGAACAGCCAACAGCTGATTGATAGCCGAATAGAGAGCCAATTATCTGACTTGCCACAAGCTGTTCCTTTTCTAGGAGATCAATTGATTAGTTTACAACAACAGATAAAGCTTCAATGTGATTGAAACATAACCAGCTTTTGTATCACCCCCATGTATATAATCAGTCTAAGATGTCATGGGACCTGGTGCGTCGACACTTTTTTTCTAATTTTTTTAATGTTTATTTATTTTTGACAGAGAGAGCATGAGTGGGAGAGGGGCAGAGAGAGAGGGAGACACAGAATCAGAAGCAGGATCCAGGCTCCAGGCTTGGAGATGTCAGCACAGACCCCGATGAGGGGCTGGAACCCACCAACCGCGAGATCATGACCCGAGACGAAGGCAGAAGCTTAACCCACTGAGCCACCCAGGCGCCCCGCGTTGACACCTTCTTAATCAAGGTAACACCTCTGCTGATATAGCTCAATTGCAAAAGGACATCTATGAAACATTCAAAAATAAGCTTGAGATTTCTTGTGCTCCTTTATCTGAGATAACTAATCAAATCTCGGAATTGAATCCAATGAATTACATAAAACCCTTAAGCTTTTCTGCGATTGGTATTTTTATATTAATCTTTGTCTTATTACTTTGCATATACCTAGCCTGGAGAAGAGGACAGCAATGAAGCCGAGAATATCCTTCACAAGCCTCTCTCTTTGCCCTCCAGCTTTAACAAATGAAAGAAAAAGGGGGAAATGTGGGAGATCCTGAGAGAAACATCAAAGGAAAAGACTTCAAAAGGGAAGGTCTGGAGAAGGTGCAAGGCCTTAGGACATGTTTACACAGCTGAACATGGCTGTGGCTGCAGCTTGTAAGGAATGTCTAGAGCCATTAACATTGTCCAGGGCCGGATCATCCTTCACACCTGACCCTTTTTCATGTTATAGAAACCAATTAACTCAAAATTCAACCTTGAAAAGCTAAACCATTAGATTGATTAACACACTTGCTTAGCTGACTTTATGCACGTAGTCTTTAGCAATTATCCTAATAAAAACAGGCTTCATTCTAGAGTCGGGGCCTCATTCCGACTTGAGTATGAGAATCTTCACTTACCTGCACTTTGTGGACACATTTTTTGCGACTCTGGCCATACTCCCTACAACACTTTATAAGTGAAGCTTGATAGAAAAAAAAAAGAGGAGAAAAATTAAAAGTGTAAAATATTAATAAAATAAATAAAATAAAATAAAATAAAATAAAATAAAATACGTTGTTTTCTGCATCCAAGAATAAGTAATAAAAGAGAACAAAGAAGCAAATAAATGAGACCGCATCCAGTTTCTCCAGGAGCTGATATTTTGCAGCACTCTATGATCAGCAGACTAAGCCTGTGGAAGGTATTTGCACTGGTGTTCAGGGGGAGGGGCCTGCTGCTTTGATTTTCAGGAGTACTTGTTCTTAGCAAAGAAGAGGTTAGAAGGCACAGGGGTTGGGGCTTGTTGTAATGGCTCTGCTTTTCACACGGTGGCTCCCTTTAGGTCACTGAGGTCTATCTGTGTTTGTAGGCTAGGGGTGAAAACAGCTTCACCATGGTCTCTAGTGTCCAGAGCAGGAAGTTTGGTTTCTCACAGACACACAATCAATAACCCTCCCATATCTCTGGCTTCTATAAACTCCCCACCTTCCCACTGACTGTGTCTAAGCTGTCTTCCTGACAGGTGTCACCTCCCTCCAGAGTTTTATCTCAGGCACGGCTGCATTTCAAAACCCCACACTTCAGAGAGCCCCATCGTTTGACTTGGACTGCCCTGATCCTCTACAGGAGGTTCTCATTGAGCTGTGGTTATACCAGCTTGTCCCAGTATTTGTGCAACTGTGCAGTGACAGCGGCTCAGAGTCTATGGAAAATTGCAACACACAGTAGGTGCCAGGGTTTGCTGGCCTCAGCTGCTTTGTTCCTATATACAGATACTGGTGAATAGGGCAGCACTATGTCACCCACTAAGTCTTTTGCCCATGGAGAGGCCTTATCTCCTGTATCAGATGCACCCCAAGCAGGGGAACCCCCCTCCCCCGACAACCCAGGAGCTCCTCAGACCACACTGCCAGCACCTGTGACTGCACTCTGCTTCCTCACTGGAGCAAATAATTCTAAACATTACACAATGCTCATGTTGATATTCACCCATTCCACTACCCATCTCCCCTCCAGAAAACTTCAATTTATTCTCTATATTTAAGAGATTGGTTTCATTTATTTGTTTGTCTCTTGTTTTTTTTATTTGCCTTGTTTCTTAAATTTCACATATGAGTAAAATCACATGGTATTTGCCTTTCTCTGACTGACTTATTTTGCTTACCAATACTCTAGCTCCATCCACATGTTGCAAGTGGCAACTTCTTGAGGAAACTCCATACTGTTTTCCAAAGTGGCTGTACCAACTTACCTTACCACCAACAGTACAGGAGAGTTTCTTTTTCTATATATCCTCTCCAACACTTGTTTTTTGTCTATTTTTGATTTAAGCCATTTTGACAAGTGTGAGGTAACATCTCATTGTAGTTTCAACCTGCAATTCCCTGAAGATGAGTAATTTGGAGCATGAGCATCTTTCATGTGTTCAGTGGCCATCCTTATGTCTTCTTTTGAGAGATATACCATTTTGTAATTGAATTACTTGTTTGGGGGTGCTGAGTTGTGTGAGTTCCTTATATATTTTGGATACTAACCCTTTATTGGATATGTCATATTTTCTCATTTAGTAGGTTTGGTTGGTTATTTCCTTTGCTATGCAGAAACTTTTCATTTCAATGAAGTTCAAATAGTTCATTTTTGCTTTTATTTTCTGTGCCTTAGAAGACATATCTAGAAAAAAATGTTGAATGGCTAATTTCAGGTAAATTACTGCATGTGCTCTTTTAGTTTTTTTTTTATGGTTTCAGGTGTCACATTTAGGTCCTTAGTCCATTTTGAGTGTATTTGTGTGTGTGTGTGTGTGTGTGTGTGTGTGTAAGAAAGTTGTCCACTTCCATTCTTTTGCATGTGACTGACCAGTTGTCCCAACACCATATGAAGAGACTGTCTTTTTCCAATTGCATATCCATTCATCATTTGTCAAAGATTAATTGACCAGGGGCGCCTGGGTGGCGCAGTCGGTTAAGCGTCCGACTTCAGCCAGGTCACGATCTCGCGGTCCGTGAGTTCGAGCCCCGCGTCAGGCTCTGGGCTGATGGCTCAGAGCCTGGAGCCTGTTTCCGATTCTGTGTCTCCCTCTCTCTCTGCCCCTCCCCCGTTCATGCTCTGTCTCTCTCTGTCCCAAAAATAAATAAACGTTGAAAAAAAAATTAAAAAAAAAAGGATTAATTGACCATATAATCATGGGTTTGTTTCTGTGCTTTCTACACTCTTCCTTTCATCTATGTGTCTATTTTCATGCTAGTATCATATTCTTGATTTTTGCAGCTTTGTAGTATAACTTGAAATTTGGAATTGTGATACCTTCATCTTTTTTCTTGCTTATTCAAGATGGTTTTTGCTCTTCAAGGTTTTTTGTCATTCTATAAAATTTTTTTATTTGTTTGCTCTACATGTGAGAAAAAAAATCTGTTAGTATTTTGAGAGGGTTTGCACTAAATCTGTGGATTGGTTTGGGTATTTTACCCTATTTTAACTTCCAATCCATGAGCATGGGCTATCTATTTCTTTGTGTCATATATTTCTTTCATTATAGTTTTATAGTTTTCAGATCATAGGTCTTTCTTCTCCTTGGTTAAGTTAGTTCTAGATATTTAACTATATTTGGTGCATTTGTAAGTGAGATAACTTTCTCAATTTCTCTTTATTTTACTTAATTATTAGTTAATACAAATGCAGTGTATTTTTGCACATTGATTTTGTATTGAATTTACTCAATTCATTTATCAGTTTTAGTATTTTTTTGGTGGAGTATTTTGGGTTTTGTATTTAGTATCATGCCATCTGCAAATAGTGAAAGTTTTACTTCTTTCTTACCAATCTGAATGCCTTCTATTACTTTTTCTTGTCTGATATCTGTGGCTTGGACTTTCAATACTATGTTGAATAAAATTTTTGAGAATGGACATCCTTGTCTTGTTTCTGACCTTAAAGGGAAATTTTTCAGTTTTTCCCTATGGAATATGACATTAACTGTAGGTTTTTCACATATGGTCTTTATTATATTGAGGTATGTTACCTCTAAACCGATTTTGTTGAGGGCTTTATCATGAATGGATGTGGTACTTTGTCAATTGCATTTTCTGCATCTATTGAAATGATCATATGTTTATTCGTTTGTTTGCTTGCTTGCTTTTAAATTTAATTTCATTTTAGTTAACATACAATGTTATATGTTTCAAGTGTAAAAAAATAGAGATTCAACATATCCATATATTACTTAGTTCTCATCAAAATAGGTGTACTCTTAATTCCCTTCACCTATTTCACTTATCACCCCATCAACCCCAACTCTGGCAACTATATGTTCATTCCCTGTAGCTAAGAGTCTAATTTTTGGTTTCTCTCTCTCTCTCTTGTTTCCTTTGCCTGTTTGTTTTGTTTCTTAAATTCCACAGATGAGTGAAATCATATGGTATTTTTTCTTTCCCTGACTTGCTTATCTCATTTAGAATTATGCTGTCTAGAACCATGCAGGTTGTTGCAAATGACAAGATTTCATTCTTTTTTATGGTGGATAATATTGAAATTATGGTATGTTGTTTTCATCCTTTCTCTTGTTGATGTGATATATAAATCACATTGATTGATATGCAAATATTGAACTACCCTCACATCTACAGAATAAATCCCATTTTATTGTGGTGAATGGTTATTTAATGCATTGTTGGATTTAGTTTGCTAATATGATGTTGAGGATTTTTTTCACATATGATCATCATGGATATTGGCCTGTAGGTTCCTTTTTTTGTAGGGTGTTTATCTGGTTGGTATCAGGGAAATGCTAACCTCATTAAATCACTTTCGAAGTTTTCCTTCATTGTATATTTTTTTGGAGTTTGGAATAGTTTGAGAATAGGTATTAACTCCTCTTTAAATGTTTGGTAGAATCACCTGTGAAGCCATCAGGTTATGGACTTTTGTTTGATGGGAGTTTTTTGATTACTGATTCAAGTTCATTGTTGGTAATCTGTCTATCCAAATTTTCTCTTTCTTCTTCAGTTTTGGTGGCTTATATGATTTTATGGATTTACCCATTTCTTCTAGTTTGTTCTATTTGTTGGCATATAGTTTTTCCTAGTATTCTTTTATAATTTGTATTTTTGTGATGTTGGTTATTTCTCATCTCTTATTTCTGGTTTTGTTTATTTGAGTTCTCTCATTCTCACTTTTGTTTGTTTGTTTCTCAGTCTGGCTAAATGTTTATCCATTTTGTTGATTTTTTCAGAGAACCAGATCCTGGTTTCATTGATCTCTTCTATTGCCTTGTTGTTGTTTTGTTATTGTTGTTACTTTGGGGGATTGTTTGTTTTTAGTTTCTGTGTCATTTATTTCTGCTCTAATCTTTATTATTTTCTTCTGTCTGCTGGCTTTAGTCTTTGTTTGCCGTTCTTTCTGAGGCTCCTTTGGGTATAAGGTTATGTTGTTTATCTGAGATTTTTCTTGCTTCTTTGTCTCTTGTTACCATCTTTATTTTAAAGTTTATTTTTCAGATAAGTGTTGCTACCTCAGCTTTCTTTTCACATTCATTTGTATGATAAATGTTTCTCCATTTTTTCACATTCAATCTGCATGTGTCTTTGGGTTTGAAATGAGTGTCTTTTAGGCAGCATATAGATATGTCTTGATTTTTTATCCATTCCATCATTCTTCATTTGATTGGAGTGTTTAGTCCATTTACATTCAAAGTAATTATTTCTAGGTGTGTATTTATTGCTATTTTTTTATTGTTTTCTGGTTGTTTTTGTAGTTCTTTCATCTTTTATTGCTCTCCTCTCTCACAGTTTGCTGATTTTCTTTAGTGATATACTTAGATTCTTTTCTACTTTTTTGGCATATCTAATACTGTTTTTTTTATTTGTTGTTATTACTAAGTTTATACATAACGTGCATTAGAAGTCTATATTAAGTTGATGGTCACTTAAGTATGAGCCCATTCTTTATTCCTCTCCCTCCTACATTTTATGTATATGATATCATAATTTATACCTTTTTATATTGTGAATTCTTTGACTGATTTTTATAAATATAATTGATTTTACTCCTTTTTTGCTTTAATTTCTATATTGATTTTACTAGTGCTTAGTCTACTCTTCTTTATTATGTTTGCATATACCTGTAATTTTTGTTGTTGTTGTTGTTGTCTTATAATATTTTACTCCTGACTATAACTTGTCCTTTCCACTCAAATAATTCTCTTTAACGTTAATTCTTGTAAGTCTGGGTTCATGGTGATGAGTTTTTTTAACTTCTCTTTATTGAGGAAACTCTTATCTCTCCTTCTATTCTGAATTATAGCCTTGCTAACAGTGTATTCTTGGTTGCAAGTTTTTTTTTTTTTCCATTTCCACCCTTTGAATATATCATTCCATTCCCCTCTGTCCCACAAATTTTCTGATAAGAAAATCAGTTGATAGATTTATGGTGTTTTCCTTGTATATGACTGCATTCTTTTTTTTTTTTCATGCTTTTCAACAATTTCCATTACTACTTTTTTTTCCATTTTAATTATTATGTATCTTGTTGTGGTTGATTTTTTGGGGAGTCACTGTGCCTTCTGTATCTGGATGTCTATTTTCTTCCTCAGATTAGGGACATTTTTAACTATTATTTATTCAAATACATATTCTCCTCCTGTTTCCCTGTCTTCTCCTTCAGGGATCCCTATAATAGAATGTTATTATACTTGATAATGCTGCTAAGTTCCCTTTACCTATTCTCTATTAGTAGTAGTAATAGTAGTAGTAGTAATTTTGTTGTTCAGCTTGGTTGTTTTTGATTATGTTGTCTTACATCTCACTGAACTGTTCTTTCACTTCATCTAGTCTACTATTTATTCCCTCTACTGTAGTTGTAATTTCAGTTATGGAATGAAAACATCTCTGCTTTCTGCATCAGTTAAGAAGCATTTCTGTTTGCTTCTTATTTGTATTCTTTATCTTTTTGTTGAACAGCTCACTGAGATCCTTCATTCTTTCCTCAATCCAATAAGTATCTTTATGACCATGACTTAGAATTCTCTATCATATATATTGTTTATCTTTGTTTTATTTAGCTGTTGGATATGATTTTTTTCTGTTCTTTTATACTATTGTCTGTCTCTTCATTTTGTCTAACTCTGTGTTTGTTTCTATGTATTAAGACAGTCAGCTGTGTCTCTTGATGTTGAAAGTAGTGGCCTTATGAAGAAAAGGTCCTAAATGCCCTCCCATGTTCACCAGAGGCAAGTGCTCGAAGGGTGTCTCCCATGTGCTGTGTGTGCCCTACTGTTGTGCCATGTTTTTCTTCAGTCTAGTCATCTTCAATGGCCTTCTTTCCCAGGTGTGGGCAGGTTTTGGTCCCTGTGCTCTTAAGGTGTGAGTCTTGGGCTACCTTGGACTTGTATTTCCTCAGACCCAGATGTCTGCCTTCAGTCAGTTTTCCAGAAGTGTGGTAATACTCATCTGCAGTCTCTATTCCCTGAATTGTCCCCTGAAAGACTTTCACTGGTGGACAGAGCTGGCAATGAGAAAAATTGTCTGTCCCCCTATCTGTTAAGGTTGTAGTGACCCTGAACTATAGGGCTCTCTATTTTTACTGCCCCCATGAAGTTTTAGTTGTGGATGGGGCTGGGAGTTAAATCAAATGTCTTCCCTACTCCACTGCTGGGGAAACAGTTGAACAACTGTGTGTGGTTATCTTCCTTTTCAACCAGGGCAGGAGTCACTTTGTAGCTCTGCTGGTCACTGTTAGGGCTGTTTGTAGAATGAGAGGAATCACGTTCTGCCTTGAATAGACTCCTGCTGAGTGGAGTGGGTTGAACAGGGGCAAATCCATAGGAAAGCATGGAAACTGGGTATATGGTGTTAACAAGGTATGCATAAGTCCCTGCCAGCCTTGCTTGAAGAATGAAGTCTGGCTGGAGTAGCACTGGAAAGACTCCTACTGAGTGGGGCAGGTAAGATGGGGCAAATCCACAGGAGATCACAGGAGCAGGGTGCAGACTATTAGCAAGCTATATTGAGAGTGCTGGTTCACACAGTTGTTAAGGTATCTATACTGAGGGTAGGGAAGAGAAATGGTGGTTGACAGCTCTTTTGTTCCTGGAGAAGTCTCCCAAAGATTCTTTCCCTTCCAGTGCACATTCTTAGATTAGTTAATAAATCTCCTTTGCACATAGTCCAGGTGCTTTTCAAACTGCTCTTTCCATGCTGTATCTTGGAAACTATTTGCTATGCTTTTTCTTTAAGGGTGGGGACTCATTTTCTTACTGCCTTCAGCCCCCTTACCCCCAAGCCTCCCGATTTTTAAAGTTCCTGGTGGTAAGTCCTGATAATTGTAAAAAACTACAGTTAAGCTTCTCTGGTTTTCAAAGCCCAAATTTATGGGGACTTCTCTTCCCAGTGCAGGTTCCCTATATCTGGGGGTTCCTGGTGTGGAGTCTCCATGCTTTAGGAGTCTCTCCTGTTTGTGGTTAGT
The DNA here is from genome assembly GCF_018350175.1 of Felis catus. NCBI lineage: Eukaryota > Metazoa > Chordata > Mammalia > Carnivora > Felidae > Felis > Felis catus. The sequence goes on from NC_058368.1 coordinate 85,449,075, forward strand.
CTTTCAGATTTATTTGATTCCCACCCAACTGGGACTCCTCCCTTCCTACCACTTTCCATGTGGCCTCCTCTCCAGGATTAGTTGTGAGGCGTCTGTTCTGCTAGTATTTTGTTTGTTTTAGGTTCATTGCCCCAATATGGCAATTATGTAGGTGTATGTGAGGGACAAGTTGAGATTATGATCCTCTCTGCAATCTTCCCAGGCTGACATTTTGAGATACTTTTGGGAAGATCAAAATCTTAGAAGAAAGTTCAAAAATAAAACAAATATTTCCAAAGCTAAATATATTTGAATATATTAACTAAAAATGAAAGGGAAGACACCAATGGATAAATTCAGTTATTATTTCATTAAAGAGAAAAGAAATCAAAGATTTTTAAGCGTTAGAAAAAAATGGGGCTTCTGTGGTTATGCTAATTAAGGTTTTGGAAACTAGTATTCTGGATAAGATGAAATGTGTCAAGTCTTATTAATACAACTCAGCTAGAATGTTAAGTTCAGTGAAGAATGACTTACCAGATTACTGGAAGCCCATGGTCTTTTATTTGTTTGATCTGGTTATACCAGCTTATTACATGCAAGTTTGATATGTATTAGGCAACTACTATTATAAATAGAAAAGTTTTTATTCCTAAGACATATAGATATAGATGATATAGATATAGATATAGATATAGATAGATAGATATCTGACAGATATATATATCTATATAGATAGACATAGGTATAGATATCTGTCAGAAATCTATCTATATATCTCTATCTAGAGATAGATATATATCTAGATATATATCTATATATAGATAGATATATCTAGATAGAGATAGATATAACTAGATATATCTAGATATATATCTATATATAGATAGATATATCTAGATATAGATATAGATATAGATAGATACATAGATACACAGATATTTAAAAGTCAGCCAAATAGGAAAATTAAGGTTGAAGTAAATCAATCTTAATTACATATAGAAAATCACTTTTGACATAACTTTAGGATGAGGGTAATAACCTGTCGTAATCACGATATGAAGGAGATTGTATTAGGTAATGGGTTATTAGGGTTATCTCAGAATTGTGACTACCACACTAAATCAGACACTGCAACACATAGCACTCACATTCTTTGTATTTTTTATTACCAACCTTCAGTTACAGTATCATCCCCAAAGTTAAATTGTTGCTTTGTGTTTATTTTTATGCCAACATAAAATTTGGGTGGTCTTAAATGCTTTTGTTTTTATTGTTTCAATTTTGGAGAATACATGAAGTAGCTCAGGTTTACATGGCTGACAGGATCATATTAAATCCCAAAGCTTTCTTTTTTTTTTCAATCTTTTTAAAATTTAAATTCAATAACCAACTTCCAAGTAACCAAAAGCTAAAACCAATCCCTAAATTCAAGTTAGTTAACATATAGTGTAGAACTATTTTCAGGAGGACAATTTAGTGTTTCATCACTTAGGTATAATACCCAGTGCTTATCCTCACAAGTACCCTCCTTAATGTTCATCACCCATCTAGCCCATGCCCCCACTTCCCCTCCAGCAATCCTGAGTTTTTTCTCTATACTTAAGAGTCTCTTCTGGTTTGCTTTCCTTTGTCTATGTCTTATTTTTCCTTCCCTTCTCCTATTTCATCTATTTTGTTTCTTAAATCCCATATAAGAATGAAATCATATAATATCTGTCTTTCTCTGACACACTTATTTCACTTAGCCTAATACATTCTGGTTCCACCCATATCATTGCAAATGGTAAGCTTTCATTCTTTTTGACCACCAAGTAATATTTCATTGTATATATATGACCACCTCTTTATCCATTCATCAGTCAATGGACATTTGGGCTCCTTCCATAATTTAGCTATTGTTGATAGGGCTTCTATAAACATTGGGGTGCATGTACCCCTTTGAATCAGCATTTTTGTAACCTCTGCATAAAGTGTGAAAATGCTGGATCATATGATAGTTTTATTTTTACTTAAAAAAATTTTTTTTTCAACGTTTATTTATTTTTTGGGGGGACAGAGAGAGACAGAGCATGAACGGGGGAGGGGCAGAGAGAGAGGGAGACACAGAATCGGAAACAGGCTCCAGGCTCTGAGCCATCAGCCCAGAGTCTGACGCGGGGCTTGAACTCACGGACCGCGAGATCGTGACCTGGCTGAAGTCCGACGCTTAACCGACTGCGCCACCCAGGCGCCCCTATTTTTACTTTTTTGAGGAACCTCCATAATGTTTTCCAGAGTGGCTGTACCAGTTTGCATTTCCACCAATAGTGCAAAAGTGTTTCCCTTTCTCCACATCCTTTTTAACATCAGCTCTGTTCTGAGTTGTTAATTTTAGCCATTCTGACAGGTGTGAGGTGATATCTCATTGTGTTTTTTTATTGTGTCTCCCTGGTGATGAGTGATATTAAGCATCTTTTTCATGTGTCTGTTAGCCATTGGGTGTCTTCTTTGGAAAGTATCTATTCATGTTTCCTGCCCATTTCTTCACTGTATTATTTGGAAAAACAAAAGCTTTGCTTTAGAGGTTTTGAACAGGAGGATGTAGCAGTCACAGCTACAGACAGAAGACCAAATCTATATCTATATCTATATCTATATCTATATCTATATCTAATCATCCTCATCCTGAATTGGAGATCCAATTTATTCCCAAATTTTTTGACAATACTTGCAGCCATGTTCATAACCCTTAGAGAAGAGACTGGAATATCTTATCCATAGAAGTTGACCAGCAGAAGATAATAAAGTCACAGACCCTAGTATGTATGTGTGTGTGTGTGTGTGTGTGTGTGTGTGTGTATTTTTTAACAGAACCTAATATTTTAAATTTTTTGGAGGACAAGAAGCCAGAGGCACCATAAGAATGTCCTGAAAGAAAGGGACAAAGCAGCAGGAAACTGCTTTCAGTTTCATTCCCAGGTTGGTGGGCCGCCAGGGCTGCTCGTTCTCTCCAGAAGGCGTCATACGGGCACCAGGCCTGGGGTGAAGAATGTTTTGTCTGGTGCCAGATGTACTCATGACCCAGTATGGAATACACTGCAGGTGCATGGCTTGTCAAGATGCCAAATACTATGTTGTATGTGCCTGTTGTTACCAGACAATTTGCAAAACTAAAAGAGACTTGAGCCAGGGGACCGATGCTTCGGCTCCTGGAGAGTCTTAGCCCCCTGCTTTCCAATTCTCTCATCACCGCACCTTTAGGACCTGTCTCTCTACAAAATTTCTCACAATACAGTGAAATCCCCAATTGATACTTATATTAGCTACCTATAAAAAGCTTTGCCTTCCTCAGAACTTTATTTGAGTGGCTCACTCACCTAATGAGCAGAGAAGTATCATTAGATATTTAAGGAGATTCATTATCAAGAAAAATATAAACCCAAATAAACAAAAAAGTGAAACTTGGAAGAAACAAACACAGGGCAAGAAGAATAATTAATGTTAGAGAAATTAATTTTAATATATATGAAAGAAAATATAAAGTGAAAAAAAAGGGTATGCAGAAATTTAATTCATAAAACCAAAATATAGTCTTGTTAATTAAAAATGTGATGACTAATTAAAAATATCAATAGAAGGGTTAAATGATCAAAATGAAGAAATATTCATGAAGGTAGCATAAAAACACAAAAGAATAAAAATAAGATATAAAATAGAATTTATATAGGAGATTCAATATTGAGTAATAGCAGTTTTATAATTGAAGAACAGAGAAAATAGAAGAAAGACATAATCAATGCAATGAATCAAGAATATTTCCCAGAGCTAAAAATCATGTGTGGTCACATTAAAGAGCTTCCTGAGACCCTTGAGGTCAGTAGATGAAAAAAAAAATGTGCTATTTGGTATGCTCAAAATACATAATAGATTCACATGCCCCTCTAAAAAGAAAAATGTGTCAAGGACCAGAATGACATTCAACTTCTTAATAACAAACTGAAAGATAATTGGGCACATTTTAAAATATAATAATATATCTAGCCAACATTTTATTCATGCCCATCACCCATTTAACCCATCCCCCACACACCTCCCCTCCAGCAACCCTCAGTTTTTTCTCTGTATTTAAGAGTTTCTTATGGTTTGCCTCCCTTTCGGCTTTTATCTTTTTTTTTAAATGTTTATATTTGAGAGAGAGAGACAGAGTGTGAATGGGGGAGAGGCACAGAGAGAGACTGGGACAGAATCTGAAGTAGACTACAGGCTCTGAGCTATTAGCACAGAGCCTGATGCAGGGCTTGAACGCATGAGCTATGAGATCATGACCTGAGCTGAAGTCCAATACTTAACTGACTGAGCCACCCAGATGCCCCTCTCTGTTTTTATCTTTTTTTTTCCTTCCCTTCCTCTATGTTCATCTTCCCCCTCCTAAATTCCACATATGAGTGAAATCATATGGTATTTGTCTTTCTTTTTTTTTTTTTTTTGCTTAGCTTGATACACTAATTCTATCCACATCATTGCAAAAATATGTCATTATTCCATATATATATATATATATATATATATATATATATACCACATTTTCTTTATCAGTTCATCAGGTGATAGACATTTGGACTGTTTCCATAATTTGGCTATTGTTGATGTGCTAGTTCAAATTTATTCAGTAAGATTTTGTAATTAATGCATTAGTGCATGTGTGTTGACTCTCCCTTTTCAAATCCAAAAGAAATTAAACAGTAATTCATATTCTTTACTATGTCTATGAAAATAGACTGCTGTGTCATTTCCCATAAACTGCCCCATGGAAGAGCTCCAGATGTTATTTGAGCCTTCATTCTACTGGTTCTGTGGAAAAGGGGAAGATAAATGAGACATTGCTGTGCTGTAACTTCTAATATGGGGATAGCTATGTGTTGCTTGTTTTTGATAGTAAATTTCTGCTTGAAAAAGAGAGAACTAAATGGTTTATCCAGTTTGTAGAAATTATGAATTAATTTTTGGCTAAAAGGAAGTTATAAGGACATTTCCAATCATGACAAAACAAAACAGAAGAAAACAAACCTCAGGTTTCCTCATTTTCTATCATAGGCAGAGCAAAATATATTTATACATGTTTGGTATAACTTTATATATTATATATTTGGTATAACTGTGTACACACACACACTCATATATACATATACATATATATACATATGTATGTGTGTATATATATATATATAATGTTATATATTTATTATAGTTATACCAAAGCACAGAAGTATGATTGATTTCCCCTTGTGACTTCTGTTTCTGAACCTTCCAATTTATACACTAACGATTCCTGGGAATTTGAAGTCTCCTGAGGCATTAAAATCCCTATTATTCTACATCCTCTCTGCAATGTTACCCAGGCTTCTCTCCAGAGTAATGATCATGTCATCTCCATAAAAACCTTTCTATAGCGCAGTTTAGGTCCTTTGGAGTTACATAGGAAAGGACAAAGCTCAGAAGGTATTCCCCTTATCTCTCTCTCCCATGAATTGCTCTCATGATTTATGACATTGAGTAGAGTCACCCACAACCCACCAGTTTTAAGCTGGACCTCTTCTGGGGAAAAGATCAAGAAGATAAATGGCAGGTAGAAACCACAAACCAGAGTAATTTGCTGGAATTAAACCATCTATAAACAGACAACTTTAGCTTCTTTGATTCTACACTTGGCAATATGCCACCTAAAATAGTAAGGATCTGCGTATTGTATTTCTTCTGACACTTTGTTCAGTTCTCAGAGTGTCCATTAGTTTTCTAATTCACAACATTCTTTGAAATACTTCAGAAGGTACAGATACACACACACAAATAGAGAAGCACCAACTTGGTTCTTAGAGAAGTTAATTTAATGATGTCAGGACATACTTGGAAATTAGCACATGGCACAAACTGGCCAATTCAAATAGATATAAAATTGTATAATTATAATTTATTTCTATTGGAATTATAAAATACACTGCATAAAATAAATATTGAATTATACTTCAAATAAAATAACAGGTATGCATATGAAAAATCATACAAAATAGAATGAGTAAAACATAGCCACATCAGTGACCCATAGGGTAAAGAAGATATTTTTAAAGTTTATTTATTTTTGAGAAAGAGAGAAGAAAGAGAGCAGGGGTTGGAGGGCAGAGAGAGGGAGAGAGAGAATCCCAAGCAGATCTCACGAATCCTGGGCCAATATTAAGAGACAGACGCTTAACCAACTGAGCCACCCAGATGCACTCAATACAGAAGATTTTTAACTGCAGTAAGTTAATCAAAGAAAATGACCTGAAGAAATAGTATGAATTAAACTTGAAATTAACTGACAGGCAAAAGTAAGGAGAGAAAGCAGAAAGGCATTCCTAGGTGACAGAATTTGTGAAGGAAAGACAGCAAGGACAAAACCAGGCATAACATAGAAAGTCATTTTATCATTCAAGACCAAGACAAGATATAGTAACTGGCTGTAGTACAAAATTTGGATGTGGGAAAGACAAAAACTGAGGTGCTAAAATTGAAAGCTAAAGTAATATGAATGTACAATCAAAACATTTTATTGATATTATGGGTAATCAGGCACCAGGAACCCACTTCTGTCACTGCCACCAAGCTAATTATGTTCTATAAACAGCAGTGAAATACAGCATTTTTTTATATTACATGTATAAAGATAACCGTGACATTCACAATGTAGTCCAAATAACTAAGTTTCCTGGCACAAAGTGATTATATTTTATAGTATAACTTAATTGTGTATGTATATAATAACTATGTATGATATGTATAACTACATATAATAAATAGATATATAACTATGTATATGAATACATAAATATATAAATTGGAGATTCACAGACAACAATTGAATCTTGAAAAAAATATGTGATGAAATTGTCCAGTAGTGATAAACCAGATAAGGAAATTATACATAGATATAAAAACATACATGCCACAGAGTTTGTACAATATTTAACTCCAGAGTAGTAACTGGGAGACAGGAGATACCTAGGATACTGTTAAGGAATTAAGTTTAAAAATAAGCTAGTGCAAATTGTAGGGCTTTTGAAAACCAAGCTAGATTTGTAGAGTATTCAATAGATAAGTAAAGAAAATATTTAAACTTTTTGGGAAGAGAAGGATAATTTTAAAGAGTGACTAAAGATCACTAGCTATGGGAAATTTAAGAAGAGGAAGAATTGAAGGTGGAGGGAAAGAAAGGAGGAAGAGGTCAATGGACATAAAGCCAAAGCCAGGGTTAAATGCATGAGTAGACAGAGTCAACAATTATACACATTGTGATTAAACAGGAATTAGGTGATATTCTTAAATACAAATTATTAACAATTTTAATAATTGTTAAACTATTAACAATTATTATAATTGGGGTTTTCTGACCGTCCCCATCTTGAGAGGATCCTCTTTGTGGTCATTCTGTCATTCTTCTATAGTTTTATTCTTTGGACACCAAAAGATTTTATGTTCTCAAAATAAATAAAATGCATTTTATTCATTCATTCATTCATTTATTCATTTATTTATTTGAGATAGCAAGAGTGGGAGAGAGGGGCAGAGGGAGAGACAGAGAGAATCTTAAATACATTTCACTCTCTGTGCGGGATCCCATGCAGGGTTGATCCCACACCCCTGGGATCATGACCTGAATATAAATCAAAAGTTGATGCTCAATTCACTGAGCCACCCAGGCACACCTATTTGTTTATTTATTAACTTACTTTATTTACTTATTTTTATTTTCTTCAAGTATTTTCTTGTTAAATATTAGTAATGTGGAGTTTAAAATTCTATTTTATATAAAAATTTGAGATTAGTTTTTTTTTAATGATGATTTAAAGAAAATCACTTTAACCTATATGACATTTAAAGATAATGTTTTAGGGGCGCCTGGGTGGCGCAGTCGGTTAAGCGTCCGACTTCAGCCAGGTCACGATCTCGCGGTCTGTGAGTTCGAGCCCCGCGTCAGGCTCTGGGCTGATGGCTCAGAGCCTGGAGCCTGTTTCCGATTCTGTGTCTCCCTCTCTCTCTGCCCCTCCCCCGTTCATGCTCTGTCTCTCTCTGTCCCAAAAATAAATAAACGTTGAAAAAAAATTTTTTTAAGATAGTGTTTTAATTAACTGGGGTCTGATCTACTACCACTTTTGGCAAATGGCCAAGTCTTAGGAAATGGTGGTTTGTAACCAAATGGCACAAACAATAGGAAACCAGAAAAAATAAAAATGAAAATGAAAGATTTTTCCAGCATGGACAAAATTAAGTAAGAAAAGAGGAATAAAAGAGCAATTTCCCCATTTTTTTTCAAGGACTTAACCTTTCATTTCACTCTGATATGCAAAACAACAGTAATCACTAACGAAGGAAAAAACAAAAAAATAAGGAAGCCATATTTTAATAGTTATTTCACTTAGTTTGTCATGAATTTGTATAATAAAATTTTATCTAACTTTTCCCAAATTCTAAAAAAAATAGGGTTAAATATATCTGCTGGAACCACTGGGAATTTATTAAACTATTGCAAAAAAAAACTAATTAACATGTGAATCAAAGAAAATGATCTGCAGAAATAGGGTGAATTAAACTTGAGATTAAGTGATACACGAAGATATGAATAGAAAGTAGAAAGACATTTTCAGGTGACAGAAAATGTGAGGGAATGAGAATACAGGGCAAATACCAGTGATTGGAGTTGTAATATGAATGTGATATAATCATTTACATCTTCAAAAACTGGATTTGGAATGGAGAGCGGGGGTGATTCAAGAGAAGTAAATACACAAGGCACTGTATTACCTTGTGAAAAGTATGATATCTGGGCATGACTAGGTTAGATATTCAACTTCTAAAAGATTGATCATAGAGGACAACTGACATCATGATCTCTGGTAGTATCGAATAGGTGGATAAATTCACATCTGGTCCTGGTAATTAAAGATCATAAGAACCAGAGAATCCAACATATGCTCTCTCAAACCTGACATATTAGGGATATATATTTGGGGAAAGGTGAAATTTCACAGGAATCAATGACTGCCAATTGTTATCAACCACTTCGAAGCAGCTTCAGGAATATTCAGAAAATGTATTCACTGAAAAGGAAAGAAAATGAATTTCTCTTAGGATGATATCACGACTTTCTACCTAGAGTAAGGGGCAGTACAAATGGACATGTCTTGCTTGTTCACATATAGCCTGGATCAGTATATTTAAGAACTAGAGGAAGAATGCACAAATTTTCTATTAAAAAAAAAAAACTATCTTATTAAAGTTTTGTGAGATACTTACATATTCTAAAGATATTGTCCATTTTCAAGAAAATGTCTGTAGTACATGTCAGTTTACTCTTTATTCTTTTTTCTAATTAATAATACTTATTTCTTAATTTTCATCAAATATTTTGTATTTTTAAAAATGGTATTCAAGTTTTATGTTCTGTTTTGAATAGATTATTGATGACAATTATAAAACTTTCCATCTAGTTGTTTCTATTTTTTAAGGTTTTAAGATATGCACACAGATATGCACACAGGCTTTTATTATAAGTTTCAAAGATTGTGGCATAAAGAGTGGCTAATGGCTGTGAAATACTTTTTCCCCCAATTTCCCATTCTCCTGAGGTATAGTAGAGATGGATGGAACAAATGACAGCACTCAGGGAAATTTCATCCTTTTGGGGTTTTCTGACCGTCCCCATCTCGAGAGGATCCTCTTTGTGGTCATCTTGATTGCATACCTCCTGACTCTTATGGGCAACACCACCATCATCCTGGTGTCCCGGCTGGACCCCCACCTCCACACTCCTATGTACTTCTTCCTCACCCACCTATCTTTCTTGGACCTCAGTTTCACCACCAGCTCCATTCCTCAGCTGCTCTATAACCTGAATGGCCATGACAAGACCATCAGTTACACAGGCTGTGCCATCCAGCTCTTCCTGTTTCTGGGTCTGGGTGGTGTGGAGTGCTTGCTCCTGGCTGTCATGGCATATGACCGATTTGTTGCAGTCTGCAAACCCCTGCACTACCTGGTGATCATGAATCCGCATCTCTGCATGGGCTTAGTGTCCCTTGCTTGGGGCTGTGGTGTGGCCAACTCTTTGATTATGTCTCCAATGACTCTGTGGCTACCCCGCTGTGGATATTGGAAAGTAGACCACTTCCTGTGTGAGATGCCTGCCCTGATTCGGATGGCCTGTGTCAATACAGCTGCAATTGAAGGCATTGCCTTTATCCTGGCAGTGGGCATTGTTCTGTCACCTCTGGTGTTTATCCTGATATCCTATGGCTACATCGTGAGGGCTGTGTTAAGTATCCAGTCATCCTCAGGGAGGCACAAAGTCTTCAACACCTGTGGCTCCCATCTCACAGTGGTCTCCCTTTTCTATGGAAACATCATCTACATGTACATGCAACCAGGAACCAGCTCCTCCAAGGACCAGGGAAAGTTTCTCACTCTTTTCTACAACATTGTCACACCGCTCCTGAACCCCATGATCTATACCTTCAGAAACAAAGAGGTGAAAGGGGCACTGAGAAGATTAGTTTTGGGAAATCTGTCTTTAAGGAAGAGATTATAACCTAACACAATGATAGCAATGATTTCTTATGTTAATATCCTACACTATATTGATCTTGCATTACTACCATCTGCTAGAGTTTGGGAATATTTCATCACAGAGTTTATGGTCCATCTTTAGTTTTCTTTTGTGCAAGTCATGCAGGAGTATATAAATTATAATATTCAAAAATGGTTATTCTCAAGGAATATCTGTTGACCATTACTAATGTACAAATATCTAGATGGTTAACATACTATACTAAAAAACAGAGCCATGTTTTCTAGTCAGTCTAGAAAGGAAAGAGAGAAAATTGAAATGAAATTTCTTTTACCCAGACTTTCTGAAATGTGTAACCATTATAGAATATTGAATATTTTATTATAATCATTCACCTTTACAAATTTTGATAAGATCTGTCAACATGGATAATAATTTATATTTCACTATCATTGTCCTACAACAAAAGCAACAAAAACAACAAAACACTCTCACAGAAAAATGTAGCTAATATTCCTTATTATCTATTTAATGATTCAATAGCAATTATTGAATGGCTTTTGTATTGCAGGCACTGTTCTAGGTGCTGGATTAAAGCTTGGATCAAAACTGACAAGGTCCCTTGGGGTGCCTGGGTGGCTGAGTCAGTTAAGCGTCTGGCTTTTGATTTCAGCTCAGGTCATGACCTCATGGCTACTTTGTGAGACCAAGCCCTGTGCTGGGCTCTGCACTGACAACATGGAGCATGGTTGGGAATCTCTCTGTCCCTTTCTCTTTGCTCCTCCCTGCTCGCTCTCTTCTCTCTCTCAAAATAATAAGTAAATAAATAACACTAAAAAGAAAAGACTGACACGATCCTGATTTTGTGAAATTTAACTATTAATATCTAAGCTGGTGACAATAAATGACAAAGAATAAAGCTTTCATTGAGTTATAATGTAAATAAAATTAAAAATATGTATACATATATATTGACATTTATATTGATATCATGGGAAGTAATCAAGAAGTTGGGAAAGGTGGAATGTTCTGGGAAGGTCTCTATGGAAATACTATTTTAGTCACATCCAGAGGATGAAAATGAAGACCTGTCACAATCATTCCAGAAGAAGGAATGTTAAATTTAAATTTTGCCATGTAAGAGGAGGCTTGGCATACTTTGAGTCAGAAGAATGGTCATTGTTCATGGAGTGGGGTTCTAGAGAGGTAGACAGAGGTAGACAGAGAAGGCCAGAGCATGAAGAATCTTACAGGTAATGTTACAGACTAAGACAAGAAGTAGTGGAGAAAGTAAATAATATGATTTTTCAATTTCACAGTTCCACTCCTTCTGTTGTGCAGAGCATGGAAGTTTTGGGACAAAGATGAGGCAAAACAGACTATAGCAGTAAATGAGACAACAGTAGCTAATGGTTTGCAATAAACAGTATCAGTGAAAAGAGTAAATTTATAATCAAAGATGTATTTTAGAAATCAAGCCAGGAGTATTTTCTAATGGAAATTGTAGAGTGAGAACTGATTAGGAATTAAGAGTGATGTAATTTGCAATTTGTAATTTTAGCAAGTAGGTGTTGATTAGAACCTTTTCTGGAATGGGAGTGATTGAAGTAAAAGCAAATATACAGTTGGGGTAGGGATTCAAATGTTCTTTTTTAGACAAATTATGTTTAGAATAAAGAAAAAACAGTCAAACAAGGATATCAATGTGGTAGTTATGTAAAAGTTCAGGACCTCAGGTTAGAAAGGCAGCATTGGTAATATTAATTGGAATTCACCAGTATAAAGATGTTATTTAAATGCATATTTTACTGCCCATTTATGGAGTAGAAATAGATAAGATAACTGAAGTAAACAACTTATACTAAGGAAAATAAAAGAAACAAAGAAAGACACTAAAATTAAGTTCTAAAATGAATTAATGTTTCCAGCACCTGGGTAACTCATTTGGTTGCGTCACTCTTGGTTTTGGCTGAGGTCATGATCTCACAGTTTTGTGAGTTTGAGCCCCATGTCACACTCTGTGCTGCCAATGCAGAGTCTGCTTCGGATTCTTTCTCCCTCTCTCTCTGATCCTCCCCCACTCACTCACACACTCTCAAAATAAAAAATAAACTTAAAAAATAAAAATAAATAAATGAGTTAATGTTTAGAAATCAGAGGAAAAGGGATCAGCAAAGCATTAAAATTGGACAGTGTGGTAAATTGTTTGCAGATATGACTATTACCAGTTCCTTTCATACTATGCATGTCTTTTACGCCTTCCATCCACAAACACTTCAGTATGGTCTGGTCATGTGACTTGCTTTGGTCAACAGAGTATGCTAGTTGTAATGTATGAATCCTGGGCCCAGTTCACCAGAGTCCTGGCTGCTACCTGTTTTGTTTTCTTGGGATCTAAGTTCCATGTAAATAACCTCAGGCCACACTAATAAATACTGACAGGCAATATGAACAGAGATAGATCCAGAGATAGATCCAGATAGATCCAGTCATTCCACCCTCCAGTGCTGTGAATGAGGTCATCCAACCAGAGCCAAACACCTAGCAAATACATCCTTTCAAGGTCCACACAGTCAGAATGTGGAACAAAGATGAACTATTCTGGCTAAGCCCTGTAAAATTTTCTGATTCATAAATAAGAACAATAATAATGTAGTTTCCACTAGATTTGAGGATGATTTTATTGGCAGTAATAAATAATAATCAGAAAATAAAAGAAAATGAGTTTTGTTGTTTGTTTTTGTTTTTGTTTTTGTTTTTTGTTTTTGTTTGAAACCAAGTTCTAGGTAGAGTCAGCAAGTGTTTGGTATGCTGGTAAGAAACTTACAAGAGAAAACATGTATGTGACCCAACAAAGAGATGTTAGTAACATTGACAATTCTTTCAGAGAATTAGTTGAGAATAAAATTTCATTTGGAGTGTGAAAAAGAAGAGAGATGAAAAAGTGGAAGTTTTTACTAGAATACTCTGAGGTATGAAAAGGAAACAATGCTTCATTATGGAATGTTTTGATTCATTTAAAAATAGGATGTACTAAATGGGTCTGCAAACTTAATCTAATATTTAAATTTTTTTAACATTTATTTATTGTTGACAGACAAAGAGAGATAGAGCACAAACAGGGGAGGGACAGGGAAAGAGAGGGAGCTAAAAATCCTGAAGCAGGTTCCAGGCTCTGAGCTGTCAGCATAGAGTCTGATGTGGGGCTTGAACTCATGACCTGAGCTGAAGTTGGACACTTAATCGACTAAGCCACCCAAGTGGCCCCTGAATCTAATATTTAAATTAAGAAAAAGGCTCTTTGGAAGTCAGAGGAAGTTTCTGGTATGAGGATTGAGGTCTTTAAAAATGGCAAACATTGGTGAATTCAAAGCTTTCAATAAGAACCAGTACATTTCTCAGTTGTAATAGGCTAAAAGGTATTGTATATAAACAGAGGAAAGAGTATGTATTTATTATGGAAATAATGCATTGAGTTCTTCACTGTTTTGATTTCCTCATTACAATGTAAGAATTAGTCATGAATTGGAGCATATTGAGAAGTTGAATAGTGACAGAGAAAGTAGGTTGATATGAAGAGTGAAAAGAAGGTAAAATGTAGTCTTTTATTAAAGTTTATTTATTTTGAGAGAAAGCGGAGGCAGGGACAGAGAGAGAGGGAGAGATAGAGAAAATCTCAAGCAGGTTCCATGCTCTCAGCACAGAGCCCAACACAGGGCTCAATCTCATGAACCAGGAGGTAATGACCTCAGCCAAAATCAAGAGTCAGATGTTTAACTGACTGAGCCACCCAGCACCCCAGTAAAATGTAGTCTTGAATGGAAAAATTAAAATATCTCTGTAGTCATATCTTATCTCTTGCTATGGTTTATTGTCTTTTATCGTTTTTGAAGATGTATTTAAAATAAAACAAGTTAGCACAATTTAAAAATTATTCTCCAAAGTTATGACACTTTTCAAATATTGGTGAACTGTTAGCAGGCAGTGGAATTCTTCCAGGTGTGAAGGTGATAGAAGAGAATGTGTGTGACAGAAGAGAAAGCATATCCTTATTACAGATTTGGAATCAATAATTTATGGTAATATTGGTTGCAAATAACATAACAAGGGATTTGAGTTCCTGGAGAGGTCAAAATCGTTGGTGTGAAAATATGTGTTAAATTTCTGTTGTTAAAATAGAGACTAAGAGGGCTCCTGCGTGGCTCAGTTTAAGTGTCTGGTTTAGGTCATGATCTCACAGCACGTGAATTCAAGCCCCTCCTCGGGTTCTGTGCTGACCAGTTAGAGCCTGGATCCTGCTTTGGATTCTGTCTCTCTCTCTCCTTCTCTGCCCCTCCCCCGCTCACACTCCGTCTCTCTCAAAAATAAATAAACATTAAAACATTTAAAAAACAAAATAAAATACAGAATAAGAACAAAATGTATCAAAAATATGAAGGCACTTTATTTAATAAAGTAACAAATATCAGTATGGAGGAAATGCTTGTTATGTTGAACTCCTATCTGTTGACCTCAGAATAACTTCATCCTCCTGCCAGTTCCTTATGGTCATAAGAAGACTGTTACATCTTCAAATAATTATTGGTATGAAAGGAAAAAAGCCATGAGAAATTAAAAAAAAATAATGATTGACAGCACTTAAGAGTGGCCTTTGCCACTTTCTGGCAAAACTCATCCAAGATTTTTCATTTAAATCTAATTGATCATTTCTAGTTGAATGGATATCTATAAGGGTTAATACTTTTAGCTAATCATTTGATTCCCACAATGAAACTATCAAAGTCTCTTAATAATGAGGATGATTCTACATAACAGAGTCAGACGTCAGAAGCTGATATGCCTGAAGTCCATTCCTAAAGGATGCTGTTACTGTCAGGGAGCTCTAGAGCAATAGCTCTCCATTAGACTTACCTTAGGGAAGATTAAAAAAAGTAATAAAGGAGTCACAATTCAGTCTAATTTTATCAACATCCCTGGGAGATAGTCGAGGATACAATTCTGTATAGCCAGAGTTTTATTCTAGGCCCAAAAATTATTATATCCAAAACTGTGGTTTGTTGTCTGAGGGGGATAGAAGAAAAATAATGGAGTTAATCAAGTCAGGGGTCAGAAAGCACATGGATTCGGATGCATAAGTCATAAGAAGCTTGAAGTCACCAAGAAAGATAAATGAAGATGTGATGTAGATGACATCTTGGAACAAAATAAAGTGGGCATAGTTTTATCTCATGATAGTACTCCAACATAGTTGTTGGGTCAATGCATGAAAAAGTCAATGAAAATAACAAAAGTAATAACATTTACATAGTACCTGTCCTTCTAAGTACTTTAAAGGGTTTTAAACTGAGCCTAGATTACAAAATCGAAAACAAACTTCTAAGTCAGTGAACATAAAGACAAACAGTATCCCAGATAATAAAATACCATGATTTTATTTTATTTTATTTTATTTTATTTTATTTTATTTTATTTTATTTTATTTATGTATTTTAATTTTTATTTAATTTTTAGAAAGAGAGAGACCAAGACAGAGACAGAGCAGAATTTGGGGAGGGGAAGAGGGAAAGGGAGACACAGAATCTGAAGCAGGCTCCAAGCTCTGAGCTGTCAGCACAGAGCCCATTGCAGGGCTCAAACCCATGAACTGTGAGATCATGACCTGAGCCCAAGTCAGCTGCTTAATCAACTGAGTCACCCGGGCAAACCTTAATTTAATTTAATTTAATTTAATTTAATTAATTTAATTTAATTTAATTAATTTAATTTAATTTTTTATTTCATTTCATTTCCTTTCATTATTCCTTTTCTTTTCTTTTCTTTTTTTCTTTTCTTTATTTTATGTTTATTTAAGTTTATTAATTTATTTTGAAGGAGACAGAGAGAGTGTGAGCTGGGGAAGGGCAGAGAGAGTGGGTGAGAGAGAGAATCCCAAGCAGGCTCTACACTGCCAGCCCAGAGTTTGATGTGGAGCTTGAATTCATGAAACCATGAGACCATGACCTAAGTTGAAATCAAGAATCAGACACTAAATGGACTGAGCTATCCAAGTGCCCCTACCATGATTTTATTAATGACTGCATTTTAATAGCCTGCTTTAGTTCAATTCTAAATAATATGAACATACTTTTAAATACCTGGGCTCATTTATTGGTAGTTCTGGGGGAGGAAAAAATTCCTCAACTCATCTTAGGTTCACTGACTGGGAGTCTCCAAATAGAATGACAGAAGACAGATTAATAACACAAAACAAATAAATTAATTAAACGCATCATACATTTAATTACAATATACATGAATAACTCCAAGAAGCAGTTAAAATTTGAGTTTATATAGCATCTTAGCAAAGAATGAAAATTTTGGAGAAGAGACAAGAAAAAGGGAAAAAAAGTCTTTGGGCCTTTAGTGTTGGCAAATTGTGGATAATCAAGTATACGGGGGAAACTGATGATAGAATATGGCAAGTTTAAAGGTTTGTTTTGGGGGGCTCCTGTGTGGCTCAGTTGGTTAAGCATCCGACTTTGGCTCAGGTCACAATCTCATGGTTTGTGAGTTTGAGCCCTTCATTAAACTGTCTGCTCTCTGCACAAAGCCTGCTTTGGATTCTCTGTCCCCTTCTATCTCTGCCCCTCCTTCACTCTCTCACTCTCAAAATAAACATTAAACAAATAACAATAAATAAAACATAAAAAGTTTGTTTTGTAGACTCCTCTGGTGCTATCTCTGGGTTGATAAGGATCTTGAGTTGTCTCCAGTGATTAATTTCTGTCCTTCTTATTAGAAAGAGGATGGGGGCAACTTTACAAAATTATGTCCTGTTTTTAAGCATAGAGTGGAATTTTTTTGTACTGCTTTTTAATTGTCTTTGGTTAAAAATAATCAATAAATCAAAGTGGCACATTTTGGGGTGAAATATCTCACTGCTTTTCATTCTTCCATTCCCCTCTATAAAGGGAGAGAAAAGCATTAACTGGAACATGCAGAAAAGAACACATAGAAGATATGAGATATGGAGAATTTTTGCAATGCACACATATTCACACACACACACACACACACAATATAAAATACTGTTGAGAGAAACATAATGTATTATGAAAGGAAAGGAATTACATGTTCATGTATTTTAAAGCTTCAACAATTTTAATTGAATTTTTATTTCCACATAACGGTATATTTACATGCCATTAAAATGCAAAGAGAAGTCCTATGTATACCTTACCGAATTTTCCCAATGATAAAATATTTCAAAACCTTAGCAAAAGATCACATGCACAATAATGTCATTAATACAGACCAGATGCAGAACAGTACCATCACCACAAGAATCCCTTTTATATCTACATCCACTCTATATCCTTCAGTAAATCCCAGAATCACTTAACTGTTTTCTATTTCTAAAATGTTGCCATTGCAAGAATGTTGTATAATTTGAATAATATAGCATGTAAACTTCAAAAGGTGATTTTTTAAAGGTCGAGGCAATTATTTAGAGGAATTTTAGATTCACAGAAAAATGCAGGAAAAAGTACAAAAAATTCCCATATAGCCCCCTTCCCCCACAGATGCATATACACTGTCATTATTAACAATCCCCACCAGGGTAGTGCATTAGCTATATTTGATGAACTTACACCCACATATCATAATCAGCCAAAGTCCATGTTTATACTAGAGTTTACTTCTGGTGTTGTACATACTGTGGGATTGGACAAATGTATAATGCCATGTACACATCTTATGCACCATAGAGAGCATTTTTACTGACCTAAAGATTCTCAGTGACCTTTTCACTCTCTCTTACACCAATCTTTCCTCTCTTTACCCTACCCATATTGTTACCTTTTCCATAATATTATACAATTGGTATCATAAAGTATGCAGCCTTAAAATATAGGCTATTTTCACTTAGTAATACACATTTAAAATTCATCCATGTCTTTTCATGGCTTGATAGATTACTTCTTTTTATCAGTAAAAAAGCATTCCATTGTTTGGATGTATCAAAGTTTATTTATCATTTTCCCTGGAAGAATAGCTGAAACTAAAGTGTGTATAAATTAGGGGGATTGGGGGTTCCACACACACAAGGTACTTTGGCAGGATAGCTGAAGTGGATGTAGACCCAGATGTTTCATGATTCTGTACAGATTGTGCCCTACAGGGGTGGCTGGAGCTGAGGTGTTTTATAGGCTAGGAGGCCCTGGGGCACTCCATGCAGTGGGTACCCTCTGAGGAAAGTTAAATTTAATATGGGTATGAGTGGCTGTGGTATCTGGGTTCTCCATGAAATGCATGCCCTTACAAGACAGCTGATGATGACTTGTGTGCAAACTGGGCTGTTCCAAGGTGCTCAGTGCAAGGGAGTTCCATGGATGGCTGACTACAGTCAATGTAGGCATGAGCCAGGGGTTCATGGGTCTCTGTGCAAAGGGGCACACTGGAAAAGTGGATAGATCTGAAGTAGATATCACCCAGTGCATTCTGGAGTGCTCTGTGTCAAGGGTGCCCTAGCAAGCTGTCTGAAGCCAAAGTGGTATGAACCTGGAGTATTGTAGGGGTTGTGCATTTGTAACCTTGGCATGAAGGCTGGAACTGCAGTTGGTGCTAATCAGGGTGTTCTAGTGAGAACTGCCCTGTGGCCACCTTGGTGGGATGGCTGGATCTGGTGTAGTCTAGGGCCCCTGGGCTCTCTGAGGTGCAGGTCAGTTGGGATGCTCCAACTGTGCATTCACTGGTCTGTGCTTTCAAGATGTAGGGGTATGTAAACGTTGTGTCTTAGCCAATCCCACCCCAAGAGTGTTCCGGCAGCTCTTTCACCTTTTGGGAGAGTTCTAGATCTGGCTCTCTTATGGGTTAATTTTTCCTTAAAAGCTCAACTTTTTTTTAAGTTTATGTATTTTGAGAAAGAAAAAAAGAAAGAGAGAGAGAGAGGGGGAGAATTCTCCAAGCAAGCTCTTCACTGCCAGCACAAAGACCGACATGGGCCTCAAACTAAAGAACTGTGAGATAATGACCTGAGCTGAAGTCAAGAGTCAGATGCTTAACCGATTGAGCCACACAGGCACCCCTAAAAACTCAGCTTTTTAATTGTGCCACAGTGTGACAGGGGCAATGTGAACTACAGGACCTGGGGCTTGTTGAAGCAGCAACCTGGCTATGGGGTCCAGACCCTGCTCTGGTCTGCACTTTCAAGATGGTGGGGGGAAGCATAAACCATGTCATTCTCCATTCTTCCTGACCCATAGAGAGTTCCAGTAGCCCCTCTGCAATTTGGAGGAGTTTGGGGCTGGCTCTTTCATGAACTAGTTGTTTCTAAAACTGACTGTTTTCTGTGCCCAAGGAAAGATAAATCTTCCCACTTCCTAAGTAGTATCCTTCCCCATGGCAGTTCAAAACATCAGGGGTGGAAGTCCCTTTCATTAATGTGTCTCTGTCTTTATCACTATTCTCTTTCTATATTCACTCTTTGATTGCACAGATGTTCAGTCAGCCTTCAGTTCTTCTGGAGGAATTGCTCTATAAATAGGTGTAATTTTTTGTGTTCTGTGGAGGAGGTGAGTTAGTGTCTTTCTATGTCACCGTCTTATACCAGAACTCTCTTCTCATGTGTTTTTTATATAAGTTATTGAATTCTTTATCCCTGACTGGTTCTGTTTTATATTTTCTATCTCTTTGTAGAAGTTCTCACTGAGTAAATTCAGTGCCCCCCACACACAGATCTAGTGAGTGACTTTATGACCATTACTTTGAATTCTTTATCAGACATATTGCTTATCTCAGTTTCATTTAACTCTTTTGCTGTGATTTTGTCTTGTTCTTTCATTTGAGACATATTTCTCCTTGTCTTCATTTTATCTAACTCTCTGTGATTGTTTCTATGTGTTAGAAATGTTTGCTACCTCTCTTTTTCTTGAAGGTAGAAGAGGTCCTGTGGTGCCCTGTAGCACAAGGCCCCTTGGTGACAGGACCAGGTGGTCTGGTGTTGTCTTCTGTGTGGTCTATGTATGCTCCACTGTTGTGGTTGAGCCACATTTGTCTTCATCTTCATCACCTGCAATGACCCACTTTGCTTGCTGTGGGTGCACACGTCAGGCTTTGTTTCTTTCACTGTCAGGTGCCTGTCTGAGGCCATAGTGAGCTCACAGATGAGAAGGAAGAGCAGTCTAGAGATCTTCAATTAGTCTCTCTGCTTCAATTGTGGGCAAGCGACAAGGCTGGCCTGTTGAAACTGCTAATGAGCTGTTGTGTGGGGTTATCTCCCCCATTTCCCAGAGCAGGAGTCACTTTGGACTGGTGCTGGTGAGTCAGAGATGCTTTGGGGAGACACCTACAAAGGCAGGCAGATTGACTGTGGCTTGTCTGCAGGGGCACATGAAGGTGGGGCTCATGGTGTTAGTCAGAGACGTGGACAGTGTTAGTTCTGGTTCCCACAAGTGTCTGGCTATCTAAGCTGGCAGAGAGGAAAATTAATGACATCCACCAGCACTTTTGTACCTACAAAAGTCTCCTGAATATCCCTGCCCCTCCAGTGCATGTTCTCAGATTAGTAAATAAATCTCCACGTACACACCAGATGCTTTTCAAATTGTTCTTTCTGTGCTGTATGTCATACAGGGTTATTTATTAGGCTTGGTCTTTAAAGGTGAGGACTGAGTTTCATTTCTCACTTGCTTCTCCCAGAGTTAAGTCCACTGATTTTTAAGTATGCAGGGTTAGACCCTGCTGATTTTAAAAGCTCCTGAATTTAAGCCTCACTGATTTTCAAACCATATGTTATGGGAACTCATTTCCCAATGCAGGTCCCCAGTGACTAGAGTCCTTGGAATGGTGTCTGAGCCTCTCATTTCTATGTGCTTGTGGTGTCCTTCCTGTTTGTGATTAGTCTTGCCAAGGGGAGGTTGGTTCCCAATTGTGTCTCTGCCTCTTCCACCCTTTATGATGTGGCCTCCTCTCTAGGATTAACTGTAGAAGGTTTACTGTCAGTACTCTGATCATTTTAAGTTAGTTTTACAAATGTAGCTGTTATCTCAGTGTGTCTATGGGACAAGGTGACCTCAGGATCCTCCTATCCCCACCTTTTATTTCTTTTTCTTTTTCTTTCCCAATTGTTCTTGCTAGAAATTCTAATGCTATATTATTAGAAATGATGAAAGGTATCATCTTTCTCTTGTTTCCAAACACAGGGGAAATGCTACATTGTTAAACCATTAAGTATAATTAATGTAAGTTGTGGGCTTGTGATATATGGCTTTTATTATCTTGAGGTAATATATTGTTCTTTCTGCTTTTTGAGTGTTCATTTTGTTTTATCATGAAAGGGTTTGACCTTTGTCAATTGCTTTTCTGCATTAGTTGAGATAATTAGGTTTTTTATTCCTTTTTTCTATTAATGTGGTATATTACATTATGGATTATTCCATATTGAATCATCCTTGAATTACAAAAATAAATTGTATTTTTCATGGTGTATGATTGCTTTAATGTGCTGCTGCCTTCAGTTTCTTAGTAGTTTAATGATGATTTTTGTGTCTGTATTCAACAGATATGCTGTTACATAGAATTTTATTCTTGTAGTAACTTTCTGTCGATTTGGTATTAGATTAATGCAGTCCTCACAGAATGAAATAGGACTTTATTCCTTTCCTAGAATTTTTTGAAGAGTTTCAAAAGATTAGTGCTAATGCACTTTCATATATTTAGACATTTGATTTTAATCTGTGTGTTGTTGAGATGTTGTGATTACTGTTTCAGTATTCTGTTGTTTTATTTTTCTTTAATTTAATTTTTATTTTGTCTGGTATTGATATAGCCATCTCAACTCTCTTTTGAATATTGTGTACATGTTCATTTTTTCATTTTCAAATTGTTTGTGTGCTTGGATCTATAGTAAGTGTCTTCTAGACATTTAGTTGGATCATTTGTTTAAGCCATTTTGCTACTATATGCCTTTCCATAGGGAATTTAACCAATTTATTTAAAAAAATAAGTTTTGGGGGCACCTGGGTGGTTCAATTGGTTAAGCGTCTGACTCTTGATTTTGGCTCAGGTCTTGAACTCACAGTTTGTGAGATCAAGCACCGTGTCAGGATCTGTGCTTACAGAGCAGAAGCTGCTTGGGATTCTCTTTCTCTCAAAATAAATAAATAAATAAATAAATAAATAAATAAATAAATATTTAAAAAACTAAGTTTTTATTTAAATTTCAGGTAGTTAGCATACACTCTAATACTAATTTCAAGTGTACAATACAGTGATTCAACACTTACGTACAACACCTGGTACTCATCACAAGTGTACTCCTTAATCCCCATCACCTATTTAACCCATCCCCCACCAAACTCCCTTCTGGTAACTGTCAGTTCATTCTCTATACTTAAGAATTTGTTTCTTGATTTACCTCTTTGTCTGTTTACTTTGCCTTATTTCATTTATTTTGTTTCTTAATTTCCACATAGGAGTGAAATCATATGATGTTTGTCTTTCTTCAATAGCCTTATTTTACTTAGAATAATATTCTCTAGCTCCATGCATGTCATTGAACATGGCAAGATTTCATTTCTTCTTAAGTCTGAGTAATATATCATTGTATATATATACCATATATTCTTTATTCATTTTTTTATTTTTATTTTTGTTACTATGAAATTTATTGTCAAATTGGTTTCCATACAACACTCAGTGCTCATCCCAAAAGGTGCCCTCCTCAATACCCATCACCCACCCTCCTCTCCCTCCCACCCCCTATCAACACTCAGTTTGTTCTCAGTTTTTAAGAGTCTCTTATGCTTTGGCTCTCTTCCTCTATAACCTCTTTTTTTTTTTTTCTTCTCCTCCCCCATGGACTTCTGTTAAGTTTCTCAGGATCCACATAAGAGTGAAAACATATAGTATCTGTCTTTCTCTGTATGACTTATTTCACTTAGCATCACACTCTCCAGTTCCATCCACGTTGCTACAAAAGGCCATATTTCATTTTTTCTCATTGCCACGTAGTACTCCATTGTGTATATAAGCCACAATTTCTTTATCCATTCATCAGTTGATGGAACTTTACACTCTTTCCATAATTTGGCTATTGTTGAAAGTGCTGCTATAAACATTGGGGTACAAATGCCCCTATGCATCAGCACTCCTGTATCCCTTGGGTAAATTCCTAGCAGTGCTATTGCTGGGTCATACAATAGATCTATTTTTAATATTTTGAGGAACCTCCACACTGTTTTCCAGAGTGGCTGCACCAGTTTGCATTTCCACCAACAGTGCAAGAGGGTTCCCATTTCTCCACGTCCTCTCCATCATCTATACTCTCCTGATTTGTTCATTTTAGCCACTCTGACTGGCATGAGGTGATATCTGAGTGTGGTTTTGATTTGTATTTCCTTGATGAGGAGCAACATTGAGCATCTTTTCATGTGCCTGTTGGCCATCTGGATGTCTCCTTTAGAGAAGTGTCTATTCATGTTTCCTGCCCATTTCTTCACTGGATTATGTGTTTTTCAGGTGTGGAGTTTGGTGAGCTCTTTATAGATTTCGGATACTAGCCCTTTGTCCGATATGTCATTTGCGAATATCTTTTCCCATTCCGTTGGTTGCCTTTTAGTTTTGTTGATTGTTTCCTTTGCTGTGCAGAAGCTTTTTATCTTCATGAGGTCCCAATAGTTCAATTTTGCTTTTAATTCACTTGCCTTTGGAGATGTGTCAAGTAAGAGATTGCTGCGGCTGAGGTCAGAGAGGTCTTTTCCTGCTTTCTCCTCTAGGGTTTTGATGGTCTCCTGTCTCACATTCAGGTCCTTTATCCATTTTGAGTTTGTTTTTATGAATGGTATAAGAAAGTGGTCTAGTTTCATCCTTCTGCATGTTGCTGTCCGGTTCTCCCAGCACCATTTGTTAAAGAGACTGTCTTTTTTCCATTGGATATTCTTTCCTGTTTTGTCAAAGATTAGTTGGCCATACTTTTGTGGGTCTAGTTCTGGGGTTTCTATTCTATTCCATTGGTCTATGTGTCTGTTTTTGTGCCAGTACCATGCTGTCTTGATGATTACAGCTTTGTGGTAGAGGCTAAAGTCTGGGGTTGTGATGCCTCCTGCTTTGGTCTTCTTCTTCAAAATTATGTTGGCTAGTTGGGGCCATTCGTGGTTCCATACAAATTTTAGGATTGCTTGTTCTAGCTTTGAGAAGAATGCTGGTGCAATTTTGATTGGGATTGCATTGAATGTGTAGATAGCTTTGGGTAGTATTGACATTTTAACAATATTTATTCTTCCAACCCATGAGCACGGAATGTTTTTCCATTTCTTTATATCTTCTTCAATTTCCTTCCTAAGTTTCCTATAGTTTTCAGCATACAGATCTTTTACATCTTTGGTTAGGTTTATTCCTAGGTATTTTATGATTCTTGGTGTCATTGTGAATGGGATCAGTTTTTTATTTGTCTTTCTGTTGCTTCATTATTAGTGTATAAGAATGCAACTGATTTCTGTACATTGATTTTGTATCCTGCAACTTTGCTGAATTCATGTATCAGTTCTAGCAGACTTTTGGTGGAATCTATCGGATTTTCCACGTACAATATCATGTCATCTGCAAAAAGTGAAAGCTTATCTTCATCTGTGCCAATTTTGATGCCTTTGATTTCCTTTTGTTGTCTGATTGATGATGCTAGCACTTCCAACACTATGTTAAACAAGAGCGGTGAGAATGGACCTCCCTGTCGTGTTCCTGATCTCAGGGGAAAAGCTCTCAGTTTTTCCCCATTGAGGATGATGTTAGCTGTGGGCTTTTCATAAATGGCTTTTATGATCTTTAAGTATGTTCCTTCCATTCTGACTTTCTCGAGGGTTTTCATTAAGAAAGAATGTTGAATTTTTTCAAATGCATTTTCTGCATTGATTGACAGGATCATATGGTTCTTATATTTTCTCTTATTAATGTGATGTATCATATTGATTGATTTGCGAATGTTGAACCATTCCCGCAGTCCAGGAATGAATCCCACTTGATCATGGTGAATAATGCTTTTTATGTGCTGTTGAATTCGATTTGCTAGTATCTTACTGAGAATTTTTGCATCCATATTCATCAGGGATATTGGCCTGTAGTTCTCTTTTTTTTACTGGGTCTCTGTCTGGTTTAGGAATCAAAGTATTTCTGGCTTCATAGAATGAGTCTGGAAGTTTTTCTTCCCTTTCTATTTCCTGGAATAGCTTGAGAAGGATAGGTATTAACTCTGCTTTAAATGTCTGGTAGAGGGGCGCCTGGGTGGCTCAGCCAGTTGAGCGACTGACTTTGGCTCAGGTCACGATCTTGCAGTCCGTGAGTTCAGGCCCCGCGACGGGCTGTGTGCTGACAGCTCCGAGCCTGGAGACTGTTTCTGATTCTGTGTCTCCCTCTCTCTCTGACCCTCCCCCGTTCATGCTCTGTCTCTCTCTGTCTCAAAAATAAATAAATGTTTAAAAAAATTTTTTTTTAAATTAAAAAAAAATTTAAAAAAAATGTCTGGTAGAATTCTCCAGGAAACCATCTGGTCCTGGACTCTTATTTGTTAGGAGATTTTTGATAACTGTTTCAATTTCTTCACTGGTTATGGGTCTATTCAAGCTTTCTATTTCTTCCTGTTTGAGTTTTGGAAGTGTGTGGGTGTTTAGGAATTTGTCCATTTCTTCTCGATTGTCCAGTTTGTTGGCATATAACTTTTCATAGTATTCCCTGATAATTGCTTATATTTCTGAGGGATTGGTTGTAATAGTTCCCTTTTCAATCATGATTTTATATATTTGGGTCATCTCCCTTTTCTTTTTGAGAAGCCTGGCTAGAGGCTTATCAATTTTGTTTATTTTTTCAGAAAACCATATCTTGGTTTCATTGATCTGCTTTACAGTTTTTTTAGATTCTATGTTGTTTATTTCCACTCTGATCTTTATTATTTCTCTTCTGCTGGGTTTGGGGTGTCTTTGCTGTTCTGTTTCCATTTCCTTTAGGTGTGCTGTTAGATTTTCTATTTGGGATTTTTTCTTGTTTCTTGAGATAGGCCTGAATTGCAATGTACTTTCCTCTCAGGACCTCCTTTGCTGTATCCCAAAGCATTTGGATTGTATTTTCATTTTAATTTGTTTCCATATATTTCTTAATTTCTTCTCTAATTGCCTGGTTGACCCACTCATTCTTTAGTAGGGTGTTCTTTAACATCCATGCTTTTGGAGGTTTTTCAGACTTTTTCCTGTGCTTGATTTCAAGTTTCATAGCATTGTGGTCTGAAAGTATGCGTGGTATGATCTCAATTCTTGTATACTTATGAAGGGCTGTTTTGTGACACAGTATGTGATCTCTCTTGGAGAATGTTCCAAGTGCACTCGAGAAGAAAGTATATTCTGTTGCTTTGGGATGCAGAGCTCTAAATATATCTGTCAAATCCATCTGATCCAATGTATCATTCAGGGCCCTTGTTTCTTTATTGACCGTGTGTCTAGATGATCTATTCATTACTGTAAGTGGAGTGTTAAAGTCCCCTGCAATTACCACATTCTTATCAATGAGGTTGCTTATGTTTGTGATTAATTGTTTTATATATTTGGGGGCTCCCATATTCGGCACATAGACATTTATAATTGTTAGCTCTTCCTGATGGATAGACCCTGTAATGATTATATAATGCCCTTCTGCATCTCTTGTTACAACCTTTAATTTGAAATCTAGTTTGTCTGATATAAGTATGGCTGCTCCAGCTTTCTTTTGACTTCCAGTGGCATGATAAATAGTTCTTCATCCCCTCACTTTCAATCTGAAGGTGTCCTCAGGTCTAAAATGAGTCTCTTGTAGACACCAAATAGATGGGTCTTGTTTTTTTATCCGTTCTGATACCCTATGTCTTTTGGTTGGAGCATTTAGTCCATTTATATTCAATGTTATAGAAAGATATGGGTTCAGAGTCATTGTGATGTCTGTAGGTTTCACTTTTGTAGTGATGTCTGTGGTACTTTGTCTCATAGGATTCCCCTTAGGATCTCTTGTAGGGCTGGTTTAGTGGTGATGAATTCCTTCAGTTTTGTTTGTTTGGGAAGACCTTTATCTCTCCTTCTATTCTAAATGACAGACTTGCTGGATAAAGGATCCTCGGCTGCATATTTTTTCTGTTCATCACATGGAAGATTTCCTGCCATTTCTTTCTGGCCTGGCAAGATTCAGTAGATAGATCCGTCACTAGTCTTATTGGTCTCCCTTTATATGTTACAACATATTTATCCCTAGCTGCTTTCGGAATTTTCTCTTTATCCTTGTATTTTGCCAGTTTCACTATGATACATCATGCAGAAGATCAATTCAAGTTACGTTTGAAGGGAATTCTCTGTGCTTGTTGGATTTCAATGCCAGTTTCCTTCCCTGATGTGGGGAGTTCTCAGCTATGATTTGTTCAAGTACACCTTCAGCACCTTTCTCTCTCTCTTCCACCTCTTGAGTCCCTATTATACGGATATTATTAGGTGTCATCACATCACTTAGTTCTGTAATTCTCCCCTCATACTCCTGGATTTTTTAATCTCTCTTTTTCTCAGCTTCTTCTTTTTCCATAATTTTATCTTCTAATTCACCTATTCTCTCCTCTGCCTCTTCAATCCAAGCTGTGGTCGCCTCCATCTTATTTTGCACCTCATTTATATCATTTTTTAGCTTCTCCTGACTGTTTCTTAGTCCCTTGATCTCTGTAGCAATAGATTCTCTTCTCTATACTTTTATCAAGCCCAGCGATTAATTTTATGACTATTATTTTAAATTCATTTTCTGTTATATTGCTTAAATCGTTTTTGATCAATTCGTTAGTTATTGCTACTTCCTGGAGTTTCTTTTGAGGAGAATTCCTCCGTTTCATCATTTTGTATAGTACGTGCAGTGGTGGGAAACTGCAGGGCTCTTCCCCTGTGATGTTTGGAGCAACTTGTGTTGGTGGGCGGGGCCACAGTCAGAACTGATGTCTGTCCCCAGCCCGCTGCTGGGTCCACAGTCAGACTGGTGTATACCTTATCTTCCCCTCTTCCAGGGGAAGGACTCAATGTGGAGTGGTGTGGTCCCTGTATGGGCTACTTGCACATTGCCAGGCTTGTGATCCTGCTTCTGTGGGATCTGGCATATTAGCTGGGGTGGACCCACAAGGTACACAGGTGCGGGAGGGGCAGACTCAGCTCGCTTTGCTTCAGTGGTCACCTGTGGAAGAGGTCCTGTGGCATGGGAGGAAGACAGACCTTGCTGTGGGATGGATCCACAGAAGCACAGCATTGGGTGTTTGCACCGTGAAAGCAAGTTCCGTGAGGGCAACTGGTTCCTTTTGGGATTTTGGCTGGGGGATGGATGAGGAAGATGGTGCTTCCCGGTGCCTTTGTTCCCCGTGGAGCTGAGCTCTGTCCTCTGGGGCTCAGCAATCTCCCTCCCATTGCCTTCTAGCCCTCCTGGTCTCTGAGCAGAGCTGTTGACTTATAACATTCCAGATGTTAAGTCCAGCCACTCCGTCTGGCCCCTCCACTTTTGCAAGTCAGAGTCAGGTGCTCTGTGTTGCCAGGCAGGCTGCCCCTCCACCGCCCGGCTCCCTCCCACTGGTCCGTGTAGCGCGCACCACCTCTCCACCCTTTCTACCCTCTTCCATGGGCCTCTTATCTACTTGGCTCTGGAGAGTCCATTCTGCTAGTCTTTTGGTGGTTTTTTGGGTTATTTAGGCAGATGTGGTGGAATCTAAGTAATCAGCAGGACGCAGTGAGCCCAGCATCCTCCTACACCACCATCTTCAATCCTCTGATCTGTAAATACCTTTTTTTTTCTTTTCTTCTTTATTCATTAATCAGTCAATGCACACCTAGGCTGTTTCCATAATTTAGCTATTGTATATAATGCTGCTATGAATATTGGGGTGAATGTATCCCATTGAATTAGTATTTTTGTTGTATTTGGGTAAACACCTAGTACTGCAATTGCTGGATCTTGGGGTAGTTTTTTTTTAATGTTTATTTATTTTTGAGAAGGAGATAGAGCATAAACAGGGGAGAGGCAGAGAGAGAGGGACACACAGAATCCGAAATAGGCTCCAGGCTCAAACTGTCAGCAGAAAGCCTGATGCAGGGCTCAATCTTACGAACCATGAAATCATGACCTGAGCTGTGAGATAATGACCTGAGCTGAAGTCTCACGTTTAACCAACTGAGCCACCCATGCGCCCCAGGGTAGTTCTACTTTTCATTTTTTGAGGAACCTTCATATTGTTTTCCAGAGTGGCTGCACCAGTTTGCATTTCCACCAACAGTTTCAAGTGTTCCCCTTTCTCTGCATCTCACCAATGCCTATTGTTTCTTAGGTTGTTGATTTTAGCCATTCTAACAGATGCAAGGTTTTGATTTGCATTTCCCTGATGATCAGTGATATTGAGAATTTTTTCATGTGTCTGATGGCTATTTGTATGTCTTTTTTTAGAGAAACATCGGTTCCTGTCTTCTGCCCGTGTTTAATTGGATGATTCATTTTGGGGGTGTTAAGTTTTATAACTTCTATGAATATGTTGGATGATAACGCTTTATCAGATATATCATTTTAAAGCATCTTATCCTATTTCATGGGTTGGTTTTTAATATATTTTATTATTGATTGTATCCTTCACTGTGCAGATCCTTTTTGTTTTGATGAAGCACCAATAGTTTTGTTTTGTTTTTGCTTTTGTTATTGTTATTGTTATTGTTATTGTTTTGCTTTTGCTGCCTTTGCCTCAGGAGTAATATCTAGAAAGAAGTTGCTTATGGGGCGCCTGGATGTCTCAGTCATTTGAGTGTCTGACTTTGGCTCAGGTCATGATC
Source organism: Felis catus (assembly GCF_018350175.1). Lineage (NCBI taxonomy): Eukaryota > Metazoa > Chordata > Mammalia > Carnivora > Felidae > Felis > Felis catus. The sequence goes on from NC_058368.1 coordinate 85,479,459, forward strand.
TTGTGGTTCATGAGTTGGACCCCTGCATCAGGCTCTGTGCTGACACCTCAGAACCTAGAACCTATTTCAGATTCTGTTTCTCCCTCTCTCTGCCCCTGTCTTGCTTATGCTCTGTTTATCTCTGTCTCTCAAAATAAACATTAAAATAACTTAGAAAAAACAAGTTGCTACAACCAAATTCAAAGAAGTTAATTTCTGTGTTTTCTTCTATAATTTTTATGGTTTCAGGTCTCAAATTAAGGTCTTTAATCCATTTAGAATTTATTTTGTGTATGGTGTATGAATGTGGTCCAGTTTTATTTTACTGCATGTTACTATCTAGTTTTCCCATGTTTACCATTTGTTGAAAAGACCGTCTTTTTCTCACTGGATATAATTTCTTGCTTTGTCAAAACCCAATTTACCATACAATTGTGGGTTCATTTCTGGGTTTTCTTTTCTGTTCCATTGATCTATTTTTATTTTTATGCCAGTGCCATATTATTCTGATCACTAAAGCTTTGTCATATACCTTGAAGTCCAGAATTGTGATGCTTCCAGCTTTACTTTTGTTTTTCAAGGTTGTGTGGCTATTTGTGGTCTTTGTGGTTCCATATAAATTTTTGGATTGTTTCTTCTAGCTCTCTGAAACATGCTGTTGGTATTTTGATAGGGATTGCATTAAAAGTGTAGATTCTTTGTGTAGTATAGATATTTAAGTAATATTTGTTCTTCCAATCCATAAACATGGAGTGTCTTTCAATATCTTTGTGCCTTCTTCAATTTCTTTCATCAGTGTTTTATGCTTTAAAAAAATTAAATGTTTTATTTATTTTTGACAGAGGGAGAGATAGAGCATGAGCAGAGGAGGGGCAGAGAGAGAGGGAGACACAGAATCTGAAGCAAGCTCCAGGATCTGAGCTGTCTGAGCCCTGAAACAGGGCTCGAACTCACAGACTGTGAGATCATGACCTGAGTTGAAGTCGGGCACTCAACAGACTGAGCCACCCAGGTGCCCCCAGTGTTTTATACTTTTAAGAATACAGGTCTTTCACCTTCTTGGTTAGGTTTATTCCTAGGTATCTTATTGTTTTGGGTGCATTTGTAAATGGGATTTATTTCTTAATTTCTTTTTCTGGTGCTCCATTATTAGTGTATGTCTATAAATTAAACAGATATCTGTGTGTTGATTTTTTGTCCTGTGTATTTTCTGAATTCATTTCTTACTTCTTGTATTTTGTTGGTGGGGCTTTTCAGGTTCTATATAGAGTATCATCCCAGCTGCAAATAGTGGAAGTTTACTTCTTCCTTGAGGATTTGAATGCACTTTTTTGTTTTGTTTTGTTTGTTTTTGTTTTGTTTTGTTTTGTTTTGTTTTTGGTCTGATTACTGTGGCCTGGCCCTCTACTCTTCTACTACTATGTTTAATAGCATCGATGAGAGTGGACATCCCTGTCTTTTTCCTGACTGTAGAGGAAAAGCTGTCAGGGTTTCCTTATTGAAGATGATACTTGATGTGGGATTTTTATATATGGACTTTATGATGTTGAGATATGTTTCTTCTAACCATACATTCTTGAGTTTTTTTTTTTTTGTCATGAATGGATGTTTTACCTTGTCAAATGCTTTGTCTGCATCTATTGAAATGCTTTTCAGTATTCTCCTTTCTTTTATTAATATAATGAAATTAATTGATAGTCTTGCAAATATTGAACCAATCTTGCAACCCAGGAATAAATCTCATTTGATCATGGTTAATGTCTTTTTTTAATGTAATATTGGATTTGTTTTTCTAGAATTTTGTTGAGAATTTTTACATCCATGTTCTTCAAGGATATTGGCCTGTGGTTCCCTTTTCTAATGGTATTTCTATCTGGTTTTGGTGTCAGGGTAATGCTGACCTCATAGAATGGATTTGGAAATTTTCTTTCCTATTCTATTTTTTGAATAGTTTGAAAAGACTAGATATTAATTCTCCTTTAAATATTTAGCATAATTTGCCTGTGAAACCATCTGGCCCTGGACTTTGTTTGTTGGTAGTGTTTTCATTAGTGATTCAATTTCTTTGCAGACAGTTGGTCTGTTCAAGTCTTCTATTTCTTCCTGTTTCAATTTGGTAGTTTATGTTTCTATAAACTTATCTATTTCTTCAAGGATGTCTATCTTGTTGGCATATAGTTTTTCATGATATTCTCTTATAATTCTTATTTTCAGTGGTGTCAGTTGTTATTTCTCCTCTCTTATTTGTGATTTTATTTATTTAATTCCTTGTTTTGTATTTTTGATAAGTCTGGATAGAGGCTTATTATCAATCTTCTTTTTTTCCCCCAAACAATCAGCTCCTGGTTTTATTGTTGTGTTCTGTTGTGTTTTTATTTCTTTGAGATTTTATGCCATTTATTTATTGTTTGATCTTTTATTTATTTATTTCCTTCTGCTGGCTTTAGGCTTTGTTTTTTGTTATTTTTGTAGCTCCTTTAGGTATAAGGATAGATTGTTTATTTGAGATTTTTCTTGCTTCTTGAGGTAGACCTATAGTGCTACATACTTCTCTTCTGATACTACTTTTGCTGCATTTCAAACTATTTCAATCATTGCCGTTTCATTTTCATTTGATTCATGTATTTTTTTTCAACTTTTTTATTTATTTTTGGGACAGAGAGAGACAGAGCATGAGCGGGGGAGGGGCAGAGAGAGAGGGAGACACAGAATCGGAAACAGGCTCCAGGCTCTGAGCCATCAGCCCAGAGCCTGACGCGGGGCTCGAACTCACGGACTGCGAGATTGTGACCTGGCTGAAGTCGGACGCTTAACCGACTGCGCCACCCAGGTGCCCCTGATTCATGTATTTTTTAAATTTACTTCTTGATTTCCCAGTTGACCCATTCATGGTTTAATATCATGTAACTTAACCTCCATGTATTTGTGGTATTTCCAATTTTTTATTGTGGCTAACTTCTAGTCATAGCATTCTGGTCAAAGAATGTGAATGGTATGACTTCAGTCTTTTTGCATTTGTTGAGGCCTGTTTTGTTACATAACATGTGATCAAATCTGGAGACTATTCCATGTGCACTTGAAAAAAAAAGTGTATTCTGCTGTTTTAAGATGGATTGTTCTGAATATAGCTGTTAGGTCCATTGGGTCCAGTGTGTCATTTAAAGCCATTGTTTCCTTGTTGATTTTCTGTTTAGATGATCTGTCCATTTCTGTATGTGGGGTGTTAAAGTTCCCTACTATTATTGCATTATAATCAATTAGTTCCTTTATATTCATTACTAAAAATTTTATGTATCTGGGCATCTCCATGTTGAGTGTATAAATATTTATAATTGTTAGATCTTCTTGTTGGATTGTCCCCTTTATTGTGATGTCATGCTCTTCTTTGTCTCTTGTCACAGTCTTTGTATTAAAGTCTAGTTTGTCTGATATAGGTGTTACTACTCTGGCTTTCTTTGACATCCATTTGTATGATGAATGATTCTCCATTCCCTCATTTTCAGTCTTTAGGTGTCTTTAGGTCTAAAATGAGTTTCTTTTAGGCAGCGTATAGATGGGCCTTTTTTTTTTTCTTTTTGCACATCTTGACACTGTATATCTTTTGACTGGAGAATTAGTCTATTTACATTCAGAGTAATTATTGATAGATATCTATTTATTGCCATTTTATTACTTGTTTTGTCATGGTTTCTGAAGATTTCCTCTGTTCCTTTCTTGTTTTTGTTGCTGTTGGTCTCTCCTTTCCACACAAATCATCCCCGTTAGTGTGTCTTGCATTGCTGCTTCAGTGGTCACAAACTATTATAGTTTTTGTTTGTCTGGGAAGTTCTTTATCTCTCCTTTTATTCTGAATGATAGCCTTGCTGAGTAGTTTTCTTGGTTGCAGATATATATATACTTTTTTCCATTCAGCACTTTGAATATATCATGCCACTCCTTTCTGGCTTGCCAAGTTTCTGCTAAGAAACCTCCAGCTAGGGGCGCCTGGGTGGCGCAGTCGGTTAAGCGTCCGACTTCAGCCAGGTCACGATCTCGCGGTCCGTGAGTTCGAGCCCCGCGTCAGGCTCTGGGCTGATGGCTCGGAGCCTGGAGCCTGTTTCTGATTCTGTGTTTCCCTCTCTCTCTGCCCCTCCCCCGTTCATGCTCTGTCTCTCTCTGTCCCAAAAATAAATAAAAACATTGAGAAACCTCCAGCTAGCCTTGTAGGTCTTCCTTTATAACTTAAGGACTTATTTTGCCTTTCTGCTTTTAAGATTTTTGCTTTATCATTATATTTTTAAATTTAATTACAATATGTCTTTGTGTTAGCCTATTTTTGTTGATTTTGATGACAGTTCTCTGTTCCTCCAGGATCTGGATGTCTATTTTCTTACCAAGATTAGGGATGTTTTCAGCTATTATTTCCTCAAATACATTTTCTGCACCATTTTCTCTCTTTTCTTATTCTGGAATTCCTATGATAGGAATGTTATTACACTTGATCAAATCACAGAGTTTCCTATATCTATTCTCAAGTTCCACAATTCTTCCTCCTCACTTTTGTTCAGCTTCATTATTTTCTATTCTTTTGTCTTCTGTATCACTTATTTCTTCCTCTGCCTTTTCCATCCTAATGTTCATTGCATCAAGCCTGTTTCCATTCATAGTTTTTGCATTCTTAATTACTGACATTATTTTTACCTCTTTTATCTTTGAGGTATGGGTCTCTTTAATGTATTTTATTATTTTCTGAATCTCAGTGAGTATCATGGTTGTTGCTTTAAATTCCCCATCAAGCATGCTATTTATATCTGTTTTGCTCAGTTGTTTGGCCCTGATCTTATCTTGTTCTTTAATTGGTATGGATTTCTTTGTATTGGTGTTTTGTCTAACTCTCTGCTTTCTTCTGTGTGAAGTAAAGTCCTTTATATCTCCTGCTCCTGAGAGTAATGGCTTTATGAAGAAGAGATCATGCCGTGTCCAGGGCCTCATTCTTCAGGGAATGTCTCTGGTGTGTGTTGTGTGCACTCTGCTATTGTGTTTTGGCTGGTGAATCATTCAGATAAGCTGTCTGCAGAGGCTTTCCTTGCCTGCAGTTTTCAGTGTTTGGGTCTTCATGAGAATGTGGTGATTTTTGACTAGACGTCCTCTGTCTGCTTATTAAATGAAACTTGCCCTGCAGACCTCTCTGGTTGGGAGATATAGTGTGGGCAGGAGTTTGTGTTGGTCTTTACAGAAAGGGGTCTCTGCACTTGGACTGAGGCAAGCTTGACTGAGAAAGACAATTCTGTCAGGGCAAAGGGGTGTGGAGTTTGATGTAACCAAGTTACATAGCCAGTGTTGTCACTGCACTATTTCCAGCAGGTGGCTCTGTGGTTGTGCTGACGGGTGCTGAAGGGAAATTGTGCTAGCCAGCTCCTTTGTCCCTGAAGAGGTGTCTCCATGAATTCTGACTTTCAGGTATGCTCTCCAAAAAAAAGCAATCTTTCTCTTGTATGTATCAGGGGATTTTCAGATTGTTGTTTCCACACTACTTGCCTCCTAGTTGTTTGCCTGCCTCTCTCTAGAGGTAGCACAGTGCCCTCCAGGCTGCCTACCCCTCAATCCTACTGACTTTTAAAACCCCAGGAATTAGGGAAGTCGTGTGGAGAGGGGCTTGCCCTGGTCTTCTGGGGAAGGGCGCAGCTGCATTGGGGCTCAAATAAGCATGACAAAGAAGGGCAGTCCCAATAAAGCAGAGGAGGGTGGGGCTTAGTATATGCAAGCTAGGCAGCATGTGTAAACCCTGAGTTCCTTCCAACAGGTGGCTTTGTGCTTATTGACAAGCAGGGGAGAAAATTATCTCCAGCCAGCTCCTTTATCTCTGGAAAGGAGTCTCCATGAATGCTGCATCTCAGGGACATGTGACAAAAAGAGTGAATAATCGCCTCCCTGTGTGCCCCAGGTATTCTTTAAATTGCTGTTTCCATGATGTCTGCCCCTGGGATATTTTCCTGCCTTCTCTCCAGGAACAACACAGTGACCTCAAGGCTCTATCCCGGTTGAACCTAGTACCTTTCAACCTCTAGATTTAAAGCCCTACTAGTTTCAAGAACTCAGGCAAATCAGCCCTTCTCATTTGCCCAACAACAAGTTTAGGAAAATGTTCTCCTTGTGTGCTTCACTTTCTCATGTGCTTCTCTGCATCCATGGCTCCTTCCACTTTTTATCATTTCTGATCTGTGTCTCCTGACCCATGTCTCCATACTTCCTATCTTCTTTGAGGTGGTTTCTTTCCCTTTAGTTGTGAAATTTGTCCTGCCATTCTTCAGGTTGATGTCTGTGATATTTAGAATAATTTGATAGTTACCTACTTGTATTCATGGGTTGAAAGGAGCCTAGGGTCCCTTATTCTGCTGACATCTTCCTGAAGCTCTGTATTGATGCCTTTTGCTGCCTGCCACTCTCCATTTCACCAAGGTCTTAGCCTGCAACCTTAGGATTAAAGATTTCCAGTGAGTCTCTAGCCCACACAAATGACCTGTCCAGTGCCTTTAGGCCTTCACCAGGATTTTCTGCTAAACTGCATCCAACGCTCTAGCTTCCACATTACCCACTAGAAGTGCAAACTCTGAATGATTTATTTAATATATTTGTGGATTTGGTTTCCTAATATTTTATTGAGAACTTTTGAATTTATGGTTATCAGAGATTTGGATTTGTAGTATTCTTTTTTATTCTGTTTTTTTTTTTTTGTCTCAGAATGATGCTGACATAGAATATTTGGCAGTTTTCCTTCCTCTTCATTTGTTGTTAGTGTAATTTGAGAATAGGTATTAATTCTTCCTTAAATGTCTCTTAGAATTCACCTGTGAAGCCATCTATTCTTCAACTTTTGTTTATTCGGTTTTTCAGTGGTCTACATGTATATATGTATATTTTTTCTTTTATGATTTCTTTGTTGACCCATTTATTGTTTAGTAGCATGTTACTTAGCCTCATGTATTGATGTCCTTCCAATATTTTTTCATGTAGTTTGATTTCTAATTTCATAGCATTGTGATCAGAAAAGATACATGGTATAATTTCAAAGTCTTTTAATTTGTTGAGTCTTGTTTTGTGGCTTAACTTGTGATCCCTTCTGCAGACTGTTCCATGTGCATATGAAAATATATGTATTCTGTTTTGGGTTAGAAAGTTCTTAATATATTTGTTAGATTCATCTTGTCCAATGTGTCATTCAAAGCCATAGTTTTCTTTTGATTTTCTGTCAATGGGAAATCCATTGATGTTAGTGGTGTGTTAACAACTTGTACCATTATTTTATTACTGTCACCATCTTCCTTTATGTCTGTGAATAATTCTTTTATAAGTGAGGTGCTCATGTGTGCATAAATTTTTATACTATTTATGTCTTTTTGTTGATTTTTATAATTATGTAGTGACTTTCTTTGTCTCTCTTTTTGTTAATGTTTATTTATCTTTGACAGAGAGAGAGACAGAGCATGAGCAGGGGAAGGACAGAGAGAAAGGGAGACACAGAATCCGAGGCAGGCTTCAGGCTCTGAGCTGTCAGCACAGAGCCCGACATGGGGCTCGAACTCACAGACCACGAGATCATGACCTGAGCTGAAGTCAGATGCTCAACCAACTCAGCCACCCAGGCACCCCAGTTCGTCTCGTGGTACAGCCTTTACTTTAAAGTTGACTTTGTATGATTTCACTACTGTTTAATTACTGTTATACCTAACTCTGCTCATTTTTAATAAGGTTGGGGTGTGTGTGTTGAGTTGTACAATCTCTTTACACATATATTGAAGATTAACACTTTATCAGATATGTCATTTGTAAATATCTACTTTTTTTGGTAGGTTGTGTTTTGTTTTTGTTTTTAGTTTGTTTGCTTGCTTTCATTCACCGTGAAAAGCATTTTATTTTGATATATTCCTTATAGTTTATTTTTGCTTTTGTTTTCACTTCCTTAAGAAGACATATATGGATAAATGTTGCCATGCCTTATGTCAAAAAAAAAAATAATTCCTGTTTTCTATTCTAGCATTTAATGGTTTCAGGTGATACATTTAGGTCTTTAATCTATTTTGAATTTGTTTTTGTGTTTAGTATTAACAAGTGGTCCAGTTTAATTCTTTTGTATTTAGTTATACACTTGTCTCAGCATCAGTTATTGAAGAAGCTGTCTTTTCCCCATTGTATATTCTTGCCTCCATTGTTATATTTCAATTGACCATATAATGGTGGGCTTATTTCCAGATATCTTAAAATCTGGAATTGTGATACATCCATCTCTGTTTTTCTTTCTCAAGATTACTTTGGTATTTCAGGGTCTTTTGTGGTTCCATGCAAATTTTAGTGTTATTTCTTTTATTTTTGTAAAAAATATTGTTTATATTTTTACAGGTTTTGAATTGAATCTGCAGATTGCTTTGCATAGTATGGACTTGTTGAAAATATTAATTCTCCCAATCCATGAGATGAAATATCTTTCTAGTTGTTTGTGTCATCTTCAATTTATTTAATTGGAGTTTTATAGTTTTCAGTGTACAGATTTTTCATCTCTTTGGGTAAGTACATTCATATCTGTTTTATATTTGGGGGAACAATTTGAATGGACTAATTTTCTAATTTCTCTTTCTCTTTAAAAAAATTTAATGTTTTATTTGCTTTTGAGAGAGAGAGACAGAGACAGAGACAGAGACAGAGACAGAGACTGAGTACAAGCAGGGAAGGGGCAGAGAGAGAGGGAGACACAGAATCCAAATCAGGCCAGGCTCTGTCAACACAGAGCTTGACACAGGGATTGAACTTGTGTACCCTGAGATCATGACCTGAGTTGAAGTTGGATGCTTATCCAACTGAGCCACCCAGATTCCTTTCTAATTTCTCTTTCTGCTACTTCATTATTAGTAAATAGAAATGGTACCAAGGAGGAGGGAGGACTTAGGGTGGCAAAGGAGAAGGGAGACTCTAAGCTTGTCTCATCTCTTGAACACAGCTAGATAGATATAAAATCATTCTGAATGTCAAATAAATCAATTGAAGGCCTGAATGAATAAAAACTGCAACACTACATGTAAAAAAAGGACCACCTTTTGGAAGGTACAACGTGCAGTTTACCAAGGGAGATAGTGCTCTGGGTCCAAGCCACAGGGAGGTTACCACATAGTAGTATAAGCAGCAGAGCACAAAATCTGAACTTTTAGCAGTCTGTTACTATGGGGGAAGTGCCTGGCTTAAAGGTGCTCAAGTGGTGAAGAAGGGTAGAATCCCTGGAGTGACAGTGTGGTCTGAGGATCCCTTCCTTAGGTGGCCACAGAAACAGTTTGTGCCAAGTGTCAAAGTTCTGTGTTGCTTCCAGGCTTCAGAGAAGAGATTTGCCCTATATGAGGGCTGCAAGCAGGGGTACTGCTATTTCTGCTCTGTTTTGATATGAACTTTGAACAGCTGTATAGTCCTATCTCTACTTTTTCCCACAGGCCAGTGAAAACATGGCAAGACCCTCCCCTAGATGAATATCATAGGTCCACACCATGGGATCCTTAAGATTTGTAGTTTTGAAACTCAGTGGCACACCTGAGATAAAAAAAAAAAAAAAAAGTTTGGACAGAGTGGTGCTTAGTTGGGTCAGTTGATTAAGTGTCTGACTTTGGCTTGGGTCATGATCTCACTGTTCATGAGTTTGAACCCTATGTCCAGCACTGCACTGACAGTATGGAGTCTGCTTGGGATTCTCTCCCTCTTTCTCTCCACCCCCCATCACTTGTGCTTTCTCTCTGAAAATAAATAAATAACTTAAAAAAAAAGAAAGGACACTGGCTGGGAGAACATGGGGTTCTGATGGAAACTGGGGACACAAGGCTGGTGACTAATTGCTCTTCTATGAGGTTTCCTTGAAGAGTGGGGGCGGTGTGCAAACTCAGCTCCTGGACTGTAGAGCAGGGTGTGGCCATATTCATTCAGCCCTGTAGAGCTGAAAGCCTTCAGGGAGCAAAACAGTACCACTTAGTGGAGGATGGAGCCACTTAAACCAAGCCCCTCCCCCCTATACCCAGGAGATGCATTTCCTCTGAAACAGGTCAGACTGAGAATCAGAGAACATCAGGCTCTTCTCCCCAGAAGACCAGCACAAAATCTCCCTTCCACTTAGTGTACAGATCATAGTGCTGTAAAGCTTCAGCTCTAGGGGAAATAGTAACAAACTTCTGTTTTACTTTTATTCTTTATACTTTTTTCATTTATTTTCTTATTTTTTAATTTATTTTTTACTTACTTTTTACTTAACATTTACTTAGTTTTACTATTAGTATTTTCTTACCTTTTATTTTTATACGTACAAATTTATATATACATGTTCTTTTATCTAGATTGTTTTAACAAGCAGACCAAAACACGTCTTTATTTTTGTTTGTTTGATTTTTTTTCTTTCCTTTCTATGCTCTTTTCTTTTCTGGACAAAATAACGAAATGGAGAACATCACCACACACACACACACACACACAGGCAATGATATTCATGACCAGCGATTTAATGAGCACAGATATAAGTAAGATGACTGAATGAGATTTGAAACCATTATTATAAGACTATTACTAGAGTTTGAAAATATCCTAGAAGACACCAAAAAAACCCTTTCTTCAGAGATGAAAGAACTAAAACCAACCAGGCTGAAATTAAAAATTATATAACCAAGATGCAATTTAGAATGGATGCTATGATGGCAAGAATGGATGAAGCAGTGTACCAAATCATTGATATAGAAGATAAAATTATGGGAAATAATGAAGCGGAAAAGAGGGAAACAAAGGGAAAAGACCATGATATGAACTTCGAGAATTCAGCAACTTATTAAAGAGGAATAACATTCATAGCATAAGGGTCCCAGAAGATGAAGAGAGAGAAAAAGGGCAGAAGTTTTATGTGAACAAATTATAGCTGAAAACTTTCCTAATCTGGGAAGTACACAGGCATCAAGATCCAAAAAAAATGCAGAGAACTCTTACGAAATCCCACAAAAGTTGGGTATACTAAGGCATATCATAGGCAAATTCAAAATAAAATACACAGACAAGGAAATAATTCTGAAAGCAGCAAGGTAAAAAAAAAAAAAAAAAGGCCTTAACCTACAAGGGAAGACATAACAGGTTTGTTGCAGATATGTCCACAGAAAAATGGCAAGCCAGAAAGAAGTGGTGGGATATATATTAGGTGCTGAATAGGAAAAAATATTCAGCCAAGAATTCTTTACCCAGAATGCCATCATTAAGAAAAAGAGATACAGAGTTTCCCAGAAAAACAAAAACTAGTAGTTCATGACCACTAAATCAACCCTGCAAGATATTTTAAGGGGAACTCTTTGAGTAAAGGAAAAAACAAAACAAACAAAAATTACCAAAGTAACAAACACTCTGATGGACTACAGAACATCACCAGAAATACCAACTCTATAGGCAACATAATAGCACTAAATTCATCTTTCAATAATCACTCTGAATGTATATGGACTAAATGCTCCAATCAAAAGACACAGGTTATCAGAATGGATAAGACAAACAAACAAACAAACAAACAAACAAGATTCATCTATATGCTGCCTACAAGAGACTCATTTTAGACCAGAGGACACCTGCAGATTGAAAGTGAGGGGCTGGAGAACCACCTATCATGCTAATGGACATCAAAAGAAAGCTGGAGTAGCCATACTTATATCAGACAAACTACATTTTAAAACAAACTGTAATAAGAGATGAAAAATAACTTTATATCATATATAAGGGGTCTATCCATCAAGAATATATAACAAATTTAAATAATAACGCCCCCAACTTGGACGAAACCAAACATATAAATCAATCAGTAGCAAACATAAAGAACCCAATGATAATAATACTGTAATTGTAGGGGACTTTAAAATCCCACTTAAAGTAATAGTAACATCATCTAAGCAGAAAATCAACAAGAAAACAACAGCTTTGAATGTTACACTGGACCGGATGGACTTAGCTTATATATTCAGAACATTTCATTCTAAAGCAGCAGAATACACATTCATCCCAAGTGCACATGGAACATTCTCCAGAATAGATCACATACTGGATCACAAATTAGGCCTCAGTGAGTACAAAAATATTGAGATTATACCACACATATTTTCAGACTAGAATGCTGTGAATCTTGAAGTCAACCACAAAAAAAAAAAGGAAAAACCCCAAGTACATGGAAATTAAAAAACATCATACTAAAGATTGAATGAGTTAACCAGAAAATTAAAGAAGAAATTATATATATATGTATACATATATATATGTATACATATATATATATATATCCTGTCCATATTATATACATATTAATTTCTTCTTTAATACACACACACACACACGGAAGACAATTAAAATGGATATATATATATATATATATATGGAAGACAATTAAAATGGAAAGACAAAGTCTTTCCAAAATTTTCAGATGCAACAAAGACAGTCTTGAGAGGGAAATAGATTGCAATACAGGTATATTCAAAAAGCCAAAAAGTTCTAATACAAAACCTAACATTACACCTAAACGAGTTAGAAAAGTAACAGCAAATTAAGTCTACAGCCAGCAGAGAAAGAGTAATAACAAAGATTGGAACAGCAATAAATGATATAGAAACAAACTCTTAAAAAACAGAACAGATCAAAGAAACTAAGAGCTATTTATTTGATAGAATTAATAAAATTGATAAACACTCAGCCAGACCTAACAAAAGAAAAGAAAAAGGACCCAATCAAATAAAATCATGAAGGGAAAAGGAGATATCAAAACCAGAACATCAGAAATTAAAAAGAAAAATTATAAGGTAACACTGAAAAATTATATGCCAACAAACAGGGCAATCTAGAAAAAAATTGACAAATTTCTAGAAACTCACAAACTACCAGAAAAGAAATAAAAAGTTTGAACACACCTATAAACAGCGAAGAAATTGAATCTGTAGTCAAAAATCTGCAAACAAAATCCAGGACCAGATGGCATCTCAGGGAAATTCTACCAGACATTAAAAGAAGAGGTCATATCTATTCTCAAACTGTTTCAAAAAATAGAAATGGAAAGAAAACTTCCACTCATACTGAGGCCAACATTGCCTTGATTCCAAATGTAGACAAAGAACTCACTGAAATGGAGAATTATAGTCCAGCATCCCTGATGAACATGGATGGGAAAATTCTCAATAAGATACTATCAAATCAAATTCAACAGTACATTGAAAGAGTTATTCACCACGTTCAGTGGTATTTTTTGGTGCATTGTAGGTTTGATTCAATACTCACAAATGTAGCCATGTGATACATCACAATAATGAAAGAAAGGATAAGACCATATGATCCTGCCCATATATGCAGAAAAATTATTTGAGAAGATGCAACATCTTTTCTTGATAACCTTCAACAAAGTAGGGATAGACAGAACATTCTTCAACATCAAAGAGACCATATATGAAACACCCACATCTAATATCATCCTCAATTATGAAAAATTGAAAGTCTTCTCCTTAAAGTCAGGAACAAGACAAGAATGTCCACTCTCACCATTACTCTTAACATAATTCTGAAGTCTTAGCCTCAGCAATCAGACAACAACAACAACGAAATAAAAAGCATCAAATCACCAGGGAAGAAGTCAATTTTCACTATTTGCAGATGACATGATTCTTGATGTAGAAAACCCAAAAGACTCCCCACACAAAATTCCTGGAACTATACATAAATTCAACAAAGTTTCAGGATATAACATCAACATGTAGAAATATGTTGCATTTCTATACACTAATAAAGTAGCAGAAAATGAATTCAGGGAATCAATCCCATTTACAATTGTACCAAAAGCAATTAGATACCTAGGAATAAACCCAACTAAAGAGTTTAAAGATATATACTCATAAAACTATAGAAAGCTTATGAAATAAATTGAAAACACAAAGAAATTGCAAAAACATTACATGCTCATGGAATGGAAGAACAAACATTTTTAAAATATCTATACTATCCAAGCAATCTACACATCCAATGCAGTACCTATCAAAATATCACCAGCATTCTTCAAAGAGCTAGAACAACACCAATCCTAAAATTTTTATGGAACCACAAAAGATCCTGAACAACAACACAATTCTGAAAAAGAAAAACAAAAATGTAGCATCATGATTTCAGTTTTCAAGCTATAGTACAGAGCTGTAGCCATCAAGACAACATGGTGCTGGCATAAAAATGGACACATCGATCAGTGGAACAAAATAGAAAACACAGATATGGACCAAAACTGTATGGTCTACTCATCTTTGATAAAACAGGAAAGAATATCCAATGGAAAAAACTGTCTCTTCAGCATATGGTGTTGGAAAAACTGGTCTTTGACATGTAGAAGAATGAAACTGGACCACTTTCTTACACCATACACAAAAATAAATTCAAAATGGTTGAAATATCTAAGTGTGAGACAGAAAGCCATCAAAATCCTAGAGAAGAACAGAAGCAGCAACCTCATTAATTTTGGTTATATCAAGTTCTTAATAGACACTTTAACCAAAGCAAGGGTAACAAAAACAACAACACAAATGAACTATTGGGACTTCATCAAGATAAAAAGCTTCTGCACAACAAAGGAAACAATCAATAAAACTATAAGGCAAGCTGTGGAATGCAAGCAGATTTTTTTTTCAAAGACATATCTGATAAAGGGTAGTGTCTAAAATCTATAAAGAACTTAACAAACTTGACATCCAAAAAACAAATAACCTAATTATAAATGGGAAGAGGACATGAACACTTTTCCAGAGAAGACATTTAGATGGCTAACAAACACATGAAAAGATGCTCAACGCCACTCATCATCAGGGAAATACAAATGAAAACTATGATGCAAAACCACCTCAAACTTGTCAGAATGGCTAAAATGAACACAAGGAACAATAAGTTTTAGCAAGGATACATAGATACAGGAACCATCTTGCCCTGTTGGTAATTCAAATTGGTACAGCCTGTCTGGAAAGCAGTATGGAAGCTTCTAGGAAAACTAAGAATAGAACTACCCTATCATCCAGCAATTGCACTACTAGGTATTTCCCCAAAGGATATAAAACTCGATCCAAATACAGTTTCAAAGCCCCCTGTTTATAGTAGCATTATCAACAATAGGAAAAGTATGAAGAGACCCCAAATGTCCACAGACTGATTAATGGAAATATAATATGTGTGTGTATACACACACACACACACACACACACACACACACACAATGGAATGTTACTCACCCATCAGGGAGAATGAAATTTTGACATTTGCAATAATGTGGATGGAGCTAGAATGTATTATGCTAACAGAAATAAGTCTGTCAGAGGAACACAAGTATATGATTTCATGCCTATGTGGAATTTAAGAAACAAAATAGATGAATGTTTAGGAAGGGGAGAAAGAGGAGAGAGGAACACAAAAGACAAGAGACTCTTAATGATAGAGAACAAACTGAGCATTGATGGAGGGAGGTGGGTGTGGAATTTGCTAGATGGGTGATAGGTATTAAAGAGGGCCCATGTTATGATTAGCACTTTCTCTTGTGTGTAAGTGATGAATCACTGTCTACTACTGAAGCCAATATTACACTGCATGTTAACTAAGTAAAATTTAAATAAATAAATAAATAAATAAATAAATAGAAAAAAATTATTACTTTGGCTATTTGGGGTCTTTGGTGGGTCCATACAAATTTTAGGATTGTTTTTTCTAGCTCTGTAAAAAACTCTACTTGTATTTTGATAGAGATCTCATTGAATGTGTACATTGCTTTGGGTAGTATGATTTATAACATTTGTTCTTCCAATCCATAAGCATTGAGTGTTTTGTTCTTTTCTATATTTTGTTCTTTTTATCATTTTATTTCTGCTTAAAAAGTTTCTATTGACCTATAAATTTGCTTATTTTCCCTGTTTTGTACAGTCGACTGATCAGTCCATCAAAATATTCTGTATTTTACTTCATGATTTTTATTTATGATTTTTATTATTTATTTTAAGTGTATTTATTTATTTTGAATGTGAGAAAGAAAACAAAAAAGCTTGGAAGGGGAGCAGGGAGAGTGGGGTCAGAGGATCCGAAGCAGGCTTTCTGCTGACAGCATAGAGTCTGACATGGGGCTTAAACTCATGTAATATGACCTGAGTGGAAGTCCAATGCTTAACCAAGTGAGTCACCCAGGGATCCATTTCTTTGTGTTTTTGATCTAAATTTACCATTGATTTCTTCTTATACATTCTATCTCAATAATTGCATTACACATCTGATTTAGCATGTTGCCCACTTTTTCCCTTAGAGCTGTTGACATATAAATCATAGCTATTATAAATGCCCTTTCTGATAATCCAATATCTGTATTATGTCTGAATCTGCCTTTGGGTCTTATTTTTTCTCTTGAGACTCTGTTGCTGTTTTATTTCCTTTTAGCATGTCTTGTATTTTTTTTTCTTGAAAACTGGGTATATTTTACCAGGTTATAGAAACTGTTTTAGTTTGAAATGGAGGAGGGGAAATGTTCTACAATCTTACAATTAAATTTTATTTATTTTAGTGGGTCTCTTTACTGGCATGTGATTTTTGTGTTTCTTATCTTCTTTTCTTGTGTTGCTCAAATAATATAGAGATTTAATGCAAACTCAAGGAAATCACCAGCTTTAAAATAATGAATTAGTTATTCTGTTTATTTATTTTTTAGATGGAATTTGAAAAGTGAGTAGTAAAGGCCATATCTATAATATATAAATATTAATAATATTATATTTCAGTGGCACCTGAGTGGCTTAGTGGGTTGGGCTTCCGACCTCTGCTCAGGTCATGATCTCACAGTCCATGAGTTCGAGCCCCATGTCAGGCTCTGTGCTGACAGCTCAGAGCTTGGAGCTTGCTTCAGATTCTGTGTCTCCCTCTCTCTCTGCTCTTCCTCTGCTCACATACTGTCTCTCTCTCAAAAATAAATAAAGATTAAAAAAATTAAAAAAATATTATATTTCATTAATTATAAAGTGATATATGAAAAAAGTAATTCTGACTATGGCAACATCACAGAACAAAGGGTAGAAATATTTTTGTTTATAATAAATAAGAACTTTGTAAGACACAATTAATGAGTGCCAACCAATGTGAAAAGAATATTCTTTTTAATCCATAATACTTGGATTTGCAACTAAATATAAAAGATCAAAATAATAATTCTTTGGCACACCTGGCTGGCTCAGTCCATGGAACATGTGACTCTTGATCTTGGTGTTGTAAATTCAAGCCCTACGTTGGGTGTAGAGATTACCGAAAAATAAAGTCTTATAAAAATAATAATAATGTATTCAGAAGCTAATAGAGGAGAATGTATTTATGATGTCTTAATGGCAAATATCTTTATATTATTTTAAAAATATTTCTATTGAAGTTTATTTGACACACAATATTAAATTAATTTCAGTTGCACAACATAGTGACTTGACAACTGTACATTATTCTATTCCCACCACAATATAAGCAAACATTTTAAAATTTGTAAAAAGTACTAATCTTAAAAACCTTGACTACTTTCTTACATTAAAATTGAAGACATTTATAAATAAATTAGTAAAAAATTCACAATGTGAGAGGATATCTGTAATAGATATAAAATAACAAAGGCTCTGTTTATGGTCTATTAAAAATAACTCCCATTAATCAACAAGAAAACAAACTCACAGATACAAACTGCGACAGTACCTTGAACATTTTACAAAGGAGATATAGAAATATGCTTATACATAAGACAATGGGCAAAGGACTATGCTAATTGATTTCTTTTTATAATTCAGTACAATGATAACCATGAATCAAACTGACAATAACAAATTTTGGCCTTTATAATTTCATTAATTAATGCTACAAATATAACAGCAGGAGAATTTTCCATGCTGACTCTCTTCAATGTATGTGAACTAAAGGATTGATTTTTTGATTTATAGAATCATAAATTATGCACTTTTTTTTGTGAAAATTCACAATGTGTTAATTGGAGAGGCATATGAAAAGGCAAACATAAAACAAAGCTAAGATATTCTTTTAATAAAGCAAGGGCAAAGGATTTGTTTTACTATAATTACAAAATTCCAGTAATTGGGATTGTTTTCTACATGCAAAAGACAGACAGACTCAGGAACAAAGTAAACTGGCCATAATGAAAAACATAGATATATGGATAATTTATAACAAAAAATACACTTTATGAAAGTTGGAGGATGAGATATTTTTCAAATAATAGTGTGAATTAGATATCTCCTTTTAAAAATAACAAATTTGATATTAATAGTACCCAGCTCCAAAATAATGATTTCCAGACTTGTCATAAAACACATTTGAGAGGAAAATTTAGTAAGAGGTCAAAGAGGAATAGATTTTTGACTGAAGGATATAAAATAACTTATTGGATAGTATACATGAACACTAACCTTGAAAAGGGAAGGAGTGATTAATATGACATTAATGGCGATTATAATTGTTCACATGTCTCAGCATTAAGAACATGAGAACCCAGATCAAAGAGATGGTAGTATAACTGTAACATGGGTAATTATAAAATGCTCTGTATCTAGATTCTGTAAAAATAATAAATAAATAAATAAATATTAAAAAAAACTTCTAAAATCAACAACAAAACACCCAATCCAATATTTTTTAAAAGAAGCAAACTGTTTGAATGTAACTTCTAAAACAACAAACGACAATGAAAAATAAACATATTAAGTGTTGCAAAATTTTATTAGTAACCAAAGATATGCAAAGTACAAGGAGATATAGCTACACAATCATGATATAGGTAGAAATTTAATTGAAAATTAAGTATTTTTTTAAGATCATCAAATAATAGGAATTCGCACAAGAATGAATTAAATGAACACAATCACGTATGAAACCATTTGGCATTACCTAGTTTAGTGGGTTAAATGATGTCTCATGATGTGTCTCCAAAACATTATGTCTCTACCCTAAAACATTAGAATGTGGTCTTTGGAAATATGTCTTGGCATATGTACTTAGTTTGGGATCTCAAGATGAAATCATCTTAGATTCAGAATGGGCCTTAAATGAGTGAGTTTTTTGTGTTTTTTGTTTTGTTTTGTTTTGTTTTAAAGAGGAAAGGACACATAAATATATCCAGAGGGAATAAAGCCATGTTCAGATAGAGAGAGAGATTGACATTCTGCTGCAAAAGCCAGGAAACATTGAGCGCAAGCAGAAACTGGAAGAGACAAAGGATTGTCTCCCTTAGGACTGTTATAGGACCCTGTCAACCCCTTGAAGTAAAATTTCTGGACTCCAGAACTTTGAGAGAGTAAATTTACATTGTTGTAATCCACCAAATCTTCTGGTGTTTTTTTATATCAGCATTAGGAAGCTAATACATCCAATAAATTTTAAAATTTTCAGACTTTCTACCTACCAATTCTCCTCATACTCATACCTCCAAAAATTCACGTATATTTGTGATAGAACACATATAACAAATACTGATAGAGAAGTTATAATTATAAAAAAAATCCTCCAAATTCAAAAATATTATATATTGAAAAAATATG
The DNA here is from genome assembly GCF_018350175.1 of Felis catus. Lineage (NCBI taxonomy): Eukaryota > Metazoa > Chordata > Mammalia > Carnivora > Felidae > Felis > Felis catus. The sequence goes on from NC_058368.1 coordinate 85,499,030, forward strand.
TATATAATGAATATTATTCAGGTATGGAAGTAAACTATAAATAAGTTAGAATATTGGAAACAATGTTACAAGCAAAATGTCAAGCAAAGGAAATAAGACACAGCATAGACACATATAATAATTTTCAATTTATATTTGATTTAAAATTCAAAAATTTTACTTTATATTTTAGCATGGCAAATAATATTGCTAAATATTAAAAAAAATAAAAATGTAATTATATAAGATTCATTGCAATCATTAATTTGGGAAGTGGGAGGTGTTTCCACCAAAAAGAAATATACAAAATATCATGTGTGGCAATATTATTCTAATGTTGTATGAGGATTGATGGTTCCAGGGGTCTTCCATTATTTTTATCTGTTTGTAAAAATATGTTCATACGAATTATATTTATTTCTAAATAATAAATGATGTAATATATAAAACATGTAAGCTAAAAATTGTATTTTAAAATAGGATATATTGACTTAAACAGAATTGTGTTTGTCAGAAAAAGAAAGCAAAATAGACATAGAAAATTATAAAATTATGTAATTAATAAATCTGTTTTAAGCACTAAACAATATAAATAACAAGTAAGCATTTTGTATGATAATAAGTTATATTTTATTTACTACCACCTAAGAAATATTCACAAAAAGAAACTGTTTATTCCAAAGAAAGACATATTTAATCAATTTTTATAGTTCAGATCACATTCTTTCAATAAACAGATACTAAACAAATAGAAACAAAGTGAAGATTTCTTGAGAACTAAAATTGTAAGTTTAAGTTGTCAACATCCTAAACATCCTAAACAAAAATTATCTAAAATTTTTCCAGTAATAAAATTTAATGTAATAGTTACAAATATAAGGTCTGAGGAGTTAATTCAAAATAATATATAAAAACAAAAGGGACACAGCCAACCCATACCTCAGTAAATAACCTTTTATAAGATGAATATAAACCATAACAAAAGCACAGGTGTCAATATTCATCTTAGAAAATAGGAATCACAAAACACAAATAATTTACCACTAAGATCTTTGAAACTAAATGAAATAAAATGCCTCTCAGATAAATGTTGTTTTGAAGATATATTATACATTGATTTTCCTGATATGATTCAGAATATAACTGAATGTAAATGGTTTTATGTAATTGAGTGCCTGCACCATTAAATATGAATGTATATACTTTTTCTGTGTTTGTCTTACAGTGTGATTTTAAACTGTTGGTTAAAATTTAGGAATCTCTTCTTGGGATTTTATATCTCATCTTTTCTATTTATTTCTAAATTCTGGATAAAGAAAACATCTTGAGGTCACATTTATTTGATATGCAGGATATCTGACTTTTCTAATAATTGGCAAATAAATTTTTGGTGGCCTAATGACCATATTTGAAGTCTAACAATTTTTTCAAATCAAGTACAAATTGATGCCAAACTTGAAAATTATCTGACTAGACACTATATCTATATAAGCTGTCTTAAAACAATTACATCAGAGGCAATATACATTCCATTGTTAGTTTGAAAGCTCCCAGTTCACAAACAATTTTTATATGTTAAGTAAACTCTTATCACTTACTAATTTAGTGATCTGTTACTTTTACTTCTGCTATTCCTGCATTTTGACATGTGCAAAGTGATAAGGTAGCAGAAAAACTAAAAACAGTTTTATATCAGACAAAAGGATTAATATGTTCAATGTGAAAAATAATTTCCTTGTCAAAATATATAAATATAAAATATATAGATCAAGAACACAGAATAAAATTTAAGAAAACAATTTTGAAATGTAGACAGTACATTTAAAAAGTTTTCCATTATTGGTAAAATGTTACAAGAAATATATTCTTAAATTAACTAACTAAACTACGTCAGCAAAGCAGAATTCACAATGATGAATGAAATTCCAGCCTTCCTGTACATAGGCATTAAAACTTTAACATTGCATATATGTTAGCATTTAATGGTTAAACTTTATGAATTATTACTGAGGGAATACTTAATAAATATTTCTCTATTAAAGGTATAACAAACTCAGTGTCTACAGAAGACTGTTTGCTAATACACATAAATGAAAATGCATACATGAGATTGGAGGCCAATGGTAGAAAGCCACTTCACATCCTAAGTGAAGAACACAGGGGTAGTCAGCTTGATCTGATGGTCCATGGACAAATATAGACCCCTTATTTAAAAACCTAGGAATTTTTCCATTAGTATTTATATTTGTATGTGACAATTCATGATTTTAAATATTAATTTAATAGGTTTTCAAACACAATGATGTGCTAACAGAAGTCTTTATTAAGTTAAATAATTCACCTAAAAGAGAAATTTTAAGACCTCTTTTTTTGCCTACTAGCCTAAGATACAAAAATCTAAGGGGAAGGGAATGTGTTATCCTGATTTAAAGCCATGCCCATTGCCAGGTCAGTATTTGTGACCAGTCATTTGGAGTAATATGATGTGGGACTGGGTCACATGTTAACACATACCACTGTGAGATAGGAAAGCATGATGGAGAAAGAAGCCCACTAAGACCCCCATAATGGAAATCAAGGAGAAACATTTTCTGAAAAAGCAGATGTGTGGTAAAGAAAAAATATTTCAACAAGTGTTGTATGTTCAATTTCCCCATTAGTGTCTTTTATTTTCCTAAAGTAGAGAGAGGTAAGCTATGATATAGGTTAAAAGCTCATCTATGGATGAGAGGAATTTCTAGGGATATTTAACGCATATTAGTTTATGCAGTTTTGGTTATTGTTGCTTGAAGAATACTACAGTTTTTAAGTATTGGCTAACTAGTGAAAGTGAGAAAAGAGGTAGAATTACCTAAACTAAGATAGTGGTCTAATACAAAGAAATAATTTTTCATGCATATTTTATACACATTTACATTTATTTTCACTCTACCTTTATTAAACATATCTTTTTGTCAGAGTTGTTCCATTTAAGGGTGATAACTCCAGAAAATAGCCATAATGTCAATTTTCATGCAAGTATTAAATTATAGGGTGTGTATATCAAAATATAAGCAGAGATATAAAATGTCAAATATTAGAATATATTATAAATCTACAAAAACGGAAGCAGTGTTACTGAAAAACATAACTGTAGTTATCTTCATTGCTACGGTGAATCAGGTCTACCTGAGACCATAATATCTGAATAATTAATCTTTACAAAGTTAAAGACAATTTATTACTTATTAAGTACCACTGAAAGACTATATTTAAATACAAGAATAAAATATTTTAAGTCAAAAAGACAATAAAAAATAAACAGGAGTATAAAACAAATTATGTGAAAGTGATAAGAATTTTTAAGAATCAAACTTTCACAGTTAAATCATGTTAATTCAAATATTCAAATATAAAATTATTTTATAAAAGAAACAATGAATGGGTGCTATTAAGTAAATTGTTAAAGGTAATATACTTGAAACTAATATAATTTTGAATGCTAGTTATACTAAATAAATAAATAAATAAATAAATAGAAGTAAGAAATAAGTCAAACATACGAGAAAATATGAACAGCAGAGCTGGTAAGAGCAACATGAACACCTGGATAAGAGCAAAATGGAAAAATTCCAAAAAAGAATGTGAACATAACACCCACACATAACAAAGAGTTTCGCAATCAATTGATTTCAGAATTTTAATCAATGTTGCAATATTTATGAGGTCCCTATAACTTACTAACTTAATAAATAAAATAAAAAACAAAATAATGACACATGTACTCAATTTTTATGTCTGTTATGTTACAATTTTCCATGAGTTATAAGTTTGACAAAAGTATTAACAAGAGAAATAATCTTTTCCTTAGTATATTTACTTTTGAAAATTTTTAAGGAAAAAAAATTCTTAGAAAAGGGAAACCTGCACAGAAAAACATATTTATATAAATTTGAAGAAAACAGTATAAACATTAAAGTAAAGGTAGATACTGAATGAATTAAGTCAAGCTACTATAGATAACTATTTGAATGTTGTCACATCTATAATATTGTGCTTCTAGGAATTAGTAAAACAAAACAGTACAAAATTATAATATTAATTTTAACATAATGTGGCAAGAACAGGAAGGAAAAATTGTGTTTGTGGGCTGGCCACATATTGAATTTGCTTGTTAACAGACAAAAAAAAATCAAAACTATAGTTTATCTCTAGTGACATTTGTAGATTAAAAAATAGTAAAAATTAAACATCAAAATTTTAAATATTTAAAATTAAATATGTTAAAAGTTGGAAAGCTTGAGTTTTGAGCAATACATGGTACATGTTTACTTCCTAAGTGTTGATATAATACTGGTATTTAGGAAGAATTAGTATAAAATTCAGTACGGGGTCAATATTGAACAGGGTTAATTTTTTCCCTCTTGTTTAATAAATAAAGAGAGTAAAGACAGCTGTATTTTATATTGATGGCTGACTGGCAGATTTCTGACTTATAGAATTTTGCTTAATGAATTTGTAAAGATCATATAAGGCACAAGAGAAAGGAATGTTCTGCCCCAATAGTGGTTTGCCAAGGATAGGGAGAAGGGATTTGGCCATAAGTTGTCTATAGAAAAGTAGCATTTACTTACTATATATTTCCTATCTCGATTACAGTAATATTCTTTTGCAACCAAGATCCATCCTTACATGTCTCTTATCAACAGATATTAACTTATTAGTGTAATTATCTTCCCAGGACTTTCCTGAGAGCTCCAGCCACCTCTTTGTTTCACACATTATCAATGAGGGGATTAAGCATGAGTGTAAGCATGGTGTAGAAGACAGAGACCACTTTGCCCTACTTTTCAGTGTGATAGACTTTGGGGAGAAAATACTTGATGATGATTGTTTCACAGAAGAGAGTTATCACAGGGTTCCTGGGTGTCTCAGTCATTAAACAGACTCTTGATCTCAGCTCAGGTCTTGGTCTCAAGGTCATGAGTTCAAGCCCCATGTTGGGCTCTGTATGGGCAAAAAGCTTACTTTAGAAAAAAGAGAGAGAGAGATCACAATCATGTGGGACGAACAGGTTGCCAAAGCTTTTCTTTTCCCTGAGTTTGATCTTTATCCCGAAACAGTGGAAAGGACCTGCCCATATGAGGCCCTGATGACAGATATTGGAAAAATAAAGCAATACAACATCATTAAATACACACACACACACACACACACACACACACACACACGTTTCAGGAGTGCTGGGATCTCACAAAAGAAATGATGGATTTCCCTGGAGGCACAGTAAGGGAGACCCAGAGTATAGATAACATGGATCAAGGCATTGAGAAGTGCACTCAGCCAGGTGACAGACACCATGAATGCACAGACTATGGGACACACGAGAAATGAGTAATGGAGGGGATGGCATATAGCTACATAGCGGCCATAAGCCATTACTGCCAGAAGAAGACAGTCTGATCCCATAAGAGTCATGATAAGGAAAAGCTGAGTTCCACAACCAATATAGGAAATGCTGCTTCTTCGAGACAAAAAGCCAATGAATATTGTTGGGGTAAAAATAGAGCTATGTAAGAGATCCATCAGGGAGAGTTGACTGAGAAGGAAATACATAGGAGTATGGAGGAGAGAATCAAATTAAATAAGAGTCATCATCATAACATTGCCAGCAAGGGCTGCATGAAAAAACAGGAAGATGAGAGTGAAGAGAAATTTGGGGTGATATGGTGATATGGTGATATGGTGAAATGACCCCAAAAGAACAAAGTCAGTTCCAGTGGTTCTATTGATCCATTTTTCCATTCTCTCCTTCTGGATTCATTATCCTGGATAGTGCTGACAAAAATGTTCAGACTCACCATCATTTTACATTGTGTCAATTTCATTTTATCCTTTAGTCTAGCAATATTAAATAATATTAATAAATAGCTAATATTTTCTAAATATTTTAATTTAATTAAATAATAATTTAAATACATGATTGAAATCAAAAATTGTCTGAGCCCAATTTTAGTTTTCTTGTCATTGAATAATTTGCGAAGAATGTATGACATCATACATGTAGTAAATACATAAATCTGGTATGTAAAATTATTGCTTGATTTTACTTATATTTATACTGGATTAAACTGTGTTGCAAAGGCAAGGCTAGTGACATTGAATAAGGAAACTACTCACCTAAGCAGATCAATGTTTTGGTCGTCACTTGGACTAAAATTAAACTAATTGTTCAGTATCAAATAAATCATTTTTCCATAAATACTATATAGAAACTATCACCTTCTATTATTTTTCCTCAAGATATTACCAGAAACATATTTATGTGAATGGAAGTGTTACGTGTAAAAATACTCGGAGTGATTCATCTTCCCTTGATGTCAGGGCCATACATTACCAACAAACTAAGGAGGTTAAACAGCCCACAAAATCTCTCTACCATAGAGAGTTGTGAAAAATTGCAGTTCTACCTGCACTGCTCTCAGGGTAAATATCTCTTGTTTGTCTTTCTGTTTTGCTACGTAAGCAAAATTATTCCACTATCCTTCAAATGCCCCCAATTCAATAAGTATGTTCCCTTAAAAACAAGAATACACAAATAAAATTCAGTTGCATAATTATTATTTTTTTTTTGTCAGCACCAGATGCCTCTATCTTGGGAACTTAACAATTGCTGTGGTGAAATAATAGCTGTCACAATGGAAGAGTTGTCACTGAAGATGCAGAGCAAGTGAAGTTTTTTCCTGATTTTATCATTTTTAGTGACCTCAGATATGCTAATTAAGTTTTATTTCCTTTGGTTCTTATGTATAAAATGGGTATGTATGTATAGGGTTTTGTGAGTATGAAGTTCATTGATTATAGCAATTTTCTTGGAAAAGTGCCAAATGCATAGGAAATACTAAAAGTTTCCACATGGACTTGAGTTTGAACCTTATGAATAAATATAATTAAGAGTATGAATTGCCTATAACATACAATTATATTTTATTTTATGTTAATGTAAAATATAAAAATTAGAGACTTGTATAATAGTCAACATGTATTCAATATATATTTTTTTAAATCAAGGTACACATGTACGTATTTAAACCTCAAATAGTTCTAAAATGTTTATAATAAAAACAGCAGTAACTTTCCTCTAACTTCTTCTCTACCAGTCTTGTTATCCAGAGCCAAACACTTCAAATTCTTTTAGCTATTTCTCTGTACATATGACACTTATCTAAATTAATCCTAGAGCTGTTATTTCTTGGTTCCAAACTTTAGATATCAATTGAGATTCTCAAAAAGACAATCTCCTGAGTGGAGCCACTTCTCATGAGATATCAGGCTTCATCTCATTTTTCTAAAGCACATCTTCACAGAGCTTCTCAATATAACTTCATAGCAGATCAATGATTTGTTCCATATATGTGTAAAATAATTTAATCTGTCTTTATATTTGATTTCTACTTTGGCTTGGAATAAAATTCAAGGTTAATAACCAGTTTCCTTCTGAATTTGGAAGGCATTTCTCCATTGTCTTCTCATATTCATCATTCTTTGAGACATCAGATGCCCTTCAGATAGTAGCTCCTTTGCTTTTCCTTTCAAAATCTTCGATATGTATATGTAATCAACTATATGTTTCATTCCATTCTTAAATGTCATGTTTTCCTTATATATATCAAGATCCTGGGTCTTTTTCAACCAGAGATATACATCTACCATTGTGATTTTGGGTACATTTATAATGTAATTATATATATTTCAATAAAGTTTCCCTCATCATTCTAATCCCCTTTTTTCCTGTATTTGGAGAAATAACAGATATATAAATTTTTTCAGAAACTGAGCTTGATCTAGGAATGATACATTTGGCTAAATTTGGGTTAACTAGGGGAAAATTAGTCATATGGTGAAGTTAGTTGGGATTGGATAACAAGGTGAGATTAATTTAATATAGTATTGATTTTAAGGTGAAAAAAAAGGGATTTTTCTAGTGTGGGCTTTTGTAAGATATCAAGCTAATGTTAGTACTTATTGATTATAAATCAATGTGCCAGCCAGAGTTTTAAATGGTTTACATAGATATTAAATCCTCACACTTGGTAATGTCCCTGGAAGTAAGGTACTGGGCATAATACTGTTTCAGTGTCTGTGATCATACCCATATTTTATAGCCATGCAACTTTAATATCGCTGAAAGTTTGTTTTTATTATATTTAGAAAAAAAATAGTACAGTGTTAAAATCCAAATGTAAGAATAATCAAAATTTGAGAAAGACATCAATACATTCTCAATTCATCACAACAATCATATAATTAGAAAGCAGTCCATTTCTCCTTTCACAATGGACTCATTTTGCAAAAACTATCAAAATATCAAGAAAAAAGAAAACGAGTATCAGCACTGTTACTGAATAAAAGGAAAATTGTGAAAACAATTTTGAAGTCAATTTATCCTCTTTTTCTTTTAAATGTAGCCTTATTCTTTTCGTTTCCATTGGGATTTAAATAGCATATATGTAATAATACTTCAGAATTTTCATAAAGAAAACTCAGGTTTTTATCTTGTTTCGTTACCACTGAAAATAACTGGAAATATTTTTAAGTGTATTTTTTATTGAAACCTCCCTTCCATTAAAGAAGCATAGAAGCTAAAAATCACACTTCTTCTAACCTAAATGACTATCTTAACAGTTGTCAGGTTGGTATTAACTCAAAGATCTTAGCTGCATGGCAGAAGTAAACTCGAAACTGCAACTCTCAGGATCCCATTGCTTGCACAGTTTATGACTAACATTTACCAACGATTTGGAAAATAGATGAGAACAAAAAGAGCTATACTTTGAGGAAGGCAGATGTGTGTAGAAAGATGATAAAGATGTGTTTTAAATCCACTTCCAAGTGAGCCCCCAAGATATATACTACATTGATGCTAGAGATTAAGACTTTCAGTGGGAATATCACATACATTCTGAGATTTGTAGTACCCACCACATGAGTTTCCAAGACCCTTTAAAAATAGCCTTCACTCTCCAAGCCATTCTAAAGTACAGGTAAACATTTAAATCACTATCATAAAATCCATTATACCTGGAAAACCATGAATGAATTTTGTTTACAAAATAATGCAAATTTACACAGTGTTTGCTGTCAGAAGATGTCCTAAGGAAGGAAAACCTCAAAGATGGGAATCTGAAATTGTTCTCCTAATATGATTAGATGAAAAGAGAATAATACAATAATTGCCAGTGAAAAATGGAATGCTAGTATACCAGAATGTACTGTAACCGAAAAAAAAAAGTTGTTTGAATTATCACTGGCAATTGGTAAAAATCTAATGCATTAAAAATTTTGGAAGAAAAATTTACCCTTAAAGAATTTATTATGGTAGAAATAAAGAATAAAATATTATTTATGGACTGGAGTATTTTTTTTCTGATCTCACTAAATAAGTTGCAGGAAAAAAAAACTCATTTTTTTTTTAATTCCCAACTCAAAGCAGTCAGAGAATCAATGAAATTCAATGACTGTCTTAAAAAGATTTTTTTTTTGAGGCAAGGGTCTCTTAACAAAACATAATAAAAATCTTGTGAAGATGAGATGAAATATAAAACAAATTGAATTTTCTGACTCAATATGACTTATGCTAAAATTGTATACTGATTGGAAAGAGAAATTGAAATGGAAGCATCTAAGTACATTAAAAAATCTGAATACCTTGGACACTCAAATCCCATTGACCTTTCCTTGCCAGGAAGGAAAGCCTCTGTTATCTAGACCCAGGCAGCTTCTTATCTGGATATATTGCAATGCATTCACCTCTTGCAATTGTTCTGCAGGAAAATGTCCATTATTTATAAGATCCAATTCTAGCTTCATTTTTTTGCAAAACTTGTGCTGGTTATTGAAATATAGAAACTTTGGGGGTGCGTGGGTGGTTCAGTCGACTAAGTGTCCCACTTCAGCTTAGGTAATGATCTCGTGGTTTGTAGGTTAGAGCCTCAGGTAGAGGCTCTGTGCTGACAGCTCAGAGCCTGTAGCTAAGATTCTGTGCCTCCTTCTCTCTCTACCCCGCCCCTCTCACTCTATCTCTCAAAAATAAACATTAAAAATTAAAAAAAATAAATAAATATAGCAAATGTTGAACAATGGGAAGAAAGATACCCTTGAGTAATATTCTTTTTTTTATTTTTTAAACTTTTTTTTAACCTTTATTTTTGAGACAGAGAGAGACAGCATGAATGGGGGAGGGTCAGAGAGAGGGAGATACAGAATCTGAAACAGGCTCCAGGCTCCGAGCTGTCAGCACAGAGCCCGACTCGGGGCTCGAACTCACGGACCGCGAGATCATGACCTGAGCCGAAGTCGGACGCTTAACCGACTGAGCCATCCAGGCGCCCCTTGAGTAATATTCTTAAATGCCATCATATTTACAATATATATGCTATACATCTTCCTACTGGTTTCTCCAAAAGGACCAGGATATATATTAGTGGCCTTATTCCTATCATATCACAGAGTACCTCATGGAAAACTGAATTTATCTACAAAATTATATGAGATAGATGTATAGGCTACAGAATAAATGCACACATCTGACTTTTTCCTATATGTATAGGCATATCTGCATGGTATATTTTTTGGAACAGTACTATTTATTTAATCTTTCTTGTGACCATATCATTCCCCTGTCCTCAAACAAACAAGCTAGTGTTTAAAATAACATTTACCCTTCTGCTATCCTTAATTTTGTTAACACTGCAGAGGGGATTAAGGATGCAAAACAGCTGGGCACACATCTAGAATGTCAGTGTATCTAGTCAAAACAAAATAATTATGAGTGTTTTATAGTAGAAAGAACAGACTATTCCTTCACTATTGATATCTGCCTTGAAGACTATTGATTGTATATAAAAAAGGAAGTTTGCTGAGATTTGTAAGTAGCTGGTATTGTCATGTCAAAGTTGAGACCATCTAAGGAAGTCATTGTAAAGGCAGATTCTTTCTAAATAATGGGTTTTAATTAACTGCTGAAATTGTTATATTTGCATGTTGTTTCTATTTTTTTTTGTCTTAATGAAAAATGAAAATATGTGATCAGAGCTAAACTTAGAGTGGATGTTGTAGAGTACTTAAATTGAACGTTGTAGTCTAGTAACTTCTTTCTCTACATTTACCCCGTTGTAGTAAAACATCTTTGCTTTAAATAAATATGGGATATTTCCAGTAGAAATATTTCTTGCAGAGAGAATTGAAATGGGCAATTAGGAGACATAGCAGTAGTGCAGTTGTTACAAGATACTGCCTTAGATAAAAGTAGTAATAGTAAAGTAGCATGAAGTGACCAGTCCAGAGATCAGTAGAGAGTAGATATTTATGGCTTGTGGATAGATATGATGTAAAATATGAGGAAATCAGATGAGCAGAGAATTGTACTAAGATCTTGGACTAAAAGGACTAAATAAGAAACCATCATTATTGCTGTTGAGGAAACCCACAGAGGCGACAATTCCTTCACCCAGTTCCTTTGTTTTCTGTCACTAATAGTACCTTAACTGTACCGTGGTCATTATTCTGACTTCCATCAACATTATATGGAAGCACTTATTGATAGAATCAAACAAAAACTTCTCTTGTGCAATGATGCTATTGTTTTTATTGCTGATTTGCACTCCATTATATGAATATATTGCTATTGTTTTATTGGATGGTTTGAAATTTTCAGCTATTATAAATAAAATTGCTATAACCCTCCTCATACAAAAATGTTCTTATGGTCATATGCACTGAATTCTTTTAGTATATACTTAGGAATAAAATTGGTCATAGATGAAGTGTATGCTTAACTTTAATAACACAAATTGTGGTTTTAATATCAAATATTCCAAACAGGAATACATAAAAGTGTACTAGTGTTTAAGTGTTGGTGTATGTAATGCAATGGATTGGTGCTAAAATTAAAATATATTTGTGATGAGCACCGCATTTGGTATGGAAATGATGAATCACTGTGTTGTACACCTTAAACTAATATTACACTGTAGGTTAACTAACTGGAATTTAAACAAAGACCTAAAAAAATGTACAAAAGGAAAACTATAAAAATATTTTTTTTCCAATATGTTAGAGACTCATTGATATCTGTGTTTCCATTTTCAGTAATTTTCATGACAATCTTACTTGTCTCAAGGGCATTCTTAATTTGAAATAAATTACGTTATTTGGTTCATGGATATCCTTCTTTATTTAGCTTATTATTTTTATAATATAATGTTCCTACCAACAGTCCAAGAATTAAAACAGTAAAATTGTTAGATCTCTTCAGATCTTGGATCCTATCCATGTGCCTCCCCCATTGTTCCGAATTTCTAGAGTATAATTGTCTTGCTATATTATATAATTACCGAATATATATTCATGAAAAAATATGCAATGTTTACCATCGGTGTTTTAAACAGTGTAAACAGTTGTTATGCTGTAATTTATTTGTTTTACAACTTTCCTTCACTTGACATTATTTCACTGTATTAATATAGTTGAATGCAACTGGAACATACATTTTCACTGTTAGATGCAATTCTCTTTTTAACCTTATCAAATTCCTGTTTATATTTTGGTGGATGGATGATAGGCAACTTACAATTCTAAGCTTTACATATATTGAATTTATGAATACTGATGTATATGCCCCCCGTTTCCCATGGACAAGAGCCATTGCTGGTTCACAGGATATGAAAATGTTCATGGTTTTGAAATTATGCCAAGTGGTTTCTAAAATGGTAGCAACAACTTACATTTTTAAGGAAATATAAGTTTTCCTAATAATCATCTAGAAAATTCAAATTTGTCGGTTAAGATATCTTAATTCTCAACAATTAATATAGATACTACTTAACCTTGACTGATGCCCATTGACTGATGAATAGATAAAGAAGTGGTATATGTGTAGATAATGTTAGTATTATGCAGAGTGAAAAAAGTCAGTCAGAGAAAGACAAATGCCATATGATATTACTCACATGTGGAATTTATGAAACAACACCAAAAAAAATGAATGGGGTAAGTAGGGAAAAGAGGCAAACCAAGAAACAGACTGTGAACTATAGAAAATAAACTGAGGGTTACTGAAGCAGAGGTTGGCAGGGGAGTGGGATAAATATGTAATGGGTATGATACAGAGCACTTTCTTTGATGACCACTGGGTATTGCATGTAAGTGATGAATCATCAATTCTATACCTGAAACGGTTATATTATTACACTGTATGTTAATTAACTGGAATTTAAATAAAACCTTGCAGGAAAAATAAAGATTTGCAACACAGAGATTGATAACCTAAAATATGTGTATATCTTTACAGAACATCCTAGTATATAGCTTCCCAAATTGAATATCACTAAAATTTAATACTTTCAATTTTTTACTGTGGCAATCAGGGGGAAATGCACTTAAAAGTAGGATCTATTGTGTTATTAGTTTCAATGATAGAATAGAGTCAATCATCTAAAAAAGGAAAAGACTTTATTCAATGTCACTGTATTTCTTTCCAGAATTTTCTATAATAGGCATCCACATCATACTGTCCATATAGTTAACAGGTTGGTAAATAGATAGATAGACTAATGTATATCTATGTATCTCATGGCATGTTGACAAAGATGGTGAATTTTCTTTCATTACTATTGTGTGTATTGTCTTTCCTATAAATCTGTTGTACTTAAGCTTTTAAATTAAATAAACTAAAATAGATCACAATAAAAACATAAATACATAAATACATAAATTAAAATTTCCCCTTTTAAAATTTAAGTTAGTTAACATACGGTGCAATATTGGTTTCAGGAGTAGAATTCAGTGATTAATAACTTATATAAAATACCCAGTGCTCGTCAAAACAAGTGCCATCCTCTGTCAACCCGTAATTTGTTCCCTGTCTTTTAGAGTCTCTTGGAGTGCCTGGGTGGATCAGTCAGTTAAGCGTCCAGCTCTTGGTTTCGACTCAAGTCATGATCTCATAGTTTTCTGAGTTTGATCCCCTTGTAGGGCTCCGTGCTTACAGTGCAGAACCTGCTTGGGATTCTGTCTCCTTCTCTCTGCTCCTCCCGCACTCATGCTCTCTCTCTCTCAAAATAAACTTAAAAAAAAGAGTTTCTTATGGTTTGTTTCCCTCTTTTCTCCCTCTCCCATATGTTCACCTGTTTTATTTCTTAAAATGCACAGATGAATAAAATCATATAGTATTTTTCTTTCTCTGCTTAACTTATTTTGCTTAGCATACTACATTCTAACTCCATCCACGTCATTGCAAATATCAAGGTTTCATTCTTTTTGATGGCTCACTAATATTCCATGGTATATATATGCCACATTTTCTTTATACATTCATCAGTGGATGGGCATTTGTGCTCTCTACTTAGTTTGGCTATTGTTGATAGTGCTGCTTTAAACATTGGGGTGCATTTCTCTTTCAAATCTGTATTTTTGTGTCTTTTGAGTAAATATCTAATAGTGCAATTGCTGCATCATAGAGTAGTTCTATTAGTTTCTTGAGGAAACTCCATACTGTTTTCCAGAGTGGTTGCACCAGTTTGCATTCCAACCAACAGTGCAGGAGGGTTTCCCTCTCCCTGTATCCTTACCAAAACCTGTTGTTTCTTGTGCTGTTAATTTTAGCCATTACGACAGGTGTAAGGTGGTATCTCATGAGGGTTTTGATTTGTAATTCCCTGACGATGAGTGATGTTGAGCATCTTGTGTCTGTTAGCCATCGGGATGTCTTCTTTGGAAAAGAAGTATTTGGAAAAGACTATTCATGTCTTCTGTCCATTTCTTAACTGGGTTTTTTATTGTTTGGGTGTTGAGTTTGATATGCTTATGGATTTTGGATACTAACTCTTCATCTGATATATCATTTTCAAATATCTTTTCCCATTCCATCAGTTGCCTTTTAGGTTTGTTGACTGTTTCCTTCACTGTGCAGAAGCTTTTTATCTTGATGAAGCCCCAATAGATCATGTTTGCTTTTGTTTACCTTGCATTCAGTGATGTGTCTAGTAAGAAGTTGCTGTGGTCGAGGCCAGAGAGGTTACTGTTGTGTTATGCTCTAGGATTTTGATGGTTTCCTGTATCCTATTTAGGTCTTTAATCCATTTTGAAAATATTTGCATGTGTGATGTAAGAGAGTGGAACAGTTTCATTCTCTGCATGTTGTCATCTGGTTTTCCCAATACAATTTGTTGAAGAGACTGTCTTTTTTCAATTGGATATTCTTTCCTGATTTGGCAAAGATTAGTGGAGCATATAGCTTCTGGTCCATTTCTGGGTTTTCTATTCTGTTTCATTGATCTATGTGTCTGTTTTTGTACCAAGACCATAATGTCTTGATGACTACAGGTTTTTAATAGAGCTTGCAATCTGAAATCTTGATACCTCCAGTTTCAGTTTTCTTTATTCAGGATTTCTTTGGCTATTCAGAATGTTTTGTGGTTCCATACAAATTTTAAAATTGTTTGTTTGTTTTAGCTCTGTGAAAAGTGTTGGTGGCATATTGATTGGGATTGCATTACATGAGTAGATTGCTTTGGGTAGTATAGATATTTTAACAATGTGTATTCTTCCATTCCATTAGCATGTGATTTTTTTATCAGGGATATCAGCTTAGGTGTCTTGCTGTTGTTTTGTCCTGCTCTTTCATTTGGGCCATACTCATCTATTTCCTTCTTTCTTCTAACTCCCTGCATCTGTGTCTGTGGGATACAAAAGTCAGCTCTGTCTTCTGGTCTTGAAAGGAGTGGCCTTATGAAGAAGAGATCCTGCAGTGACCCAAAGTGCAGTGTCCCATTTTTACCAGTACTTGGCCTTTCAGGGGCATTTTCTTTGTGTGCCCTGCTGTTGTAGCTAAACCACTTTTTCCTTCATCTCAGTCATGTGGGGTGTCTCTCTTTGCCTGCTGTTTTGGACAGCATTTGGTCCCTGTGGTGATAGTGGGCCAGGCTGGGGCCACCTTGAACTTGAGTTGAATAAGTCCATGTATTTGCCATAGATGTCAGAGCACCTGATTACAGGGTGCTTTCCCTGTGTTGTCCACTTAGATTTCATTGGTAGGCATAGCCTACAACCAAACCAATTGCCTACTTTCAGCTCACTGTTGGGGCTGCTATCAGACTGGTATGTGTGGTTATCTTTCCATCTCCATGTGGTATGAGTCACTTTGGAGAGTTTCTGGCTCCTATCAGTGTTGTGTGCACACTGCCACATTTCTGGCACCAGTTTGGATGGGCTCTGGCCAAGAGAGTAGGGAGGGAGTGTAACTGTAACATGGGGAGGGACAGACCTCATAGTTGGTAAGGTTTGTGTGCTGGTCTTCTGATGCCTGCCTGGCTAGAGGGGGTGGATCCACCAAGCATGGGTGGGTGGGGTGCACAGTCAGCAGGTTAAGTAATGACTGTTTCAATTTGCTGCTTCTATGCTGTATTTCTTTGGACTGTTGGTTGTGCTGTCTATTTAAGGGCAGTGACTAAGTTCCCTCTTCCCATCTACCTCTCCTACAATGGAGCCTACTGATTTTTAAAATTCTGGGTTTTAAGTCCTGCTGGAGTATGTACTCATGAAATCTGGCCCCTCTAGTTTTCAAAACCAAATCATATAGAGGTTTGTCGTTCCTATAGGGGCTCCTCAGTGTGATAGTTTATCTTCCCTTTTCATGCCTACATGTCCATTCCTATCATGGACAGTCCCGAGGCCCCTTTTCTCCCCACTGAATCTCTGTCTTACTGCCCTCTACAATGTGGCCCCACAGTTTAGTTGTGGGGTTTGTTTTGTCAACTTTGGGCTTTTTATCTATTGTTTACACTGATGTGAATGTTATCAAGTTGTATCTGCAGGACAAGGTGAGCATAGGATCCTCTTACATTACCATCTTCCAAGCTGTCCACAACTTTCTGGTTTTAAAATTCACTTTTTATTATTACATTTTGTTATTTTAATTGTAATGTGTAATTTATGACATAGGTAGATGTTTAGGTCAGTGAAGAGGAAATTCTGTTCAGTGAAGCTGCCAGATCAACTGCACAATTTTGTGTAAAGAAAAAAAAAACATATGTGCTCATTCTTCCATATCATTTGTAAATTAAAAATAAATACAAATCCAGGTGGCCATAGATATAATGTTTAAGGTAAAACAACAAAGCATAAAGAAAATAATTTAGGCAAATATTGTCATAACCTCATTCTTCAATATGACAAAAACACAGCAATCATAATGAACAAGAATGATAAACCATTGTCTAATAAGCACAGATTGGCAAAGGAGTTCCTTAAAAATAATTTTTATTTCATTCTATCGGAATATCTTGTACAAGCTCACTTTTGGCAATTTCCACGCAAAGTGATATCTGTTCTTCACAAGATCAAATTTCTACTTTATGCATTTGCAGAACTAGCACAAAATTATAGATTCAGACATTCTTGAAAAATGGGATGGTAGGTATACTTGAGGAGGATCTGTAAATCACTATCCATGTGTGTGTGCTAAAAATATTCCTGTTAGCTTTCCCCAACATGCCCTGAGTCCATTTAGATAGTTAACTGTGCTTTCAAGAAAGGGAAATACCCAGAATTAGGAACACCACTGAACTGAATTATAAATTCAGTGTATTCAAGATTGGCTCTCAAATTAGAATATCAATTTTAAGAAAAAAATACATACACACACATTTACATAAGAGTGGGATATACATAGGCATTATTCCTATTATATCAGCCAGTATCTCATAAAAATAGAATTTCATCTGGAAAACCTGATGATATAAAACTATAAGCTGCTTAATAAATGCACACATCTGGCTTATTCATGTATTTATAAGTTAATCATGCCTGGAATTTTATGATACAATAATTCTACTTATTTTACTTTCCATGTATGACCATATGTTTCTCTGTGCTTAAACATGCTAGTGTCTGAAGTAACATTTACTCATCTCCTGCCATTTATAAATTTAACTCCGCAGTATAAATCAAGGATGCAGAACTGGGCAGCATCTAGAACATCAGTGTATATAGCCATAATAATATGATTATAAATGTTCTATAGTGGAGAGGACATGTCTTCCTCTATATTGTTACAAGACTACTAAATATAGATGAAAAAGGTAATTTGCTGAGGTATATAAGTAGGTAGTGATGTCATGTCAGAAAGACCATCTATAGGAGTCAATATATGAACAAATTATTTTCAAGGAACAAGGTTCTATTGAACTGCTAAACCATGCTTCTTGTTTGCTGTGATTCATTCTTTCTTTGTTTAATGAGAAATGGAAATATGAGAACAGAGTAAATTACTCCATAATAGAATGATTTTTATACCCTAATAACTATCTTTCCCTATATTTATTACACTGTAGTAACTCATTTATTTTTTATTTTTTTTTCAACGTTTATTTATTTTTGGGACAGAGAGAGACAGAGCATGAACGGGGGAGGGGCAGAGAGAGAGGGAGACACAGAATCAGAAACAGGCTCCAGGCTCTGAGCCATCAGCCCAGAGTCTGACGCGGGGCTCGAACTCCCAGACCGCAAGATCGTGACCTGGCTGAAGTCGGACGCTTAACCGACTGCGCCACCCAGACTCCCCAGTAACTCATTTTTTTATACCTGAATATGTAATATTTACAATGTTGAGTTAACATATGTCAAAATGATAACTTTCCTGAAAATCCTTACATCTTCACTTAGCTAGATATTCTCATAATCTTAAGGTGTCCATGTAGATTTTATGACTTCTGTTATGTTGCCCTTCTTACTTGTTTATTCCACCTCCCCTCCCTTCTCCCTCTTGCCACCACTGACAGAGTTAGATGCACTTCCTCTTGAATATAATGCATTTATACCTATCTGTTTAACTGTAATGATCTTATTATCCATCTCTTTTATTGTGGACTTCTTGAGAGAAGGGATTACATATACATCTTTGTACTTCAGGGGTTTAACATTCCCCCTGGTATTTATTTCCTAATCAGTATATTATTATGAATGAGTTAACTAACAAATAAATTAATAACTGAGTAAGATGATTTTCTCTGAAAATTAAGTAAATTACAATGTCATACTTTATTTGAAGTACAACTCTGAAAAAACAAACTGGAAGTAGTTCTTTTCAATTACATCATGGTAATACTGTTTTGCTCTTGAGCTTTGGGTTGATCCAATTCCTGAAGTTCAAATTTTCCTTGATTTTAAGAAACAAAAGTGCCCAAACAGTCTATACACCTAAAGGAAAGCTATCTGACATAGTGATGCAATTGTTCATTTTCTTCATGATATATTTGCTTAAACTAATTTTTTTTTTACTTTGGATCAGCTACTACAGGACAATATTTTATGTTTCTTTTCCTTTCTTGTGTGGACCAAACTTAGAAATGGAGGTAAAGAAACCTCTTAGATCCCTCTCAGTTCACTATTTGGGGTTAAGCTCCCATGTATGGGACTAAAGTATTTCCCAGGTGGGAAAAATAGGCATTTGATGCACCTGTGATGGTGAACTGAGGAGCGGGAGTAGGTCAGCTGTGATCAATATCAATGTGGTTGGGTTGGGCTGCACATGTAAGCAGATAAGTGGTTATACTACAGGGTTAATTTTAAGTTATTTTCTGTTGGGATAGTTTGGTCTTTTTTATGTTTGTTTGCTTTTGAGTGTTTAATAGAAGTAGGTCACACTTGGATGTGTATAAATATTGAAAATGTTGTGTTCATATTGGAGCAAAGCACTGGAAATGTCTCAATTCCTGGATGCATTTTAGTTTATATAGAATGATAATCAAATAAAATTACAAAAACAATGACCATTATTAAAATTAGTACTTACTAACTGCTTGCAGCATGCCAGGCAACACTGGAAGTTACTTCCAATTAAATTAAATAATTTAATTCTTAAAACTGACTCTAAGCAGTAGGTGCTACCTTGATTCCCAATAAAAACTCAGGAGTTAATCTCTGGGTAAATAAAGCAAACAATAAGTTCCTGTTCTATCTGGACAAATTAAGCCAGCCTTTCTCAGTTCTCTTCCATCCCTCCAATCCACTTCCACTGCATGGCCCAATTTATGGATTCTTAAGCACATACCTCCATTTTCATACCACAGGAACCATTTGAAATTTAATTTTCACATAACCATCCTAAGGAATTTACTTTTTATGTTACATAACTCACTTAAAATATTTTTCTGGGCGAGCCAAGATGGTGGAGCAGTATGGAAGTGTTCTGTGTGTCTTGTGGCCATGAAATACAGCCAGACCAACACTAAACCATCCTGCACACCTAGAAAACTGATATGAGGATTAGCACAACAATCTTCACAACCTGAGCCACAGAATTCAGCAGGTACACAGTGCAGAGAGGTGAACTTGGGGAGATAGAAGCCACAGAGGGCAGGGAAGTATTTTGCCTGAGGAGAGAGGACAGAGTAGGTGGGGAGAATATGGGAAAAGCACCCCTCCCCAAAAGCAGCTGAAGAAAAAGTGGAAAATTGGAAACAGCCACAGGGACTGAACTAAAAAGGGAGAAAGGAGAAAGGAGAAAGGAGAGGGTTTAAATTCTATTAAGACTGTAAACAAAGAGAGTGCAGTCTGCAACTCCATAGC
The DNA here is from genome assembly GCF_018350175.1 of Felis catus. Classification (NCBI taxonomy): domain Eukaryota; kingdom Metazoa; phylum Chordata; class Mammalia; order Carnivora; family Felidae; genus Felis; species Felis catus. The sequence goes on from NC_058368.1 coordinate 85,519,616, forward strand.
TCGATACCTGGTGGTGCTTTGGTGGGATGGGCAAATCCCCAGGAGCAGAGTGGAGTCCAGGAAGTTATTGAGCCACACAGGGAGAAGCGGTTCCACTGCTAGAAGGACATTTGGTAGAGGCTGTGAGGAAACCTGGGCCCAGCAGACTCCAAAGAATGGCCACATTGGCATGTGATGGAACAAAGTTGTTAAGGGTTAAGCCTGGTGCCAGATGTGTGTTGTAATTTTCCATAATCCCTGAAACACTGCTGCTACAGTATCTCGCAAACTTTTTCTGGAGTGGGCTGGCACCTGGATGCACTCTCTGGGCTTCTGCAGCATCTTCAGCCGCATCTGAGACAAAACTCAGAAGAAAGGAACTACTTGGGCTTGTTCACGGACAGCATAAAAGAGGGGAGTGGACGAAAGTTGAAGCCAAAGGACAGGTGCATGATTGCTGATCAGGGAGAACAGAGTTCTGACATGAGAGACTGGGTAGCTGGGTGACACCATTTTCGCCTCTCCCGCGCATGTGCATAAGTACCTACAAGCACCACAACAATACACCCCAGTGGACTAGCAGTGCCATCTAGTGGACAACTGAGCCCTTACACTAAGCCTCTCACACTAGGCTAACCTCACTATACAAGAACAGAAGCCTCACCACCTGCTTAGTTCATGGACTATAATGAGCTTCATAGTCTAACTTCTAGGGGAAAACCAAGTAATTTCAGTTGTATTTCAGTCTCAGCAAGTCCATCTATTCAATTTTCTTTCTTTCTTTATATTTTTTCTTTTTTTCTTTTTCATTTATTTTTATTTAATTCAAAAAAGAGAAACATTCATTTTACTTTCAATTTTTATGAAAAATATTTTTCTTTATTTTTTACTATATTTTTTACTTTTTTGTAATTTTTTTCAAATTCTATTTTATTTACATCATTTGATTTTAGTTTACTTCAGTATATTCATTTTTTTTCAAATTTTCAAACGATTTCCTTTTTTTCTTTTTTTCTTTTTTCTCTTTTTTGTTTCTTTTTCTTGAATACAGAAAGAGAAAAATATCTTTATTTTTACTTTTTATTAAAAATACATTTTCTTAAATTTTTTTGCTATATTTTTTACTTTTGTGTAAATTTTTTCAAATTATAGTTAACTTCCATCACTACTAAAAGTAGACTAATTGTAGTCTACTTCAGTGTATTAATTTTTTCCAATTTTTCAAAAGATTTCCTTTTTTTCCTTCTTTCCCCTTTTTTTCCTAATCTTTCAAGACACTGTGAACACCCAGACCAAAACACACATACGATATAGCATCATTTATTCTATTTGTGTGTGTGTGTTTTATTTTTTAATTTTAATATTTTTTTTAATTTTAATTTTTTATATTAATTTTTTCTATCTCATTAATTCCTTTTCTCCCCTCAAAATGATGAAATGAAGGAACTCACTCCAAAAGAAAGAGCAGGAAGAAATAACAGCCAGGGACTTAACCAACACAGATACAAACAAGATGTTTGAATCAGAATTTAGAATCACAACAATAAGAATACTAGTTGGAGTCGAAAATAGATTAGAATCCATTTCTGCAGAGATAAAAGAAGTAAAAGCTACTCAGGATGAAATAAAAAGGCTATAATTGGGCTGTAATTATTAATAGATGCCATAGCAGCAAGGATGGATGAGGCAGAACAGATAATCAGAAATATAGAGGACAAACTTATGGAGAATGACAAAGCAGAAACAAAGAGGGAGATTAAGGCAAAAGAGCACAATTTCAGAATTAGAGCAGGGGAGCCTGGGTGGCTCAGTTGGTTGAGCATCTGACATTGGCCCAGGTCGTGATCTCATGGTTCATGAGTTTGAGACTTGCATCAGGCTCTGTGCTGACAGCCTGGATCCTGCTTCAGATTCTGTGTCTCCCTCTCTTTCTGACCCTAGCCCCACTAACACTCTGTCTCTTTCTCAAAATGAATAAATGTTTTAAAAAATTAAAAAAAAAGAATTAGAGCATTAAAAAAGAACAACATCAGAATCATAGGGGTCCTAGAAGAGGAAGAGAGAGAAATAGGGGTTGAGGGTTATGTGAGCAAATCATAGCAGAAAATTTTCCTAACCTGGGAAAAGACACAGACATCAAAATCCAGGAAGCACAGAGGACACCCACTGGATTCAGCAAAAACCAACCATCAACAAGGCACATCATAATCCAATTCACAAAATACTCAGGCAAGGAGAGAATCATGAAAGCAGCAAGGGGAAATAAAGTCCTTAACCTACAAGGGAAGACAGATCAGTTTGTAGCAGACCTATCCACAGAAATTTGGCAGACCATAAAAGAATGGCAGGATATGATTCAGTGTGCTGAATCAGAAAAATATGCAGCCAAGAATTCTTTATCCAACAAGGCTGTCATTCAAAATAGAAGGAGAGATAAAAAGTTTCCCAGACAAACAAAAATTAAAGGAGTTTGTGACCACGAAACCAGTCCTGCAAGACATTTTAAGGGGGACTTTCTGAGGGGAGAAAAGATGAAAAAATAAATAAATAAATAAATAAATAAATAAATAAATAAATACCAAAAGCAACAAAGATTAGAAAGGACCAGAGAACACCATCAGAAACTCAAACTACAAGCAACATAATGGCAATAAACTCATATCTTTCAGTACTCACTTTAAACCTCAATGGACTCAATGCTCCAAGCAAAAGACATAGGGCAACAGAATGGATAAGAAAACAAGATCCATCTATACACTGTTTACAATAGACCCACTTTAGACTTAAAGACACCTTCAGATTGAAAGTAAGGGGATGAAGAACAATCTATCATACTAATGGTCAACAAAAGAAAGCCAGAGTTTTCACACTTATATCAGACAATCTAGACTTTAAAATAAACACTGTATCAAGAGATGAAGAAGGGCACTATATGATAATTAAGGGGTGCATCTACCAAGAAGACCTAACAATTGTAAACATTTATGTGCCAAATATGGGAAAACCCAAATATATAAATCAAGTAATCACAAACATAAAGAAACTCATTGATATTAATATCATAATAGTAGGATACTTCAACACCCCACTCACAGCAATGGACAGGTTATCTCATCAAAAAATCAACAAGGAAACAATGGCTTTGAATGACACACAGGGCCAGATGGGCTTAACAGATGTATTCAGAACATTTCATCCTAAAGCAGGAGAATATACATTCTTTCCCAGTGCACATGGAACGTTCTCCAGAATAGACCATATACTGGGGCACAAATCAGCCCTCAGCAAGTACAAAAATATCAAGATCATACTGTGCATATTTTGAGACCACAATGCTATAAAACTCGAAATCAACGACAAGAAAAAATTTGGAAAGGTAACAAATACTTAGAGATTTAAGAACATCCTTCTCAAGAATGAATGGGCTAACCAAGAAGTTAAAGAGGAAATTAAAAAGTTTATGCAAATCAATGAAAATGATAACACCACAACCCAAAACCTCTAGGCTTCGGCAAAGGCGGTCATAAGAGGAAAGTATATAGCAATCCAAACCTTCCTAAAGAAGGAAAAAAGATCTCAGATACACAAACTAACCTTACACCTTAAACAGCTGGAAAAGGACAGCAAATAAAACCCCAAACCAACAGAAGACAGGAAATAATAAAGAATAGAGCAGAAATTAATGCTATTGAAACAAAACAAAACAACAATAACATACAAACAAAAAAACAAACAGTAGAACCGATCAATGAAAGCAGAAGCTGGTTCTTTGGAAGATTTAACAAAATTGAAAAACCACTAGCCAGTTTTGTCAAAAAGAGAAAGGAAAGGACATAATAAATAAAATCAAGAATGAAGGAGGAGAGATCAAAACCAACATAGCAGAAATAAAAACAATAATAAGAGGATATTACGAGCAATTATATGACAATAAAGTGGGAAAACTGGAAGAAATGGACATTCCTAGAAACATATACACGACCAAAACTGAAACAGGAAGAAATAGAAAATTTGAACAGACCCATAACCAGTAAGGAAATCGAATTAGTAATAAAAAATCCGCCAAAAAACAAGAGTCCAGGGCCAGATGGATTTCCAGGGAAATTCTACCAAACATTTAAGGAAGAGTTAACACCTATTCTCTTAAAGCTGTTACAAATAATAGAAATGGAAGGAAAACTTCCAAACTCTTTCTATGAAGCCAGCATTACCTTGATTCCAGAACCAGACAGAGACCCCACTAAAAAGGAGAACTATACACTAATTTCCCTGATGCACATAGATGCAAAAATCCTCAATAAGATATTAGCCAACTGGCTCCAACAATACGTTAAGAAAATTATTCACCACGACCAAGTGGGATTTATACCTGGGATGCAGGGCTGGTTGAATATCCACAAAACAATTAACATGATCCATCACATCAATAAAGAAAGGACAAGAACCATATGATCCTCTCAATAGATGCAGAGAAAGCATTTGACAAAATACAGCAACCTTTCTTGATAAAAACCCTCAAGAAAGTAAAGATAGAAGGAGCATACCTCAAGATCATAAAAGCCAGATATGAACGACCCAACACTAATATCATCCTCAATGGGGAAAAACTGAGAGCTTTCCCCCTAAGGTCAGGAACAAGACGGGGATGTCCACTCTTGCCACCATTATTCAACATAGTATTGGAAGTCTTAGCCTCTGCAATCAGACAACACAAAGAAGTAAAGACATCCAAATTGGCCAGTAGGAGGTCAAACTTTCACTCTTCTCAGATGACATGTTACTCTACATGGAAAACCCTAAAGATTCCACCAAAAACTGCTAGAACTGATTCATGAATTTACCAAAGTTGCAGGATATAACATCAATGCACAGAAATCAGTTGCATTCCTATACACCAACAATGAAGCAAAAGAGAAATCAAGGAATTGATCCCATTTACACTTGCACCAAAAATCATAAAATACCTAGGAATAAATCTATACAAAGAGGTAAAAAATCTATACACTAAAAACTACAGAAAGCTTATGAAAGAAATTGAAGAAGACACAAAAAAAAGGAAAAAGAATCCATGCTCCTGGATAGGAAGAACGGATATTGTTAAAATGTTGATACTACCCAAAGCAATCTACATATTCAATGTAATCCCTATCAAAATAACACCAGCATTCTTCACAGAGCTAGAACCAATAATCCTAAAATTATTGAACCAGAAAATACCCCGAATAGCCAAAGCAATCTTGAAACAAAACAAAACAAAACAAAGCAAAACAAACAAAAAAACAAAGCAGGAGGCATCACAATCCCAGACTTCAAGCTATACTACAAAGCTGTAATCATCAAGACAGTATGGTACTGGCACAAGAACAGACACTCAGATCAATGGAACATAATAGAGAACCCAGAAATGGACCCACAAATGTATGGTCACTAATATTTGACAAAGCAGGATAGACTATCCAATGGAATAAAGACTGTCTTCAGCAAGTGGTGCTAGGAAAACAGGACAGCGACATGCAGAAGAATGAACCTGGACCACTTTCTTACACCATACACAAAAATAAACTCAAAATGGATGAAAGACTTCAATGTAAGACAGGAAGCCATCAAAATCCTTGAGGATAAAGCAGACAAAAACCTCTTTGATCTTGGCCACAGCAACTTCTTACTCAACACATCTCCTGAGGAAAGGGAATTAAAAGCAAAAATGAACTACTAAGACCTCATCAAAATAAAAAGCTTCTGCACAGCAAAGGTAACAATCAGCAAAACTAATAGGCAACTGACAGAATGGGAGAAGATATTTGCAAATGACATATCAGATAAAGGCTTAGTATCCAAAATCTATAAAGAACTTATCGAACTCAACAGCCAAAAAACAAACAATCCAGTGAAGAAATGGGCAAAAGATATGACTAGACACTTCTCCAAAGAGTACCTCCAGATGGCCAAACAACACATGAAAAAATGCTCAACATCACTCATCATCAAGGATATATGAATCAAAACCACAATGAGATACCATCTGACACCTGTCAGAATGGCTAACATTAACAACTCAGGCAACAACAGATGTTGACGAGGATGCAGAGAAAGAGGATCTCTTTCGCATTGTTGGTGGAAACAAGAGCTGGTGCAGCCACTCTGGAAAATAGTATGGAGGTTCCTGAAAAAATTAAAAATAGAACTACCCTACAACCCAACAATTGTACTACTAGGCATTTATCCAAGGGATACAGGTGTGCTGTTTCAAAGGGACATATGCACCCCCATGTTTATAGCAGCACTATCACCAATAGCCAAAGTATGGTAGGAGCCCAAATGTCCATCGATGGATAAATGGATAAAAAAGATGTGGTGCACCCACCCCCCCCCCACACACACACATGCATACACACACACACACACACACACACACACACACACATACACACACACACTGGAGTATTACTTGGCAGTCAAAAAGAATGAAATTTTGCCATTTGCAACTACATGGATGGAACTGGAGGGTATTATGCTAAGTTAAATTAGTCAGAGAAAGACAAAAATCATATGATTTCACACATTTGAGGACTTTAAGAGACAAAACAGATGAACATAAGGGAAGGGAAACAAAAATAATATAAAAACAGGGAGGGGGACAAAACAGAAGACTCATAAATATGGAGATCTAACTGAGGGTTACAGGAGGAGCTGTCAGAGGGGGGATGGGCTAAATGGTTAAGGGTCACTAAGGAATCTACTCCTGAAATCATTGTTGCACTTTATGCTAACTAATTTGGAAGTAAATTTAAAAAAATAAAACAAGTTAATTAAAAAAAAAAGAAAGAAAGAATGTGAGGGGATGGAGACACAGTTTCCATAGAAATGGTGTCAAAAGAAGCTAGAATAGCAATTTTTATATTGGACAAAAAATAAAGATTGTAAAAACAGACAAAGAAGGACATTATATTAAGGAACATAATCCAACAACAAAATGTAACAATTGTAAGTACGTATGTACCCAACATGACAGTATATATATGTATGTATGTATGTATATATGTATGTGTGTATGTATGTATGTATGTATGTGTATATATGTTAATAACAAAGATAAAGTTTGCTAGTACTACAATGGTAGGAGAGGACTTAATTTTATTTTTTCAGGTTATAATTTAAATTCTAGTTAGTTATATATATGGTAAAATTGTTTTCCAGTGTAGAATTGAGAGATTCATCACTTACATATAACACCAAGTGCTCATCATAACAAGTGCTCTTAATACCCATCAGCCAAGTAGCCTCCCCCCCCCCCCCCCGGTAAATCTCAGTATACTCTCTATAGTTAAGAGTTTTCATGATTTGCTTCCCTCTCTCTTTTTTTCCTTCCACTATATCTATCTGCTTTTTTTCTTGAATTCCAAATGAATGAAATCATATAGCACTGACTGACTTATTTCGCTTAGCATAACACTCTGTAGTTCCATCCACATCATTGCAGATACCAAGATTCATTCTTTTTGAAATGTACAAAACTTCTTTATCCACTTATCAGTTGATGGACATTTTTGCTCTTTCCATTGTTTGACTATTGTTGATAATGCTGCTGTAAACATCAGGTCCATGTGTCCCTTCGAATCACTATTTTTATGTCCCTTGGGTAAATACCTAGTAGTGAAATTGCTGAGTCATAGCTTTAAAATTCTAGTTTTAACTTTTTGAGGAACTACATATTTCTTTTGACAGTGGCAACACCAGTTTGCAATCCCACCAATAGTGTAAGTGGGTTCCCCTTAGTCCACATCTTTGCCAACATCTGTTGTTTCCTGTGTTATTAATTTTAGCCATTGTGACAGGTGTGAGGTGGTATCTCAGCATGGTTTTCATTTGAATTTCCCTGATAATGAGTGATGTTGAGCATTCTTTCATGTGTCTGTTAGCCAGCTGTATGTCTTCTTTGGAAAAATGTCTGTTCATGTCTTCCACCCATTTTTTAAAAATTTTTTTTTCAACGTTTATTTATTTTTGGGACAGAGAGAGACAGAGCATGAACGGGGGAGGGGCAGAGAGAGAGGGAGACACAGAATCAGAAACAGGCTCCAGGCTCTGAGCCGTCAGCCCAGAGCCTGACGCGGGGCTTGAACTCACAGACCGCAAGATCGTGACCTGGCTGAAGTCGGATGCTTAACCGACTGCGCCACCCAGGCGCCCCAACTTCCACCCATTTCTTAACTGGATTATTTATTTTTTGTTTGCTGAGTTCGATGATATTTTATAGATTTTGGATATTAACATTTTATCAAATATGTCATTTGCAAATATCTTCTCCCATTCTGTAGCTTGCCTTTTAGTTTTATTGATTGTTTCCTTTGCTGTGCAGAAGGTTTTTATCCTGATGAGGTCCAATAGTCCATGTTTTCTTTTATTTCCCTTGCCTCCAGAGACATGTAAGAATTTGTTATGGTCAAAGTCAAATAGGTTGCTGCCTGTGTTCTACTCTAGGATTTTGATGGTTTTCTGTCTTGCATTTAGGTTTTTCATCCATTTTGAATTTATTTGTGTGTATAGTGTAATAAATTGGCCTAGTTTTATTCTTCTGCATGTCACTGTCAAGTTTTCTCAATACAATTTGTTAAGTAGACTGTCTTTATTCCACTGGATATTTATTCCTGCTTTGCCAAAGATTAGTTGACCAAATAGCTGTGGGTCCATTTCTGGGTTTTCTTTTAATATATATATGTGTATATATATATACATATATATATATGTATATGTGTATATATATATATTAGTTTATATATATATTAATATATATATTAGTTAATATATATGTATATATGTATAATATATATGTATATATGTATATATGTATAATATATATGTATATATGTATATATGTATATAGGTAATATATATTAGTTAATATATATGTATAATATGTATATATGTACATATGTATATATATGTTAATATATGCATATATATAATATATACATATGATACATATATACATGTATGTATATATATATCTAACAAATATTCATATGTATATTTGTTATACATATACATATATATGTATATATGTATACATATGATATACATATCATATGTACATATGTATATATATGTATCATATGTATATATGTATATATGTAATTCATCACTTACATACACACCCAGTGTTCATTACAAGTGCCTTCCTTGAGATACTGATATATATATATTAACTAATATATATATTAGTTATATATATGTATATATATATAACTAATCATATATATATAACTATATCAGCAATTCTTCACTTACATACAACACCCAGTGTTCATCACAAGTGCCTTCCTTGTGATATTGATCACCCATTTAGCCCATCCCCCCCCATCAATCTTCAATTTGTTCTTTATTGTCAAGAGCCTCTTGTGGTTTGTTTCTCTTTCTCCTCTTACCCCCCTTCCCGTATGTTTATCTCTTTTGTTTCTTAAATTCCATTTATGAATGAAATCATATATTTGTCTTTCTCTGATTGACTTATTTTGCTTAGTATAATACATTCTAGCTCCATTTGTCAACATCTATTGAGAGAATAATGTGGTTCTTATCCTTTCTTTTATTAATGTTGATTGATTAATTGATTTTCAAATATTGAACAACCTCTGTAACCTAGGAACAAATTCCAGCTGATAATGATGAATACGTTTTTAATGTACTGTTGGATTTGATTTGCTAGTATCTTGATGATTTTTTGCATCAAAAATCATCAGGTCTTTTGATTGGTCTGTGACTCTCCTTTTTAGTGGAGTCTTTGTCTAACTTTGGAATCTATGTAATGCTGGGATCACAGAATGTAGTTGGGAGTTTTACTTCCGTTTCTATTTTTAATAACAGTTTGAGAAGAATAAATATTAATTATTCTATACATGTCTTAGAAATTTCCTGTGAAGCCATCTGGCCCTGGACTTTTGTTTTTTGGGAGATTTTTTATTTCTGATTCAATTTCCTTTCTGGTTATGGATCTGTTCAATTTCCTATTAATCTTTATTTCAGTTTTGGTAGTTGGTATGTTTTGAGGAATTTGTACATTCCTTTTTTATTATCATTATTTAGTTTTAGAAAGAGAGAGAGAGAGAGCAAGTACATGAGCTGGGAGAGGGGCAGAGGGAGAGAGAGAGACAGAATTTTTTTTTAATTTGTAATAAAGTTATTTATTTTTGAGGGACAGAGTGCAAGCAGGGGTGAGGCAGAAAGAGATGGAGACACAGGAGCTGAAGAAGACTCTAGGTTCTGACCTGTCAGGACAGGGCCCGATGCAGGGCATGGACTCACAAACTGTAAGATCGTGACCTGAGCCAAAGTTGGACGCTTAATCAACTAAGCTACATAGGCACCCCTATGCATTTCTTTTTCATTCTCTTGTTTGTTGGCATAAATTTTTTTTTGTAACATTCTCTTATAATTGTTTTCATTCCTGTGTTGATGGTTGTGACCCCTCTTCTGTCATTCCTGATTTTATTTATTTGGGTCCTTTCTTTTTGATCTTTCTGACTAGGGATTTATACATTTTATTAATTTTCTCAAAGAACCAGCTCTTAGTTTGTTGATCTCTCCTACTGCAATTTTATTTTTTTGGGTTTTTATATGTTTATTTCTGCTATAATCTTTATTTCCCTTCCTTTGCTGGGTTTAGATTTTATTTGATCTTCCTTTCCTAGCTTCTTTACATATAAGGTTAGGTTGTATATTTGAAAATTTTCTTACTTCTTTTTTTTATTTTTATTTTTATTTTTGGGACAGAGAGAGACAGAGCATGAACGGGGGAGGGGCAGAGAGAGAGGGAGACACAGAAACGGAAACAGGCTCCAGGCTCTGATCCATCAGCCCAGAGCCCGCTGTGGGGCTCGAACTCACGGACCGCAAGATAGTGACCTGGCTGAAGTCGGGCGCTTAACCGACTGCGCCACCCAGGCGCCCCTAAAATTTTCTTACTTCTTGAAGTAAACTTATATTGCTATATACTTCCCTCTTATGGCCACCTTTGCTGCATCCCAAAGGTTTTGGACTGTCATGTTTTTATTTTCATTTTCATGTATTTTTTAAATTCCTTTCTTAATTTTCTGGATAACCCAGAAAATTCTTTAGTAGGATATTCTATTCTATTCTAGTCTAGTCTAGTCTATTAATTTATGGAATTAGAAAGAGAGTGTATGAGAGGGAGAAAGAGGAGGAGAAGATCCCATGCAGTCCCCTCACTGTAAGCGCAGAGCTAGAAGCTTGGCTCTATCTCAAAAACCATGAAATCATGATGTGACCCAAAATCAAGAGGAAGATACTCAACCAACTGAGACACCCAGGTGCCCCTAGTAGGATATTCTTTAATCTCCATGTATCTATGGTCTTTAAAAACTTTTTCCTGTGGTTGACTTTAAGTTTCATAGTGTTGTGGTATAGAAATATGCACGGTATGATCCCAACCTTCTTGTAATTGTTGAAGTCTGATTTGTGACCCAGTATGTGATCTATTCTGAATTATGTTCAATGTACACTTGAAAAGAATGTGTATTCTGCTGCTTTAGGATGAAATGTTCTCATATGTTTGTTAAGTCCATCTGTTCCAGTGTGCCATTCAAAGCCATTGTTTGCTTGTATATTTTGTATTTAGATGATCTGTCCACTACTGTAGGTGGTAGGTTAAAGTCCTCTATTATTGCATTATTATCAATTAGTTTCTTTATATTTTATATTAATTGATTTATATATGTGTGGGTTGTATTCAGTAGGGGGCATAAATATTTACAATTGTTAGATATTTTTGTTTGACAGACCCTTTATTATGACATAGTGTTCTTCTTCATCTCTTGCTACAGTTATTTATTTTAAAATCTAGTTTGTCTGATATAAATATGGCTACCCTGGCTTTCTTTTGATGTCCTTTAGCATGATAAATGGTTCTCCATTCCTTCACTTTCAATCTGGCAGAGACTTTAGGTCTAAGTTGAGTCTCTTGTAAGCAGTATATTGTTTGGTCTTGTTTTTTGTTTGCTTGTTTGTTTGTTTTTGTTTTTGTTTTTAATCATTCTGATACCCTATGGCTTTTGATTGGTGCATTTAGTCCATTTATATTTAGATAACCTTTGATAGATAAAATTTGTTGCCATTGTATTACCTGTATGGAGATTTTCTTCATTCCTTTCTCGTCTTCTTTGTTTTTGGCCTTTCTCTCCCATTCAAAGGATCCTCTTTAATATTTCTTGCCAGGCTGGTTTAGTGTCACAAACTCCTTCAGTTTTTTTTTTTTGGTCTGGGAAACTATCTTTCTCTCTTTCTATTCTGAATGACAGTCTTGCTGGATAAAGTATTCTTGGCTTCGTATGGTTCCCCTTCAACACGTTGAATATATCATGCCACCCCTTCTGGCCTCTGAAGTTTCTGTGGAGAGATCTGCTGCCAACTTTGTCTTTAGTTTTAGGGGAGAGATTTATCTTCCCTTGCTGTTTTCAGGATGCTTTCCTTATCTCTGTAGTTTTCAAAGTTTGCTATAATATGCCTTGGCGTTGGGTAGCTTCTGTTTGGATTTTTTTTAATTTAAATTCAAGTTAGTTAACAAACAGTGTAGTACCGGTTTCAGTAGTAGAACCCACTGATTGATCTCTTACGTATGACACACTGTGCTCATCCCGAAAAGTGCCTTCCTTAATGTCCATCACCCATTTAACCCATCACCACACCTACTTCTCCTTTATCAACCCTCAGTCAGTTCTTTCTATTTGAGAGTGTCTTATGGTTTGCCTCCCTCTGTTTTTATCTTATTTTCCTCTCCTTCACCTATGTTCATCTGTTGTGTTTCTAAAATTCCACATATGAGTGAAATCATATGATATTTGTCTTTCTCTGACTGACTTATTTTGCTAGCATAATACACTCTCTTCCATCCAAGTTGTTGAAAATAGTAAGATTTCATTCTTTAGATCACCACGTAGTATTCCATACATATATACATATATACCATATCTTTATCCATTCATTAGTTGATTGTCATTTGGATTATTTTCATAATTTGACCATTATTGATAGTGCTATGTTATCAACATTGGGGTACATGTGCCCCTTTTAATCAGAATTTTTGTATACTTTGGGTACATACTTAGTATTGCAATTTCTGGGTCATAGGGTACTTCTATTTTTAATTTTTTGAGGAACCTCCATACTGTTTTCCAGAGTGGCTGCACCAGTTTGAATTCCCATCAACAACATTGTAAAAGGTTTTTGGTTGAATTTGATGGGAATTCTCCATGCCTTCTGGATTTGGATGTCTGTTTCCTTCCCTAGATTAGAGGAGTTTTCAGCTTTTATTTGTTCAAACCTTCTGCCCCTTCTTATTTCTTCTCTTCTTCTGGGACTCCTATGACATGAATGTTATTGTGCTTTATGAATTTGTTGAGTTCACTAGGTCTACATTCAAGATACAATACTTTTATTTCCCTCTTCTTTTCAGCTGCATTATTTTCCATAATTATAATCTTCTGTATCACTATTCATTCTTCTGTTTCATTCATCCTCGTTGTCACCACAGCCATTTGATTTTCATCTTGGTTATAGCATTTGCTTTATTCCAGCTTGACTAGTTTTTATTTCTTTTATTTATGTAGTAAGGGTTTCTCTAAAGTCTTCTATACTTTTCTCCAGCCCCACTAATATCCTTATGTTTGTTGTTTTAAAATCTGGTTCAGGCTTATTACTTATATCTGTTTTGATTAGATTTCTGGCCTTCCCTTCATTATTTATTTTGGAGTCAATTCCTCAGTCTTGTCATTTTGCCTTGGTCACAAGTGTGTGTGTGTGTTTGGAAAGCCAGTTGTATTTCCTCCTTACAACTCATGACTATATTAAGAGCAAGTCCTATACTGTCTAGGGCCTGGCACTTCAGGAAGCTTTTCAGAATGTGCACTTTGCTTTTATTTTTTGGCTGTCCTTTCCCTCATGTCAGTCCCCTGTGAGTTTCTCTTTGCTTGCAGTGGGGAGTGTTGGGCTTTTTTCACTGTGTGCCATTTTAACTAGATGGTCTGCTTTGGTCTGTTTTTTAAAATAAGCTTGATCCTATTTACACTAGAATTGAAGTTTTGCGGGACTCTATCATCAATAGACTGTTGCTTATGAGGGGTTTGTGCTGTTATTCTGGGGGAGAGGCCTGGTGTGCTGGTTCTCAGGCAAACTTACCCTCATAAAGATGCACCTGCAGGGTGCAGTGGGGCTCTGTGCAACTGGCTCTAGCTTCCACTGGGGGCGCTGTGTTGCTCACTGATGTCTATCATTGCTGATAGGTGGGGGAAATGATATCACCTTGCTCTCTCATCCCAAGACTGGGGAGTTCATGCCCACCACTATTCAGGAAACTCTCACAGAAGAATGAGAAATCTCTCTTCTTGTGTCCATAGTTTCTGTTGGATACCTGTCTTCACCTTGTATGTGCCCATGCTATCTACTCACCTGACAGCACAGTACTCCTGTGTTTTACCTCAGGATGTGTTTCAAAACTTCAAATTTTAGGGACCTGGTGCAGTATAAACCACATGCCCTTATCCTTTGGTGGAGGGTCTCACCATGTTGTGGCTGGTTCCACTTTGTCCCAGAAAAGCAGCTGCAGAATCATTCAGGGATTTGGAGTTTATGGTAAAGTACAATAAAAGCCAACACCAAGGTTTGCTGTCCTCAGAAAGTGTCTCTGTTCCTATCTTAATGAACAGGGCAGCGTGGTGGTGCCTGCCTGCTTTGTCCTCTGAAATATCATGTCAGCTCTTCCAAATGTACTCCAAGAAAGTGAACTGTCTCTCCCAGTACAACCCAGGGAATCCTTAAACCATACTGCATGCTCCTGGGCTTCTAGCCTCCTTCCCCTCAGGAGCACCATTATGCCTGCCAGTCTCCACCTAGTGGTGGAAGCTTTAAAACTTCAGATTCTGAGCTCCACTTCCTTTTTTGTGTTTATTTATTTTTGAGAGAGAGAGAGAGAGTGCGCACAAGCAGCAGAGCAGCAGCAGAGAGAGAGAGAGAGACACAGAATCCGAAGCAGGATCCAGGCTCTGAGCTGTCAGCATGAACCCACGAACTGTGAGATCATGACCTGAGCCGAAGTCAGATACACAACCAACTGAGCCATTTAGGAACCCCAGAGCTTCACTTCTTGTAAAAACTTGAGATAATCTACCACTCTGGTTTTCCCCATCAATGGCCCTGGGGAATTGTTTCTATTGTGCAATCCCCTGCATGCTGCTTTCTCTTTTTTCTATCGCTATCTTTCTCTCTTCTCTCTCTGAGATCAAGTTTCCATCCACTCCACGACACACTTTATTCTTTTCTCCCTGGAATCACATCTGTACCTTACTACCTTCCACAATGTGGCTTCTTTTCTTCCTGTAGTTCTGCAGCTTGTTTTCTCAGCATTTAGACTGATTTCATGTTTGTTCAGAATTATTTTATATTTATCCAATGGCATTCAAAGGAAGAGACAAGCATAGGATTCCTGTACTGCTCTGCCACCTTAACTCCTACTCCTGATAGTAGAGGACTTTAATACCCCACTTACATTCGTGGACAGATAATCCAAAAAGAAAAACAAGAAGGAAATGATGACTTTAAATCAACCCTAGAACAGATGGATTTAACAGAAATATTCAGAATTTGCCATTCTAAAACAACAGGATACACATTTTTTTGAGTGCACATTGAATACTCTCCAGAATAGGTCACATATTAGGACACAGAACAAATATCAACAAATTCAAAATGGTCAAAGTCCTATCACACACTTTTTCTGACACAATGCTATGAAACTAGAAATCAATCACAAGAAAAGTTTGGAAAGACTACAAATACATGGAGGTTAAATAATATGTCACTAAACAATGAATAGATCAAACAAGTTATCAAATAAGAAATAAAATTGTAAATGAAACAAAGAAAAATGAAGACACTAAATCCAAAAGCTATGGGATACAACAAATGCAGGTCTAATAAGGAGATATGTAGCAATAAAAGAACAAATAAGAAAAACATCAAAAAAAATAACCTAACCCCATGCTTGAAAGAGTTAGTAGAAGAACCCAAACAAGCCCCAAACCAGCAAAAAGAAGGAAATAATTAAGATTAGAGTGAAAACAAATGATACAGAAACAAAACATAGCAATGAAACCAGGAGCTGGTTCTTTGAAAACATCAACAAAATTGATAAAGCTCTAGTCAAACTCATTATAAAACAGAAAGGACAAATAAACAAAATGACAAGTGAAAGAAGAGAAGTAACAATCAATACCACAATAATACAAAAAATATTTTAAAATATAACAATATGCTGACAAATTAAACAAATAGAAGAAGTGATTAAATTCTTGGAAACATATAACCTACCAAAACTAAGTAGGAAGATATGGAACATTTGAACAGGTTGATTACCAGCAAGTTGATTGAATCAGCAATCAAGAGCTCCCTAAAAACAAAATTCCAGGACCAGATGACATCACAGGTGAATTCTATGAAACATTTAAAAATGACTTAATATCAAAAAAGACTAATAATTTCAAACTATTCAAAAAACAAAAGAGGAGGAAAAGCTTTCAAAAGTATTCTAGGAGACCAAATTACCTGGCTACCAAAACGAGGTAAAAACACAACTAAAAAACAGAAATACTGGGCAATACCTCTGGTAAACATAGGAGTAAAAATCCTCAGTGAAATACTAGCAAAAAAATCCAACAGTCCATTAAAAACATCATTCACCACAATGAAATAGGATTTATTTCCAAAATAAAAGTGCAGTTCAATATTAGTGAATAATTAACATGATACATAACATCAATAAGAGAAAGGATAAAAACCATGTAATTATTTCAAAGACACAGAGAAAGCATTTGACAAAGTACAACATCCATTCATGATAAAAATCTTCAATAACATTGCTTTAGAGAGAATATAAAACAACATAATAATGGTCATATATGAAAAACTCACAGCAAATACCACAACTCAATAGGGAAAGACTAAGAATCTTTCCTGCATATTGAAGATGAAGACAGGGATGTCTACTCTCACCACTGTTATTCAGCATAATATTGCAAGTGTCAGCCACAACAATTAGAAAACAAAAAGAAATAAAATGCATCTGAATAGGTAAGGAAGTAATAAAACTTTTGCTCTTTGCAGATGAGATGTTATATATAGAAACCCTGAAAGATTCCATCAAAATACTATGAGACCTGATAAATGCGTTCAGTACAGTCACAAGATACAAAATCGATGTTCAGAAGTCTGTTGCATTTCTCATACTAATAATAAAGGAACATAAAGAGAAATTAAAAAAAAATACCACTTACAATTACAGCAAAAATCAATAAAATACAGAAGAATGAACCTAACCAAAGATGCCTGTACAATGAAAACTATAAAACACTGATGAAAGAAATTGAAGATGGCACAAAGAAATGGAAAGACATTCCATCCTCACGGATTTTCAAACATTGTTAAACTGTCTATAATACCCAAAGCAATGTACACATGTAATGCAATCCTAACAAAATACCAACAGAATTTTTCACAGACTGGAATAAAAAAAATTCTAAAATTTATATGGAACCAGAATAGACCCCAAGAAGCCAAAATAGTTCTTTTTTTTTTTTTAATTCAAGTTAGTTAACATACAGTGTAGTTTCAGTAGTAGAATTCTGTGATTCATCACTTACATATTACACCCAGTGCTCATTCCTAAAAGTGCCTTCCTTAATGCCCATTGCCCATTTAGCCCATTCCCCCACCCACCTCCCTTCTAGCAACCCTCAGTTTGTTCTTTGTATTTAAGAGTATCCTATGGTTTGCCTCCCTCTCTTTTTTATCTTATTTTTCCTTCCCTTCTCCTGTGTTCATGTGTTGTGTTTCTTACATTCCACACGAGTGAAATTATATTTGTCTTTCTCTGACTTATTTCGCTAAACCTAATATACTCTATTTTCATCCATGTTGCTGCAAATGGCAAGATTTCATTATTTTTGATTCAAAGGGGCTTATGCACCCCAATGTTTACAGTAGCACTATTGACAATTTCCAAATTATGGAAAGGTCCCAAATGTCCATTGACTCACAATTCCAGACTCAAGTTATATTACACAGCTGGGTTAATCAAAACAGTATTGAAGTGCATTAAATGGACACATAGATAAGTAGAAAATTATAGAAAACCCATAAAAATTTTATGGCCAATTAATCTTCAACAAAGCAGGAAAGAATATCAATGGGCAAAGGGCCATTTATTCAAGAAATGGTTCTGGGAATACCTGTCAACTACATGAGAAAGAATAAAACTGGATCACTTTTTCACATCATACACAAAAATATATTCAAAATGAATTATAGAACTAAATGTGGGGCCTGAAACATAAAAATTCTAGAAGAGAGCACAGGCAATAATGTCTCTGACATTAGCCATAATAGCATGTTTCTACATAGGTCTCCCAAGGCAAGGGAAACAAAAGCAAAAATAATATTTTGGGACATCATCAAAATGAAAAACTTCTGCACAGTGAAAGAAACAATCAACAAAAATAAAACACAACCTACTGAATCAGAGAAAATATTTGCAAATGACATACCTGATAAAGGATTAGTTCCAAAATATTATAAAAAAACTTACACATCTCAACACCCACTAAACAAATAATCCAATTAAGTTGGACAGAAGACACATGAACAGACACTTCCCCAAAAAAGACATCCTCATGGAATCAGACACATGAAACAATGCTCAACATCACTCATCATCAGAGAAATGCAAGTCAAGCATACAATGAGAAAGCACCTCACACCTTTCAGAATGGCTAAAATTAATAGGTGATGGGGATTAAAGAGTGCACTTGTGATGAGCACCGTGTGATATATGGAAATGTTAAATCACTATATAGTATACTTGTAACGAATATAATGCTATAGGTTAACTGTACTAAAATTGAAAAAGTTAAAACAAAAAACTTAAAAAATAAACTGGGAATAAAGGAAAGAGAAAGGCTTATTTATTATTATTTTTATTTTTTATGTGAGTGTAATTGTCACATATTGTTAAATTACTTTTAGGTGCACAACATAAAGATTCCACAAGTTTATATATCATGCTGCTATGCTTTCCACAAGTGTAGCTACCATCTGTCACCATACAATAGTATTACAGTATCTGGGAGTATATTCCTTATGCTGTGCCTATTAATCAAAATGGGTTTATTTATTCTTATAGTGAATAAGGAATCACCCATCATGGTCGAATCATAGGACACCTCAGGAGAAAACTGTAGAAAGAATATATAATATTTGGGTTTGTATTAGGTGATTGTACAAGAGTTTTAGGAAGTGTTGGTTTGCTTTGGATTGTTGCTGTCAATAAGCATGGGTAATTCTATGACTGTCTTAATAAATCTTACACATAGGTGAAGTATACCAGACCAAGGGTAACACAGTAATTGGTAACAAAGCTATAGTCACTCATTCTTAGGAAAGGAACATGCTTGGTAATTTTTACAACATGGATGATGTTCATGCTATGTCTATGTTCAGACAGGATTGTGCAGCAGTCTTGTTTCTGCTTTAGTCCATCAGGGTCACAGAATGGCTGTTTTCTGTTGATGAAATTAGTTTCCTGCTCTAGATATAACACATTACTACACCCTTATCAGTTAAACAAACAAACAAAAACAAAACAACAACAACAACAACAACAACAAAAACCACACACACAAACCCCACCAATTTATTTCCTTAGACTTCAGGTAGTCAGAGGTCTGAAATTGGTCTCACTGAGCTAAAATATAGTCATTGTCAGGCTGCATTTCTTCCGGAAGCTCTTGAAAATAATAGTTTCCTTGCCTTTTCACATTCTAGATGTGTTCCTTGGCTGGTGTCCTCTTCCCTGATGTTTGGTCAACAATATTGAGCTGAAAAGTCATACTGTCCTTTCTCTGATTCCTCCTCCTCCTTCCACTTCTAAGACCTTTATGATTAGTTTGGGCTTTATTGATATCCAGAATAATCTTTCTATTTTAAAGTCAAGTGTTTAGTAAGGCACCTGGGTGGCTCAGTCAGCTAAGCATCCAACTCTTGATTTTGGCTCAGGTCATGACCTCATAGCCATGTGATTGAGCCCCATGTCAGGCTCTGTGTTGACAGCATCCAGCCTGCTTGAGATTCTCTATCTACCTCTATCTCTTTCCTTCCCCACTTGTGCTCTCTCTCTCTCTTTCTCTCTTTCTCTCTCTGAAAATAAATTAATAAACATTAAAATAATTAAAAAAATAAAGTCAACTGTAATTCCATCTGTATATTGGACTTTGTTTTGTCATGTAACCCAACATATGCTCTATCTCTGGACACCTACAGTGTCCAGAGATAGAACATGGACATCTTTGGGGGTCCATTTTTATGGTTACCATATGGCTTTCTGTGAATCTGTGTATATGTAAAAGGAGAACACCAAGCCCAGCTCCAGGCAATCAATACCAAGGCATAACTTATGATACCTGGTCAACCACGAATATCAGGGACTGCTTATATTAGGTGAACAATATGCTATTTCTTTACCTAAATCATTTATATAACATTTGGATTTTTGGTGTTACTTCATGTAACTGTACTGCTATAAATCTTTCATACTGTCCATTTATACACTTTAGTAAAATTTATATACATTTAGTAAATTTAGTAAATTTATATACATTTAGTAAATTTAGTAAAATTTATATACATTTATATACTTTAGTAAAATTAAAACTGTTACTTCAATAAAAATTTAAAATGTGTTACAACTAATGAATTAAAAAAGTGCAAGATTGTAATGATTGACATTTAATCATGAAATACAGGGTTTTTCCTTAGTCATATTTATGTAGAATCATGAAAATACACATTTAGGCACAATGCAGATCACTCAGTAATTTCTCAATAAAAATAATACTCTTGATATTTGTTAGTGCTGCTATTAATATCATTATTAGTCAATATTGTTATTTTATTTTTTTCTTATTTAATTCACCAGAATTACCACCATTTGATATGTATATATATCTTTTTTCTCTCACCTCATTGATTGTGCATTGGTAAATACTTGTGTAAATATAAAATTAAAAAAAAAAAACGTTATATATTGGTTTGGAGAATCCCAGTAAAATGAGTTTAATTGATGTAAAGTAATACCAAGCACTTATGCTTTGCTTTGATCATTAGTAAACTGTTGTAATAATCTCCAAGTTTTATGAAAGCATTTGTCACCAGGTCAGGTGTTTTTTTTTTTTTTTTTTAATTACCTTTCCTCATTCCTATCGATCAATAAGAAAGATTTTCGGTTACAGCAAAAGCAAAGAAACAGGCAAATATTTATTTGATACATCTATTGCCTTGTATTCACTGTGTAAATTAAACTCAATAAATCACACTGTGAAAGAAACATCATTTTCCCCCTTTTACAGATGATTAAACTGAAGCTTGGAGTGTACGTGTCACTCACCACAAATCATCTATCTAGAAAGTTTTGAGACTAGCAAGGTTAAATTTAGTCTTCCCTCTTTAGAAGATTTTTTTTTGCGGGGGAGAAGATACCTTTCTTCAACACTATGTACCCTATGCAATTACCAGATTTTCTTGACATACTGATTACTACTAAAATACAGGATAGCAGGGTTGAATGCACTCTTTGGTATAAGACAAGTAGTTTACATGCTATCTTATTTAACAATATTATGAGGCAGATGTCACTTTCAAATCACTCATTTCCTAATTTTAGCATTTTTAGTTTATTTATTTATTTTGACAGACAGAGAGAACAAGGGGGTAGGGGAAGGAGAGAGAGAGAATCTTAAGCAGGCCTTGTGCTGTCAGCATAGAGCTCCACATGGGGCTCAAACCCACAAACCATGAGATCATGACCTGAGCCCAAACCAAGAGTCAGATGCTTAACAAACTGAGGCACCCAGGTGCCTCCCCTGGATTTTAGCATTATGTGAGTCAAACAAGACATTCCTTCAGGGATCAAATATCCTGAGATTTTAAAATAATATGTATGGAGATGATAAATGGAGAAGGTAATTGGCCTTCCGTATTCTTTCAAATGTGTTCCCATTGGCATTTGCAGAACCTAGAACCTGGGACTTCCTAGACTTTAGCCAGGTGACTTGTACTTTATACTAGTACAGAAGCATTTTTTGAGTTACAAATAGTGATTTGCGTGTCAGAGACATGGATCACTAGGCAGCTGACCCTGAAGCAGGTGAGTTCCAGGAGTCTCAGACACGGTGCATAAAACTTAAGGTCATGTTCTCTAGTGCTTTTGGTTTTGTCTATTTACTTCCAGAAATTTAAGGACTAGTAATACATAGAAAAGCATCCATAGAAAAACAGAGAAATTAAAATATAAAGATTTCACTCAATGACATCATAATCATTCTTTTACTCTTTGCCATAAACATTTTATAAATTTTTAAAACACACGTTTGCATCTCTCCATTAACATAATATTGAACACCATTCTTGCTGTTGTACTGTGTTGCCTAGTGGCAATTTTAATAATTTCTTGTCACAATTTCTCACTACACATTGTAAAGGAATGTGAAATATCTTTTGTGTATATTGGGTGTTTTTCAATTTCTTTTGGATTATATTTTAGAATGATATCTGTAAGGACATATTAATGATTCCAAGGGATAGGGTAGTTTTAGAGTTATTTCTTAATATTTCCAAACTGATACATAAGACATTTTTTATTTTTATTCAACAGTTAATTTTTACTATATTCTAACTGGTAATGCATGTTACAAAGAAAAACTTAAATCCAGTAGTAAAGGTATCAAAATAGTAATTATTTTCTTTAATCTGTGTGTTTCTTTAATATCCACTGAGAGTATACATTTTCTATAGATATGTAAATCTGTCTTTATAAAATGTTAATTAGGTACAATATATTGATGGTCTTTTCCGGAGACTTGGGATTTGTTTCATGCCCCAGCCCAAAGTTAGAAGGATGCATTTGATTTCATTATTCACCTCCTCTATTTCTCAGTTTCCTCTAGGCAAATGATGGTTTTGAGTACATGAAAGCAGTAGTGACTACTATTTATTGATAACTTGCTAATTTCCAGTAATCAGTTAAGTACTCTCTATATACTATCTTATTTTATCCTTACAACAGCCATACAATGTGATTAAGGACTGGCTTCTAAAACACAAGAATGTGCTTTCCTTCACAGAATTTGCAATGTTGGAATACATCTTACAAGTGTGCTCTGTGAGAGGCACAAGCCCATACACTCACACGCTCGATTCCCTCTGCTTGAATTGTGGATGACCTGGAATCTACCGAGAGGGTCTTTTATGTAACTTAAATGGTAGAGAGGGTGGGAATCGTGTGTTCCTTTGGATCAATCAATTTTCCGATATTTATCTTATATGTGTTTTTGTGTGTTCACAAATTCATTTTAGATATATTTATTCTGGATTTCCTGTTTGCCATGAGATTTATTTTGTAACAAAACTGAGCCTTGGAATGCATCCACCCAGAAAAGGATAAAAAATAGTTTGCATTATTTAAATTTGTTTATCAATTACATGAAAGACAATCATTTAGTCTAGCCTGCAACTTTGAGAATCCGTTATTAATTTTATTTTCTTTGTTAATCAATGTGCCAATCTTCTTACTATCAATTTAATAGTTAGAAATAAAAACTGAGAAAACTAAAATGAACATGGGAACTTAACTTCCACAAACTGGGTTATGGACTGATGGTATCTCATTGGTACCTGGCTTCTCCCCTTGATTTTCCAGAGACAAATCATCTTCTCACATCTCAGCTACTTCATGTACAATATCAAAATAATTGCCATATCTATGTGTTTTAGGTGTTGCAATATTGGATGAGATAATGCATATTAAGGGATTATCATAGTGTCTGAAATATTATTTTCTACATTTTTTAACGTCCTTATTTTGTCTGCGTTGTTATATTTGTAGCATAAAAATGAGAAACAGGGTCATTTCAGCGTTAATATTTAGGATCAGTGTGGGAATAGGTTTAGGAATTCCCTGAGCTTGCACGAAATGGTCAAGTCTTAGGACAAAAGCTTAGGAATGGGAAGCCACAGGATGAAAGTGTCCAGGATAGGTAAACAGGGCGAAAGCATCCATAACATAGAACACAAGCAGAAAGCTGTTTTCACAGGAAGGAGGAGTCCAGAACAGGTCAACAGATCAACAGGTATTCAGGGCTATAGACCACTGCAGCAGGGTGAAATTGCGCAGAGTGGAGCTAATTAGCAAAAGAAAGGTGTCTTGATAACCCTGAGGTAGCATGCTTGGTCTCTCTTATTCCTAGGCAATTTAAGATAGACTCTGCCTGGTGCCTGCTGTAAACAGCCTTCTGCTAGTCAAAGGGATTTTCTTTCGTGTGGAGCCAAAACTCTAAGCAACATATCTTCAAAACCCATTTTCTGTCATACACAGGAGTCAACAATCACTGTTTCATCATCTCTTTCTGGATGTCCATCACACTTGTAAGCCTTCTGATCCTAATGAAAAGGGAGCTAGGACCCTTACTTGGGGCTCTTGTCTCCTCCTGGACATTAACCTCTCTCACATTTAATTCTGTGTCTGCTCTCTTGCTGCATAAGAGAGAACATACTCAAAGTCTGTAGCTCAAAATATTGGTCTGTGAAGTATTTAACATAGAACAGGCATTTGGGAATGGTGAAAATTTTGCTAATTCTGAGAAAACCACATTGAAGTGCGGATAGAAGTGGGACAATGAATCTGAAAGGATATTGGATTCTGTGTAATCATAGGTTTTATACAAACAGAAAATAAGAGAATGTGTTTTTTTATCCTGTTTTTAATGTGCGGAACAACACAGATGACTAGATATAATTTTGACTTTAATTTTTTAATGTTTATTTATTTTTGAGAGAGAGAGAGAGAGTGCATGCTCACAAGTGGAGGAGGAGTAGAGAGAGAGGGAGACAGAGGATCCTAAGCAGGTTCTGCGTTGACAGCAGAGAATCTGACGTGGGGCTCGAACTCATGAACTGCAAGATCTTAACCAAAGCTGAAGTCTCATGTTCAACTCTCTGATCCACCCAGTCGCCCAAAGTTTTGACTTTCAAAGTTGTATATAATGTTTATTTTTTAGAGAGAGAAAGAGAGAGACAGAGAAAGAGGAGAGAGAGAGAGCATAAACAGGGGAGGAGCAGAGAGACAGGGAGACAGAATCAGAAGCAGACTCCAGGCTCCAGGCTCCAGGCTCCCAGCTGTCAGCACAGAGCCTAAGGAGACTGGAACACAGGAGCAGGGAGGTCATCGCCTGAGGTGAAGTCCGATGCCCAAGGACTGAGACACCCAGGCACCACATAGTTTTGACTTTTAAATCTACTTCGCATTTTAAACCTGTGGACTTACAAATGAATTAAATTTTGACAGGAAATACCACATAAGATTTTATTGTTTAATCTTTGTGCTTTTATTTATTTATTTATTTATTTATTTATTTATTTTTTAATATATGAAATTTATTGTCATACTGGTTTCCATACAACACCCAGTGCTCATCCCAAAAGATGCCCTCTTCAATACCTATCACCACCCTCCCTTCCCTCCCACTCCCCATCAGCCCTCAGTTTGTTCTCAGTTTTTAAAAGTCTCTTATGCTTTGGGTCTCTCCCACTCTAATCTCTCTTTTTTTCTTAGTGAAAGAAATTATTTATGTGTCATAAATTCCATGATACAGTAAAATTTTTAAAACATAAAAAAATTCAAAATTAATAATCAAAGAACCTGTTGTCTTGGAATGATTAAACATGCTCATGGTGTTTGCTCACGTTAAAAAATTCACAAATGTTGTATTGACTGCAATGTTCAACCCAGACTTATTGTAAATATTATGTCATTTAAACTATACCTAGACTTTAACAAATTATAATTAAATCATATATTAGTTCTCAAAAAATATTCATTTACTTGAAAATATTTGTGTGGAAAATAACTATTTATAGCTAATAGATATAATAATAAGGATATTATTAAAGGTAATCTTTTAGAGTTATTGTATTTTGTCATATGCTATGTACTTGTATGCATTATCTCTTAATTCTAACAAAGAAAAATACTGTATGTCATTCCATTTTGCACATAATAAAGCTGAGTTTTAAAAAGATTTAAATTATGTTACCTAAATTTATCTACTACCAATCACTTGAATAGATATTCAAACTCAAGAAGTCGAGTCCTTAAATCTGTACTTCTTTAGCTCATAAAATTAAAGAAAACCATTCTATTGAGTTACGGATCAAGGAGTACAATACTGTTATCTGTTGTCTAATTTTTAAAATGTTTGGTATTAAATGAACCATGTAACTTTCTAAACTTTAATTTCCTAATGTTTAAATGTTTATTATGAAGATATTTAACATGACTTTTCATTTGGAAATATAGAATGAATAAAATGATCTTATCACAATGATTATTTTAAAGTCCTATTAACTTTAAATAATTTCTTCTTCAATTGTAAATTTGCATAAGACCTGCAAACTCATAATTAAAGTAACTTTTCATCTCCAGAATATATTTAAAGGTGGTTTCAAGCATGGGCATTAGCTGATAGTTTTCAATACAAGGACAGAGCACAAAGGGAGACATAACAGATACAAATGAAGCCAGTGTTAGAAAACAGTCTAGCAAAATATCAAGTACCTGAATCTTGAAACAAGGAGACTGACTTTATAGTGGTGGAAACATGCACAAATCTTCCTGGTATCTAAGAAGTAAGTGAGCACAAGACTTTAGTGTTTTATTGCCCTTTCTTCATGTTATATAAACAATTTGTAATTCATGTCTCTATGTCCAGTATGTCCTGACTCTGGGGTTGTGTAATTGGAGAATGTTTATATCAATTTCTTGTCATTCATTAAGACACATATGTGTCTATTCACATCACATAATAAAGAGGTGAAACTCCATAGAATATAGGAATTTGCAAAGTATACAAAAATTAAAACAATGTACCTAAATAACAAAATACACATAAGTTACTTAAATCTATTAATAAAATTCAAACAATCCAATAGAAAATGAGAACATAAGATGTTTACAGTGAGTTTGCAGAAGTAATATAAAGTTGAAGATTAAAAGAGTTTCTGCTAAAGTTGAGTTAACAAACTTGTAATTTAAAACAAAATTAATTTTCACTCTTCTGTGATTGGCTGTAATTATTGTACCTCAAGGTAACTAATGGTATCACATGGAAAAACTGAAGCAAAAATCAACAGTTGTTGAGAGTGTAAAAGATAGGGATTCAGTTATCTAAAAGACTAAAAGTACTACATTTAGATTATTTATTAGAGGAAATCTTGCCACATTCATCAGGCCATAAATTATATTAACAGAAAATTAGAAGAATTCCAAATATTCATAAATATGTTACACTATAAGTATACCATGTAACAAGATGGGGTAGTAAGTGATAACTTAATACACTATATGCATATATATATATATATACATACACATATATATACATATATACATATATATGGCATATGTATGCATCATTGAAATAAAGCAGAGATTGATATGATCATTATTATGTTTTATTTATAGCTATTTTGATGAATGGTATATCTGTATCATTTAATGATATAATGGGTATTGGTTATAAATGATAGAAACTGAAATCAATGTTAATATTTACAAAAGGTTTTGCCTATCAAAAATTTTACAATGCTTACTAATTAATTTACATAGAAACTAAATAAGGACTTGTAATACAGATTATGAATAAACCTGAAACTTAATGTTGTTGGAAATCATTAACAGATTGCTTTCTTTGAAAAAGTAAATTCGTAAGGAAAAGTTAAATGTCACATAAATATAAAAGAGAAAGTCATTTGCATAAACATCTAATTCTACACAATATATATTTACAGATAAGAAAAAGCTTGAAGCTTCAGGGAAAAGATAATAAATCCCTGAAAATAAATGAGATGCTCCATATTTTATTTCCAGGTGATGTTGCACCTCAGAGTAATTTGGGACATCAATTTTTTTGAGCAAGTCTTAAATAACCAGTTAGGTAATTAACCAATCAGTTAATTAAAAAGTAATTAATAATTTAATCAGTTAATAAACTAATCTATCTCCTATCTTTTAGGATGTGTGATTACTGGTAACAAAGTGTTTAAGACTGTAAATAAGATCATTTTTTATGTGCCTTAGGGTTATATTTATTTATAAAACTGGTTATTTTCAATGCACACATTTAATTAAATTCAGAAATTTGCGAGTACATATTAGATATAAAAATTAAGTGCTAAGAGGTCTCTAAAATGAGATAAATTCCCTGTAATCACCAGCACGCATCATGCTAACATGACCAATATGGTAGTAGGTACTCCAGAACAGAATCTGTGGTAGCTGGAAGCCTGGATATTGGAACCATGGGCTGCATACACATGTAAAATAGAGAAATACAGCTAGTTTTGTTTCTCTCAGCATCAAAATGAGTGCTAGTAATTGCACATAGGTTTGTATATTTTTTAAATTAAAACAACTCCTCATGACATTGAAAGAAATCTTGAGAAACTAATTTTGGAAAAGTTATAATTAAGAGATATATCACATTAATATTGGCCAAAATGCATGACTATGAGGCTCTTCCAACACAGAAGTACCCAGGCATTAGAAAACTAGGAAGGCATAATATTTACCAACACCGTGAGTAAATTATGTGTGGCATACCAACAAAATATACAGAAATAATAGAAATGTAATGTGCACTGCAATGTATACTTGTTATCCAATTTTTGGAAAAAAATATTGTGAAATAACAGCAGAGATGTATGATAGGAGGTAAGGCAAATGTCTTGTCAGGAAATGAAAGGCTAGAGACATAATTATTCTTCCAGATCTCATTTATTTTTACATCATTTGACCATGTCTTCTTAAGAAAATGCATAAGCTTCCTTTCAAACACCTCTCTTTTCCTAATCATTCCTTGTCTTCCAGGCATGACTGGAGCCATGGAAGATGCAAATAACACCACAGACACAAACTTCATTCTTCTGGGACTCTTTAACCACACTCAGACCCATCTGTTCCTCTTTTCCATGGTGCTCATGGTCTTCCTTTCCTCCCTGATGGGCAATGCCCTCTTGATTGTGCTCATCTATGAGGACCCCCGACTGCACATGCCCATGTACTTCTTGCTTAGCCAGCTCTCCCTCATGGATGTGATGCTTGTCTCCACCATAGTCCCCAAAATGGCAGCCAACTACCTAATGGACACCAGATCCATCTCTCCTGCTGGCTGTGGGGCCCAGATATTCCTGTTTCTGACTCTGGGAGGGGGCGAGTGCTTCCTCTTAGCTGCCATGGCATATGACCGATATGTGGCCATATGTCACCCCCTGCGCTACCCCATCCTCATGAATCAGAAGCTCTGCTTGAACATGACCACAGGCTCCTGGCTTCTGGGAGGGGTAGATGGGCTGATGCAAGCTGGCACCACTCTGAGCTTCCCTTACTGCCATTCTCGGGAAATCAACCACTTCTTCTGTGAGGCACCCTCGCTGGTTCGCCTTGCATGTGCAGACACTACATTTTTTGAGTTTTTCATGTATGTGTGCTGCATCCTGATGCTCTTGATCCCTCTGTCTATCATTTTGGCTTCCTACAGTCTCATCCTGGCTGCTGTGCTCAACATGAGGTCCACTGCAGCTCGAAAGAAAGCCTTTGCCACCTGCTCCTCTCACCTGGCTGTCGTGGGGCTCTTCTATGGCACTCTCATATTCACCTACATGCGGCCCAAATCCTACTGTACAGTGGCCCATGACAAGGTGGTCTCTGCTTTTTACACCATCTTTACACCTGTGTTGAACCCTCTTATATATAGTGTGAGGAATAAAGAAGTCAAGGGGGCTTTGAAAAAGTGGCTGGAGAAACATTTTCTGGGACATCTATAGTGGGACTCATTTGCAAAATTGGCAGCAGCCAAAATGAATCCAGATTTTGAAACTTGTGTTATATTAATGTATATTGCTCTCAGTTGGCCAGTTTGTGCTGCTTTTTTTTTAACTATTTCATTTATACATGGTAAATTCATTAAAATTTCCATTTGTCCTGCTTTCAGATATTGTCATAGTATTTTTGTTGTAGACTTTGGACCTCAGTAATAAGAATAAATGATTGAGGCACTGTAAGTAAAATATATGTTATACATTGATAAAAGAAAGGGGATTTTCAACTTTTAATGTTTGTGGGCCCTGATCATGTGCTCTCAGGAAAGCCAAACTTTACCATTACCAAGTCAGCTAATCTCACAATATGGGTTCAATTTCTGCCCTGGGAGCCCATGTACATCTACTTCATTTATAAATAACTTAAAAGGGAGGATTCCAAAAATAAAGTAAACAGTAAAACCTTCTTGGTTCACATGAGACTGAAGTCAGACAATCCTGCAGATATGGTTAAGCCTTAAGGTTATAGTCCTATAAGGTCTATAACTTTCTAAAATACCTTTGACCTAATGATTGTAACATTTTATGTTTTCTGCTGTTAGTGAAGATTGTGTATCCCAGTCAGCTGTCCTAACTTGAGCTGGGAGATTTTTTTTTTCTTTCAGAGATCCTAAAAGATTTGTTCATTTTGTACCAACAACATCAGCCATTTGTATGTGTGTTTGTGTGTGTCTGTATAAAATTATGAGGATGAATTATTTAAAGAGTGAATAATTATTTTTAAAAAGCAATGTATATACTAGCTTCTATAATTTTTATAAAATTTTTCAAATAAATTAGAAATGAAATAAATATGAAACAAAATACATAAAACTTGTAGAAGATATATACATATTTATATACTTATAATAAATATTTATATATTTATACAGTTTATATACAGTTTATTGTCAAGTTAGCTAACATAGACTATATATATTGTGCTCTTGGTTTTGGGGGTAGATTCCCATGATTCATTACTTACATATAGAACCCAGTGCTCATTCCAACAAGTGCCCTCCTCAGTGGCTATCACCCATTTTTCCCATCGCCTACCCCTCCGTCAACCCTCAGTTTGTTATCTGTATTTAAGAGTCTCTTATGGTTTGCCTCCCTCCCTCTCTGTTTGACACTATTTTTTCCTTTCTCTTCCCCCATGGTCTTCTGTTAAGTTTCTCAAGTTCCACATATGAAGGAAAACACATGATATCTGTCTTTCTCTGACTGACTTATTTCACTTAGCCTAATACCCTCCAGTTCCACCCACGTTGCTGCAAATGGCCAGATTTCATTCTTTCTCATTGCCGAATAATATTCCATTGTATATATAAACCACATTTTCTTTATCCATTTAGCAGTTGGTGGACATTTGTGCTTTTCCCATAATTTGGCTATTGTTGAAAACACTTCCATAAACAAAGGGGTACATGTGCTCCTATGAATCACATTCCTGTATTTGTTGACTAAGTTCCTGGTAGTGCAATTGCTGGATCCTAAGGTAGTTCTATTTTTTTTTTTTTTTTTTTGAGGAACCTCCACACTGTTTTCCAGAGCGGCTCCAACAGTTTGCATTACCACCAAAAGTGCAAGAGGGTTCCCATTTCTCTAGATCCTCGCCAGCATCTGTTGTTTCCTGAGTTGTTCATTTTAGCCACTCTGACTGGTGTAAGGTGGTATCTCAGAATGGCTTTGATTTGTATTTCCCTTATGAATAATGTTGACCATCTTTTCATGTGTCTGTTGGCCATCTGGATGTCTTTTTTGGAAAAGTGTCTATTCATGTCTTCTGCCCATTTCTTCACTAGGTTATTTGTTTTTTGGGTGTTGAGTTTGGTAACTTCTTTATAGATTTTGGATACTAACCCTTTATCTGATATGTCATTTGCAAATATCTTTTCCATTCTATTGGTTGCCTTTTAGTTTTGTTCATTGTTTCCTTTGCAGTGCAGAAGCTTTTTTTATCTTGATGAGGTCCCAATAGTTCCTTTTTGCTTTAATTCCCTTGCCTTTGGAGATGTGTCAAGCAAGAAATTGCTGTGGCTGAGGACAAAGAGGTTGTTGCCTGTTTTCTCCTCTAGGGTTTTGATGTTTTCCTGTCTAACATTTAGGTCTTTCATCCATTTTGAGTTTACTTTTGTGTATGGTATAAGAAAGTTGTCCCATTTCATTCTTCTGAATGTTGCTGTTCAGTTCTCCCAGCACCATTTACTAAAGAGCTTACATTTTTTTCCATTGGATACTCTATCCTGCTTTGTCAAGGATTAGATGACCATACTTTTGGGGGTCCAGTTCCGAATTCTCTATTCTATTCCATTGGTCTATGTGTCTGTTCTTGTGCCAGTACCATACTATCATGATGATTACAGCTTTGTCGTTTAAGCTAAAGCCTGGTATTGTGATGCCTCCCACTTTGGTTTTCTTCGTCAACATAATTTCTATTTGAGGTCTTTTCTTTTCTATTCGAGGTCTATTCGAGGTCTTTTGTGCTCACATCTAAATTTTAGGATTTTTTGTTATAGTTTTGACAAGAATGCTGGTGCAATTTTGATTGGGATTGCATTGAATGTGTAGATTGCTTTGGGAAGTATTGACATTTTAACAGTATTTGTTCTTCCAATCCATGAGCATGGAATGTATTTCCATTTCTTTGTGTATTCTTCAATTTCCTTAAGAAGTTTTCTATAGTTTTCAGCAAAAAGATCTTTTATATTTTAGTTAGGTTTATTCCTAGGTATCTTATGTTTCTTGGTGCAATTGTAAATGGGATTGATTTCTTGATTTCTCTATCTGTTACTTCATTATTGGCGTATAGAAATGCAACCAATTTCTGTACATTGAATTTGTATCCTGCAACTTTGCTGATTTCATGTATCAATTCTACCTGCTTTTTGGTGGAGTCTTTTGGGTTTTCCATGTAGAATATCATATCATCTGTGAAAAGTTAAAGTTTGACTTTTTATTTGCCAGTTTGGATGCCTTTCATTTCATTTTGTTGTCTGCTTGCTGAGGCTAGGACTTCCAACACTATGTTAAACAACAGTGGTGAGAGTGGATATCCCTGATGTGTTCCTGATCTTAGGGAAAAATCTCTCAGTTTTTTCCCCACTGAGGATGATATTAGCTGTGGGCTGTTCATATATGGCTTTTCTGATGTTAATGTATGTTCCTTGTATCCCGACTTTCTTGAGGGTTTTTCCTAAGAAAGGATGCTGCATTTTGTCAAATGCATTTTCTGCATCTATTGAAAGGATCATATGGTTCTTATCCTTTCTTCTATTAATGTTATGTATCACAGTGATTGATTTGTGAATATTGAGCCAGCCCTACAGTGCAGGAATGAACCTCAGTTGATCATGGTGAATAATTCTTTTTATATGCTGTTGAATTTGATTTGCTAGTATCCTGTTGAGAATTTTTGCATCCAAGTTCATGAGGTATATTGGCCTGTAATTCTCATTTTTATTGTGGTCCTTGTCTGATTTGGGAATCAAGGTAGTGCTGGCTTCATAGAATGAGTCTAGAAGTTTTCCTTCCATTTCTATTTTCTGGAACAGCTTGAGAAGGATAGGTATTAACTCTGCTTTAAATGTCTGGTAGAATTACCCTGGGAAGCCATCTAGCCCAGGACTCTTACAGTTGTTAGGGGATTTTTGATAACCGGTTCAGTTTTTTCATTGGTTATGGGTCTGTTCAAATTTTCTGTTTCTTCCCATTTGAGTTTTAGTAGTGTGTGGGTGTCTAGAAATTTGTCCATTTCCTCCAGGTTGTCCAGTTTATTGGAATATAATTTTTCATAGTGGTCTCTGATAATTGTTTGTATTTCTGTGGTGTTGGTTTTGATCTGTCCTCTTTCATTCATGTCCTCTTTCATTCTCTTTTTGTTTATAAATAATATTTCCATCTCTGAATACATTACTGTTTGTTATTCACTGCTTTTTTATGAACATGTGAGCTATCTTCAGTCTGGAAATTTTATGACTAAAACTGCTATTAACCTTTCTTTTGTGATAAGTGTTTTTATTTTATTTGGTAAATGCCAGACAAATTTTTAGTAAATAGTTTTACAAAATGGTTGTTCAATTTTGCATTTCCACCAACAAATCACAAGAGTACTATTTGTTCCAAATGACAATTATGGGTAATGTCAACCTTTTTCATTTTACATATTCTAGTATGGGGTAACTCAAGAAACTTTCATTTTGCATTTATCTAATGTGTAATGATTCCTAGAAATTTTGTGTTACCCTATTGCTTATGTATGTATCTTCTTTAGTGAACTATAAATTTTCATCATTAGAAAAACAAATATGTAGATACTTCCAAAGCAAAAATAATTTCATGGATTGCTAGTAAATAGTGTATGACATTTATAGAATTATTTGGAATTTTGAAACATTATATTTGCATTTCTTGTTATTATTTTATTTTTATTACAATCTTTCTCTCTTCAGTTTTCAAAGACTATTTTAATTAAAATGGATATTTATGTAATACAACTCTTTGACTATGCCCATTGGTCTTCAATTGTACATTTATTTGTATATTTATTTTAATTATTCATCATAACATAATATTTCAATTCCATTGGCGAAATTATATCTTGAAAATCAGATACATTTTTTCTGCAGCAGGTAATTTTTGCCTACTGAAGAATAAGAAATAGGTTACAGAATTTAAGGTTTTGGTGTGTGTTCACTAAATATTCCTTGTGTTTTAATGTTAAATGATTATATAGCTGCAATGATTTTCAGGAAAGAAATTTGGCACTTTTAAAGAGGTTGTTGGTTTTTCTATTCAACGCATTTTTTTAATGTTTATTTTTGAGAGAGGGAGACAGAGTATGAGTGAGGAAAGGGCAGAACAAGAGAGGGAGAGAGAATCTGAAGCGGGTTCCAGGCTCTGAGCTGTCAGCACAGAGCCCGATGCAGGGCTTGAACTCATGAACCATGAGATCATGACCTGAGCCAAAGTTGGACACTTAACCAACTGAGCCACACAGGTGCCACAATAGGTTGTTGTTTTTTTCAAAGGAAATAATTATAAATATATAGAAATTTATTAATATATCTCTGAATTTGCAACTTTGTATTTATGTGCTCTCCAGAGACCTAACAATAAAATACAAAATTAACTTTGAGACAGTAGTTTAACACAACACATTTAAAAGTTTACTTTCTTACTTTTCCCATTTTTGCTTAATCTGAATCCTATCTTTCACAACACATTTATAGCAATTTCCGAAGTCTTATAGTCTCTTTCTCATTAACCAAAAAAGACAAATAATCTAGAAAAGAAAATGTCAAGGAGAATGGAAAGTTCCTGTTTTACAAACTGCTGTGGCACTTTGGAAATGGCACCTATAGACTTTAGAAGAAGGGTTACTTGAGGAATTTTTTCCAAACCTGAATGCCATGCTTCAGCATTTCTAATTTGTTTTTAAATATATTTATTTATTTTTGAGAGAGACACACACAGAGAACACGATAGGGGGAGGGGCAGGAAGGGAGACACATAATCTGAATCAAGCTCCAGGCTCTGAGCTGTCAGCACAGAGCCCAACATGGGGCTCCAACCCACATACAGTGAAATCATGACCTGAGCCAAAGTCGGATGCTTAACCAACTGAGCCACCCAGGTGCCCCTCAGCATTTCTACTTGATCTTTACCCTTTTATTGTAGTTTAAACCTTGTTTGTGCTCCTCAATATAGTCATACTTTGATACAAAGGTAATTTTGTTATATATTTTATATCTGTAAAAACTTTTAGATTCATACATTAGTTAATCCTTCATTCAAGTGGAGTAAAAATAGTTGAACATAATGAAATAACTGTATATAACAATAAAAGTAAACATAAAATGTCTTTAATTCATTAATTACTCTGTGTATTTTGCTTAACATTTCACTTTCATGTTTTCATTTTAATGATTACCATAATCTGAGAGGTACATTCAATATTTGCATTTTTTGAAAAAGGAAGGGAAGTATATTGGGGCTGAATTCATGGTTCCCTTCACAGAGATCTGAACTCAATTGTTTGATTTTAAATAGCTTCCAGTACAGTTATGCAAGTAGGGGTGGACATCCCCTCATACACAACACAGAAATCCATGGAACTTAACTAACCTTTCCCTTCCTAAAGAACAAGATGTTGTCCAATGAAGCCACTTTGTTGGGTTAAAATAGATTAACAATTACTGTGGAAAATGGTCTTCACATTTGAATGTGAGTTCTCACACCAGAATTTCAGGACTTAAACCCTTGGTTATAATTGGGGCATGTTGTCTAATCTCTGTGAGACCATACAGATCTCCAATTATAAACAATTAATAACTGTAAGATGCTAATCAATACTAGATGCTTAAATAGGGTCCACCATTCATAAATGCTCATTATTGTATACTTGACATAATAATTAGGTGTAAGACCAATAAATTAACTGATTTTTTTTTGTTATGTTTACTTTTATATTTAGTTATTTGTTACCCATTTAGTTGACTTATGAATCCACCAAGAATAAAAATAATCATCATTACTTAGATGAAACAGATCTTTTTATGTATGTCTCTGTAGTAGGCTGCCTGAATGATAAGTAGGTTCATTCATTGACTTCGCAAACATGCAGGAGACTCTCAACGCTGCAACAAGTGAGGTCAGCCTAGTGGCCTTCCCTAGAATTTTTATCAAATGTAAGAGACAGACCAAACACAGTTCCTTTAGCAGACAGTATGCTCTCAGGCCCTGAAGAATAGGAATAAAATATGCTAAGAAGAGAGGGTGTAATGGGGAAGGGTTTAGAAAGGTGGGATTTTTTTAATTAACAAATGCTTGATCTCACTTTGTTTAATCAGTCTGAATCAGACTATTTCCCTTCTGTCTCTGACACCAGGATTCTTCTGCTGTTCCCTGAGGAATGCCTGTCTATCTCTGTGACCCCACCCCACTCCACACAAAGAATTTCCTCATGTACCCTTCACTTCCTCTCCCAGCTGTCTCCTAGAGACCTATGTCACCTATCAAAGGGTGGTTATTTTCTCTTCCAGAAGCTACATGACACAGGACGTCAAGGTGGTAGGTGTCCTTCCTGTGTCTCCTTGGTCCTCTCAAACCATTTATCCAACTTCCCCCAAAGTACCTATATTTCAGGTACTTTGATGCAAATTCCCAGATTGAGGCATCACCCCATGCCTCTCACTATAGAAGAAGTGACATTGAAGCAGACACATGAATGCTGTGAGAAATGGTTAGACACCAAAGAGGTGGGACTTGTTGGAAGCCTCTGGGGAACCAGTGAGCCCAGTGTGTTAGATGTGAAAGAACTCATCAACAGTGTTCTGTCCTGGGTGGTGTGAAATTGGTAATGTTTAATGAGGTGAGAGAAGAGGACCCTGGGGTAAAATTAGGAACCAGGTAAGAAAAGGATGAGTAAATCATTCAGGGTACATAGAGCAAACATAAACTCGGACAGTGAAACTGTGGCTCAAATAAGATGAACTGTCAGAGCTGGCCAGTTCTAAGCAATAAAGAGAAGCAAGGAAGAATAAACTAAAGAGAAAAAATACCCACAAAAGGATATTTTTACATGAAACCTTAGATACTGGAAGACTGCAAAGACCTTAGAAATGGAGGGGAAGACTGTAGATGTGGAAGAAAGAATATGGGTGTGACAAAGCTGCAAGAAGGCAAGGATATATAAGTATCAATGCTGTAGTTTCAGTGGAAATGGGAGCTCGAGATAGGGAGATTTGTGTTTTCCTTTGTTTGATTATTTGGTTGCCTGTTTCACAATTTATAGGGAGATTTGTGTTTTCCTTTGTTTGATTATTTGGTTGCCTGTTTCACAATTTATAGGGAGATTTGTGTTTTCCTTTGTTTGATTATTTGGTTGGTTGTTTCATATTTTTTTTAGTGCACCCGGGATCAAATCTGTATGCATTGTAACCCAGCAACTTATATGCAATGCTCAAAACTGTGTTGCAAAAAGAATAAACTGGACTAAACAAAAAATGTATTTATGGGGAAGGAGAAATTGGAATCAGACGTTTATGTCAATTATCTTCACAATATCATAATCATTTGAGTTTCTATGTCATAAAAGCATGTACTATACATTTTGAATAAACATACTGGAATTATCCTAGATCCCTTACCCCCAAAATGTATGACCCAATAGGAATGTTAAAGATAACAAGAAAGAATCACAGGGAAACCTCTTGCCTTTTCCCTTCCCAAATTATTTTTTTTAATAATTTGGTGAGTTACTTTTCATTAATATTCACACATTATCATTATGAATAATAAGCTGCCTGTGGGCTCACAAGTTTCTGCTCCTGAACTCCTGTATTTTATTTCCTGTACAACACATCCAGAATGAATGCAGGAGTACACATTATTACATGTATATGAAATTCATGGGATAAAGGAATGAGTGTGTGCTTCTGATCCCAACACTCTTTCACTGTCATTGTCCAAAGTGTACTTTATCAGGCACACTCTACTGACTTCAAGAAGAGTTGTGAAGCATGTGGTCACATGTGGATGGTACTGAAGTAGTACAGATTTAGACATTTCATTTAAAAAGGATAGAATTGATATTTTAGAGTCACCATGACCACACATGGTATGTAGCACTGTGAGAAGGAATAACCCAGGGGAATCATTTACACAAGTAGAACAGGTGGGAGATGATAATTTTCATAAGGAAGAGTGCAGAGATAAAGACAATTTGGGATAACTTTTTTCAGATTTCTGGCTTGGGCTATTGTAAATGGTGGTACCAATGGTGGTACATGTTTCATCGAACTTTGGCAGTTCGTGTTGGGCATGATGAATCTGATGTCGATGTGAGAATATCCTCACAGGACTCCCTTAAATGGGTTATGAAAGCAAAATGGAATAGATGTAAAATCACCTTGCAATGATTCTTTGGCGTATGTTTTTGTGTCCTGAAAAGTCAAGAGGAAAAAAAAGTTAATTATAATGTCAAATGGCTAGTATAAAATAAATTTGTGAACAGCTCAGCTGACTGATTTCATAATAAGGAACATTGCTTTGCTCCCCCACGCACATCTGTATGTGTGTATATGGGTGGGAAGCAAACCACATACTATTGTTCAACATAACGCATTTCTGTTTCTCCCAGAGA
This sequence comes from Felis catus, assembly GCF_018350175.1. Lineage (NCBI taxonomy): Eukaryota > Metazoa > Chordata > Mammalia > Carnivora > Felidae > Felis > Felis catus. The sequence continues at coordinate 85,558,764 of NC_058368.1, forward strand.
GCCTCAAACCAATTTCACCAGGTACTGGTGCACAATATAGTTCTGATTCACCACATCGAATTTTATTTCTTTACTCAGTTATATTCCTTCATATGCTGAATATCACACTCTCTTTTTCTAGTATATGATAGCTTAAATGCTTATTTAAAATATCAAGAAATAATAACAATAGTAATAATAAAGAAATGATAGAAATGGTAATATAGTAATTTTAGAAAAAATAATGAAACAACAGTAATAAGCATTGATTTCTGTGTAACTACTATATACTAAGGTCTGTTCTGTGTGTGTGTACATGTTATTTTATGTGATGTCAAATTTAATCTTCAGAACAACCCTGTGAAGCATGTACCATTATCATCCATTTTGATAAAAATTAAAATCAGATACAATTTTATGTGTGATTGATGTGTTGTATTATAATAAGACATGATGTGACATATTTTAAAAATACTGTATTCACATTAAATTTTCTTGTTTATCTCTTTAAATCATGGAGATTTTAGATTTATATTGATACTTTCTTAATATAATTATTTGGGTCAGTAACATACATATTCCTAGGCAAAATCATGTCTATCATACATTTATGGCATATATTTTCCATGTCAAGTCCTTTAAATAAGCAATGATTTTATTCCATCCATATTTAGGAATATCATTGTCAGACTTTTTCATCTTCAATAAAATATTCTGTTACAGTTGTGTGAATAATCAGTAACAACCACTGAATTGGAACCAGTTGCACAGCAACCATGTAAGTCTGATAACTGAAGTTTTATGATAGAACTTATAATTGCTAGATCAATTGGGTCATTGAGATTGTAAGGTTTTGTGTTTTTTTAGATTACATCAAAAAATAAAAGCAGTGTGGTCATTTAGTATAAAGTATAAGTGTGTATATTAGACTTACTATTACCCAGGGTTTCTATATCAAACACTTTTCAAAAGAAATATTTTTTAGAAGAAATGACTGGTTGCTTTTGTCTTTTGTCTTACAGTCAAAACTTTAAAGATGCAGTGTCAGAGTATATATATCATTGAATAAATGTGTAGCCTTATTGATATTATTGATTTCTTTCTTTAAATGTAAATTCCTTTAAATTTAAAGAAATATTTGAAATGATTTATTTATATACTGATAGATATGTCAGAGAAATGAAAAAATATTTTTGAATCCTGTTAAGTCAAAATTAATGGATTCACGATGCATTTGAAAATCTTGATAATTGTAAAATAGTAGAAATAATTTAAGTGTAGTGAACTCACTGGGTAAACAGTATGGAGGCCTTTCACATACCTGGGAAGAAAGATTGGAATACAACAGTGTTTATAGTTAAACAAAAATGGCATCTAATGATACTAGGATTTTCTATATTTTTAATTTCTTAAAAATGTTTATTTTTGAGACAGAAAGAGACAGAACATGAGCAGGGGAGGGGCAAAGAGAGAGGGAGATGCAGAATCCAAAGCAGGTTCCAGGCTCTGAGGTGTCAGCACAGAGCCCGATGTGGGGCTTAAACCCATGAACTGCGAGATCATGACCTGAGCTGAAGTTGGCCACTTAACTGACTGAACCACCCAGGTGCCTCAATAGTAGCATTTTAGTCTCCAAACTTTTAGAATATAGGAAGATATAACTGCATGTTACATTTCTTCATTACATTTAGCATTATTATACAAAAAAAATAAAACATTTAATGGCAGGTGGGGAGAAAGAGACTGTAACTTTTATTAGAATTACATATGTTTGGAAGAATTTACTCTGTATGTAACATGTGTTTTCTCCATTTTTTATCTTCGTGTTAGGAAGCTCACCACTAGAGCATAGCATTTTGGATCCAAGGATAGATTTCACTCGACATTCTGAATGGCATAGAAGATATCATTTTATCTACTATTCTAACTTTATGGAGGATAGTCCAAATTCCTGATTGACTGGTAAGACAAAGAGTCCTAAAAAAATGGTTGTAGAAACTTCATATTCCCCATGGAAGTGGAAAGAAGAAAGTAAAAGTAAGATGAAGCGGTTAGGGAATTTATCATGGAGTGTTTCAAATATCGGAAGACAAAATACAGACATTCTTGTGGAGGCAGCACAAACTCTTTAAAAATGTAAATATAATAGATGCATTGTTGAAAACTTTTGATTTCAAATCCATGGTCAAAAATTCCTTTAATAAGCATTTACTGAGAACCTACAATAGGCCAGGCACTGCTTCATAATGGGAATTTTGTAGAAAATAGACATTACCCATACTTCCTAACACTAAAATTCAGTATGGATTTTTGAATGGGAATGAGTTGAACAAAGTAAATCATCAATGGAAAAAGGAAAAACAGAAGGATAAAATAGGTTTTGGGAGTGGGAAAAACTCAACAGCTTTGGATAAGGATATATTGAATTTGAGTTGTCAGAAAGATTCATAGATTTTAGAGACTTACTTATGTTCCACCAGTTCATGGAAATCATCGCTGTCCTTAAATCTGAATCTATGTCTATATAAAATTTTCTTGAGCTGTAGGTCAAACCAGTCAAAACTGCGTGAACTACTTAAACATTCATATGTCTGCAAACTTCACTCAAATGCTAATATTTTAATATTTAAAAATTATAGCAACACAGTGTTCACAATCCAAGACATTGAAATAGAATTAAGAGGCTTATTTCCTAATGAAGAATCTCAATATTCACTGTAGTAAAATAAAAGAGAAAAATACAAATTATTCCTATTTCATCAGGGACACATTTGTACGCTTGCATCCCCAAAGTAAAAGCCAAAACTCCTTTCATTCAAACTTATGAATAGTTTTTAAAGATGGCAAATAACTTGTTTTATATTTGTTATTTATTTTTCATGATCTGCATCTGTATTTTCCAAAATTGTAAAATTGTGTGTGTATATGTGTGTATGTATGTGGGCATATTATTTATTTATTTTTATTTATTTATTTATGCGTGTATGTAGGTCATACATACAGTTTCTGCTCATAATAGTAAAGGGACCAGTTAGATAGCCAGTATCCACATATAAACAATATAATTATTTAGAAGACAATATGATTCCCTATATAAACAATTAATGAAATATAATTCAATTTCTGGAATTGAAAAAACTAGTTAAAATAAAATATACTTATTTAATTGAATAAAACTTTCATGTACTTACATGTAAATACTGATATTTCAAATTGAAAACATAGATTAAACTAGTTTTTGTAGCATTTCATTACTTATTACTTTAGAAAAATTTAGAAATAACACATTTCATTTTCTTTAAGTTTTATCCAGATAAAAATGAGACAGAAAATTGAGTTCCATATTATATTCATTTACTCATGTATTGAAAATATATTATTCAGCATCTACAACCTACCAAGCATTGTGTTAGCCATTCATCTAATACAGAGTTCTAATGAAAGTTTCCAATTGGGAAATTCAAGTTCTGGTGGGTTAGAATTGCAATAAACAGGAATGTATTTCATAAGTTTATTTAATATATAGAAGATGAAATTTGATTTGCAAAATACATCAAAGAGAGCAGAGGAGAAATATGGTAGTTAGGGTTTTATTTTAAATTTTAAATTATGGATGGGGCGCCTGGGTGGCTCAGTCGGTTAGGTGTCCGACTTTGCCTCAGGTCATGATCTCACAGTTTGTGAGTTCAAGCCCCTTGTCAGGCTCTGTGCTGACAGCTCAGAGCCTGAAGCCTGCTTTGGATTCTGTGTCTCCCTCTCTCTCTGTCTCTCCCCTGCTCATGCTCTGTATCTCTCTCTCTCTCTCTCTCAAAAATAAATAAACATTACATTAAAATAATTTAAAAAAATAAATTATGGAAAGAGTCCAAATTTCCATTGGCTGAAGAATAAAGAAGATGTGGCATATAAGTATAATGGAATATCATTCAGTCTTCAAAAAATGAAATCTTGCCATTTGCCAGGATGTGCTTGGAGCTAGAGTGTATTATGCTAAGCAAGATAAGTAAGTCAGAGAAACACAAGTACTATATGATTTCACCAATGTGTGGGATTTAAGAAACAAAACAATGAACATAGGGGAAGGAGAAAAAAAAGAGAGAGGGAGGCAAACCATAAAATACTCCTAAATATAGAGAACAGACTGAGGGTTGCTGGAGGGGAGGTGAATAGAGAGTGGGCTAAATGGGTGATTGGCAATAAGAGAGCACTTGTTATCATGAGCACTGGGTGTTATATGTAAGTGCTGAATCGCTAATTTCTACTCCTGAAACCAGTATTACATTATATGTTAAATAACTATAATTTAAATAAAAATTTGAAACACAATTAAGAAGGAAAGAGAAAGAAAGAAGAAAGAAAGAAAGAAAGAAAGAAAGAAAGAAAGAAAGAAGAAAGAAAGAAAGAAAGAAAGAAAGAAAGAAAGAAAGAAAGAAAGGGAAAACAGTGTTTACAGTTAGGTCTCCTGGAAAAGGTGACACTTGACAAAGATTGAACCAAAATAAAGAATATGGAATTGAGACTATGAGACTACATGGAGTAAATAGCTCACTCAATGTACTCAATATCATAAGTTGATTCAAACAAATAAATGACCATGTTGTGAAACAAGCCCACTTCAAAAACTGGTTGACATTCCATTAACTTTAATTGCAAAATATGCATCACTAACTCTCATTTTATTGTGCACCTAAATGTAAATGAGTTTAATATTTACACTACTCTATTTTAGCTCTATTTTATTTTCTACTTTAGGAAAAAAAGAGACGTTCATGATGGGACATGAAAATCACACTTTCACCAGTGATTTTATTCTTTTGGGACTCTTCTCTTCTTCTCAATCAAGTCTAGTTTTCTTTTCCTTTATATTCATCATTTTTATTATGACTGTAACAGAAAACACAGTCATAATCCTCCTTATCCTCAGGGACTCAAGACTCCACACTCCGATGTATTTCCTGCTGAGCCATCTCTCTTTTATGGACATCTTGCATATTTCCAACATTGTTCCCAAAATGGTCACTGACTTTCTGTCAGGCAGCAGAACTATTTCATTTGTAGGTTGTGGCTTCCAGGTATTTCTATCCCTCACTCTCCTGGGTGGCGAGTGCCTTCTCCTGGCAGCAATGTCTTATGATCGCTATGTAGCCATCTGTCATCCATTGCACTATCCCATTCTTATGAATGACTATGTCTGCATTGTCATGGCTAGAGGGTCCTGGCTTATTGGGACTGTCAACTCCATAGTCCACACAGCTTATGCACTCCACTTTCCCTTCTGTGCCTCAAGAGCTATTGATCACTTTTTCTGTGAAGTCCCTGCCATGTTGAAGTTGTCCTGTGTGGACACAACACTGTATGAACGAAGAATTTATGTAAGTGGCTTAATTTTTCTGCTTGTCCCTTTCTCCCTAATCATTGCTTCTTATGTCCAAATTCTCATTACTGTATTTCAAATGAAATCATCAGAAGCACGGAAAAAGTCATTTTCTACCTGTTCCTTCCACATGATGGTGGTCACAATGTATTATGGGCCATTTATTTTCACATACATGAGACCCAAATCATACCACACTCCAGGCCAGGACAAGTCTTTGGCAATATTCTATACCATCCTCACACCTACATTCAACCCTATAATCTACAGCTTTAGGAATAAAGATGTCCTTGAGGCAATGAAAAATATGCTCAAAAGTAACTTTCTCCATTAAAATAGTAAGAAAAATACTTGAAGTGTGTGTTTTCTATATTAATATAGAAACAAAAAAGTTTCTATACCATTAAGCATGGAAAGAAGTGGTTATCTCCAAAACCCTGATAATAATAAAGTTTCACAAACACATACATCTAAGAGCACCTGGGTGGCTCAGTTGGTTCAGTGTCTGACTTCGGCTCAGGTCATGATCTTGTGGTTTGTGGGTTTGAGCCCCACATAAGACTCTGTGCTGATGGCTCAGAGCCTGGAGCTGCTTTGGGTTATGTGTCTCCCTCTTTCTCTGCCCCTCACCTGCTTGCATTCTGTCTCTCTCTCAAAAATAAGTAAACATTTAAATTTTTTTTAATAAACACATACATCTAAAAATATATTGTGTCTTCCCTCTAAAATTCTAAGAAATTATAAAAAATTATCTTTTATAATACAGTCACATTTTATGGGATCTACCTACCTTTGTGTCGGGAATAAGCTTAGGAATTCCCTGAGCCTGCATTGATGGGTTAAAAAGGCATAAAGAATTAGAAAGTCATAGGGTGTACACACCCAAGTTTGGGTAAACAAGATTAGGTAAATAAGAATAGGTAAAGTGAGGCAAAGATCCCAGTGTAGGACAAAAGTGTAGGAATAGGGAGTCTCATGATCAAAACATCCAAGATGAGGTAAACAAGATTAGGTATTCAGGGCAGAAGTGCCCCCCAACTTAGTACTATAGCAGAAAGCTGCTTTCACAGGAGAATAGGGCCAGGTTAGGTAAATTGGTGAATTGGACTATGAGCCACTGTGCTGAAGGCAAAGCAGCCCACAGAGGAGATAGTTAACAAAAAAAAAAAAAAAAAAAAAAAAAAAGAAAGAAAGAAAAAAGTTACCTTATTAATTACCCTGAGGTTATTCCCCCTATCTGTCTCATATTCTAGGCTAGCAAAGATAAACAGGCATGGCAGTGCCTCCTGTCTGCTGTTAACAACCATCTGCCCATCTGCCCGGTGCCAGGATTTTGTTTTATATTGACCCAAAACCCAAATACTGTATATCTTTATTAAAAAAAAAACCCTTTTCCTCAGGTCCCCAAGTTAATGTTCACAGTTTCTTTGTCTCTTTGTGCTCACCCATCACGTTTGTAACTTTCTAATCTGAATAAATATAGGGCAAAGAACCTTTTTCAAGGTTCTGTTCTTTTTCCGGGACATTAGCCATCTCTCGTTTTAATGTTGCATCTGCTCTTTTGCTGGCCAAAAGAGAACTTTAGACTAAGAGTCTATGACACTCCCAACTTAGGAAAAACCAGAGAAAGTCAAATATGTACCTCTGGACTGCCTACAGCTTCCACATGGAAGCAGTCTCCAATCAGGGCATACCTGATTATTTTCCTTTTCCCACCATAAAAATTTCCCAGTCAGCCAAGTATATTTGAGTCTCTCCTAAAACACAAGTAATGTTGGCTGATTTCTTTGTGACTATTTGTAACAATTTGAATAAATGATTTTACTTTTTTTTTTCATTTGGTGGCTTTACATTTATTTCCTCAATTAATAGTACTGATAATTTTTTTTTAATTAACATTTATTTATTTTTGAGAGGCAGAGAGAGACAAAGTGTGAGTGGGGGAGGGGCAGAGAGAGAGGGAGACACAGAATCTGAAGCAGACTCCAGGCTCTGAGCTGTCAGTAAAGAGCCCTACGAGGGGCTCAAAACAACAAATTGCAAGATCATGACCTGAGCCAAAGTTATACTTCACCCACCGAGCCACTCAGGCACCTCACTGACGAATTAAAAAATAAATGAAACAAATATATATATATATATATATACACATATATATAAATGAATATATATATATATAATTTTTTGATATCTATAGGTGCTATTTACACTTCAAGAAAATTTACAGTGAAAGACATTATTGAAACACCATTATATTTGTGATGTACTTTTGCAATCTATCTCTCATATAATGTGGACTTATATTTAGAGAGTTGTATTGTAAGCTCTGGGAAGGTGAATGGGGTCATTGCTGAAGCGTCAGCAATGCTCTGGTCTCAAGGCTGTCAAACACGATAGCACTATGAGATCCAGAGCCCCATGATACTCCAGGAGGCAATTAAAGAGCAGTCCCACTGTAATGGCCTAGTAGTCCTTGAAACTGCACATTTTCCCTGCATGCTTTCACTTAAACACCATATGTGTATTTGGTCTGTGTCTGGAGGCTCTTTGTGTTTTCCTATCATGCTTTGAAATTCTTTGATGTTTATCCCTGGAAAACATGAAATAAAGACTGTGTGCCTTTTGCTACTACTGCTGTTTCTCTGGCAGAGGCAGTCCTGCACGCCTGCCCCGTCTACTCTTTCTTCAGTTAGAGGCTACAGTATACATGTACATATCGAATTTATTGTTTGAAATTGGTATCGTGTGCGAATCCTTTTAGGTTATCCTATAAGTAATAATAGAATGTTTTGAGGAATTATAATACAAGTATGTGTATTTGTTTTTTGAATCTGATTCACAGAGGTAATTCATGATTTACATGAGATTAGGTTAACCACCAAGGCAGGGACAGCAGCTTTGATACCTCAGAATGCAACAATACCCAAACAGTATCTTACAGTACAAGTCATGACCAGAACCCTGGGTCTTTTCTGAAGATGTTTTTTAGCAAGTCTAGTGGTTTGGGTATCTAGCACATCACATAGGTGAGAGTGAGAGGATATGGGGGATACCTTGCAATGAGGGGAAAGTGTGTTAAGCCAATCACTCTGCAACCACTCCACGTGTATTTGTCATGTATTTGTTGTTAACTCTTCTGGTTGGTTGTTTGTATATCTCTCTTGTTTTTGTTTTTTGTTTTTTTCTGCTCCATCTTGCTTATGTTTCTCAAATTATAATAGTTTTTTTTTTAAAATACACAGCCTATTTTTTAGTGAATTCTTATTATTTGTTCTTTTTTAAAAAATTTTTTGTTAATGTTTATTGATTTTTGACAGAAAAAGAGACAGAGCGTGAGCAGGGGAGGGGCAAAGAGAGAGGGAGACAGAATCCGAAGCAGGATTCAGGCTCTCAGCTGTCAGCACAGAGCCCGACGTGGGGCTCAAACCCACAGACCGCGAGATCATGAGCTGAGCTGAAGTCGGACACTCAACCGACTGAGCCACCCAGGCGCCCCTTATTATTTGTTCTTAATCACACTCTTGTCATTTATTATATATTATATTCATTTATTATATATTTATACACATTATATATATATATATATATACTCACACACACACATATATACATATATATATATGATGAGAATTCATGGTTGTAGCTACATATTTTCTTTTACATTTAAATAGTTTGTATAACATATGCAATTGTATGCTTTAGGTTTACCCAGCTGCTCTTTTTCTTATGGAGTACTATTTGGGGAATAATCAGGAATAATCAGGATTTCACTGAGCTTGAACACACCCAAGTTTGTGTAAGCAAGATTAGGTAAATAAAATTAGGTAAACGGGGCAAAGGCCCCCAGTATAGGATAAAACTACAGGACAACAGAAGACCACTGCTTTCACAGGAAGGAAGGACCAAATTAGGTAAACAGGTAAATAGGGCAATAGAGTGGACAAAGTTGCCCAGAGTGGAGCTAATTAGCAAAAGAAAGGTGCCTTGTTGACCCTGAGGTAGCATGCTCTGCCTTTCTTGTCCCCTAGGCCAGTTTAAGTAAAAAGAGGTGGGGCCTAACGTTTGCTATAAACAAGCTTCCACACAGCACCTGAATCTTGTTTTGTATTGACCCAACCCACATATCTCCAAAACCCCCTTTTCCCCACACCCATGAGTTAATATTCCGGTTTCATTGTCTCTCTGTGCATGTCCATTACACTTGTAAGCCTTCTGATCTTAATAAAAATGGAACAAGGACCCTTATTTCGTGCTCTTGTCTCCCTGTGGACATTAGCTTCTCTCGCATTTTCAATCCTGCATCCTGCTCTCTTGCTGGACAAAAGTCAACTCCACACCCAGAGTCTAAGACAGTACCATCATCCAATATGGTAGCCTCTGGCTATGTGAGGTTACTGGGAACTTGAAGTGTGGCTAGTTTTATGAAGATATGTTTTTTTTTCAATATATGAAATTTATTGTCAAATTGGTTTCCATACAACACCCATTGCTCATCCCAAAAGGTGCCCTTCTCAATACCCATCACCCACCCTCCTCTACCTCCCACCCCCTATCAACCCTCAGGTTGTTCCAAGTTTTTAAGAGTCTTTTATGCTTTGGCTCTCTCCCACTCTAATCCCCCCTTTTTTTTCCTTCCCCTCCCCCATGGGTTTCTGTTAAGTTTCTCAGGATCCACATAAGAGTGAAAACATATGGTATCTGTCTTTCTCTGTATGGCTTATTTCACTTACCATCACACTCTCCAGTTCCATCCACATTGCTACAAAGGGCCATATTTTGTTCTTTCTCATTGCCCTGTAGTACTCCACTGTGTATATAAACCACAATTTCTTTATCCATTCAACAGTTGATGTGCATTTAGGGTCTTTCCATAATTTGGCTATTGTTGAGAGTGCTGCTATAAACATTGGGGTACAAGTGCCCCCATGCATCAGCACTCCTGTATCCCTTGGGTAAATTCCTAGCAGTGTTATTGCTGGGTCATAGGGTAGGTCTATTTTTAATTTTCTGAGGAACCTCCACACTGTTTTCCAGAGTGGCTGCACCAGTTTGCATTCCAACCAACAGTGCAAGAGGGTTCCCATTTCTCCACATCCTCGCCAGCATCTATAGTCTCCTGATTTGTTCATATTGGCCACTCTGACTGGCATGAGGTGATATCTGAGTGTGGTTTTCATTTGTATTTCCCTGATAAGGAGTGACGTTGAGCATCTTTTCATCTGCCTGTTGGCCATCCGGATGTCTTCTTTAGAGAAGTGTCTATTCATGTTTTCTGCCCATTTCTTCACTGGGTTATTTGTTTTTCGGGTGTGGAGTTTGATGAGCTCTTTATAGATTTTGATACTAGCCCTTTGTCAGATATGTCATTTGCAAATGTCTTTTCCCATTCCGTTGGTTGCCTTTTAGTTTTGTTGGTTGTTTCCTTTGCTGTGCACAAGGTTTTTATCTTCATAAGGTCCCAGTAATTCATTTTTGCTTTTAATTCCCTTGCCTTTGGGGATGTGTCGAGTAAGAGATTGCTACGGCTGAGGTCAGAGAGGTATTTTTCCTGCTTTCTCCTCTAGGGTTTTGATGGTTTCCTGTCTCACATTCAGGTCCTTTATCCGTTTTGAGTTTATTTTTGTGAATGGTGTGAGAAAGTGGTCTAATTTCAACCTGCTGGATGTTGCTGTCCAGTTCTCCCAGCACCATTTGTTAAAGGGACTGTCTTTTTTCAATTGGATGTTCTTTCCTGCTTTGTCAAAGATTAGTTGGCCATACGTTTGTGGGTCTAGTTCTGGGGTTTCTATTCTATTCCATTGGTCTATGTGTCTGTTTTTGTGCCAATACCATGCTGTCTTGATGATGACAGCTTTGTAGTAGAGGCTAAAGTCTGGGATTGTGATGCCTCCTGCTTTGGTCTTCTTCTTCAAAATTCCTTTGGCTATTCAGTGCCTTTTGTGGTTCCATATGAATTTTAGGATTGCTTGTTCTAGTTTTGAGAAGAATGCTGGTGCAATTTTGATTGGGATTGCATTGAATGTGTAGATAGCTTTGGGTAGTATTGACATTTTGACAATATTTATTCTTCCAATCCATGAGCAGGGAATGTCTTTCCATTTCTTTATATCTTCTTCAATTTCCTTCATAAGCTTTCTATAGTTTTCAGCATACAGATCCTTTACATCTTTGGTTAGATTTATTCCTAGGTATTTTATGCTTCTTGGTGCAATTGTGAATGGGATCAGTTTCTTTATTTGTCTTTCTGTTGCTTCATTGTTAGTGTATAAGAATGCAACTGATTTCTGAACATTGATTTTGTATCCTGCAACTTTGCTAAATTCATGTATCAGTTTTAGCAGACTTTTGGTGGAGTCTATCAGATTTTCCACGTATAGTATCATGTCATCTGCAAAAAGTGAAAGCTTGACTTCATCTTTGCCAATTTTGAAGCCTTTGATTTCCTTTTGTTGTCTGATTGCTGATGCTAGAACTTCCAACACTATGTTAAACAACAGTGGAGAGAGTGGGCATCCCTGTCGTGTTCCTGATCTCAGGGAAAAAGCTCTCAGTTTTTCTCCATTGAGGATGATGTTAGCTGCGGACTTTCCATAAATGGCTTTTATGAAGCTTAAGTATGTTCCTTCTATCCTGACTTTCTCAAGGGTTTTTATTAAGAAAGGGTGCTGGATTTTGTCAAAGGCCTTTTCTGCATCGATTGACAGGATCATATGGTTCTTTTCTTTTATTAATGTGAGGTATCAAGTTGATTGATTTGCGAATGTTGAACCAGCCCTGCATCCCAGCAATGAATCCCACTTGATCATGCTGAATGATTCTTTTTATATGCTGTTGAATTCGATTTGCTAGTATCTTATTGAGAATTTTTGCATCCATATCCATCAGGGATATTGGCCTGTAGTTCTGTTTTTTTACTGGGTCTCTGTCTGGTTTGGGAATCAAAGTAATACTGGCTTCATAGAATGAGTCTGGAAGTTTTCCTTCCCTTTCTATTTCTTGGAATAGCTTGAGAAGGATAGGTATTATCTCTGCTTTAAACGTCTGGTAGAACTCCCCTGGGAAGCCATCTGGTCCTGGACTCTTATTTGTTGGGAGATTTTTGATAACCGATTCAATTTCTTCGCTGGTTATGGGTCTGTTCAAGCTCTATTTCCTCCTGAGTGAGTTTTGGAAGAGTGTGGGTGTTTAGGAATTTGTCCATTTCTTCCAGGTTGTCCAATTTGTTAGCATATAATTTTTCATAGTATTCCCTGATAATTGTATCTCTGAGGGATTGGTTGTAATAATTCCATTTTCATTCATGATTTTATCTATTTGGGTCATCTCCCTTTTCTTTTTGAGAAGCCTGGCTAGAGGTTTGTCAATTTTGTTCATTTTTTCAAGAAACCAACTCTTGGTTTTGTTGATCTGCTCTACAGTTTATTTAGATTCTATATTGCTTATTTCTGCTCTGATCTTTATTATTTCTCTTCTTCTGCTGGGTTTAGGCTGCCTTTGCTGTTCTGCTTCTAGTTCCTTTAGGTGTGCTGTTAGATTTTATATTTGGGATTTTTCTTGTTTCTTGAGATAGGCCTGGACGCAATGTATTTTCCTCTCAGGACTGCCTACGCTGCATCCCAAAGCATTTGGATTGTTGTATTTTCATTTTCATTTGTTTCCATATATTTTTAAAATTCTTCTCTACTTGCCTGGTTGACCCACTCATTCCTTAGTAGGATGTTCTTTAACCTCCATGCTTTTGGAGGTTTTCCAGACTTTTTTCTGTGGTTGATTTCAAGCTTCATAGCATGTGGTCTGAAATTATGCATGGTATAATTTCAATTCTTGTATAGTTATGAAGGGCTGTTTTGTGACCTAGTATATGATGTATCTTGGAGAATGTTCCATATGCACTCGAGAAGAAAGTATATTCTGTTGCTTTGGGATGCAGAGTTCTAAATATATCTGTCAAGTCCATCTGATGCAATGTATTATTCAGGGCCCTTGTTTCTTTATTGACTGTGTGTCTAGATGATCTATCCATTTCTGTAAGTGGAGTGTTAAAGTCCCCTGCAATTACCACATTCTTATCAATAAGGTTGCTTATGTTTATGAGTAATTGTTTTATATATTTGGGGACTCCCATATTCGGCGCATAGACATTTATAACTGTTAGCTTTTCCTGATGGATAGACCCTGTAATTGTTATATAATGCCCTTCTTCATCTCTTGTTACAGCCTTTAATTTAAAGTCTAGTTTGTCTGATACAAGTATGGCTACTCCAGCTTTCTTTTGGCTTCCAGTAGCATGATAAATAATTCTCCATCCCCTCATTCTCAATCTAAAGGTGTCCTCAGGTCTAAAATGAGTCTCTTGTAGACAGCAAATAGATGGGTCTTGTTTTTTTATCCATTCTGATACCCTATGTCTTTTGGTTGGCGCATTAATCCATTTACATTCACTGTTATTATGGAAAGATAAGGGTTTAGAGTCATTGTGATGTCTGTATGTTTTATGCTTGTAGCGATGTCTCTGGTACTTTGTCTCACAGGATTCCCGTTAGGATCTCTTGTAGGGCTGGTTTAGTGCTGATGAATTCCTTCAGTTTTTTTTGTTTGGGAAGACCTTTATCTCTCCTTCTATTCTAAATGATAGACTTGCTGGATAAAGGATTCTCGGCTGCATATTTTTTCTGTTCATCACATTGAAAATCTCCTGCCATGCCTTTCTGGCCTGCCAAGTTTCAAAAGAGAGATCAGTCACGAGTCTTATAGGTCTCCCTTTAAATGTTAGGGCACGTTTATCCCTTGCTGCTTTCAGAATTTTCTCTTTATCCTTGTATTTTGCCAGTTTCACTATGATATGTCGTGCAGAAGATCGATTCAAGTTACCTCTGAAGGGAGTTCTCTGTGCCTCTTGGATTCCAATGCCTTTTTCCTTCCCCAGTTCAGGGAAGTTCTCAGCTATTATTTCTTCAAGTACCCCTTCAGCACCTTTCCCTCTCTCTTCCTCCTCTGGGATACCAACTATGCGTATATTATTTCTTTTTAGTGTATCACTTAGTTCTCTAATTTTCCCCTCATACTCCTGGATTTTTTTATCTCTCTTTTTCTCAGCTTCTTCTTTTTCCATAATTTTATCTTCTAGTTCACCTATTCTCTCCTCTGCCTCTTCAATCCAAGCCGTGGACGTTTCTATATTACTCTGCATCTCGTTTAAAGAATTTTTCAGCTTCTCCTGACTGTTCCTTAGTCCCTTGATCTCTGTAGCAAGAGATTCTCTGCTGTCCTCTATACTGTTTTCAAGCCCAGCGATTAATTCTATGACTATTATTCTAAATTCACTTTCCGTTATATTATTTAAATCCTTTTTGATCAGTTCATTAGCTGTTGTTATTTCCTGGAGATTCTTTTGAGGGGAATTATTCCATTTGGCCATTTTGGATAGTTCCTGGAGTGGTGTGGACCTGCAGGGCACTTCTCCTGTGCTGTGGTGTATAACTGGAGTTGGTGGGCGGGACCACAGTCAGACCTGATGTCTGCCCCCAGCCCACCGCTGGAGCCACAGTCAGACTGGTGTGTGCCTTCTCTTCCCCTCTCCTAAGGGCTGGATTCACTGTGGGGTGGCGTGGCCCTCTGGGCTACTTGCACACTGCCGGGCTTGTGGTGCTGGGGATCTGGCGTATTAGCTGGGGTGGGTAGGCAAGGTGCATGGGGGCAGGAGGGGCAGGCTTAGATTGCTTCTCCTTAGGTGATCCACTTCAGGAGGGGCCCTGTGGCAGCGGGAGGGAGTCAGACCCACTGCTGGAGGGGTGGCTCTGCAGAAGCACAGTGTTGGGTGTTTGTGCAGAGCAAGCAAGTTCCCTGGCAGGAACTGGTTCCCTTTGGGATTTTGGCTGGGGGATGGGCAAGGGAGATGGCGCTGCCTAGCACCTTTGTTCCCTGCCAGACTGCGCTCTGTCGTCCAGGGGCTCAGCAACTCTCCCTTCCTTTGTCCTCCAGCCTTCCCGCTTTCTGAGCTAGCTGTTAACTTATGACCACCCAGATGCTAAGTCCTGCTTGCTGTCAGAACACACTTCATGGTGCCCCTCTGATTTTGCAAGCCAGACTTGGGGCTCTGCTTGGCCGGCGGGCCGCCCCTCCACCATGGCTCCCTCCCTCCAGTCCGTGGAGCCCGCATCGCCTTGCTGCCCTTCCTACCCTCTTCCCTGGGCCTCTCCTCTTCGCTTGGCTCCAGAGACTCCCTTCTGCTAATCCTCTGGAGGTTTTCTGGGTTATTTAGGCAGGTGTAGGTGGAATTTAAGTGATCAGCAGGACGCACGGTGAGCCAAGCGTCCTCCTATGCTGCCATCTCTGTATTCCTGAAGATATGTTTAAGTATAAAATAATCCACATTGGATTTAGAAGATGTATTCATTTTATTTGTATTACTTTGATTCTTTCTGTTTGTTGAGATTAAAAATAAAATTTATATATGTATTTTAAGTGTGCACTATGATAATGAATATAATTTTATGACATACTTTTATCTGTTTCTTTGTTAAGAGACCCACTTCATTTATTTTTTGAATGATGGTTTATAATTTTATTTTGTTAAAAGTGACATATATATATGTATATATACAGTGGTGTATGTTAAAGTGGCATATGTAGGGAAAGACAGACAGAGACAGAAAGATAGAGAGACAGAGAATGCTCTTTGGTATAAAGTATTTAATTATAATTAAATGTATTACACATAGCATTTATGTATTTCAAATTTTGTGCTTTCTTGTCAACATTTTTCTGTTTAATTTTTTGTTTCATGTGAACATGTTATGTTATAGATCCAATATGCTTTTCTTATAACCTACATATGATTTTTATTAATAACCAAATATTGCAAAATTAATATTAATTTCATTTATTTATTTTTCCTTTTAAAATTTAATTTTAAGTTTAAATTTTAGTTAGTTAACATACAGTGCGATATTAGTTTCAGGAGTAGAATTCAATGATTCATCACTTACATACAACACCCATTGCTACTCACAAGTACCCTCTTTAGTAAACATCACCCATCTAGATCATCCCCCACCTCCCTCCATTGACATGTAGTTTGTTCTCTATCACTATGAGTATCTTGTGGTTTGTTTCCCTCTCTTCACTTCTTCGCCTTCTCATATGTTCATCTACGTTGTTTCTTTAATTCCACATGTGAGTAAAATCATACAGTATTTTTCTCTTCCTTTCTTTAACTGATTTATTTTGCTTAGCATGATATATTCTAGCTACATCCACGCTATGCTAATGGCAAGATTAGCCACCATAAAGAATGATATCTTGCTATTAGCATAGCTTAGCAAAATAAGTACACACACACACACACACACACACACGCATACATATATGCCACAATTCTTTTTCCATTCATCAGTTGATGGACATTTGGGTTCCCTCCATAGTCTGGCTATTATTGATAATGTTGCTGTAAACATTAAGGTGCATGTACCCCTTCAAAACTGTATTTTTGTATCTTTTGGCTAAAATTCTAGTAGTGTACATGTCTCACATTTAGGTTTTTCATCCATTTGGAATTTATTTTTGTGTATGGTGTAAGAAAGTTGTCCAATTACATTCTGCATGTTGTTGTCCAGTTTTTCCAGCACCATTTGCTAAAGTGATTGTCTTTCTTTTCATTGGATATTCTTTCCTGCTTTGTCAAATACTAGTTGGCCATTTATTTGTGTTCCTTTCTGGGTTCTCTATTCTGCTCCATTGATCTATGTGTCTGTTTTCATGCAAATACCATATTGTCTTGATGATTACAGCTTTGTAATATAGCTTGAAAATCAGAATTGTGTTGCCTCCAGCTTTGGTTGTAAAAATTGCTTTGGCTATTCAGGGTCATTTCTGTTTCCATACAAATTTTAGAATTGTTTGTTCTAGCTCTGGAAAGAATTCTGGTATTATTTTGATAGGATTTGCAGTGAATATGTAGATTGCTTTGGGTAGTATAGATTTTTTAACATTTGTTCTTCCAATCCATGAGTATGGAATGTTTTTCCCTTTTATTTGTGACTACCTCATTTTCTTTCATAAGCTTTTTATCATTTTCTATGAATGTATTTTTCATGTCTTTGGTTATGCTTATCCCTACGTATTTTATGGTGTTTAGCGCAATCATAAATGGAAACAATTTCTCTTTCTACTGCTTCATTATTGGTGTATAGAAATGCACTGATTTCTGGACATTGATTTTATATCTTGAAACTTTGCTGAGTTCGTGCATCAGTTCTAGCAGTATTTTGATGCGGTCTTTTGGGTTTTCCACATAGGGTATCATGTCCTCTGTGAAGAGTGAAATTTTGATTCCCTCCTGCCATTTGGGATACATTTTATTTCTTTTTGTTGTCTGATTGCTGAAGCTAGGAATTCCAACACTATGTTGAATGACAGTGGTGATAATGGACATCCCTGTTGTGTTCCTGAATTTATGGGGACAGTTCTCACTTCTTCTCCAATGAGGATTATATGCTATGGGACTTTCATATATGGCCTTTATGATCTTGAAATATGTTCCTTCTAACCCTGCTTTCTTGAGGGTTTTTATCAAAAAAAGTTGCTGTATAAAGCTTTTTCTGCATCTATTTGAGATGGTCATGTGGTTCTTATCATTTCTTTTATTACATGATGTATAACATTGACTTGTGGATATTGGACGAGTGCTGGATCCCAGGAATAAATCTCATTTGTTTGTGGTAAATAATTCCTTTAATATATTGTTGGATCTAGTTTGCTAGTATCTTGTTGAGAATTTTTCCATCCATGTTCTTCCTGGAAATTGGTCTGTAGTTCATTTTAGTGAGGCTTTTTTGTGGTTTGGGAATCAACATAGTGCTGGCCTTGTAGAATGAGTTTGGGAGTTTTCCTTCCACTTCTATTTTTTGGAACAGCTTCAAAAGAATTGGCATTAAGTCTTCTTTAAATGTTTGGTAGAATTTACCTGGAAAGCCATCTGGCCCTAGACTTTTTTTTGTTGTTGTTGGGAGATTTTTGATTACTTATTCAGTGTTATTACTTGTTATAGGTCTGTTCAAATTTTCTATTTCTTTCTGTTTCAGTGTCAGTACTTTATACGTGTCTACAAATTTGTCTGTTTCTTCAAGATTGTCCATAATTGTTTGTATTACTGTGGTGTTAGTTGTAATTTCTCATTTTTCATTTGTTATTTTATTTATTTGAGTAATTTCCTTTTTCTTTTTGATCAATCTTACTAGGTGATTATCAATTATGTTAATTCTTTCAATTAATCAGCTCCTTCTATCATTGATCTTTACCTCTGTTTTTTTTTTTTTTTTGATATTATTGTTTCCTGCTCTAATTTTTATTATTTACTGATTTCTGCTGGTTTTGGGGGCTTTATTTTCTGTTTTCTATTTTTCCAGCTCTTTCAGGTGTAAGGCTAGGTTGTGTATTTGAGAACTTTCTTCCTTCTTTAGGGGGACCTGGATTGCTACATACTTCCCTTTTATGAACAAAAATGCTGCATCTGAGAGGTTTTGAGATGTCATGTTTTCATTTTTGTGGGTGTCCATGTGCTTTTCAATTTCCTCTTTAATTTCTTGGTTAATCAATTAATTATTTAGTATGATGTTCTTCTTTAGTCTCCAAATATTTATGCTGTTTCCAAATTTTTTCTTGTGGTTTATTTTGAGTTTCATAGCATTGTGGTCTAAAAATATGTAAGGTATGATCTCAATCTTTTTGTACTTGTTGAGGTCTGATTTGTGACCCAGTATGTTCCATGTGCACTTGAGAAGAATGTGTATCTGGTGTTTTAGGATGAAATATTCTGCACATATTGATTAACTCCATCTGGTCCAGTGTATCATTCAAAGCCATTGTTTTCTTATTGATTTTTTTGCTTAGATGATCTGTCCATTGATATGAACTATGATACTCACAAAAATGATAACTTTAAATATAATGCTAAAGCAAATTTTTGTCTACATAAAAAAAAGTAAGTTTAGTACTTTAAATAAATATAACAAAAGAGATTTTTGACAATAAGGCCAGTTAGTGTGTATTAAATATATTCACGTTTATGGAATGAAAGAAAAAAAACTGAATAAGTATTTATAAAAAGGAAAAATGGGAGCACCTGGGTCACTCAGTTGGTTAAGTGCCCAACTCTTGATTTTGTCTCATTATTCCTGGGATGTGGAATCCATCCCCTCATCCAACAGAACTCACTTTAGACTCTTTCTCAATCTCTCTCTCTCTCTCCCTCCCTCTCTATCTCTCTCTCCGACTCTCTATCCTGCTTGCTTATATATATATATATATATATATATATATATATATATATATGTATTTGAGCTATTGCTTATTTTTGAAATAATAGATATATATTTTCAATATTGCAAGGGAAAAAGGGGAATGACAGTATATCTCAATTCAATGCAATGCTAAGGAAAATGTACAGAAGTAATAAAATTGAAGGTAAAAATAAATTTGTATAGTCAAAATAAGAGGGAGGAGGAGTTAAGATGGCAGAGTACTAAGGGGATCCTGGGCTTATCTCTTCCATCCAGCACAACAAGATTGATATCAAACCATTTTGGACACCTCAGAAATCAATCTGAGGATCAATGGTACAATCTGCACAATTTGAGGGACAGAACTAGCCACATATGTGGTGTGAAGAGATGAATTGGAGAAGAGAGGAGTTCAGTGCCACAGAGGGCAGGGAGCCACTTTCTTAGGAGAAAGTCAGAGGAGAAGAGAGCAGTGCATTGGGTTTGTGCAAGAAAGAACTCCTCCTGAAAGAAGTTAGAAAGAGTAAGACCATTCGCTGGGGACTGCAGAAGAAAACTGTTCCCCAAAACCATTGGTGGGGGGAAAAGAAGATTTCAATACCATTAGTGTTTTGTTGTTGTTTTGTATTTTTTGTTTGTTTTTTTTGTTTTTCTTTTTATAAACAGTGGAACACAGAGTCTGAAGTTTCAGTGGTAAACCCCTGCTGGTGCTCTGGTTAAGAAGCAGGGCTGAGCCCCAGGAGTGGGCAGTGTTTTTGGAGAATCTCCTGGGTCACACAAGAAGAAGTGGTTCCCCTACTTTGAGTGAAGTTGGGTTAGTGATCTCTCTGCTGAGAAAAGACCAGGTGGGCACCATAACCACAATGTGCCCTCATATAGGAACAAAGATGCTAGCTAAGGGCAATGAGCTCTGGTGCTGTGTGTTGTGATTTAACATTAACTCAGAGCTTCTGCCAATGTGCAGTGGTGCAACTGTTTCCTGGAGCAAACTGGCCCTGACCACAATGTGGGAAGATACTCCCTGAGAAGAACACTGTGGGTCCTAACCTCAGGGGTCTCTGAAGTGGTTTTTGAAATACATTTGTGCCATAGATAACACTCTAGAGAGTGGCACCACCTGGCAGACTGACAGCTCAGACACAGACAGGGAAAGACAAGGAACTGACTGAAGCAGAGGACACAGGAAGGGTGACTGATCCAGTGTCTGTGAGGGTGCAAACGTCCCCTGCCCACACTGCTGTGAAGACTAGAGAGTGGGGAGAAACCATTTTCATGATTAGTGCACCAACACTAATTGACCCCAGTGAGTTAAACTGTGCTTTAGGTGGATAATGGAGTCGGTTTACACCAAACCCCACCCCCTTTGCCCTCCAAGCATATCTCCACTAGTGTAAGTCAGCCTGAGAATCAGAGCAGCAGACCCCTTATCCAGAAGACCAACATATATCCCTTCCATGAGCTTAGTATACTGACCATAGACTGTTGCTAAGTTTCAGCTCTAGGGGAAGCTGAATCTAGCTTCACTTGGATTTGTTTGTTTATTCATTTTATTTTGTAGTTGTTACTGCATCTGTTTTATTTTTGTTGTAGTGTTTTTTCTTCTTTTCTTTTAGTTTCTTGATACAGAAAGAGTAAACTAAAAATATCATTTTATTTTGTTTTATTTTTTTCATGTTTTAAATTTTAACTCTTATTTTTTCCCTTCTTTTCATTTTCCCTTTTTTTCTATCAACCTTCTCTTACCATAGTCTGCTTGTTATACACCTAGAATCTAACTTGCTGTATTTGATTTTTTTTTTAATTTTTTTTTTCAACGTTTATTTATTTTTGGGACAGAGAGACAGCATGAACGGGGGAGGGGCAGAGAGAGAGGGAGACACAGAATCGGAAACAGGCTCCAGGCTCTGAGCCATCAGCCCAGAGCCCGACGCGGGGCTCGAACTCACGGACCGCGAGATCGTGACCTGGCTGAAGTCGGACACTTAACCGACTGCGCCACCCAGGCGCCCCGATTTTAAAAATATTGTTATTATTATTGTTTTTGGTTTTCTTCCTCCAAAATGGAAAGTCAAAAGATTCACCTCAAAATAAAAAACAGATAGAAATGACAGCCAGAGATTGTCAACGAATATATAAGTAAGATGTCTGAACTAGAATTTAATACAATGATTATAAGGATACTAGTTGGGCTTAAAGAAAACATAGAAGACACCAGAGAATCCATTTCTACAGAGATAGAAGAACTAAAATCTAGTCAGGCTGAAATTTAAAATGCTACAACCAAGATGTAAACCCAATTGAAGGCCATAAAAAAAGGATGAATGAAACAAAAGAGCAAATTAGTGCTGTTTAAGATAAAAATATGGGATAATGAAGGTGAAAAGAAGAGAAAAACAACAGGCAAGAAGGCAGACTTAGGAAACTAAGCAATTTATTAAAACATAATAGTCATATCATAGGAGTCACAGGATATAAAGCCAACAGAAGTCTGTTGAATTTCTATAGACCAATAATAAAACAACAAAAACAAGAATCAAAAGAATTGATTCCATTTGCAATTTCACCAAAAACAATAAGATACTAAGAATAAACTTAAATAAATAGGCAAAAGATTGATATTCCAAAAGCAATAGAACACTTATGAAAGAAATTGAAGAGGAAACACACACACACACACACACCGATAAAAAAGCATTCCATGCTTATGGATTTGAAGAACAAACATTGTTAAAATGTCTATACTACCCAAAGCAATCTACACATTTAATGCAATCCCTATCAAATTACCACAGCAATTTTTGCAAAGCTAGAACAAACAGTCCTAAAATTTGTATGGAACCAAAAAGGTCTCTAATAGGTAAAACAATCCTGAAAAAGAACAACAAAACCTAAGGCTTCACAATTCCACATTTCAAGCTATATTACAAAGCTGTAATCATAAAGACAATGTAGTACTGCCACAAAAATACCCATATATCAATGGAACAGAATAGAAAGCCCAGAATTGGACCCACAACTATATGGTCAACTCATCTTCAATAAAGCAGGAAAGAATCTCCAATGGAAAAAAGATGGTTTCATGAACAAATTATGTTGGGAAAACTGGATAGTGATGTTCAGAAGAATTAAACTGGAGCACTTTCCTATAACATATGCAGAAATAAATTTAAAATGGATGAAATTCCTAAATGTGCAAAAGGAACCATCAAAATCCTAGAGGAGAACACAGAAAGAAATATCTTTCACATTTATAATACACTAGAGTGTATTATGATAAGCAAAATAAGTCAATCAGAGAAAGAAAAACATCATATGATTTCAATCATATGTAGAATTTAAGAAACAAAACACATGAATATAGGGGAAGGGAAACAAAAATTAGATAAAAACAGAGACAGCAACAAACCATAAGGTACTCTTTTTAAAATTTTTTTTAATGTTTATTTTTGAGACAGAGCGAGACAGAGCATGAATGGGGGAGGGTCAGAGAGAGGGAGACACAGCATCTGAAACAGGCTCCAGGCTCTGAGCTGTCAGCACAGAGCCTGACACGGGGCTCGAACTCATAGACTGCAAGATCATGACCTGAGCCAAAGTCGGCCACTGAACCAACTGAGCCACCCAGGCGCCCCCATAAGGTACTTTTAAATACAGAGAACAAACTGAGAATTACTGATGGGGTGTTGGATAGGGGGATGGGATAAATGGGTGATGGACATTAGGAAGGGCACATGTTGGGATGAGCACTGGGTGTTATATGTAAGTGATGAATCACTAAATTCTATTCTTGAAATCATTATTTCACTGTATGTTAACTAGCTTGCATTTAAATTCAAATAAGAAAGAAAGAAAGAAGAAAAAAAGAAAGAAAGAAAGAAATATCAACTGCCTATTTACTATTATCTATGCTCAAGTAATTTTGCAACCAATATTTTTTATTTCTAGTCTTCACCCAACTTTTTAAACCAATTTATTTACATGTGCAATATGTATTTATTTTCTAGTTTATATATTTGGGAGTTAATTTAGTGATACATTGTACAGGATTTCTTTCTACATCCAAACATGTGTTAAATTGATTTCTTTTCTAAAGGTTTAGATATTTATTTATTTTTTATTTATTTATTTGATTTCATGCTTAATGTGGAGCTTGAACTCATGACCCTGATATCTAAAGTTAGATGCTCTACTGACTAAGTCAGCCAGGAGTCCCTAAGAGTTTAGGTTTTTATTTAGTTTTTTTTAAAGTTTTATTTATTTATTTTGAGAGAGAGCACAACTGGGGTAGCGACAGAGAGAGAGGGAGACAGAATCCCAACCAGCACAGAGCCCGATGCTCGGCTTGATCTCACAAACCGTGAAATCATGACCTGAGCCAAAATTAAGAGTTAGATGCTTTGCTGACTTAGTCATGCAGGTGCCCCAAAGTTTAGGTTTTAAATGACTTATCCTCCCTTTCCTGTGTCCACACTGTTGCCCTCAGTACAGAAATAATTTTCCCTTGTCTACATGCCTCCATGCCCCCGTGTTGATGAAAAATTTTATTTCATTTGTCCTTTATAGGTAATCTGCATTTGGGTATGTATTTTAAATGTATGCTTTATCTATTAGGTTTTAAACAGATAGATATAGAGATAGAGATAAAAATTAAAGTATATATTTATATATACATATATATTGTTCTACATTTTTTTTCAAAATCTTTAAAAGTTTCTGCACTGCAAAGGAAAAAAATCAACAAAACTAAAAGGCAGCTGATGGAATGGGAAATGATATTTTCAAATGACATATCTGATATAGGGCTAGTATCCAAAATCTATAAAGAACTCACCAAATGTCACACCCAAAAAAACAAATAAGCCAGTGAAGAAATGGGCAGAAGACATGAATAGACACTTTTCTAAAGAAGACATCCAGATGGCCAACAGGCACATGAAAAGATGCTCAACGTCACTCCTCATCAGGGAAATACCAACCAAAACCACACTGAGATACCATCTCACGCTGGTCAGAGTGGCTAAAATGAACAAATCAGGAAACTAAAGATGCTGGAGAAGATGTGGAGAAACGGGAACCCTATTGCACTGTTGGTGGGAATGCAAACTGGTGCAGCCGCTCTGGAAAACAGTGTGGAGGTTCCTCAAAAAATTGAAAATAGATCTACCCTATGACCCAGAAATAGTACTGCTAGGAATTTACCCAAGGGATACAGGAGTGTTGACGCATAGGGACACTTGTACCCCAATGTTTATAGCAGGAGTTTCCACAATGGCCAAATTATGGAAAAAGCCTAAATGTCCATCAACTGGCAAATAAAGAAGATTTGGTCTATATTTACAATGGAATACTACTTGGCAATGAGAAAGAATGAAATCTGGCCTTTTGTAGCAATGTGGATGGAACTGGAGAGTGTTATGCTAAGTGAAATAAATCAGGCAGAGAAGGAGAGATACCATATATTTTCACTCATAGGTGGATTCTGAGAAACTCAGCAGAGGACCAGGGAGGAGGAGAAGGGGGAAAAAAAGGTTACAGAGAGGGAAGGAGGCATACCATAAGAGACTCTTAAAAACTGAGAACAAACTGAGGATTGATGGGGGCTGGGAGGGAGGCGAAAGTGGGTGGTGGGCATTGAGGAGGGCACCTTTTGGGATGAGCACTGGGTGTTGAATGGAAACCAATTTGACAATAAATTTCATAAAAATAAATAAATAAATAAGTAAATAAATAAATAAATAAATAAATAAGGCATTAGGGCCTCTAAACACACAAACACACAAAATCTCACCAATGATTTCTTTAAATATCATTTATCTAGCATGATTTCAATTCCTTTATATATGCCACAAAGTAGTATGTACACTCACGTACACACACACACACACACACAAAAGATACATAATTATATAAACATTGATGTCTTGCTTTATCAACATTTTTTTGAAAAACAATTTTTGTGTGTTTATAAATGTTAAAATACTATTTGTTCTATGACAAACTCATCTCAAAATATCAGGAATTTTGAAAACTATGCTAAGTGAAACTTCAGTAATTAACTGCTCTTATAGGTGCTGTATATTTTCACTCATATTTATTTAAAAAAATAAACAACAGGGGTGCCTTGGGTGTTAGTCTGTTAAGTGTCCAACCCTTGATCTTGGCTCAGGTCATGATCTCACCATTTATGGGTTTGAACGGTGGCTCTGTGCTGACAGCATGGAACTGGTTGTAATTCTCTCTCTCTTTCTGTGTGCCCCTATTCAACTTGTGCCGTCTCTAAATAAACATATAAATACAAATTCAAAAAATTAAATAAATAATATATTAAACTTAATAAACTCAAAATATAAATCAAGAAATTTGTAAAAGTTTGACAACAGTCTATGAAAACTAGGAAGAACATGGAAATTAAAATATATATATGTAATAAAAATTTGATAAATAAAGCAATTATGTAAGACAGATAAGGCATTCTTAGAATTTCTAATAAATACATATTTTTAAAAAGTATCTGGTAAAAATATCTGATGGTATTCACACACACACACACACACACACACACAATTAATTAATTAATTAGTTAAATAAAATAAGTACCCACCAACAAAAATCACACTGGAAGAGCTCTGGAGAACAAAGAGACTACCAAAAGTAATTAGAGCACAAAAACTGAGGACGAAACTATAGAAAAGCATACCAACCATTTTTGTCTGTGTTTTCCAAACCCTTAACCTGGTATGACTCAGTTCCAGAAAGTATTCCCTTGGTCATTACTTTCCTCACAAGGAAAAAGGGGATCAGGGGACAATAGCCTTTTCCATGAAGGACTCTAGCAATGTTGCCACTTCCTTTGACACTTGCAGCTTTGGTAAACAAGATCCCCCATAATCTATGCCTGTGCTGACTTCAGCTATTGGAGATATGCAAAGCAATGCCACTGTGGCCCCATAGAGACCCAAGCACTGCAATTTACTTACATCATGACTTCGTGCTGATCCACAAGTGAAAGTATTTCCCACAGAGGGAAGTCCTTAAAACTTGAAAAAGATGACTACTCTTTCAAATAATCAGACATAACCATAAGTCTATAAAGAAAAAAAATCAAGGAAACATGTCACCACCTAAGAAACATAATGAATTAGCTAAAATAGGGATGTATAACATAACTATCAAATTTAAAAACAACCATTTATTATTACTTTTTTTGTTTGTTTATTTGTTTGAAAGAGAGAAAGAGAGAGAGAGAGAGTGAAAATGGGGGAGAGGGGCAAAGGGAAAGAGAGAGAATCTAAAGCATGCTCCACATTCAGTGTGGATCCCAATATGGGGCTGGATTCCACAACCCTGGGATCATGACCTGAGCCAAAAATCAAGAGTTGGACACTCAACTGAATAAACATCTAGGCACCCATCAACAATTGTTTTAATGAAAATTAGTAAGATATAAAGGTTTAGAGATAGACGAGTCAATAAAATCAGGAAAATGATACATAGACAAGATGTTAAGTTCAACAAAAGGATAGAAATCTTAAAAAAAGAAACTACAGAAATTCTGTAGTTGAGGAATACAATGTATGAAGTGAAAAGTACAATACAATGATTCACACTTGAGTAAGCAGGAGAAGGAACCTGTGAACATGAAGGCAAGTCATTTGAAACTATCTATGCAGAGTAGGAAAAAATTAAATAAATTTGAAGAATAGAGGAGATAAGGAGCAACATCAAGAAAGCTAACAGTAGTTTTATGGGAATCTGAAAAAAGAGAAGAGAGATTTAAAAAAAAAAGGAACAGAAAGATTTTTAAAAACATAATAATATTGGCTGAAAACTTTCCAAATTTTTGTAAGGAAATGGACATCCCAATTCTTAAAGTACTAAAGTCCCCCAAAATAGGATTAAAACAAATTAGAATAAAATAAGAAATATTATAATCCCAAGCTTAATATCGACAAGGAAAAGGAAATTTTCAATGTCACCAAAGAAAAATAAATAATCACAAATATGAGAAACCCATAGGCTATTGTCAGATATGTTAGCATTCCTTTACAGGTAGAGGGGAGAAGGAAATAATATTTTTGAAATATTGAAAAAATATATGTTAAACAAAATATTCTACCTGCCAAAATTATATTTTAAATATATATAAGAGATAAAGTCTTTCCCAGACCAACCAAGATAAACTCAGAAAGCTTATCACCACTAGACCTGCTTTACCAGAAATTCTTAAAGAAGCTCTTGAAGGGGCTACTGGCTGGCTCATCTGGTAAAAGATGCAATTCTTGATCTCAGGGTCATGAGTTCAAGCCCTATGTTGGGCGTGGAGACTATTTAAAAAAATAAAATAAAATAAAATAAAATAAAATAAAATAAAATAAAGAACCTCTTCAGTTTGAAGGAAAAAGATGAAAAAGAGCAGCAGGAAAGCATATGGAAACATAAATCTCTCTCATAAAGGTAAATATATAGATAAATACAAAATAATTAACACTATGAAGATAATGTAAGAATTACTTTTAATCCATATATAAAAGTTAAAAGGTAAAATTTTGTTCATTTATACATAATATAAAAAGAAGCAAATTCTCATTATAAGAAAACAAAATGTGTGGGCCGAGTAAAATATGGAGAATTTTATACAATTAAAGTTAAGTTTTTATAAACTTAAAATTAATGGTTATACCTATAAAACTCTTTCCATAATCTTTGTAACCTAAAGTACACAAAAAAGTAATTAATATACACACACAAAAGAGGAAAAAAATCAAGGCAAATCATAGGCAGAAAATAATTTAAAAATGGCAATAGTAAGACCTCACCTATCAATAACTACTTTAAATGTAAACTATATTCACTAATTAAAGGCATAGAGTAGAGAGGAAGAGGCAGAGTAGTAGGAGGTCCCTAGGCTTCCATCATCCCTCGAACACAACAAGATAAATATGAAATTATTCTGAATGACCAATAAATAGATCTGAGGACTGACAGAACTAGAGGAAGAGAGGAGGAAAGTAGGAGGTACACAGACAAGGCTTTGGGGAGAAACGGATTGCAGGTGCTGCAAAGGTGAAGGGACTGTGGTCACAGATATAGGAGGGAGGGAGGAAGAGAGAGAGAGAGAGAGACAAGTTCACAGGGCATCACACAACAAAATAATTATTCCCTGGAGCCATTGACTGAGGAAATGAGAGGGACTTATTTTTGTAAATTTTTATAAGCAGCTGTGGCTGATGTGGAACCCCGAGGGCACTGCAGTGCTCCTGTGGAGTTAGACCAGGGGCAGACTATGCAATCTGAGGATGCCCTGGGATAAACTGGTAGAGATGGTTCCCCCTTCTTGGAGAGCAACTGGAGAGGTGGCATTGCTTCTTTGGGGACAAAAGAGCAAGCTGGTGCCATTTCCTTCCCCTGCCCTTAGTGTAGGTCCTGAGTCATCTGTCCAGGGTGGAAAACTCGACACTGGCTCTTTGCTGCACTTTAATCCAACTCCACACTTCTGAGATTTGGTGCAACTGCCCTTCTGGGACAAAACTGCATCATTCCCAGCATGGAGAGACCCTCCCTCAGAGAACAAGGGTGGGTCGCTCCCATGCCACGTCCTAATCTTTGGAGTTTTAAAACTCAACTGACCTGCCTGGTATAGACCCCAACGTGCACTGTGCTGCCTGTTTGGCAGATGGCTTAGACACAGAGAGGGTGAAGGCAGGTATCCAAGGGACACCTGGGGCACATGAGAGGAGTGTTAATTCCTCTGGAAGGATTTCCCAGACAGTAGAAGGTGCAAACTCCCTTATCTATGCACTAGAGGGCTGGCTGGCTCCGTTTGTCTCTCCCATTCCTTAGGATAAATTAACTTTGATAAGCAGCACAGCACCAACAGTGACTGCCTAAACCCTGTGCATTAAGCCCTACACACATGTGCCATGTTAGTGCTGCTTTTCTCCAGTAAGTGTGCCTGAAAACCAGAGCAGTGAGCACCATCTCCAGAAGACTAACACAAACCCCCATGCATGCACCACCTCTACTTACCATAGAGTCCTGAAAAACATCAGCTCTAGTGGAAATAGCATCAGATCTCTTTTAACAAGCAGACCAGAGCACACATATTTAAAACTCACCACACTCTGACCAGTTTCAAAACATTCCATATTGGATGAGGGAAAAAGCAACCAAAACACAGCCTTAGACTGCACACAGGATACATGAGAAACAGTTCCTAAAGTGCCAGGGCTTGGGTATTATGTGACTTATTCTTGATAAAACCATTACTCTTTAGCAGGAAACATAACAGGTTTTCCTAACACAAAGAAGAATAGAGGGCTAGATAAAAATGCCACGGTGGAGAAATTCTTCCCCAAATAAAGAACAACAAAAGTCACAGCCAGGGATCTAATCATAACTGATCTAAGTCCTATGCCTGATCCAGAATTTAACTCAATAGTAACTCAATAATCATAAGGATACTAGCTGGGTTTCAGAATAGCATTGAAGACGCCAAAGAGTCCATGACCACAGAGATAAAAGACTTAAAAAGTAGTCAGGCTGAACTAAGAAAACCCACAACAACCGAGATTTAAAATTTACTGGATGTAGTGACCACAAGGATAGAAGTAGAGGAACAAATAAGTGATGGAGAAGACAAAATTATGGGAAATAATGAAACTGAAAAGAAAAGGGAAATTAAAAGGTTACAAAAGTAGTCTTACAGAAATCTGTGATTCCATGAAGTGTGTTAACACTTGTATCATAGGTGTCCCAGAAGAAGAGAGGGAAAGGGGACAGAATGTTGGTGTGAGAAAATTGTAGCTGAAAACTTCTATAATCTGGGGACAGAAGACATTCAAATCCAGGATACACAGAGAACTCCCATCAAAATGAGTAAAAGCAGGCCAATACCCAGACATACCACAGTTAAATTTGCAAAGTACAGGGATAATGAAAAATCCTAAAAGATGCAAGACAATAGAAATCCCTAACTTACGAGGGAAGACACATAAGTTAGAAGCAGATGTCTCCAAAGAAACATTGCAAGCAAGAGTGGCATGAAGCACCCAATGTGCTTCATGAAAAAACTCTGAAGCCAAAAATACTCTACCCAGTAAGGCCATTGTTCAAAATAGAAGGAGAGAAAGAGTTTCCTAGACAAACAAATACTAAAGGGGATGTTAATCACTATAGCAGCCCTGCAAGAAATATTAAAAAAAACACTTTGGGAATGAAAGACCAAAAGTTAAAAAGACTGGAAAGGAACAGAAAACTTTTCCAGCAACATTGATTTAACAAGTAATATATGTCACTAAATATCTATCAATAATTGTTATGAATGAAAATGGATTATTTTCTGCAATCAAAAGACATAGAGTGTAAGAATGGATTAAAAAAATCTATATACTGCCTACAAGAGACTCATTTTGGATTAAAGACACCTGCAGATCAAAAGTGAGAAGATGGAGAACCATTCATCATGCTAATCAGCATCAAAAGAAAGACAAGTAGCCATATTTATATTAGACACAGTAGACTTTAAACCCAAGACAGTAATAAGAGATGAAGGGCACTATATCACAATAAAGGGGTCTATCCAACAAGATATAACAACTGTAAATATCGATGCACCCAAAATTGAATCATTTGAATGTCAAAATCAATTAATAACAAACATAAAGAAACTCAATAATACTAATACAATATTATAGGGACTTTAGCACCCCTTTTACAGCAATGGAGAAACCATCTAGGTGGAAAATCAACAAGGAAACAAAGGTTTTGAGTGACATACTGGACCACATGGACTTAAAAGATACATTTAGGACATTTAATCATAAAGAAGGAAAAAATATTCTTTTTTTGAGTGTACATGGGACATTCTCCAGAATGTATCACATACTAGGTCACAAATCAGACCTCAACAAGTACAAAAATATTAATATCAGACCATGCATATTTTCCAGCCACAATATTATGACACTTGAAATCAACCAAGAGAAAAAAAAAATTGGAAGATCACAAATACATGGAAGGTAAATAACACCTTACTAAGGAATTACTAGGTGCCTAGGAAATTAAGAAATAAAAATACACGCAAAAAAATAAAACTAGAAACATGATAGTCTAAAACTTTTTGGATGTATCAAAAGCGAACATAGGAAGAAAGTACATATCGATACAGACCTACCTCCAGAAGCAAGGAAAATCTCAAATTTGCAACCTAACCTTACAGCTTCAGGACTTAGAAAAACAACAACAACAACAACAACAACAACAACAACAACAACAGTAGAATAGATCAATGAAAGCAGGAGCTGGTTCTTTGAAAAAAATAATAAAATTGATAGCTCCCTAGCTGTAATTATCAAAAAGAAAAGAGAAATGACTCAAAGTAGTTAAAATCATGAATGAGAGAGATCACAACCAACACCACAGAAAAACAAGTATAAGAGAAAATTATGAAACATTGAGCGTCGATAAAATTGGCTAACTGGAAGAAATGAATAAATTCCTAGAAATATATAACCTACCAAAACTGAAACAGGAAGTCATGGAAAACTTGAAAAGACCCATAACCAGGAAAGAAATTAAATCAGCAATCAATAACCTCCTAATAAACCTCCTAATAAATTTCAGGGCCAGACAGATTCCCAGGGGAATTCAACCAAACATATAAAGAGTAGTATCTATTCTTCTCAATAAAACTGTCTCCAAAATACATACATACATACATACATACATATATACATACATACATACATACATATATAAATACATAAATACATAAGTATAAAAAAAGTAAAGAAAAATAAATCAAAGGAAAACATCAAAACTCATTTTATGTGCAGTATTATGTTGATTCCAAAGTCAGGCAAAGACCCCACTAAAAGAGACAATTACTAGGGCACCTGGGTTGCTCAATCGGTTAAGTGTCTGACTTTGGCTTAGGTCAGGATCTCACAGTTTGTGAGTTCAAGCCCCACATTGGGCTTTGTGCTCACAGCTCAGAGCCTGGACCCTGCTTTGGATTCTGTGTCTCCTTCTCTTTCTGCCCCTCCTCCACTCATGCTCTGTCTCTCTCTCAAAAATAAATAAGTATTAAAAATATTAAAAGAATTGTTGGCTAATATCACTAATGAACATAGATGTAAAAAAATCTCCATAAAATACTAGCAAATCATATTGAACAGAGAACATTAAAAACATCATTCACACAAGTGGGATATAATTCTTCGTTCCAAGAGGGGTTCAATATTTACAAATCAATCAATGTGGTACACAACATTAATTAAAAAAAAACGATAAGAACCATATGATCCTCTAAACAGGTGCAGAAACAGCATTTGACAAAGTACATAATACGTTCTTGATAAAACAAACAAGCAAACAAAAAAACCCTCAACAAGTAGGAATAGACAAAACATACCTTAACATCACAAAGAGCATACATGAAAAACACACAACTAATATCATCCTTAATAGGGAAAAAATGAGAGTTTTTCTTCTATGGTTAGGAATAAGACAGGAGTGTCTACTGTCACCAGTTATTTAATATAGTACTGGAAGTCCTAGCTTCAGCATTCAGACAACAAAAAGAAATAAAATCCATGCATATTTGCAAGGAAGAAGTCAAACTATCACTATTTGCACACAACATGACACTCGGTGCAGAAAATCTCAATGAGCTCACCAAAAGAATGGCTAAAACTTATACATGAATTCAGCAAAATTCCAGGATGCAAAATAAATGTACAGAAATCGGATCCGTTTCTATACACCAATAATGAAGCAGCAGAAATAGGAACCAAGGAATCAATACCATTGTCAATTGCACCAAAAACAAAAACAAAAACAAAACATAAGAAATCTAAGAATAAACCTAACATAGCAGGTAAGGGATCTGTATACCTAAAACTATAAAACACTAATGAAAGATATTAAAGATGACACCAAGAAATGGAAAATAATACCATGTTCATGGATTGGAAGAAAAATATTGTTAAATGTCTATACTACCCAAAGCAATTGCCACATGTAGTGAAATCCTGATCATATTGCAACCAGCATTTTTCACAGATCTAGAAGAAATAATCCTAAAGTTTGCATGGGACTACAAAAGACCCCAAATAGCCAAAGAAATCTTGAAAAAGTAAACAAACCAGGAGACAGCACAATTCCAGACCTCAAGTTATATTACAAAGCTGTAGGGATCAAGACAGTATGGTAATGGCAGAAAAACAGATACATATATCATTGGAAGAGAAGAGACAACATATAAATGGACCCACACCTATATAGTCAACTAATTTTCAACAAAGTAGAAAAGAATATCCGATGGAAAATAAGACAGTCTCTTCAACAAATGGTGTTGGAAAAACTGGGCAGTAACATGTAAAAGAATGAAATTGGACAACTTTCTTATACCATACACAAAAATAATTAAAAATGTATGAAAGAACTAAATGTGACATAGGGAACCATCATAATCCTGTAGAACATTGTCAGTAACCTCTTTGACATTATCCATAGCAACTTCTTACTAGATACATCTCTGAAGGCTTCAGAAACAAAAGAAAAAAAAAGACCTATTGGGACTTCATCAAAATACAAAGCTTCTTCAGAGCAAAGGAAACCTTCAACAAAACTAAAAAACAACCTATGGAATGGGGGGAAAATATTAACAAATGACATATCTGATAAAGGGTTAGTGTCCCAAATCTATTAAAAAAACTTATCAAACTCAACATCCCAAAACCAAATAACCCAGTTAAAAAAAATGGGCAGAAGACATGAATATACATTTTTTTTCCAAAGAAGGTATAATAATAGCCAATAGACACATGAAAAGATCCTCAATGCCACTTATCATAAGGAAATTTCAAATAAAAAATGCAATGAGTTATTATGGCATACCTGTCAGAATGGCTAAAATTAATAACACTGGACACAACAGATGTAGGTGAGGATGAGGAGAAAGGGGTACCCTCTCGCACTGTTGGTGAGAATAAAAACTGATGCAGCCACTCTGAAGTCTCTCAAAAGGTTAAATATGGAATTACCCTAAGACCCAGCAATTTCTCTTCTAGGTATTTACTTAAAGGATACAAACATATTCATTTGAAAGGTACATGCATACTGAAGTGTGTAGCAACATTATCAACAATAGCCAAATTATGGAGAATGGCCAAATTCCCATCCAGTAATGAATGGATAAAGAAGTTGTAGTATATATGCAATGGAATATTACTAATCCATAAAAGAGATTAAAATCTTCCTATTTACAATGACGTGGATGGAGCTAGAGAATATTATGCAGCAAAATAATTGTCAGAGAATGACAAATACCATATGATTTTACTCAAATATATGGATTAAGAAAATAAACAGATGAACACGGGGGAAGAAAAGAGAGAGGAAAATCATAAAACAAACTCTTAACTATAGATGACACAATTAATATTACTGGAGTGAGGGGGTTGGGAGGATAGGTTAAATGGGTGATGAGTATTAAGGAGGGCACTTGCTGTGGTAAACACTGGATATTGTATACACATAGCACTATTTATTTATTTATCTCCCAATATAAATAGGTTGCATCCATATTTGGACTATAATAAATAGTGCTGAAGCAAACATAGGGGTACAGATATCTTTTTAGGATAGTGAGTTTCTTTATTCTAGATATATGCCAAGGAGCAGAGTTACTGGTTAAGATAGTATTAATGTTTTTAATTTCCGAGGAGACTCCATATGGTTTTCCATTATGACTATACCAATATACATCCTGGTAAACAGAGAGTGAGGGTTCTCTGTCCCCCACATCCTCACTAGGAATGCTTCTCTCTCTCTCTCTCTCTCTCTCTCTCTCTCTCTCTCTCTCTCTCTCGATAGCCATCTAACAGGCATGAGGAGATACCAGCTGGCGTTTGATTTGCATTTCCCTAGTTATTAGTCACATGGAGAAACTTTTAAAGTAACTGCTGGCCATTTAAGTACATTCTTTGGGAAAATGTTTGTTCATATAATTATCCCATTTTCTTTCTTTTTTTTCATGTTTTTAACATTTATTCATTTTTGAGAGACAGAGTGTGAGTGGGGAGGGGCAGAGAGAGAGGGAGACACAGAATCCAAAGCAGGCTCCAGGCTCTGAGCTGTCAACACAAAGCCTGACACTGGACTTGAACCCAGGAACCATGAGATCATGACCTGAGAGGAAGTTGGATGCTTAACTGACTGAGCCACCAAGGCGCCTCATAATTAGTCCATTTTCTGTGGATTTTTTTCCTATTGAGTTATATGAGTTCTTTATATATTTTAAATATTAACCCATTTTCAGGATTATGGCTTGCAAATATCTCCCTCCCCATTATGCTGGTTACCTTTGCATTTTGTTTATTGTTATTATTGCTGTGAAAAAGATTTAATTTTGGTATAAATTGACTTATAATTTTTCTTAATGTAGTTTCTTTTGCTTTAGGTATCATATCCAAAAGATAACATATATAGGTTTTCCATATATATTCTTCTAGGAGTTTGTGGCATTATGTGCTATATTTAAGTGTTTGATACATTTTTAGTTATTCTTTGATTGCTATTAAATAGAACTCTAATTTCATTGTTCCTCATAAGTTTATCCTGTTTTCCCAGCATCATTTGTTGAAGAGACTATACTTTCTTAATTGGACATCTTTGGCCCCCTTGTCAAATATTGGTTGACCATATATGCATGGATTCAATTTTGATCATTTCTCTCTCTTCTCTCTCTCTCTCTCTCTCTCTGCTAGTACTATACTGTTTTGATTACTATAGCTTTACAATGTATCTGAAAGTCAGAAGGTGATATTTCTAGCTTTGTTCTTTTTCTGGAATGTTTGGGATATTTGTGGTCTTTGGTGTTCTATTAAAATGTTAGGACTGTTTTTTCTACTTCCTGTAATAAATGCCATTGGAATATGTATAAAGACTGCATTGAACCTATACACATCTTAGGAAAATATGGCCATTTGAACAGTTTTAATTATTCAAATTCATGAACATGGGATACTTCTCATTTATTTGAGTCTTTTTTAATCTTTCTAAATCAACGTCTTATAGTTTTTAGTATAAATGTCTTACACAGGCTTGATTAAATTTAATTATTTTATTGTTTTTGATGCTATTGCAAATGGAATCATTTATTTCTTTTTCACATAGTTTATTATTAGCGTATAAAATTTATTGATAAATTATGTTGATTTTGTATAATGTGAATTTACTGAATTTGTTGATTAAATCTATCAGTTCTTAGGTAGAATCTTTTGGATTTTCTATATAGAGAGAAACATGTCATCTGCAAATACAATTTTACTCATTCCTTTCAAATCTGATGTCTTTTATTTCTTTTTCTTACCTTATTGCTCTGAGATTTCCAGTGCTATGTTGAATAGAAGTGGCAAGAATGGACACCTTTGTCTTTTTCTGAATCTTAGAAGAAAAGCTTTTAACCTTTTATTATTGAGTATGATGTTAACTCTTTGCCTGTCATATGAGCTTTATAATGTTGAGAATAATTTCTTCTATACCTAAATATTTAAAGTTCTTATGATAGGGATGCCTGAGTGTCTCAGTTGGTTAAGTAAGTGTAAGACTTTGGCTCAGGTCATGATCTAACAGTTGGTGGGTTAAGGCCCCACATTGGGCTCTGTGCTGACAGCTCAGAGCCTGGAGCCTGCCTCAGATTCTGTGTCTTCCTCTCTCTGCCCCTACCCCACTCACACCCTGTCTCTGAAAAATAAATTACAAAATGTAAAAAAAAAAAAGTTCTTACGAAAAAGTATTTTGAACTTTGTCACTCTTCCTGCATCTTAAAATTATAGGATTTTTGTTTTCTTTTATTAACATGCTGTATCACATTTATTCATTTGCATATGTTGAAGCAACTTTATATCCCAGGGATGAGTCCCACTTTTTTATTGTGGGACAGTTATTTAATATGTTGCTAATCTAATACTTTATTTGGGATGATTGTATCTATATTCTTCAGGAATATTGGTCTGTAGACTCCTTTCCTTATAGTTTCCTTATTGGCTTTAGTATCAGGGTAATGCTGACTTGCAAATTGAGTTTTAGTGTTTTCCTCTTTATTTGATTTGTGTGTGTGCATGTGTGTATAAGAGTTTGAAATGTATATGCATTAATTCTTCTTTAAATGCTTGGTTAAAGATACCAGTGAATCTATCTGATCCTAAGATTTTCTTTGTTGAGATGTTTTTGAAGATTGATTCAATCTCCTTTCTTCTCATCAGTCTGTTTGGATTTTCAATTTTTTTGTCACTCAGTTTTAAGGTTGTATATTTCTAGTAATTTATCAGTTTCTTCTGGTGTCTCTAGTTCTTCATCACATACTATTTTATAGTGATCTATTATTATCTTGTATATTTCAGGGGTGTCACTATGTCTCCGCTGGAACTTCTAATTTTCTAATTACACTTAAGTAAGTGTAATTATTAACTAAACTCCATTATTTCTTTATTTCTGCAAACTTTGAACTTAGTTTATTGTTTTATTTCCTAGTTCCTCATTTGCACAACTATATTAGTTGTTTGATATATGTGTGTTTTCCTAATGTATGCATTTATAACTACATTTGATCCTTGGACTACATGGGTTTGGATGTGATGGTTCATGTTGAATGGTTTCATATTTTGAATGCATTGAATGTTCTTCAATAAATACAACACAGTACATGTATTTTTTATTTCTTAATTGTGTCTCCTGTTTTGAATTATATTTAACAGTGTTATACTAGTTTCAAGTGTTCATTATAATGATTCTACAATTCAATACATTGTTCAGAACTCATCAAGATAAATGTACTCTTAACTCCCTTATCTATTTCACCTATTTCCTGACCCATTTTCTGTCTGAAAACCACTGGATATTTCTCTGTATTTAAGAGTCTGTTTTGTGGTTTGTTTATTTTTATATCTCCTTGTTTGTTTGTTTGATTTCTTAAATTCCACTATAAATGAAATAGTATGGTTTTTGTCTTTCTGTTAATGATTTATTTCAGTTAGACGGTTTAGGTCTTTACTTATTGTTGTAAATATCAAGATCTCATTTTCAATGGTTGAGTAATATTCACATATATATATATTCATATATATATTCATATATATATATATTTCTTTTTCCATTTATCTATCAATGAACACTTTGTTTGCTTCTATATGTTGGCTGTTATAAGTAATGCTACAATAAACATAGGTGTGTGCATCTTTTGAATTAGTGGCTTTGTTTTGTTTTTTTGATAAATACCCAATAGTAGAATTAGTGCACTGTATGGTAATTCTATTTTAATTTTTTGAGAAACCTCCATAATGTTTCCTACAGCAGCTGAACCAATATTCATTCCCACCAAAAGACACAAAATTCCTTTTTCTCCACATCCTAACCAACATTTATGTTCTTGTAATTGATAAACATGGAATATCTTTCCATTTGTGTGTGCCATCTTTGATTTATTTTTATTTCTGATTTCATTTTTTAAATTTCTGATATATTTTATTTTAGTCATTCTGATGTGTGAGGTGATATCTCATAGTTGTTTTGTGTTTTATTTCCCTGATAATTAGTGATATTGGCTCTCTGTATGTTTTCTAGGGAAAGACATTGATTTAAATCCTTTGCTCATTTTTAATTAATTTATGTGTATTTTGGGGTGTTGAATTATGTAGGTTTTTAATATATTTTGGATGCTAACCCCTTATTGGATGTATGATTTGCAAACTTCTCCCATTCATTAGATTTTTTTTTAATTTATTTTATTTTTTTAAGGTTCCTTTGCTTGCAAAAGGATTTAATTTTGGTGTAGTCCCAGTAACTTATTTGTTTTAGTTTCCCTTGCTTGAGGAGATATATCTAGAAAAACGTTTCCATTAGCAATGTCAAAGAAATTCTTATGGTTTTCCTGGACTTTTATGATTTCAGATCTTATATTTGGGTAAAGATCTAAATTTCTTTTGAGTTGTGTGTGTGTGGGTGTAGCAGGTTGGGTGTGTGGTATAAGAAGGTGGTCCAGTTTCTTTTTCTTTCTCTTTCTTTCTTTCTTTCTTTCTTTCTTTCTTTCTTTCTTTTTTCATGTAGCTGTTCAGTTTCCCCAGAAACATTATTGAGGAGATAATAGCAAAATAATTAATTGTCCTTGTCATAGATTAATTGACCATATAAGTGAGCATTTATTTCTGAGATTTTTATTCTTTTCCACTGATGTGTGTGTGTGTGTGCCAGTATCCTGCTCTTTTGATTACTATATTTTTGTAATATATTTTGAAATCTGATATTGTGATATCTCCAACTTTGTTTTTTCTCAAGATTGCTTTTGCTGTTTGAGTTTTTGTGTCTGTGGTTTCATACAAATTTTACCATTATTTGTTTTAGTTCAGTAATAAATGGTTTTCATTAGGGATTGTATTAAATCTATAGATTTCTATGGGTAATATGAACATTTTAACAAATTTGTTCTTTGAATTGATAAGCATGGAATATTTTTCCATTTCTTTGTGCCATTATTAATTTCTTTTATCATTTATAATTTTCTTAAGATGTTTCTATTTTACTTTATGGTAAGAATTATACATACATATATCTATATTCCTATATACATTCATATAACATATATATTTACATATACATATATATAGACACATACAAACATATAACATACAAAATAAAGGCAAATCAACTCTTTCTTATTGTGATGTCTTCCAATCACAGGAGGCTATCAGTTAAGTTTTGGGAAATCAAAGTTAATGTGGATTTTTTGATGAGGCTGGGGAGAATGCCACTAATCACCATCTTATTCAGGGGCCAATAATAGCAAATTGCATCTTAGAAGCGATCTTTTTAAATCTTATAAGTTTTGGCATGTTTTGTTAACATTTTAGCTTGTGTCAGTTACTTTTTTATTTCCTTTCTAAATTTCATTTTCATCTCATTGCTTCTTCAGGGTTTATTTTATTTATTTTGTTACAATTTAGTCATGATATTTCTAATTTTTGTAGTTATTTACTTCTAGTTTTATGCTATTTTGTTTACAGAAGATAGTTGGTAATATTATTATTTTAAAATTTACTAAGAACGTCTTTGTGCATACTATCTGATATACACTAGGAAATATTCATTTGTACTTGAAAAAAATGGGAGGTGGCACTAACATGGAAGAGAAGTAAGGGAATCTGAACTTCCCACATCTCAAAGAAGTGTTGAAGCCAAAGGACTTTGAACCCTAAGAATCTGGGAAGAAAAGAGAATGAGTCACTACCAGGAATACACAGGGACAACCAGAGGAGTCATAGGTGCATGGTTGCAAACTGGGAGAGATTAAAAGAATAGATGGGAGGGATCCCTTTCTGTGGAGAGACAAAGGAAAGAGGGGCTGGGGGAGCATAAGACTGTATCTGTACAAGAGAAAAACCCTGGACTAGCACACAGAAAGATTGAATCTCTAACTACAGGGCTTTCTCCTAACTGGGCCAGCTGCCCTGTTCATGCACCTGGGGAGGAGGAGAGCGAGCCCCAGGCTCTGTGGATAGGTCAGGGGCACAGTCTGCAGGAGAAAGCAATACCCTCCCTGGAGTGCTGCAGGACAGGACAAAGCCTGTTCAAGGACAACATATTGGGTGGCACGGAGTTGGGCTTCCCCAGTACCTGGGACACTCCAGGCAGGAGTTTGAATCCCAGCCAAGCACCAGGGCATAGGAGTTATCAGGAAGAGACAGACTGCATCATCTGCACCTGTGGCACAGTGAGGACGGATCCAACACAGTGATTTGGGATATTGGGTCTGGTCCCTGGAAGAGAGACTGGGGAGTTGCCATTTTTGTCCCCACCACAACCAAGGCGAGGACTCAGAGATCTGACTGTGGGGCCCACAGTGGAGGCAGGAACCTCTACAATAAACCACACTACTCCTTGCCTGATAACTGTATCTACTGGAGCAGGATACATACTGAGGAGCCAAATGGCCCCCTCCTCCAGACCAGTGCTGCTCCATTATCTGGATTAATTCTTGGACAATTCTTGTTATATAGATATATTCCTCCTTCTTTTCCTCCTTCTTATCTCTTTCCTTCTGTAGTCTTGTTACTCTGGTTGTTGGTTTGTTCAAGCAGACATATTTAATCTATTCTTTTCATACATCTTCCACATCTCCTTCTTTCCTCTCTCTCTCTATGGAATAATTAAGCTGTATATTTTCTCTCTCTAGGCAACTTTATCTTCTTTCCTTTTTTTCCACCTCCTTCTTTATTTCCCTTTCTGTCTCTCTAGATTAAGCTGTTTAGTCTTTCTGCCTGGTCAATGTTTATTTTTTTCCCCGACCCTTGTCATTTCTCTCTTTGTATGTGCTCTTCCATCAGTACTGTCTCTGCTCTGTTCTTTACTTGTAGCTGGTGTTTCTGCTTTTTTTTTCCTTTGGTTTGTTTTTTTTCTTTTTTTGTTTGTGTGTCTCGTGTTTTGTTTTCTGTTTGCCTGTTAGTTTTCCTTTCCAGGGTTACTTCAAGGAACAAATCAAAGTACACCTGCTTGAGCGTCCAAAACATCACTACAAGTAGGGAAATAAAATAACCAAAATTACAACAGAGAACAAGTCACACTCTCCAAAAAATGCCTCCTGAAGGGCAAGGCCCTGGACAGTGTATGACCCCCATTTAATATAGCAGTGCTCACAGGTGCAGAACACATAAAAGGCTTTTAAAACACAAAGGGGACAGAAAACTAACCATAATGATGAAACAGTAGAATCTCCTCAAAAGAAATTCCAGGAAGAAGTGACATCTAAAGAATTGATCAGAACCAATATAAACAATAAAACTGAACAAGAATTTAGAATAATAGTTATAAGATTAATCGCTGGGCTTGAATAAAGCATAGAAGAAAGCAGAGAATCTATTGCTGCAGAGATCAAGGAACTAAAAAATACGATGAATTAAAAATGATATAAATGGAGGAAGGGGGCAACATGGCAGAGAACTAGGGGGATCTGTACTTCCTGCATCTCCCAAACAAAGAAGGGCTGAAGCCAAAGGACTTTGAAACCCAAAAGCTGGGAGGAAAAGACTGAGTCTATCAGGGAGAAAGAAGACAACGTGAGAGACCATAGGTGGATGATTGCAAACTGGGGGAGATAAAATGGGCCATGTAGACATGGAGGGGAGGGACCCCCTTATACTGAGAGACAAAGGGAAGGGAATGAGTGGCTGGGGAAATGTAGGACTGTATCTGGACAAGAGAAAAAACCTTGGACTTGGACAGAGAGGGGTCCCATCTCTAACTGCAGGTTAGAGGATCTCTAACTACAGAACCTATCTTAGGACTGGGGCTGGCTGCCCTGTTCATACACATGGGGAAGAGGTGAGCCACCTCTGGGTTCAGTGATGGATCAGGAGCCCATCCGCAGCAGGAGAAACTGGTCCCCTCCTGTGAAGTGCTGCAGCACAGGACAAAACCAGCTGGGACCTCGTACTGGGAGATGCTTCCCCAGTACCCGGCCACATGGAGCAGAAGTTTAATTCCCAACCAAGCCCCCAGGGCAAAGGAGTCTGAGGATGAGACAGATAGTCTCCTCTGTGCCTGCAGCACAGTGAAGATGTCTCCAAAGGAGTTATTTGGGACACCGGGTTGTGGAGAAGAGACGGAGATCACCATTTTTCCTCCCACCACCACCAAGGTGGGACCTCATGACCCAGTCTGCAGAGCCCACAGTGGAGGCTGAACCAGCCTGCACCAAACCATGGCCCTCCATGCTGGGTAAGTGCATATCTACTGAAGCAAGATAGAGGATATGGAACTAGATGGCTCCATCCTACAGGCCAACACTGCAGCATTTCCTGGATTACTTCTAGGACAATTCTTGATACATAGATATATTCTTGCCGCCCACCCCCCACCATTTTCCCTTTTTCTCTTTTCCCTCCTCTAAGCTGGTTACTCTGGTTATTGGTTTGTTTAAACAGACATCTTAAATCCATTCTCTTGATACATGTTCTATACCTCTTTCTTTACATTCTTCTCTCTCTCTCTGGAATAATCAAGTCATAGAATTTCTCTGTCTGCATAACTTTATCTTCATTTCTTTTTTACCACTTTCTTCCTTATTTTCCTTTCTATCTCTCTGGATTAAGCCTTTTAATATCTCTGTCTCCTCAATGTGTATGTTTATTTTTTATTTTTCCCCACCCCTGTCATTTCTTTCTTTGTATGTGCTCTTCCATCAGCACCACCTCCACTTGTTCTTTAATTGTAGCTGGTGTTTCTGGTTTTTTGCTTGTTTGTTTGTTTGTTTTGTTTTTTGTTTTTGTATTGTTTTCAGATTTTTGTTTTTTTGTTTTTGTTTGCTTGTTTGTTTTATTTTTTTGTGTTTTTGCATATTTTTTGTTTCTCATTTGTCTTCTGTTTCTTTTCCTTTCCAAGGCTATTTCAAGAAACAAATCAAAACACACCTGCTGGAGGGTCTAAAACATCACTAAGAGTATGGAAATAAAGTAACCAAAATCACAACAAGTGAGAGAAAGTAACACTCTCCAAAAAACACCTCCTGAAGGGCCAAGCCCTAGACCGTGTAAAACCCCCCTTTAATATAGTAGTGCTCGCAGGTGCAGAGAAAATTACAAGTTTTAAAACTCATAAGGAACAGAAAAGTAGCCAAAATGATGAAATAGAAGAAGTCTTCTCAAAAGAAATTCCAGGAAGAGTTGACAGCTAAAGAATTTATCATAACAGATTGAAGCAACTTAACTGAACAAGAATTTAGAATAGTAGTCATAAAATTAATCGTTTATCTTGAGAAAAGCATAGAAGACAACATAGAATCTATTGCTACAGAAATCAAGGTACGAAAAATAGTCATGATGAATTAAAAAATACTATAAATGACGTGCAAAATTCAATGGAGGTGGCCACAGCGCAGATTGAAGAGGTAGAGGGGAGAATAGGTGAATTAGAAGATAAAATTATGGAAAAAGAGGAAGCTGAAAAAAAGTGAGATAAAAAAAAATACAGGATCACAAGGGGAGAATTAGAGAACTAAGTGATTAAATGAAATGTAATAATATCTGTATCATAGGGATTCCATGGAAGAAGAGAGAGAGAAAGGTGTGAAGGTGTACCTGAACAAATCAGAGCTGAGAACTTCCCCATTCTGGGGAAGGAAACAGGCATTAAAATCCAATAGGCACAGAAACCCCCTTCAGACGTTACTTGTCTCAATCTTCTACATGACATTTCATAGTGAAACTAGCAAAATACAAGGATAAAGAGAGAATTCTGAAAGCAGCTAGGAATAAATGTGCCCTAAAATACAAAGGTA
This sequence comes from Felis catus, assembly GCF_018350175.1. Taxonomy (NCBI): domain Eukaryota; kingdom Metazoa; phylum Chordata; class Mammalia; order Carnivora; family Felidae; genus Felis; species Felis catus. The sequence goes on from NC_058368.1 coordinate 85,603,726, forward strand.
GATAAATAAATGTGGTAGCAGACCTATCTACTGAAACTTGACAGGCCAGAAAGGAATGGCAGCATATCTTCAATGTGATGAACAGGAAAAATATACAGCCAAGAATCCTTTATCTTGCAAGCAAGTCATTCAGAATAGAAGGAGAGATAAAGGTCTTCCCAAACAAACAAAAACTGAAGGAATTCATCACCGCTAAACCAGCCCTACAAAAGATCCTAAGGGGGATCCTGTGAGAGAGAGTACCAGAGACATTGCTACAAACATGAAACCTACGGACATCACAATGACTCTAAACCCATATCTTTCCATAATAACACTGAATGTAAATGGACTAAATGCTACAATCAAAAGACATAAGGTATCAGAATGGATAAAAAAACAAGACCCATCTATTTGTTGTCTACAAGATTCTCACCTTAGACCTGAGGACACCTTCAGATTGAAAGTGAGGGGATGGAGAATTATCTATCATGCTACTGGAAGTCAAAAGAATGATGGAGTAGCCATAGTTATATCAGACAAACTAGACTTTAAAGACTGTAACAAGAGATGAAGAAGGGCGTTATATAATAATTACAGGGTCTATCCATCAGGAAGAGCTAACAATTTTAAATGTCTATGCACCAAATTGGAAGTGCACAAATATATAAAAACAATCACACACATAAGCAATCTTTTTGATAAGAAAGTGATAATTCCAGGGAACTATAATACTCCACTTACAACAATGGACAGATAATACAGAGAATCAATAAAGAAACACTGGCCCTGAAGGATACATTGATCCAGATGGACTTGACAGATATATTTAGAACTCTACATGCAGAAGCAGCAGAATATACTTTCTTTATGGGTGCACATAGAATAGTCTCCAAGATAGATCACATACTGGGTCACAAAACAGCAGCCCTCAATAAATATAAGAAAATTGAGATCATACCGTACACTTTCAGATCACAATGCTAACACAGGAAAAAGTCTGGAAAACCCAAAAGCACCGACGTTAAGTAACATCCTACTAAAGAAAGAATGAATCAACCAGGCAATTAAAGAAGAAATTTAAAAAAATGGAATCAAATGAAAATGAAAATGAAAATATAATAATGCAAACCCTTTGGGATGAGGCAAAAACGGTCCCAGAGGAAAATACATTGCAATCCACACCTATCTGAAGAAAGAAGAAAAATCCACATGCAAAATCTAAAAGCACACCTAACGGAACTAGAATCACAACAGCAAAGACACCCCAAACCCAGCATAAGAAGAGACATAATAAAGATCAGAACAGAAAAAAAAATACGTATATATATATATATATGTATGTATATGTATATATATATATATATATATATATATATATATAATAAAAAACAGAAGAACAGATCAATGAAATTGATTTGAAAAAATCAATGACATTTTTGAAAAATGAAACAAAATTGGTAATCCTATAGCCAGGCTTCTTGAAAAGAAAAAAGAGAGGACCAAACAGATAAAATTATGAATGAAAATTGATTTATTACAACCGATCCTTCAGAATTACAAGCAATTATCAGGGAATACTACAAAAAATTATATGTAAACAAACTGGACAACCTGGAACAAATAGAAAAATTCCTAAGCAAATACAGTGCCAAAACTCAAAAGGAAAGAAATGGAAAATTTGAATATACCCATATCTAGTGAGGAAATAGAATCAGTTATCAAAAGTCTCCCAACAAATAAGGGTTCTGTGCCAGTTGGCTTCCCAGGGAAATTCTAACAGACAATCAAAGCACAGTGAATACCTATTCTTCTCAAGCTGTTACAAAATACAGAAATAGAAGGAAAATTTTTGAACTCATTCTACAAAGCCAGCATTACTTTGATTTCCAAACCAGACAGAGACCTAGTAAAAAAGGAAAAATACAGGCAAATATCCCTGATGAACATGGATTCATAAATTCTCAACAAAATACTAGCAAATCAAATTCAATACCATATAAAAATAATTATTCACCATGATCAAGTTGAATTCATTCCTGGGCTGCAGACCTGGTTCATTGTTCACAAATCAATCATTGTGATACATAACATTAATAAAAGAAAGTATAAGAACCATATGATCCTGTCAATATATGCAGAAAAAAAATGACAAAATACAGCATCCATTCTTAATAAAAACCCTTGAGAAAGTCGAGATAGAAGGAACATACCTAAACATCATAAAAGACAGTTATGAAAAGCCCACAGCTAATATCATCCTCAATGGGGAAAAACTGAGAGCTTTCCCCCTCAGATCAGGAACACGACAGGGATTTCCACTCTCACCATTGTTTAACACAGTGTTGGAAGTCCTAGCATCAGAAAATCAGACAACAAAATGAAATAAAAGGCATCAAAATTGGCAAAGAAGTCATACTTTCACTTTTCACAGACAACATGACACTCTACATGGAAAACCTGAAAGACTCCAGCAAAAGACTGCCAGAACTGTTACATGAATTCAGCAAAGTCACAGGGTATAAAATAAATGTACCAAAATCGGGTGCATTTTTATACACCAATAATGAGGCAATAGAAAGGCAAATAAAGAAACTGATCCCATTTCCAATTGCACCAAGATACATCAGATACCTAGGAATAAACCTACCCAAATATGTAAAGGACCTGTATACTGAAAACTATAGAAAACTTATGAAGGAAATTGAAGAAGACACAAAGAAATGGAAAAAACATTCCATGCTCATGGATTGGAAGAATAAATATTATTAAAAAGTCAATACTACCCAAAGCAGCCTACACATTTAATGCAATCCCAATGAAATTGCACTGGCAATCTTCTCAAAGTGAGAACAAGCAATCCTAAAATTTGCATGGAACCACAAAAGACCCCGAGTAACCAAAGTAATATTGAAGAAATAATCCAAAATGGTAGGCATCACAATCCCAGACTTTAGTCTACTACAAACCTGCAGTCATCAAGAGAGTATGGTATTGGCACATAAACTGACACATAGGCCAATGGAATAGAATAGAGAACCCAAATTGAACCCATAAATATATGGCCATGTAATCTTTGATAAAGCAGGAAAGAAAATCCAATGCAAAAAAGACAGTCTCTTTAACAAATGGTGCTGGGAGAACTGTAAAACAACATGCAGAAGAATTAAACTAGACCACTTTCTTACAACATACATAAAAATAAATTCAAAATGGATGAAAGACAAGAATGTTAGACAGGAAACCATCATAACTCTAGAGGAGAAAGCAGGAAAAAACCTCTTTGACCTGAATTGCAGAAATTTAAACGCAAAAATGAGCTATTGGGACCTCATCAAGATAAAAGCTTCTGCACTGCAAAGGAAACAACCAACAAAACTAAAAGGCAACCAACGGAATGGGAAAAGATATTTGCAAATGACATATTGGATAAAGGACTAGTATCCAAAACGTATAAAGAACTCACCAAACTCCACACCTGAAAAACAAATAATCCAGTGAAAAAATGGGTAGAAGACATGAATAGACACTTTTCCAAAGAAGACATCCAGATGGCCAACAGGCACATGAAAAAATGCTCAACGTCGCTCCTTATCAGGGAAATACAAATTAAAGTCACACTGAGATATCACTTCACACTCATCAGAGTGGCTAAAATAAACAAATCAGAAGACTATAGATCCTGGTGAGGATGTGGAAAAACAGGGACCTTCTTGCACTGTTGGTGGGAATGCAAACTGGTGTAGCCTCTCTGGAAAACGGTGTAGAGGGTCCTGAAAAAATAAAAATAGAACTACCCTGTGACCCAGCAGTAGGACTGATGGGAATTTACCCAAGGGATACAGGAGTGGTGATGCATAAGGGCATAAGTAAAATGTATATAGTAGTGCTTTTAACAATAGCCAAATTATGGAAAGAACCTCAATGTCCATCAACAGATGAATGGATAAAATAGATGTGATTTCTATATACAATGAAATACTACTTGGCAATGAGAAAGAATGAAATCCTGGCATTAGCAGCAATGTGGACAGAACTGGAGGGTATTATGCTAAGTGAAATAAGTCAATCAAAGAAAGACAGATACCAGATGTTTTTACTCATATGTGAATCTTGAGACAACTTAACAGAAGACCATGTGGGTAGGGTCGGGGGGGGTGGGGAATAGTTACAAACAGATAGGTGGGGAGGCAAATCAGAAGAGACTTTCAAATACAGAGAGAAAACTGAGGGTTGATGGGTGGTGGAGAGGCGAGAATGGGTGATGGACATTGAGGAGGGCACTTGTTGGGATGAGCACTGGGTATGACTGGGTATGTCAAACCAATTTGACAATAACTTATATTAAATAAAAACAAAAGAGAAAAATATATATTTTACTATTTTAGTTGGTATATACTGTACATGTGTGTTACATCCATTTGCACTGCTGTTAAAATCCAGTTTCCTTACTGATAACCTGTCTGGATGCTCTACCTTTGGTTAAAATGGTTTATTAAAGTCCCTGGATTAGTTTTATTGTTCTATGTCTCCATTTTTTTTTCTTTTAGTATTTCCTTTATCTATTTTGGTACGTTTATGTTGGGTGTATAATTACAATCGTTATGTCTTTTGATTGGATTTACCATTTTGTTACCATATAAAACCCTCCTTTTACTCATTTTGAAATTTTTATTTAGGCTTCTTCTTTTTCTTGTCTGGTTCCATACAAATTTTAGGATTATTTGCTCTAGGTCTGTGAAGAATGCTGGTGTTACTTTGATAGGGATTGCATTGAACATGTAGATTGCTTTGGGTAGTATCAACATTTTAACAATATTTTTTCTTCCTATCCAGAAGCATGGAATCTTTTTGCATTTTTTTGTGTCTTCATCCATTTCTTTCATAAGCTTTCTATAGTTTCAGTGTATAGATTTTTCACCTCTTTGTTTAGATGTATTCCTAGGTATTTTATGGTTTTTGGTGCAACTGTAAATGGGCTTGATTCCTTGATTTCTCTTTCTGTCACTTCATTGTTGGTGTATAGGAATGCAACCGATTTCTGTGCATTGATTTTATATCCTGCAACTTTGTTGAATTCATGAATCGGTTCTAGCACTTTTTTGGTGGAATCTTTTGGGTTTTCCATATATAGTATCACATCATCTGCAAAGAGTGAAAGTTTGACCTCCTCCTGGCCGATTTCGATGCCTTTTATTTCTTTGTGTTGTCTGATTGAAGAGACTAAGACTTCCAATACTATTGAATAACAGTGGCAAGAGTGGACATTTCTGTCTTGTTCCTGACTGTAGGGGGGAAGATCTCAGAGTTTCCCCTTTGAGGATATTAGCGTAGCGTAGTTCATATATGGCTTTTATGATCTTGAGATATGATCCTTCTATCCCTACTTTCTTGAGGGTTTTTATCAAGAAAGGATGCTGTATTTTGTCAAATGCTTTATCTGTGTCTATTGAGAGGATCATATGGTTCTTGACACCTATTCTCTTGAAGGTGTTCCAAAAAATAGAAATGGAAGGAAAACTTCCAAACTCTTTCTATGAAGCCAGCATTACTTTGATTTCAAAACCAGAGACCCCACTGAAAAGGAGAACTATAGACCAATTTCCCTGATGAACATGTATGCAAAAATCCTCAACAAGGTATTAGCCAACTGGATCCAACAATACATTAAAAAGTTATTCACCATGTCCAAGTGGTTGGACCAACCAACCAAAGGCTAGTTCAATATCCACAAAAAATTAACGTGATTCATCACATCAATAAAAGAAAGCACAAGATACCTTTCTACATTTTCAATATATCATCCAATTCCATCCTGGCCTGAAAAATTTTATTGTATAACAATAATAGCTTTTTGGAGGTTACATATAGCATGTTTTTTTTCTTGCTGCTTTCAAAATTTTCTGTTTTGACCTTTGATAATTTAATTATAATTTGCTTAGGTATATTCGTGTGTGTGTGTGTGTGCGTGTGTGTGTGTGCGCCTGTGTGTATTTCTTTTTTAAGTTCAACCTATTGGCTATCCTTTGAGTCTCAAAAATGTGGATGTACTGTTCTCTTCTGATATTTTGGTATATTTCAGCCATTATTGCTTTTCCCCCATCATTGCTTTACTTATAAATTTTATACCACAATTCTCTTCTTTTTCTGATATTTTAATAACATGTGTAGCTTCTTTTCTTGGTTTTCCATAAGTCCTATAGGCTTTCATTATTATTTTCAATTATTTTTCTTTTTGCTGGATAATTTCAAATGCCCCATCTGTAGTTAATCACTTCTTTCTTCTACTTGGTTGATTACATTATTGAAGATCTCTATAGATTTTTTCTTTGTATTCATTGTATTTTCTTTGTTTTCATTGTATTTTCAGCTCTATTATCTCTACATTCCTGTGGCATTTTTTATTGTTGTTTATTTCTGTGTTGAACATCTTGTTTTGCTCATGAATTGTTTTCCTAATTTCTTTTAGTTTTCCATTTGTGTATTCATGTAGTTCACTCACTTCCTTAAGATAACTATTCTTAAGTTTTCATCTGATAGTTCGTATATCCCCATTTCTTTGAGTCAGTTATTGGAACTTTATTAGTTTCCTTTGATGATGTCATATGTATCTGATTTTTCATGATCCTTACTTTCTTTCATTGATATCTTTGTATTTGAGTAATCAGGTTCTTCTTTCAGATTTTACAGGTTTGTTTTGGTAGAGACAATTCTTCACCAATCAGCTCAGCTTGGGTTTCTGAACTTGTCTGTTGGTAATGAATTTGGGCAGATGGTGCCCGCTATTATGGTCTATTTTAGGGTGAGACATCTGTTCAAGCTTGAAGGTCAGTGATAGGGGTATGCCAATTGCTTAGATCATTTGAAAAGGACTGCTGGCTTCATTCTGTATCAGAGTTAGGCTGTAGGATGGGCTCCATGGTTGCTGGGATTCTCTTACTAGATATATCCATGCTTACCATAGGCTGGGACTAGTTACTCTATTTAATACCCAGAGTTTTATTATTATTATTATTATTAATCATTTATTATTATTATTAATTATTATTATTATTATATATGGAAGGATGCAAATCATGTTGGAACGTGCACTTAATTTTCTTTTAAGTTGAGTCTACTTGTTTTGCTTTGCATATTGGAAGAACCACTGGTTGCCATCTCTGCTATAAGTAGGGTTTTAGGTTGTCTGGGTAGTTTCCCATGCACTCTATTACACGGGCTATACGTCTTTCACTTCCTTGGATGTTCATAGGGATTTTATTTATTCTTGTACAATTGTAAATGGCATTGTTATCTTAATTTCTATTTCTGGGGGGCCTGGGTGGCTCAGTCGGTTGTGTGTCTGACTTCGGCTCAGGTCATGATCTCGCGGTTTGTGAGTTCGAGCCCAAAATTGGGTTCTGTGCTGATATCTCAGAGCTTGGACCCTGCTTCAGATTCTGTATCTCTCTCCCTCTGCCCCTCCCCTGCTTGTGCTCTGTCTGTCTTTGTCTCTCAAAAATGAATAAATGTAAAAAAAGGAATTTCTATTTCTGCTACATGTTCTAGATGTGTCTGTTTAGGATAGGAAAAACAAAGTAATAATAAAATGTTGGGATCTCACCAAAATAAAAAGTTTTGCACAAGAAACCACCAACAAAACAAAAAAATAACCTACTAGATGGGAGAATATATTTACAAATAATATATCCAGTAAGGGTTTAATATCCAAAATGTATAATATTTTAATTCTTTCCTCTTTGTTTTTTTTTTTTTTTGTATATTTGTTACTTTTTAAAATTGTCTTCATTACCATTAGGTTTGGATATACTATCTTCTGCATATAGCAGTCTATATTAAGTTGGTGGTTGCTAAAATTTGAACCCATTCTTTACCACTCCCCCCCCAACATTTTAGGTGTATAGTGTTATATTTTACATTCTTTTATTTTGTGAGGGCTTTGAGTGATTTTTTTTACTGCCTTTGTGCTTCTTTTGTTACTCTTACTTATTGTCTTTCCACAAAGTGTTTCCTTTAACCTTTTTGGTAGAAGTAGTTTAGTGGTTGTGAATTCCTTTAAATTTTTGTCTGGGAAACTGTGTCTTTCCTTCTATTCTGACTCATAGATTTACTGTATATTTTTGGCTACAGATGTTTTCCTTTTAGCATTTTGAAAATATCATGCCACTCCCTTCCTGCCTACAAAGATCCTGCTGAAAAATCCATGGATAACCTTCTGGGGTTTGCCTGGTATGAAACTATTTCCCTGGATGCTTTTAAAATTTTGTTTATCACCACTTTTTGCCGTTTGGATTGCTATGTTTCTTGGTGTGGACCTCCTTGGGTTGAATTTGTTAGGGGCTTTCTGTGCATCCTGTATCTGAATTTCTGTTTCCTTCATCATATTTGGCATGTTTTCAGCTGTTGTTTCTTATAAATTTTCTGCCCCCTCTTCTCTCTCTTTATGAGATTCTTAAAATGTGAATGTTATTATGCTTGATGCTGTGCACTTAGTTCCCTATATCTACTGCTATTCTTCCCAATTCTTTTCTTGTCACCTGCTGAGCTTGATAATTTTACATTACTCTGTCTACCAGATTGCTGATACATTCTTCTGCATCTGCTCCCTCTACCTTACTAGTTATTCTATTTAGCATATTTTTAATTTCATTCATTGTGTTCTTCATCACTGGTGGATTCTTTTCTATATCATTTAAATCTCATTGTTGAGGGTCTCACTGATGTATTCTACTCCTTTCTCAAGTCCAATGACTTGACCATGGTCCAATAGTCCAATGACCATTACTTTCGTGGCTCTATTAGACATATTACTTATCTCCATTTTGCTTAGTTATTTTGGAATAATTTTGTCCTGTTCTTTCATTTGGGACATATTCCTCTGTCTCATTTTGTCTAATTCTTTGTGTCTCTTTCTGTATGGTAGGAAAGTCTGCTGTGCCCCCTGATGATGAAGGTCATGGCCTTATGAAAAATATGTCCTGTAGGGCTCTGTAGTGAAGTACCCCCTGTTCAACAAAACCTGGTGATTAAGGGGTGTGTCCTATGTGTGTTGCTTGCACACTATTGACTGCAGATCACTTTTTTCATGTTTTCATTTGGGAAGACTACTTTGATAGGTGGGACTGACAATTAGACACACTGTCCCCAGCCCACTGCTGCAGCTGCAGTCAGATTTGTGTATGTGGTTACTTTCCCCTACCTTTTGTTCAGGAGTCACTTTGGAGTTGTCTGGATCCTGGCAGTGCTGCTTGCACACTGCCAGGCATGTGGCACCAACCTAGATGGGGTCTGGCCAAGAGTGTATTGGAAGGGGTGGATCTGCAATGTGTGTAGTGGGTGGGAGCAACAGTCTTAGCAAATTAGGCAGTGAGTGCTAGTGTTGCACTGGTTCAAGAAGACGTGGTTATTCTGGAGGGCAGGGGAGGGAAACAGTGTTTGCCAGCTACTTTGTTCCTGGAGAAGTATGCAATGGACCTCTTCCTTCCAGGACACCTCTGAGATCAGTAAACTACTCTGCCTCCCATATGCTCCAGGTATTTTTTCAAACTACTGCTTCCAATCTCTACCTCCTTGGGCTGTGTGTGTGTGTGTGTGTGTGTGTGTGTCTTTTTAAGGGTAGGGACTCAGTTTCTTCTCACCCTCTCCACTCTCCCAAAGTCAAGTGCACTGACTTTTTAAACCTTCATGCTTTAAGTTTCATTGGTTGTAAGAATTCATGAAATTCAGCCCCTCTAGTTTTAAAAGCCAAAAGTTATGGGAATTCATTACTCCCCACCCCTGCACACTTCCCAATGTGAGGATCTGTCTATCCCTTCTATGTGCCTGTGCCATCCCTCCATCCCATGGACAGTCCCATGGGACCATACATTTAGCTCCCAACCACATCTCTTTCCTTTCTACCCTATTCAATGTGGCATCTTCTCTACATTTATTTGTGGAGATTGTTCTGCCACTCATTGCATCATTTTCTAGGTTATTTACACTAATGTGAGTGTTAGCTAGTTGTACACATGTGAACAGGTGAACTCAGGGTCTTCCTTCTCCATCATCTTCTCCAGAAGCCCTTCTAATGATCTTTTGAACTGATGGCTAAGGCTTTTATTAAATATTTTTACCTTAAAAAACGATTTTTCAGGTGCCTGTGTGGCTTATTCAGTTAAGATTCTGACTCTTGATTTCAGGTCAGGTCATGATATCACAGTCATGAGATGGGGCCCTGTGTTAGGCTCTTCACTGGGTGTGGAGCTTGCTTAATATTCTCTCTACCTTTCCCCAAGCCCTTCCCCTGCTCATGCTCTCTGATTCTCAAAAAACAAACAAAAAATCATGTCCACGATTTTCAAACGAACAATAAGCAATATAACCTTAAAATGTCTTTGTTTTATTACAAATACTAATCTTCAAATTTATTTTTATTGGACCTTGTAGTTTTATAAACTAAAATGGAAGTATGAAATCATATTATATAGAGTCTCAAATTTCAAGATGTCAGAATGTTAGTGGTGATTATGTCAATTAGGTGAACATTTTAAAACTGTTTTTGTGTTCTACATTTCCAATTGTTACTATTTTTTTCTTGTATTTATACAAGAAAAATTCTGACTCAGTGATAAAAAATAAATGTGAAATAGTGAAAAAACGTATCACAAATGGCTGCATTTAGTTTTAAAACCAAATCTGGTAACTTTAAAATAGCAGGACTTTCCTCCCCCTTATTTATGCAAACCAGATAAATATGTAGAAAATCTCAGAACTACATTTAATAGAACACAAGCTTAGAGTAACCCTGATTTATACACCAGAAATTTAGAGATGTTTTCTCTTCATCTTACCTTCTCTTTTCCACAATCAATTGAGGATGTGAATACCATCTTTAGTTCCTATCCCCAGAAATAACTTGTAAAGGGAACACGTTTTACTTTCTGGAATATTTTTCCAGCATAGTTCTATTTAACAATATGGTATTTTTTTCTGCTGATGATAATTAACCACAAGGAAATTTAAGTTGTGTTAATTTTTGTCACATTTTATGTTTTTTTTCACATTCTTCCTTACCTATTCAGCATATAGAGCAATTAACTTTTAATTTGAATCCCTTTGGCTGTAATGCTGTTTGTACTCCACAATTCCTTTTCTTCAGTAGTAGCTTTTGACCTATAAAGACTTTTGTAGAGAATTGAGCTTATTTTCCTCTTTTAGAATGTTCCTCTTACTCACAATGTTTGAAGACATTGGGCAGAAATAACATAAAGACTTGGTCCTTATGTATTCTGCCCACAACACCTCATTCAGCTGAGAGAAGGCTCAGAGCACAACAGTAAACTGGAGATCACAAAGGCATAGGAGCTACTGACATCGTTTTTTTTTTCCCCAAGTAATCTTCTGTAATTATCTGTAGGTTCTGCATCTCAAATTAGTTACTGGTTCTGCAGTGTTGTGTGTGTGTGTGTGTGTGTGTGTGTTTCTGTGTGACTTCCAAGTTAGTTTATACTTCAGTACTAGAGAACTCTTCCTATATCCTTGATATTCTGAGCAAGAAAAACACGATTATGCATGAACTTCTGAGAAAGAGTAATAAGGAGGTCAAAGTCCCTAAAATTGTTATCCAATAGGTGTGTATCTGACACTAAATATTTCTTGCTAACAAAGTTATACTGTGGGTATGAAGTGGGCTCCCTTGTGATTTCCACAATCTTGATGTAGGGTTATTATTTACTCTTTGAAGGATATTGATAAGTGTGGACATATCTGCACTACTTATATGTCACAGCAATATTCAACTTTATATCCAAGGAAGGATCCAACTTCTGTTAATCACAGAAGTGGGAACCACCACTGTACCTTATTCTGGTGATTCTGGATTTCAGTACAACTTCTTTGAGGAATATTACCCTGGTTCATAGACCTTCAAAAAAATTTGTAGTTATGGCTTTGGCAAGTTTTTTTTTTTTTTTTCTCATTATCAGCAAACAGCAAACAGCTGAGTGGACCAATAGAAATAAATACAATTTTTTTCTGGCAAAACGTGGGATTCTGCTGAAATCAATGTTGAAAAGTTTTCCCTGCTGGGGTGCCTGAGTGGTTCAGTTGGTTGAGCATATGACTTTGGCTCAGGTCATGATCTCACAGTTGGTGGGTTTGAGCCTTGCTTTGGGCTCTGTGCTGATAGCTCAGAGCCTGGAACCTGCTTTGGATTCTGTGTCTCCCTCTCTCTGCCACTCCCCCACTCACACTCTTTCTCTGTCTCTCAAAAATGAATAAATGTTAAAAAAAATAAAAAGAAAAATGTCCCCTGCCTTCTAATCCTCCAAATTTACTACCATATCATGCTATTTATTGAACACCTCTCATGGAAATAAGTATTTTCTAGTTAGAATATGGAAGATAGAAGTATAAAAAGTGATGTTTTAATCTGAAACTTTTTAAAATTTATAAACTTAAGGTAATATCATAGAAATTATACTGGAGGAGGGAGGAGCCAAGATGGTGGAACAGCATGGAAGTTTTCTGTGTGTCTCACATCCATGAAATACAGCCAAACCAACAATAAACCATCCTGCACACCTAGAAAACTGATCTGAGGATTAACACAACAATATGCACAACCTGAGCCACAGAATTCAGCAGGTACATGGTGCAAAGAGGTGAACTGGGGGAGAGAAGATGCGGAGGGCAGGGAGCCAGTTTTGCATGTGGAGAGAGGATGGAGATGGGGGTAGAATACAGGAAAAGCACCCCCCCAAATAAAAGCAGCAGGAGAGAAAGTGAAAAAGTGGAAACAGCCACAGGGACTTAACTAAAAAGGGAGAAAGGAGAAAGGAGAGGGTTTAAATTCCATTAAGACTTTATAACCAGGTGTAGCACAGAGACTGAAATTCCATAGCTCGATACCTGATGGTGCTCTGGTAGGCAGGGCTAATCCCCAGGAGCAGAGTGGACTCCGAGGTTCTTCAGGCCACAGAAGAGAGGTGGATCCCTTACTGGGAGGACACCTGCTAAAGTCTGTGTGGGTTCCCCAAAGGCAAGGCACCAGTGGACCCAGGAGAACAACCACATACACTGGTGCTGGAACAAGGTTGTTAAGGGTGAAGACTGGTGCCAGATGTGTGTTATGATTTTCCATAATCCCTGAAATGCTGCTGCTACACTATCTTGTGAAGTTTTTCTGGGGCGGGCTGGCACCTGGCCACAGTCTCTGGGCATTGGCAGCAGCATGGTCCTGAGAACATTCCTGGGTGCAGCCAGCACCTGGCCATTGCTCAGCGAGACCCTCCTTCAGAGGCACAGAATGGGTCAAAGCCACAGTCCCTCAGAAATAAGGGGTCGGGAAAAACAGCCACATTGGAGACAAAACTCAGGAGGGAGATGCTTCCTAGGGCTTGGTCACGGACTGTGTAAAAGCAGGGAGTGGACGAAAGCCAAACACAAAAGACAGGTGTGTGAATGCTGATCAGGGAGAACAGAGTTCCAATACTAGAGACTGAGTAGCTGGGTGACACATTTTCACCAGTCCCCTGCATGCGCATATGCAGCTAGAAGTGCCAAAACATTCCACCCCAGAAAGCTAAGCAGCAACATCTAGTGGAGAACAGAGCCATTACATTAAGCCCTGCCTAACTGGACCAGCCTCTCTTTTCAGGAACACAAGTCTCTCTGCCTGCTTAGTTTATGGTTTGACTTCTAGGGGAAAACAAGTAATTTCAGTCGGATTTCAGTCTGTTCGCTGATCCATCCATTCAACATTCTTTCTTTGTTTCCTTTTTTTTCTTTTTTCTTTTTTCTCTTTTTCATTTCTTTCCTTTCTCTTGAATATAGAAAGAGAAAAAAATTTATTTTCAATTTTTATTAGAAATATTCTTAAATTATTTTCTACTATATTTTTTATTTTTGTGTAAATTTTTTTCAATTTCTATTTTACTTCAATCATTTAATTTTAGTTTACTTCAGTGTATTTACTTTTTTAAATTTGCAAACGATTTCCTTTTTTTTCCCTTTCCCTTTTTTTCTCTAATGTATCAAGCCCCTTCCAACACCCAGACCAAAACACACCTAGGATCTAGCATCATTTATTAGATTTTTTTTGTATGTGTTTGTTTTTAATTGTTTGATTTTAATATTTTTTTTAATTTTAATTTTTTAAAATTTTCTTTTACCTCATGAATTCCTTTTCTCCCTTCAAAATGACAAAAAGAAGAAATCCACCCCAAAAGAAAGAGCAGGAAGAAACAACAGCCAGGGACTTAACCAACACAGATGCAAGCAAGATGTCTGAACCAGAATTTAGAATCACGATAATAAGAATACTAACTGGCATCGAAAATAGATTAGAATCACTTTCTGCAGAGATAAAAGAAGTGAAATCTAGTCAGACCACAATAAAAAATACCACAAGTGAGCTGCAATATTGAATGGATGCCATGAGAGCAAGGGTAGATGAGGCAGAACAGAGTATCAGCAATATAGAGGACAAACTTATGGAAAATAATGAAGCAGAAAAAGAGAGGGAAATTAAGGCAAAAGAGCAATTTTTAAGAATTAGAGAAATTAGTGACCCATTAAAAATGAACAACAGCAGAATCATAGGGGTCCCAGAAATGGAATAGAGAGAAATAGGGGTAGAAAAGTTATGTGAGTAATTCATAGCAGAAAACTTTCCTAACCTGGGCAAAGACATAGACACCAAAATCCAAAGGACAGAAGACTCCCATTAGATTTAACAAAAACCTACCATCAACAAGGCATATCATAGTCAAATTCACAAAATACTCAGGCAAGGAAAGAATCCTGAAAGTAGCAGCCCTTAACCTCCAAGGGATGACAGGTCAGGTTTGCAGCAGACCTAATCACAGAAACTTAGCTGGCCAGAAACTAGTGGCAGATATATTCAATGTGCTGAATCAGAAAAATATGCAGCCATGAATTCATTATCCAGCAAGACTGTCATTCAAAATAGAAGGAAGGATAAAAAGTTTCCTAGAAAAACAAAAATTGACCACTAAACCAGCCCTGCAAGAAATTTTAAGGGGGACTCTCTGAGGGGAGAAAAGTTGAAAAAATAAATAAAATAAATAAGTAAATAAATAAATAAATAAATACCAAAAGCAACAAGACTAGAAAGAACCAGAGAACACCACCAGAAACTCCAACTCTACAAACAACATAATGGCAATAATTCAAGTCTTTCAGTACTCACTCTAAAGGTCAATGGACTCAATGCTCAAAGACATAGGGTAACAGAATGGATAGGAAAACAAGATCCATCTATATGCTGTATACAAGAGACCCACTTTAGACCTAAAGACACCTTCAGATTGAAACTAAGGGGATGGAGAACCATCTATCATGCTAATGGTCAACAAAAGAAAGCCAGAGTAACCATACTTATAACAGACAATCTAGACTTTAAAATAAAGATTGTATCAAGAGATGAAGTAGAGCATTATATCATAATTAAGGGGTCTATCCACCAAGAATACCTAACAATTGTAAACATTTAGGCGCGAAATGTGGGAGCACCCAAATATATACATCAATTAATCATAAACCAAAATAAACTCATTGATAATGATACCATAATAGTGGGGGACTTCAACACCCCACTCATAGCAAAGGACAGATTAATCAGAAAATCAACAAGAAAACAATGGCTTTGAATGACACACTGGACCAGATGGACTTAACAGATATTTTCAGAACATTTCACCCTAAAGAATAGGATAGACTACACACTGGGACACAAATCAGCCCTCAAAAAGTACAAAAGATCAAGATCATACTGTGCATAAATACTATGAAACTTGAAATCAACCACAAGAAAAACTTTGGAAAGGTAACAAATACTTGGAGACTAAAGAACATCCTATTAAAGAATTAATGGGCTAACCAAGAAGTTAAAGAGGAAATTAAAAAGTTCATGGAAGCCAATGAAAATGATAACACCACAACCCAAAGATCTCTGACATTCATGATAGGTTGTCAGAGGAGGAAAGTATATACAATCCAGGCCTTCCTAAAGAATGAAGAAAGATCTCAGATGCAAAACCTAACCTTACACCTTAAAGAGCTGGAAAAAGACTAACAAATACAACCCCAAACCAGCAGAAGACGGGAAATAATAAGGATTAGAGCAGAAATTAATGCTATCGAAACAGCAAAAACCAAAACACACAAACAAAAAACCAGTAAAACAGATCAATGAAACCAGAAGATGGTTCTTTGAAAAAATTAACAAAATTGATAAACCACAAGCCAGTTTGATCAAAAAGAAAAAGGAAAGGACCCAAATAAACAAAATCAAGAATGAAAGAGAAGAGATCACAACCAACACAGCAGAAATACAAACAGTAATAAGAGAATATAATGTGCAATTATGTGCCAATAAAATGGGCAATCTGGAAGAAATGGAGGAATTCCTAGAAACATATACACTACCAAAACTGAAACAGGAAGAAATAGAAAATTTGAACAGACCCATAACCAGGATAGAAATTGAGTTAGTAATCAAAAATCTGCCAAAAAAAAAAAAAAAAAAAAAAAAAAAACAAGAGTACAGGGCCAAATGGCTTTCCAGGGGAATTCCACCAAACATTTAAGTAAGAGTTAATACCTACTCTCTTCAAGGTGTTCCAAAAAATAGAAATGGAAGGAAAACTTCCAAACTCTTTCTATGAAGCCAGCATTACCTTGATTCCAAAATCAGACAGAGACCCCACTAAAAAGGAGAACCATAGACCCATTTCCCTGATGAACATGGATGCAAAAATCCTCAACAAGATATTAGCCAACTGGATCCAACCATACATTAAAAAAATTATTCACCATGACCAAGTGGGATTTATAACTGGGATGCAGGGCTGGTTCAATATCTACAAAACAATTAATGTGATTCATCACCTCAATAAAAAAAAAAGGGACAAGAACCATATGATCTTCTCAATTGATGCAGAGAAAGCATTTGACAAAATACAGCATTGTTTCTTGATAAAAAACCCTCAATAAGTAGAGATAGAAGGATCATACCTCAAGATCATAAAAGCCATATACAAAAAACCCAACACTAATATCATCCTCAGTGGGAAAACACTGAGAGCTTTCCCCTTAAGGTCAGGAACAAGACAGGGATGTCCACTGTCACCACTGTTATTCAACATAGTATTAGAAGTCTTAGCCTCCACAATCAGACAACACAAAGTAATAAAAGCATCCAAATCAGCCAAGAGGAGTTCAAACTTTCACCCTTCACAGATGACACGATACTCTATATGGAAAACCCAAAAGATTCCACCAAAAAACTGCTAGAACTGGTCCATCAATTCAGCAAAGTTGCAGGATATAAAATCAACACAGAGAAATCGGTTGCATTCCTATTCACCAACAATGAAGCAACAGAAAGAGAAATCAAGGAATTGATCCCATTTACAGTTGCACAAAAAACCATAAAATACCTAGGAATAAATCTAACCAAAGGGGTGAAATATCTATACACTGAAAACTGTAGAAAGCTTGTGAAAGAAATTGAAGAAGACACAAAAAAATGGGAAAAGATTCCATGTTCCTGGATAGGAAGAACAAATATTGTTAAAATGTCAATACTACCCAAAGCAATGTACATTTTCGGTGCAATCCCTGTCAAAATAAGACTATTATTATTCTCAGAGCTAGAACAAACAATCCTAAAATTCATATGGAACCAGAAAAGACCCCTGATAGCCAAAGCAATCCTGAAAAAGAAAGGCAAAGCAGGAGGCATCACACTCCCAGACTTCAAGTTATACTACAAAGCTGTAATCATCAAGACAGTATGGTACTAGAACCAGAACAGACACTCAGATCAATGGAACAGAATAGAGAACCCAGAAACGGACCCACAAACATAAGACCAACTAACCTTTGACAAAGCAGGAATGAATATACAATGGAATAAAGACAGACTCTTCAGCAAGGGGTGCTGGGAAAACTGGACAGCAATATGCAGAAGAATGAACCTGGACCACTTTCTTACACTATACACAAAAATAAACTCAAAATGGATGAAAGACCTCATTGTAAGACAGGAAGCCATCAAAATCCTTGAGGAGAAAGGAGGCAAAAACCTCTTTGATCTTGACTGCAGCAACTTCTAACTCAACATGTCTCTAGAGGCAAGGGAAACAAAAGCAAAAATGAACTACTGGGACCTTATCAAAATAAAAAGCTTTTGCACAGCAAAGGAAACAATCAGCAAAGCTAAAAGGCAACTGACACAATGGGAGAAGATATTCACAAATGACATATCAGATAAAGGGTTAGTATCCAAAATCTATAAAGAACTTATCAAACTCAACATCCAAAAAAAAAATAGTCCAGTGAGGAAATGGGCAAAAGACATGAATAGACACTTTTCCAAAGAAGACATTCAGATGGCCAACCAACACATGAAAAATGCTCAATATCACTCATCATCAGGAAAATGCAAATCAAAACCACAATGTGATACCACCTCACCCTTGTCAGAATGTTTAACATTAACAACTCAGGCAACAACAGATGTTGGTGAGGATTCAGAGAAAGAGGATCTGTTTTGGGAGTCCCACCATGTTGGTGTTGGGGAGAAAATGGTGCCATGACAATCTTTCATCCTAGGACTAGGGATTTCAAACCCTGCTGTTCAGGCAGCTCTCATGGATTAGTGAGGGAAGCCAGTTTGCCATGATTCAAAACTCCTGTGTTTTTTCTTTGGCTTGCAGCTGGGATTCAAAACCCAAAGTCTTAATGGACCTAGCCTTTGGCACACAGCTGAGATTCAAAACCTAAAGTCTTGAAAGACTGGCTTAGAATGGATCTTCTCACCTCTTCCAGAGTAGACCCTCTCCATGCTGCTGATGAAAGATCTTTGGCAGGCACCTGCAGGGTCTTTTTTCCTTGAAGGGGAGGGAGGTGAAATAAACCCTCTTCCAGAAGGACTCCAGGAAGAGACTCTTCTCTCCCAGTGCACCCCAGAGATCAACCCACCACACTACTCATTCTGGGGCCAGCTCCTCCTCCCCAGGAGTGCACACAACAGCCCTGCTTCTGAGAAAGTCACACACTTCCAAAACCTCAGAGTTCGAACTCCAAAAGATGTTTGCAAAAAAGAATTGGGACACTCAGTACTTTTCACTCCCCTGTCCTTGGTCCACTTTCTCAACCACTTTCTTTTTCTCTCCCTTTTGTCTCTCCATAGAAAGTCTTGCCTTGTATCCACAGCTCTGCCATTCTCTCTCCCCAGTTTCATATCCACTCACCTTGTATCAGCCAAGCTGCCTCACTCCAACTGTGGAGATCCTTTTGCCACACGACAGATCTATTTCCTGGGTGTTCTAAGTAATCTGACATCAAAATAGCTGTGTTTCAGGGATGATGAAAACCCTGAGTCCCCCTTCTTTGCCATTTTACATCCTTTCCTGAAAATGTAGGTATTTTGACAGGGATTGAATTACATCTGTAGTTTGCTTTGATTAGTATGGTAATTTTAACAATATTGATTCTCCGAATACACGAGCATTGGATATCTTTCCATTTGTTTATGTTATCTTCAATTTTTCATCAATGCTTTAGAGTTTCCTGAGTACAAATATTTTGTCTCCTTCATTAAGTTTATTTCTAGGTAGTTAAGTCTTATTGGCACATGGATAAATGCAATTTTCTTAGTTTCTCTTTCTACTAATTCATTATTAGTGTACAGAAATTCAATAGATTTCTGTGTATTAATTTGGTAACCTGTGAATTTACAAAATTTATTTATCCGTTCCAGTAGTTTTTGGCTTTCTATATGTTGCATCATGTCATGTGCAAATAGTGTCTTTTAATTCTTCTGTATGAATTTGGATGCCTTTAATTTCTCTTTTTAAACTGACTGCTGTAGCTAGGAGTTATAGAATTATATTGAATAAAAGTGGTGATAGTGGACACCCTTGTGTTGTTAGTTATATTAGAGGAAAAACCAAATTTTTCACAACTGAGTTGATGTTAGCTCTGGGGTTTTCACCTATGGCCTTTTCATGTTGAGGTATGTTTTTTCTAAACTTGGTTTGTTGGGAGGTTTTTTTTTTTTTTTTTCTTTTTCCAAGAATGGATGTTGTACACTGTTAGTAGCTTTTTCTGCATCTGTTGAGATAATAATATATTTTTTATCCTCTTTTTTTGTTGTTGTTGTTAATATGATGTATCATATTGATTGATTTTTAAATATTGAACCACCCTTGTATCCCTGGAATAAATCTCACTTGATCATAATGAATGATTTTTAAAATGTATTATTATATATGGTTTCCTAATATCTTTATGAAGGTGTTTATATCTATGCTCATCAGAGATACTGGTCTGTAATTTTCTTTTTCTAGAGTGTTTTTAATGGTTTTGGGGTCAGGATAATGCTGACCATGTAGAATGAGTTTGGAAATTCCTCTTCTGCTTCTTTTTTTGGAATAGTTTGAGAAGAATGCTATTATCTCTCCTTTAAATGTTTGGTAGAATGCATCTGTGAAGCCATTTGATCCTGGTGTTTGTTTGTTGGACATTTTTTTTTTATTATTGATTCAATTTCATTGATAGTAATTGGCATATTCAAGTTTTCTATTTTTTTCTAATTAAGGTTTGGAAAGTTGTATTTTTTAGGTATTTTCCACTTTTTCTAGATTGCCCAACTTCTTGGCATATAGTTTTTCATAGTATTCTCACATAATCTTTTGTATTTTTGTAGTGTTGGTTGTTATGTCTCCTCCTTTTGCTTTTATTTGAGTCCTCTCTCTCTCTCTTCCTCTCACTCTCTCTCTTCCTGTCTATGAACTTGAGTAAAGGTTTATCAATTTTGTTTCTCTTTTAAAAAAGCCACTTTCTGGTTTCATTGATTGGTTTCATTTTGTGTGTGCATGTGTTTGTATGTGTGTGTTGAGGGTTAATTATCTCTTTCATTTATTTCTTCTCTAATCTTTATCATTTCCTCTGTGCTGGTTTGGAGCTTTGCTCTTCCTTTTCTAGCTCCTTTATTTTTTATTTCTTCTTTGATTTCTTGGTTGACCCAATCATTGTTTGGTAATATGAACTTAACCTGCATGTATTTCTCTTCTTTCTTTCTTTTTTTTTTTTTTAATTTATCTACAGTTTCATATTGTGGTTGGGAAAGAGGCATGATGTGACTTCAATATTTTAAAATGTTTTATGGCATAAAATGTGATCTATTTTGTGATCTATTTTGAAAAATGTTCTACATTCATTTGAAAAGAATGTGTATTCTGCTGCTTTTGGATGGAATGTTCTGAATATACATTTGTAGGGCCATTTGATCCAATGTGTCATTTAAAGACAGAGTTTCCTTGTTGATTTTTTCTTTGGACAATCTATTCATTGATGTAAGTGGGTGCTAAAGTCCCCTATTATTTTTGCATTTCTGTCAATTTCTTTCTTTATATCTGCTAATAGTTGTTTTATATATTTTGGTACTCCAAAGTTAGTGCATAAATATTTATAATAAGTATGGCCTCTTGTTGGCTGTTCCCATTAATAATAATACATTATTATCGATAATAATACATTATTATCGGTAATAATGTGTTATTATCAATAATAATGTATTATTATCAATAATAATGTATTATTATTATTTGTCTCTATTTCAGTCTTTGTTTTAAGGTCTATTTTGTCTGATATGTGTATTGCTACCCTATATTTCTTTTTGCTTCTGTTTTCATGGTACCTGTTTTCCATCCCTTCACTTTAAATCTCCAGGTGTATTTTATCTATATTGCCACACTCTGTCTTCTAACTGCAGCACTTAATCCATTTCTATTTAAACTAATTTTTGATAGAGATATACTTATTGCCATTTTGTCTGTTGTTTTATGGTAGTTTTTGTGTTTCTATGTTCCTTTCTTTTTCTCTTGCTCTCTTCCCTTATGGATTGATGGCTTCTTCAGTGATATGTTTAATTTCCTTTTCCTTTTGTGTGTGTGTATTGATTTATGGTTACCATTTGATTTATTCATTGATTTATTCATTGATTTATGGTTACCAGGTTTTGATTTATGGTTACCATTTGGTTCATGTATAACACCTTATGCATACAATGGATTATATTAATTTAAGCCATTCAAAAAGCACTAAATTTTTACTCCTCTCTCCACATTTTGTGTACATGATGGCATCATTTATATCCTTTTATTTTGTGTTTCTTTTGCCAAATTTTATAAATATAACTGATTATAATGCTTTTTTTAATGTTTATTTTTGAGACAGAGAGAGGAAGAGTGCAAGCAAGGGTGGGGCAGGAGAAAGGGAGACACAGAATCTGAAACAGGCTCCAGGCTCAGAGCTGTCAGCACAGAACCTGATGCGGGGCTTGAGCCCATGAACCACAAGATCATAACCTGAGCCGAAGTTGGATCCTCAACCAACTGAACCACCCAGGCACCCCTATAATGCTTTTACATAATGGTTGAATTTACCAGTAAAAGTTTGTTCTTTCATATTTTTGTCACTCCAGATTATGGTCTTTCCTTTCCATTCAAAGAATTCCTACTAATATTTCCTATGGGGCTGGCTTAGTGATAATAAACTCCTTTATCTTTTGCTTGTCTGGGAAAATCTATATCTCTCCTTCCAACTTGAATGATAACCTTTCTGGGTCAAGTATTCTTGGTTGAGAGTTTTGTTTACCTTTCAGTACCTTGACTATACCATGCCATTCCTTTCTGGCTTGCAAAATTTCTGCACAAAAATTATTTGATAACGAGGTTTTTTAGTATGTAACTATTTTGTTTCTTTTTCTGTTTCCTTTTAAAATGATCTTTTATCACTGTTTTTTGCCATTTTAATTACTAAGTCTCTTGGTGTGGACCCCGCTGGGTTAATTTTCTTTAGGAATCTCTGTGCCTCCTGTATCTGGATATCTGCTTCCTTGTTAAGATTAGAAAATCTTCAGCTATTATTTCTTCAAATGAATTTTCTATCTCTCCTTTTCCCTCTGTGATGCTTATAATGTGGATGTTATTATGCTTGATGATGTCACTGAGTTCCCTTAACATTTTTTCATTTTTATTATTTTATTTTTTCTGCTGTTCAGTTTGGTTTCTTTTTATTACCATCTCTTCCAGGTTGTTGATACAGTATGTGTGTGTATATGTATATATATGTGTATATATACATATACACACACACATATATAGTCCCTCTCTCTCTCTCTCTCTCTCTCTCTCTCTCTCTATGTGTGTGTGTATATATATATATATATATATATATATATATATATATATATACACACACACACACATATATATATACATAATCTTTTTTGAATGTCTCACTGATAACTGATATACTCCACTCTTTTCTGAAGTCTACTGTGTATCTTTGTGACCATTACTTTGTTCTCTATCAAACATATTGTTTATCTCTGTTTAATGTAGCTAGTTTGCTGCTGTTTTTCTCCTGTTTGTACATTTGTGACATTGTTACTCTGCCTACTCATTTTGTCCAATTCTATGTTTATTTCTAGATATTAGGAAAGTGATCTATGTCTCCTGGTCTTGCAAGTTGTGGCCTTATGATGAAGAGATCTTGTGATGACCTTTAGTGTCTCAGAATAAGGTGTTTCAGGGATGTCTCTTGTATGTGTCATACACCCTACTTAGCTGCAGCTGAGCTGTTTGTGTTTTTGGTCCATTTGGGTTCAGTAGTGCAATTTGGCTGGTATGGTGTACTGGTCTAGGTTTGATCCCTGTTGTATTAAGGGAACTGCCTGGGGATGCTGTAGGTGTGTAGTAGTGTGGTGTCGACAGTCAAATCAGATGAATGCCCTCAATTCACCTGTTAGAACTGTAATCACACTGACATCAGGGCTCTTCTCCTGTGCTGTCTCCTGGGAAAGGGTTTGGCTGGTAGCGCTGCAATCGCACTGGTGTGTGGGGCTTATTTTCTTTTCTCCCCAGGGCAGGAGACACTTTGGAGTGGCGCTAGTCCCTGCCAGTGCTGCTTGTAGTGTGTTTCAGGGTAAGGGTTTCTTTGGAGGTAGGCCTATTGAGTGAGGCAGTTTGGATGGGGTGGATAAACAGAAGAATAAGGGGGCAAGGCATGCATGGTAGCAGGATAGGTTGGGAATGTTTATGCTGGGTCTCAAGCTGGGGGTATAGGGAGAGAAATGGAAATTGCCAGGCCTTTTTTTCCTGAAGAAATCTTCTAAAATTTCCTGTACCTTAAGTACACATTCTGAGATTAGTAAATAAATCTCTTTTTTGAATACCCAAAGCTCTTATCCAACTGTTGTTGATGCTATATCTTGATGGGTTTATTTGTTATATTGTTTCCTTAAGGACAGGGACTCAGTTTCCTATTGCCCTCCAGCTCACCCACAGCTAAACCTACTAATTTTTAAAGTACCCAGAGTTAAGCTCTGCTGATTATAAAAACCCACAAACTTAGGCCCCACTGATTTTGTAAGCAAAGTGTGAAGATGAATCATCTTCCCAGTGTGGGTCCCACCTGACTGGGGTGCATGGTGTGGGGCTGACCTCTCACTTCCCCATGCTTACAATGTCCCCTCCACCCACCATTTTTTGTTAGTCTAGCAAAGGTTTTGGTTCCCAACCATATCTCCACCTCTCTCTCTCTCTCTCTCTGTATCTCTCTCTCTCTCTTTCTCTCTCTCTTTTTTTTCTTTTTTTGACTTCTCTATGATTAACTCTGGAATATCTGATGTGCCAGTTGTTGAGTCATTTTTTGAGTCAGCTTCAGTAATGTGGCTGTTATCTCAGTGCGTGCGTGGAATGAGGTGAGCTTAGGATACTCCAACTCTGTTATCTTCCCAGAGTTCTGGACCTAGAGAATCTAAACCTTTATTTACCCTTTTCTTTTGTTGTCAGTGAGGTTGATCCTTTTAACATTTTATTTAAAAATACACCAGTACATGAAGTGACAAAGAACTTTTTATGAACTCCTATGTACTTACTACACAGAACTGACAGCTGCATGAATTTTGTGTTACATGATTAAAATATATCTGAATGTTGTTTTGGTCTGTTATAATCCATTGTTTTCTTCTTTCTTTTTTCTCAAAGGCTGTTGGTATTTAATACTTACTGTGTAGAATTAATTTTTTTTTACTTATTTACTCATGACATACATTTTTATAGGTTTATGCAACCATAACTCATACACAGGTTGATCAGTCATCCAGAAAACAATCTTTATTATGTGTTTAGTTTAGTTAGGCTGCATCCAGTGCACTGGATGAGCAGCATTGAACAATACACAGGTAGCCTTATAGGAGCTTAGGTTTTAGTTTAAGAAAAATATTACACACAGATAATATAATAATAATAATAATAATAATAATAATATAAATTCAGTTAGGCAACATGGATAGTTTAATCACTAATTTAAATGTCATGGCTGAAACATGCATATTGTAGTATGTGACTTTTGAACTGAGCATTGAATGAAACATATTCAGCCATGATAAAACATCGAAAAAGACCCTGAAATGATATTTTCCTCATTGTATCCTATAGTTATAAAAGGGGAATAAACAAAGGGGAGAAAGGATCTCTACTGGGTCAAATTGTGTCCACCCCAAAGGTTTTGAAGTTGTAGTTCTGCATTATTTGATGATAACTTGAAGCAGGATTCAGAACATGTTAAACATGTGTAATGCTCAAGTTGCATCCTTCCTTGTAGTGTAGGTGAAGACTTATTTTCAAAAATAAAACCACTTTCTTAGACCCAAGAATATTTTGCCTTCATATATGAAAGAGCACAATTAAATGTGGGTATTTACAGTTGCAGTATCTTTAGTAGATTTTAAGCAATGTTTCACCACTAAGAGCTTGCTTAAAATATCTGCATCAAAGAAGCATCTACACTACATCTGTGAGTCCTTCAGAGGCAGGTGGAGAAGAAAAAGGAGGAGGATGAGATAACACCTCACAATGACCCTGAGGAACTTTTCTGTAGTATGTATATGTACTGTGTGAGTTTCTAGGAATTTGTACATTTCTACCAAATTGCCCAGTTTGTTAGCATATCACTTTTTAAAGTATTCTTTTGTAAATATTTGAATTCTGTGGTTTTGGTTGTGATCTCTCCTCTTTCACTTGTGATTTTATTTCTTTGGGTCTTTTCTCTATTGTTTTTGATAAGTTTGGCTAAGGGATTATTAATTTTTATTAATTCTTTCAAAGAACCAGCTTTTAGTTTTATTGATCTCTTCTACTGCTTTTTGTTTTTGTGTTTGTTTCTGTATTGTTCATTTCTACTCAAATCTTCATTATTTCCCTTCTTATGGTGGCATTAGACTTCATTTGCTGTTCATTTTCTAACTCTTTTGTGTGGAATGTTATGTTGTGTAATTGGTACTTTTCTTGTTTCTTCATGTAGACCTGTATGTTAATATACTTCCCTCTTAGGAATGCCTTGCTGCATTGCAAAGATTTTGGGCTCTCATGTTTTCATTTTCATTGGCTGACATGTATTTTTTAATTTATTCTTTATTTTCTTGGTTAACTCATCTATTCTTTAGTAGGATGTTCTTTAAACTTCATGAATTTGTCATCTTTCCAAATATTTCTTGTAATTTGATTCCAGTTTCATAGCATTGTGGTCTGAAAATATTCATGTTATAATCTCCATTTTTTTGTACTGTTGAGGGCTGATTTACGAGCCAGTCTGTCATCTGTTCTAGAGAATATTTTAGGTGCAATTGAAAATTATGTGTATTTTCCTGTTTTAAGTTAAAATGTTCTGACTACATCTGTTAATTTAGTTGGTTCAGTGTGTCATTCAAAGCCATTGTTTCCTTTTCTGCTTAGATTATCTTTCCATTGGTGTAAGCAGGGTATTCAAGTCCCCTATTATTAGTGTATTAATATCAAAGAGTTTCTTTATATTTGTTATTAACTGATTTCTTTTTTTTTTTCATTTCTTAGTGTTTTATTTATTCTTGAGAGAGAGAGAGAGAGAGAGAGTGCGCGCACATGTGGGGGGAGGGGCAGAGAGAGAGGGAGACACAGAAACCGAGGCAGTCTCCAGGCTCCGAGCTGTCAGCACAGAGCCTGACACAGGGCCTGAACTCATGAACCATGAGACCATGACCTGAGCCGAAGTCAGATGCTTCACCAACTGAGCCACACAGGCACCACTACTATTAATTGATTTCTGTATTTTGGTTCTATAAGTGGAGGAATAAATATTTACAATTGTTAGACCTTCTTGGTGGATATAACCCTTAATAATGATATGATGCCTTTCATGTCTTGTTATAGTCTTTGGTTTAAAATCTAGGTTGTCTGATATAAGTATGGAAATTCTGGCTTTATTTTGAACATTCATTACCATGATAAATAGTTCTCCATCCCCTCACAATCGATCTGTAGGTGTCTTTAGGTCTAAAGTCTTTTGTAGGTACCATACGGATGGGTATTGTTTTTTCTCCATTTTGATACCCTATGTCCTTTGATTGGAGCATTTAATCCCGGTACATTCAGACTGAATATTGATAGATATTAATAGAGTGGCATTGTGTTACCTGTAACATTGGTGTTTCTGGTGATGTTATCTATTCCTTTCTAGTCTTTGTTGCTTTTGGTCTTTTTTTCCCTACTCAGAGTTTACTTTAATATTTCTTGCAGGAATGGGTTAGTGTTCATAAACTCCTTTAGTTTTTATTTGTCTGGGAAACTCTTTATGTGTCTTTCTAAACTAAATGGCATTTTTGCTAGATAAAGTATTCATGGCTGCGTATTTTTCTGATTCATCACATTGCATATATCATCCCACTCCCTTCTGGCCTTCCCAGTTTCTATGGACAGATCTGCTGTGAGGCTGATCTGTCTTCCCTGGTATATTAAAAACTTTTATTTTTCCTTGCTCCTTTTAGGATTCATTCCTTGTTTGTGTATTTTGTGAATTTGACTCTGATGTGTCTCGGTGATGACTGACTTTTGTTAAATTTAATGGGAATTCTCAGTGTTAGTGTTATGCCCAGAATTTGTGATCCCCAAATACTGCCAGGGAACTGAGTCCGATGTAAAAGCAAAAGAGCCTTTATTCGAGCTAGCTCGAGCTCAGTCCCCTACCTGCACCAATGCAGAGGTGAGATACCAGAGAGTGAGTTTCAAAAGGACAAAGGTTTTATTGGGGCCTGGGGGCAGTTGGTTAGGTAATGGCTGTGGCCTCAGCCGATTGGCTGGATAAGGGTCGGAGTCCTGTTAGGTGAGCGGAAGGTTACGCAAGGGGAGGAGGTGTGGTCAAGGTGAAGGACACAGAACAAGATGGAGTCAGATGGCATAGGCCAGCCCTTTCAGTTAGATGTCAATTAGTGTTTCCTTCCAAAGATTGGGAAAGTTTTCAGTTATAATATGCTCAAATAAACTTCCTTTTAAAAATTTTAGTTAGGTAATATACAGTGCATCCTTGGTTTCATAAGTAGAATTCAGTGATTCATTACTTATTTACAACACCAAGTACTAATTACAAGTGCCCTCCTTACTACCTGTCACCACATCTCCCAACCACCCCCCTCTATCAATCCTCAGTTTGCTATCTATCTTGTGGTTTTTCTACACTATCTTCTCTCCCCTCCCCACTTCCCCTGTATTCATTTGTTTTGTTTCTTAAATTTCACACATATGAGTGAGACAATATGATATTTGTCTTTCCCTGATTGACTTATTTCAAATAATAATATATTCTAGCTCATTTCATGTCATTGCAAATGGCAAGGTTTCATTTTTTGATGGCTGAGTAATATATATATATACACACATACACACACCACATCTTCTTTATCCATTCATCAGTTGATGGACATTTGGGCTCTCTCTATAGTTCGCTTATTGTTGAAAATGCTGCCATAAATATTGTGATGCATGTACCCCTTCGAATCTGTATTTTTCTATCCTTGTGGTAAATAGTGCAGTTGTTGGGTTGTATGGTAGCTTTATTTTTAGTTTCTTGAAGGAACTTCGATACTATTCTCCAGAGTGGCTGCATCAGTTTGCATTCACAGCAGCACTGACAGAAGGTTTACCTTCCTCCACATCCTTGTAAGCACCTGTTGCTTTTTGTATGGTTAATTTTAGTCATTCTGACAGATATGAAGAGTTATCTCACTGTGGTTTTGAATTGTATTCCCCTATGATATTGATGTTGAGCATCTTTTCATATATCTGTTAGTCATCTGCATATCTTTTTTGGAAAAATGTCTCTTCATGTCTTCTGCCCATTTCTTAATTGGGGTGTTTGTGTTTGGTTGTTGAGTTTGATATTTTCTTTATAGATATTGGATACTAACCCTTTACCAGATATGTCATTTGCAAATCTCTTCTCCCATTCCATCAGTTGCCTTTAAGTTTCCTTGATTGTTTCCTTTGTTATGAAGAAAGATTTTATCTTGATAAAGTCCCAATAATTAATGTTTGCTTTGTTTCTCTTGCCTTTGGCAATATGTCTAAGTAGAAGTCGCCCAGCCAAGTCAAAGAGGTTGCTTCCTGTGTTCTCCTCTAGGATTTTGATGATTTTCTCCCTCACATTTGTGTCTTCCTTCCATTTTCAATTATTTTTTTCTACATGGTGTAAGTGTGGGACCCAAGGAATTTAACAAAAATCCCCTACCCCTGGACAAGCAGAGCAAGACTAACTCCATTTTGTGTTACACCCACCATCTCATGTATAACCCCCACATGACCTACTTATTGCTTAAGACACTCCCCCACCCCAGTCAAGCCACTGAGCACACCCTTACTGGAAACCGGCTCATATAGGAATGCGGAGCCCCTAACCGCCAAAGAATGTAAACCCCGCATTTTGCCCACCAAACTTGCACGCCAATTCTGACCAGAGTGATAGGCTAGTTCAAACAGTTACTATAGGGTAAATTGTAATTCAATTGGCCACCTGCCTGTGGACTGACATGACTATGCAACTTTCTGTGTGTGTTACAATCTCATTGGCCACTGACCCCTATAAAACTGCTATGCCTTTTAACCTAGGGATCCAAGTCCCTGCTCCTCTGTGTCCGGTATACTTGGGCCCAAGCTCGAGCTTCCAAATAAACCCTTGTGCGTTTGCATCGGTATCGGCTCCTTGGTGGTCTCTCGGATTCGAAATCGGAGGCATTACGGTAAGAATGTAATCTAGTTTCATTTTTCTTCATGTCACCATCCAGTTTTTTCCAACACTATTTGCTGAAGAGATTTTTATCTAATGGATATTATTTTCTGCTTTGTTGAAGATTATTGAACATATAGTTGTGGGTCCATTTCTGGGTTTTCTGTTCTGTTACATTGCTCTATATATCCTCCTACTAGCATGCTGTCTTGATAACTACATCTTTGTAATATGGTTTGGAATCCATAATCTCTATGCCTCCAGTTCAGTTTTTTATTTGCAGGATTCCAAAGCCAGACAAAGACCCCACTAAAAAGGAGAGGGAGGGGTACTAATATCCCTGTTGAACCTGGATGCAAAATTCTCAACAAGATACTAGCAAATAAAATTCAACAGTAGATTAAAAGAATTATTCACAATGATCAAGTGAATTTTTTTTCCTGGAATGTGGGTCTGGTTCAATATTTACAGATCAATCAACATGATACACCACATTAATAAAAAATTAAAAAAAGAGAGAGATAAGAACCATATGATTCTGTCAGTAGATGCAGAAAAAGCATGTGACATAATTCAGCATCCATTCTTGATAAACACCCACAACAAAGTAGGGATAGATGAAACATATTGCAACATCATAAAGGTCATGTATGAAAAACCCAAAGCTACTAAAATCCTTGACTTAAAAAAAAATAAATCCTTTCCCCTATAGTCAAGAAGAAGACAAGAATGCCTACCCTCACGATTACCATTTAATATAGCACTGGAAGTCATAGCCTCAGCAATAAGACAACAAATGGAAATAAAGAGCATCTAATTCAGCAAGGAAAAAATTAAACTTTCACTTTAGCAGGTAACATGATACTCAATGTGGAAAACCCAAAAGACTCCACCAAAAAATTCTGCAACTAATACATAAATTCAACAATGTTGTAGAATATAAAATTAAGTGCAGAAATATGGTGCTGTTGCACTTCTATGCACATAAAATGAAGAAGCAGAAAAAGAAATCAAAGAATCGATCCCTTTTACAATGCACCAAAACCCCATAAGATACTAAGAATAAACCAAACTAAGTAGAAGAACTGTACTCAGAAAATTATAGAAAACATATGAGAGAAATTGAAGAAAACACAATGAAATAGAAGAGTGTCTCATGTTCATGTATTGGAAGAATAAACATTGTTAAAATGTCTTACTACCCAAAGAAATCACACATATAATGCAATCCCTATCAAAATACCACCATGAAAAATGCATTCTAGTCTAGAAGCTGGACTCTTTTCAGAGTTAGATCAAGAAATCCTAAAATTTGTATGGAACCACCACAAAACCTGTATATTCAAATAAACTTTCTGCCCCCTTTTCTTTCTCTTCCTTTTCTAGGATTCCTATTACAGAGATTTTGTTACAATCTAGGGAATCACTGAGTTCACTGAGTCTACCTTTTTTTTTGGCACAATACCTTCCTTTATGTCTTCTTTTTAGCTTCATTATTTTTCATAATTTTATCCTCTATATCATTGATTTGTTTTTCTGCATTATCAATCCTTACTGTAATGGCATGCAGTTAGGTTATATCTTGATTATAGTATTTTCAATGGTTATATACTAAACAGTTTTTAGTTATTTTATCTCTGAAGTAAGGGATTCTTTAGTGTTTTCTTTGCTTTAGTGTTTTCTTTAGTGTTTTCAAGCCCAGCTCATATCCTAATATATATTTTTTAATTCTGTTTCAGACATCACACTTATATTTGTTTTTACTAAATCACTGGTCATTACTTCTTTTTCTTTCTTTTGAGATGAATCCCTCCATCTTGTCATTTTCTGTAGGTCACTTGTTTGCTTTCGTGTGTGTGATTTTTTAGGAAAGCCTGCTATATATCTGCTCCTGAGAGTAATGCCTGTACTAAGAAGAGGTCCATTTAGAAAGGAGGTTCCTATATGAACTCTGCTATTCTGTTTTGGTTGCTCACACCCTGAATTCAGTCCTCTGAAGAGTTTCTCCTTGCCTTCAGTGGTGGGGGTAGGTGGTTTGACACCATCCACTGTGTGGAAAATTTTAACTATGTTTGCTTGTTAAAAGAGGCCAGATCAATATAGAATGGAATGGAATGGAATAAATAAAATAAAATAAAATAAAATAAAATAAAATAAAATAATAAAATAAAATAAAATAAGATAAGATAAAATAATAAAACAAAACAAAATAAAATAAAATAATAAAATAAAATAGACCTCATTTCCCTCAGTGCTGAAGGCTTAGAGCACTATGATCAATAGACTTGGTGCAAGGGGTTTGCACTGGTCTTCCAGGGAAGGTTTTGCTGCACTTATTCTCAGGTGTACATGCTCTAGTGGAGATGCACCTACAGGGTCAGGGAGGCAGGTCTTGATGTAAACAGCTCCAATCTCTACTGAGGTGCACTGTGTTGCTCATTGAAGTTGGCCAATGCTGATGGGCTGGGGGATGTGAGGAATGGCCTCACCCCACTCTCTCCTCTTGGAGCGGGATTGTGTGCCCACCACTCTTCAGGAAGCCCTCACATAATAGCAGACAATCACCACTCTTATGTCTCCAGCTTCTGTCAGATCCTTGCCTTCACCTTGTTTGTGTCTGAGTTCTCTGCTGCCGGGAAGCACAGTACTCTTGCGTTTTATCTCAGGCATATAACTGGACTTTAAAACTCCAAATTTTATGGACTCACAGGGCACAGACTTGCCCTATTCTTCTAGGGGAGCATCTCACCATGCTTTTGCAATATGCTAGTTTACCCCAGGAAAGTGGTCACACAACTGCACATTGGTCAGAGTTTATAGTAAAACATAACAAAAAGCCAGCACTAAGGTTTGTTGCCCTCCGCTGATGTCTCTGCCCTTATGGTAATGAATAGGGCAGCACGTTGGCACCATCAGTTCTTTAGACCTGAAGAATCTGTGCCATCACTCCTAAATGCACTCCAGAGGGAGGAATTGTTTCTCCCCATGAGACCAGATAATCCTAAAATCATGCTGCCCAATCCCACATCTCCACCCTCCATTCACAGAGGAACACTGGTAAACCCATCAGGCATGACACTGGGTGATGGCGTGTACTTCTAAAACTTCAGACTTTGTGCTCTGCTGCTTATAATAACTTGCAATTGTCTGTCCCTCTCCTTTTCCCACCCAATGGATTATGGGAAGGATTTTCCTTGTGCAATCCCTGCCTGTTGGTTCACTTTGTCTTTCTCTTTCTTGCTTGTTAGCTCACTCTTCTCTCTGAAATCAAGGACTTCTCCATTTTTTTTTTTTTTGCACACACAGTTTTTTTCTCTCCCATATCAACTCTTTGCACCTATTACCTTCAATGAGGTAATCATTTTTTTCTACTTGTAGATGTGCAGTTTTGTTCTCTCAGTCCTCAGTTTGATTTCTTGTGTGCTCAGAATGATTTGTTATATATCTAGTTGTGTTTGAAGGACCAGGCAAGATAAGAGGACTTGCCCTATTCTTCTGTCCTTTCCTTATTTTCTTATCTTTAATTAAGCAGAATTTCAGGCATTTCAGCAAATGAAATTGTATTGTGTCTTGTGTAACTAGAGTAGGTAGTTTTGGCAAATTACTTTTGTCATGAATGTTTCCCTTAGCCCTAAATTTTCCATTTTCTGAATCTTATTCTACAGGACAGTTGGAAAGATGCCTCCATATGATAGATGTCTTTTCCCCTTAGCATTTATCAATGCCCTCTAGCTAAACGTTAACAGGAAAACACCTGTAATTGAATGAGTCACGTATATTACTCACTACAGTAATGTAAAATAAACATTGTAGGGAATTGTGGAGTGTTTGAATGAGAGGGCATTAAAGGGTACATGAGCAAGAAGACTTTTACTTAATTATTGTTAAAAGGAGCTATATTTACTTATTATTGTTGTTGTCGTTGTTGTTATTCTTATTTTGTAACAAGAGCAGGAGAGTTTTTACTTAATTGCTGTTGTCATGCACTACATGTAGAAGACATTTCAAGCTTATTTTCCCTCCTTAGTTCTTCAAAGACCCCCATATAGCTGAGGATCTTTTTCTTGCTGTTAACTTGAGGAAGGTGAAATATTTCTATATTTTGGCTTGTCAAGATTCCTTTCTCAGCTGCCAGGCATCCTGTGATACACAATCTGATTTGCACTAATATGTGTTCCCTTTTGCAGGCAACATCTCAGAGGAGTTCTTTTGCATGGACCACACTTTAACCTTCAGGAAACATGAGATCTTCACCCAGAAAAGCTCTAAGTGCACAAATCATGGAATACAGCACTGCTCCCTCAAGCTACAGAGTAGCTACTGGCTCTTCTCTCATGCTTAATATCCCAGACAGAAGGCAAACAGGTCCACTTATGGACCTTTAGGTTTCATGAGACAGACTAACGTCTTATTTTTTTTTCCCATAAGTTTTAAGTAAGGGGCAGGCAACCATGCCAGCTCTTAAATTTCTGGGACAGTAACTCATAATACACCTACAGTTCTTTCCTAAAACCTCCATGTTCTCTTTTGACTTTCTTAAATAGTCCATGCCCATGAGCAGTTAGGTCCATGTAATCAGATTCAGGCACCTCCTTTAAAATAACCTATGATGATGGGTTTGGTATTTATTTGGAATAATTCACCTTTTTTTATTAAGGATTTCATTTTAACGCTTCTTTATATATTAAATATTTATTATAATAAACCCAAATGATCTGTGAGTGACACAAAGAAAATCCATTTCAGCTCAGCCTTTTATATTACTTCAGCTACTTACCTTTGCAGTGTAAATTATAACAATTTTGTCACACCTTCATCTGAACCACACAGGTCTTCTACTTTCTCACTCAGGCCCACTCTGTCTGCATTCTGTGTGCTATATTGAATTGAATCATTTCCAGCTATGTGTGAGGAAAATTCCATCTTTCATGCATTACTTTCTCAGTGAGAGTTTTCATAATGTCGAAATTGAAATGAACTCATTCACTACCATCTGTATCTGGATACCTTTAGCTTTTCACAAGTACTTTGAAATTAATAACTATGTGTCAGTGTTTGCCTGTTTATTGGCAGTGCCAGATATGTAGTTACAGTTACAGATAGAAAATCTACAGTGTTGTAGATAATGGATATCTAGAACAGATATATACAGTACCTAACAGGCATTTGTTGAGTAGGTGAGTAAATTATACAGTTATATCAAATTAAATTGGAGATTGTGGTAATTTAAACATCAAAATAGCATGGAGATGAAAAGGTAAAGAAATGAGTAGCTAGAAAACATAATTACTTAAAACATGTTATGGACTGAACAGTACATAGTCCAGAACTCTCTTTTCAGAACCATCATGCTCCTCTCAGTTTAAGCAAAATCGATAAAGTATGGACTCCAGCCAATATCCTGATGATGTGGAGTAGAGTCTATGTTCTCTTCCATGTCTAAATATGAATGAAGGAGAAATCATACCCATTAGGGATCACTTAAGAATTAAAATTCCTTTACCACTTGGACGTGTAGAAACTTTCTTTGGGTATTATATTTACATTCTGTTGACTTGATTTATTATCAAGTAAATTCTACAGCATGTAATTCAAATCAAATAATTGTTGTCCATTAAGAAATAGACATTGGAAATTGAAATGATAAAAATTTATAAATTATGACATCAAAATTATTTTTAGATTTATTTAAAGGAATTCATCATTTGAATAATTCTAAAATAAAACAAATATATATCTAAATTTAATATTTACAAATTAGGTACATAAGTACCAAGTTTCAGCAGATTCAAAATAGGACCATTTTTCCTCAGTCACAAAGAAGATCTTCTTCCTGGCATTTTATTACTGGCAGAATGGCTAGAGGATGCCCATTTAGACCACTGTAGAGGAGGCCAGGACAAAAGTATGGCCTCAGGGCCTCTGTGAAGCAGTTTTTATAGGTGTAGATATGAGACAGGTTGGTCACATTATAAAAGGGACTCTTCCAGCCTCATAGTCCAGGAAGATACCAATAATCTCAGGAGATTCCTCAAGGTGGATTGTTAACCATGGATTTGCAAGAGCTTGGTGGCCATTACTTCTCTTCAAGCACAGTGTCCAGAATCCAGTCTCTGGGGATAGCATGATTTCTCCCTGTCTACAGACAGAATCCTTACAAATACCGATAGTCCATTTTATTTTATTTTTCACACTCACTTCCCAGTAGTGTCTACCTCTGAAAAAACATTGCTGACCTAATACACACACCAGTTTCTCAAACCGCTGCCTACATTTGGGTAGTTCCTGAAAGACATCACCTCCTTTTGCTCTTTTGTTGTCTTCATCAATTTGGAGATATGGGTGACCTGTGTCTGGATCCAGGGTAACATTTTCTATGGAAGAACATGTTATTAGTTTTGGCTATGATCAACAATATCAACAATAATTAACACAACATACAACTGCCCTTCCTCCAAATAGGAAATTTCTCTAGCTTTCCTGAAATGAAGTAGCTCCTTTACCTCAGAGAATGATCTTTGTAGTTACTCAAGCACTTGAGAACTTGATAAGAGAATTTGTCCAGAATGGAAAAAATTAGTTTCTAAACACACATTTTCTCATCAAAATAATTTTGAATGTGGCCAATTTCACACTGCACACTTGTTATGTGCCTTGTGCTGTTTGAAGCATATTTATAAATAATTTTCATAACAATGCAATGAAATGGAAAGATATATGTATTTTGTAGTTAAGACAACAAACATTTAGGGAAGTTTATCTAACCATAATTACTAATATACATCAATGTTTGGATTGAAGTCCAGATCTGATTCAATTTGTGAATTAATGAAAAACAATTATACATATTTTCTTTAAATCTGAATGCTTTGACAATTTAAAATTTTTCCTAAATGACCCTATGAAATTTAACCAGACTTACTGAATTACTTTTCCTAAAAGTTTATTCATGTTGATAGAAATTTTCACAGATATGTGAATCCAAAAATAATTTTTAAAATGTTGAAAGCATATAAACACACAAGCCAGATGTAAAAATGATCCAAACATTTACCCAATTACATAGGATTCTATTAATACAGGCTAGAAGTGTTTCTGTGATGAATTAACTTCTAATAGTTGTACGTAAAACTAAATTTTACTGGTATTAGTGTAACCACAAAGAAAATTCCACTAGTATTAATGTAATATAAAATAACCAAAGACTTATATGTTAGCATTGTAAATATAGGATTATGTGCCCTTAAAGCCACTGCAACTCACTTACTCATGGGCATTTTTTGAAAGCAATATATGATATCTAGGCTATACTTTTTTTTTCAGTTAGTAAATTTGTTTCTAAAGTTGTCTAATAAATGTGAATATTATGTCAATTAGTTATATAAACTGGAGAAATCTCCTAAGAATACTTACCATACATGTCTTTGTAAAAACAGTGTATTATGCCCTGACTTTCTTCCTCAAAGTGTATTTGTGGTAATCAAATGAAAATACTTTATTTGAAATAATTCATACAAAGCTGTAAAATGTAACACAAATTGTTCTTGTTCCTAATATTAAACAGAGGTCCTAAATTTGACAATTTGTTAGAAGTCAAAAGATATCCTAAAGGAGGTAGGAATTTTCAATTTGATAAAGTAAATGAAGGACAACGGATTGTGATCCATAGGCAATTACTATCATTGTGTCACTAGCCTCCATCCTAACATAGATGAGTGGCAACCTGCCCTTACCCCATTCCCTGTCAGCTGCCCCCAAAACCATTCCATTCCCCAACTCATTTCTGGTTCTAAAAAGCACATTTGATGATATCATTTAAGGCTATAATATTTTGCTTCTCTCCATCACTGTATCTCAGAGAGCAGAACCATTTGTGATTTGTAAGGAGTTATAGCTATAAAGTACCCAACAATAAAGATGACAAAATGGAAATTTTGGAGAAAAAAAAAGGGATTTGTGTGTGTCTTCAGTGTGAGTTTGTGAGTGTGTTACAGTTTCCCTTGTCTGATGGTCTAGTGTCCTGGCCAAAACGAAGTATCAATATCCAAATATTTCAGTGTGTAGTTACCTGCATAGTGTCGAGCAAATTTCAATCCTAATATATATATATATATATATATATATAAATGTAGTTTTGAAATTAAGAATTATCAGTGAATAAAACAGGACAGAGATGAGTGGTCAAAAGGCAAGTGCATGAGTCAGGGCTAGAGGTGGCCATTTTCATTACTCACCTTCTTCTCCCAGGAGTTTTATCCTTTCTGAAAGAATGGGATGTAGTGAGGTATTGCTTTGAAATATAAATACATTTCTTTTTAAAAATATATTTAAATTCCTATCTTTACAGAGTAATTTTACTTACCAAAATTTTCATGAAGTTTTCCTAAAATGCAAACAGTGACAAATCCTTGTGAGAATTTTTTAGGACTTGTTAACTAGACTCTTTTTCTAATTCTTACACATGTAAATCTTTGGTGTAAGGAAAAAAAAAGAATAGACAATTGTTGGATTTAAGTTACAGAGTTGGAAAATAAATAATGGTTAAAAAGATTTCCATTTGTTTTGTTTTAACATAATTCAAACGATCATAATGCAAATTGTTATCCAGAAATAACCTCTCCCAGGTGTTTCCATTAAGCATATCGACTTCTACAGACTTCCCCAACCAAAAAGTATAAATATTGAGAAGCTAGCACTGAAAGCAACGGTGAGATTTGGATATAATTTCTGATTCTCTGCACCTGAAGAATTAAAAACTAAATGAAGCTATTTCTGCTATAACGTTTGTTTTGAAATTGCGAATTTGTCCCAATATGAATAACATATTAAGAAGGAATTTGGGGTGCCTGGGTGGCTCAGTTGGTTGAGCGACCGACTTCAGCTCAGGTCATGATTTCATGGTTTGTGAGTTCAAGTTCCACGTCAGGCTCTGTGCTGACAGCTTGGAGCCTGCTTTGGATTCTGTGTCTCCCCCTCTCTCTGCCCCTCCCCTTCTCATGCTCTGTGTGTGTCTCTCTCTCAATAATAAATAAACGTTAAAAAAAGAAGGAATTTGAGTATGCTATGAATTTTGCGTTTGTTTATGTGTGATTTTGTGAGGTAGAAAGTTGTACCCAATTGAGTCTAGAGGTATAGAAATGCATACAATATATAAGCATGCAAAAATACACACACACACACACACACACACACAAACACATTTGCACACATCTTAAAAAGACACTGGGATATACCCATCTGCATCTTATAATAAAACTTTCTGTCCTGGGGCATCTGGGTGGCTCAGGTGGTTTAAACTCCAACTTTGGCTCAGGTCGTAAACTCGTGGTTCATGAGTTTGAGAATTGCATCGGGCTCAGTGCTGAAAGCTCAGGGCTTGGATCCTGCTTGGGATTCTATGTCTTCCTTTCTCAATGCCCCTCCCCCCTTCTCTCTCTCTCTCTCTCTCTCTCTCAAAACATAAATAAAAAAAATAAATACGTAAAAAAAAATCTTTATATCCTGCCACATTCACAGTAACTCCAAGCTGTCACCCTCACCAATGCCACCCTCACCAATCCATATTTCTTTTCTGCTATTTTTTTTATCTTATTTCTATTTTCCCTCATCATTATCTTTTTTTTTTTATTCTCTTCCTTTGCACAAATTTTTGGGCTTGGAGGTGGAGGTAGTGGAAGTACATGCTGCTGTGTGTAAACTTTAGTTTCTCTCAAGGTAAAGTGAAATATTACTTTAGTATGTAGGTATTTTCTAAAAATTTAACAAGTATAAAATTTTATAACAATTTTATGAGTTTCTATATTTTGAAAAAATGCCACCAAGAAGGTTTTGGACTTCCATGCCCTTAATGTCATGTTATAAAATGAATTTCTTTCTACAAAATTCATATGTTAAATTCCAAAACCCAATGTAATATTTGGAAGTGGAGACTTTGGAAAGTAATTAAGTCATTACAATGGAACCCTCATGAATAGGATTAGTCCCTCATAAGAAGAGGCATGAGTATTTGTTCTTGCTCTCAACTTTCAGTCATGTGAAAGAACAGTGAGAACACGGCCATTTGCAAACCAGGGAGTGGACTCTTAGACACCAGATCTTCTGGTGCTTTGACCTTATATTTCCCAACTTCTAGAATTCAACAAAATCAACATATAAAAATCCACAAAATCAATCATACCAAAAGGAGGAAATATTTACATGTTGGAGAACAAGAAGATGGAGGCACCATAAGAATGTACTGAAGGAAAGGGATGGAGCAATAAGAAATTGAAAACAGTTTCATTCCTAGGATGGAAGGCCACTGGGACTGCACATTCTCTTCAGAAGGACATCATACCAGCACCAGGCCTGAGATAAGAATGTTTTGTCTGGCATCAGATGCACTCATGAGCCAGTATGGAATACACTGCAGGTACATGACCTGTCAATATGCCAAATACTATGTTGTATGTGCTTGCTGCTATCAGACAAATTGCAAAAATAAAAAAGGTTTGATCCAGGACCCAGTGCTTAGGCTCCTGGAGAGTCTTAGCCCCCTGATTTGTAATTCTCTCATCATCACACCTTTAGGACCTGTCTCTCT
The DNA here is from genome assembly GCF_018350175.1 of Felis catus. Lineage (NCBI taxonomy): Eukaryota > Metazoa > Chordata > Mammalia > Carnivora > Felidae > Felis > Felis catus. Next base: position 85,644,401 of record NC_058368.1, read on the forward strand.
ACATTTGCAAATCCTCATAAAAGAGTTAATAATCAAAATTTATAAAGAACATACACAATAAGAAAAGCAAACTATAACCAAATTATATCTCTATCAGGTGTGATCCGTGTAATTGTAAGACATTATCTTAAATTAAGATGATGCTGTTATCTACAACTTGATGGATAAATGAGCTAATTTGAAAAAAAAATCCAAAATTCTGCATTCAGCATGTGGTATTTAACTTATCTGACATGTCCACAAATAACATTACTTTTCATTACTTTTCATTCATGACATTCTTAATTTAATTGCAAACATTTCCTACTTATCTACATTTTCATTGATACTATTCTTTAGACCAAGCACTATTTTCATTGTGATGAATATGACACAGTCTCTCTACCCACAGAGGCTTTGACAGGACGCCTGCCAACTGAAACATCATTGTAAAATCAAGGTGTTATAAGAGAATGAAAGGGTCACCAGAGGTATTTCTGCTGACTTTCAGAGGGGTTATAATCTATGTGTTTAACTATAGACATCATTTGTTACAAAAATATGTGTATTAATTTATTTTTAAAAAGATTATATATATATATATATATATACCATCAGGTTTCCATTACCCAGCTACAACTCCTTTAAAATATATTTACATATTTTCAATATCTGAATATCCAAATATTTTACCCCACAATAACAAAAAGAATATCTAATACATGTTTTTTCCATAATGTGTTCTATTCTTTTCAAAATTAATTGTAATATTTTCTATGAAAATAAATATTCTTCTATTGCATATTTGAGTGAAGAATGGTTTTCTTTCTTGCAAATGACATTTAATAAACTAGTTCTTTTAGGATTATTGATAATTCCTTCAATCTGATAAAAGAACACACACAAAAAAACAACCTAACTATTGTTCATTTATAAATCCAGCCCAGATTTGATCCTACAGAAAGAAAATAAAAAACTTGAAGGCAGAAAAATGATTATGAGTCAAAAAACAGTTAAAGTAAAAGTGCAGTTTGTGAAGGAGGAGGGAAGATGGCGGCGTAGGAGGACGCTGGGCTCACCGCACGTCCTGCTGATCACTTAGATTCCACCTACACCTGCCTAAATAACCCAGAAAACCGCCAGAGGATTAGCAGAACGGAGTCTCCAGAGCCAAGCACGGACGAGAGGCCCACGGAAGAGTGTAGGAAGGGCGGCGAGGCGGTGCGCGCTCCATGGACTGGCGGGAGGGAGCCGGGGTGGAGGGGCAGCTCGCTGGCCAAGCAGAGCCCCCGAGTCTGGCTTGCAAAAGCAGAGGGGCCTGACGGACTGTGTTCCCACAACAAGCGGGACTTAGCTTCTGGGAGGTCATAAGTTAACAGCTCTGCTCCAAAAGCGGGAAGGCTGGAGGACAAAGGGAGGGAGAGCTGCTGAGTCCCCCGATGACAGAGCTCAGTTTGGTGGAAAACAAAGGTGCTCGCCAGCGCCATCTTCCCCACCCATCCCCCAGCCAAAATCCCAAAGAGAACCAGTTCCTTCCAGGGAACTTGCTCGCTCCCTGCAAACACCCAACTCTGCGCTTCTGCAGAGCCAAACCTCCCGCAGCGGATCTGACTCCCTTCTGCTGCCACAGGGCCCCTCCTGAAGTGGATCACCTAAGGAGAAGCGAGCTAAGCCTGCCCCTCCTGCCCCCGTGCACCTTGCCTACCCACCCCAGCTAATACGCCAGATCCCCAGCATCACAAGCCTGGCAGTGTGCAAGTAGCCCAGACGGGCCACGCCACCCCACAGTGAATCCCGCCCCTAGGAGAGGGGAAGAGAAGGCACACACCAGTCTGACTGTGGCCCCAGCGGTGGGCTGGGGGCAGACATCAGGTCTGACTACAGCCCCGCCCACCAACTCCAGTTATACACCACAGCACAGGGGAAGTGCCCTGCAGGTCCTCACCATGCCAGGGACTATCCAAAATGACCAAGCGGAAGAATTCCCCTCAGAAGAATCTCCAGGAAATAACAACAGCTAATGAGCTGATCAAAAAGGATTTAATAATATAACAGAAAGTGAATTTAGAATAATAGTCATAAAATTAATCACTGGGCTTGAAAACAGTATACAGGACAGCAGAGAATCTCTTGCTACAGAGATCAAGGGACTAAGGCGCAGTCACCAGGAGCTGAAAAACGCTTTAAACGAAATGCATAACAAAATGGAAACCACCACGGCTCGGACTGAAGAGGCAGAGGAGAGAATAGGTAAACTAGAAGATAAAGTTATGGAAAAAGAGGAAGCTGAGAAAAAGAGAGATAAAAAATCCAGGAGTATGAGGGGAAAATTAGAGAACTAAGTGATACACTAAAAAGAAATAATATACGCATAATTGGTATCCCAGAGGAGGAAGAGAGAGGGAAAGGTGCTGAAGGGTACTTGAAGAAATAATAGCTGAGAACTTCCCTGAACTGGGGAAGGAAAAAGGCATTGAAATCCAAGAGGCACAGAGAACTCCCTTCAGACGTAACTTGAATCAATCTTCTGCACGACATATCATAGTGAAACTGGCAAAATACAAGGATAAAGAGAAAATTCTGAAAGCAGCAAGGAGTAAACGTGCCCTCACATATAAAGGGAGACCTATAAGACTCGTGACTGATCTCTCTTTTGAAACTTGGCAGGCCAGAAAGAATTGGCATGAGATTTTCAGGGTGCTAGACAGAAAAAATATGCAGCCAAGAATCCTTTATCCAGCAAGTCTGTCATTTAGAATAGAAGGAGAGATAAAGGTTTTCCCAAACAAACAAAAACTGAAGGAATTTGTCACCACTAAACCAGCCCTACAAGAGATCCTAAGGGGGACCCTGTGAGACAAAGTACCAGAGACATCACTACAAGCATAAAACATACAGACATCACAATGACTCTAAACCCGTGTCTTTCTATAATAACACCGAATGTAAATGGATTAAATGCGCCAACCAAAAGACATAGGGTATCAGAATGGATAAAAAAACAAGACCCATCTATTTGCTGTCTACAAGAGACTCATTTTAGACCTGAGGACACCTTTAGATTGAGAGTGAGGGGATGGAGAACTATTTATCATGCTACTGGAAGCCAAAAGAAAGCTGGAGTAGCCATACTTATATCAGACAAACTAGACTTTAAATTAAAGACTGTAACAGGAGATGAAGAAGGACATTATATAATAGTTACAGGGTCTATCCATCAGGAAGAGCTAACAATTATAAATGTCTATGCGCCGAGTACCGGAGCCCCCAAATATATAAAACAATTACTCATAAACATAAGCAACCTTATTGATAAGAATGTGGTAATTGCAGGGGACTTTAACACCCCACTTACAGAAATGGATAGATCATCTAGACACACAGTCAATAAAGAAACAAAGGCCCTGAATGAGACATTGTGTCAGATGGACTTGACAGATATATTTAGAACTCTGCATCCCAAAGCAACAGAATATACTTTCTTCTCGAGTGCACATGGAACATTCTCCAAGATAGATCACATAATGGGTCACAAAACAGCCCTTCATAAGTTTACAAGAATTGAAATTATACCATGCATACTTTCAGACCACAATGCTATGAAGCTTGAAATCAACCACAGGAAAAAGTCTGGAAAACCTCCAAAAGCATGGAGGTTAAAGAACACCCTACTAACGAATGAATGGGTCAACCAGGCAATTAGAGAAGAAATTAAAAAATATATGGAAACAAATGAAAATGAAAATACAACAATCCAAATGCTTTGGGATGCAGCGAAGGCAGTCCTGAGAGGAAAATACATTGCAAACCAGGCCTATCTCAAGAAACAAGAAAAATCCCAAATACAAAATCTAACAGCACACCTAAAGGAACTATAAGCAGAACAGCAAAGGCAGCCTAAACCCAGCAGAAGAAGAGAAATAATAAAGATCAGAGCAGAAATAAAAAATATAGAATCTAAAAAAACTGCAGAGCAGATCAATGAAACCAAGAGTTGGTTTTTTGAAAAAATAAAATTGACAAACCTCTAGCCAGGCTTCTCAAACGAAAAGGGAGATGACCCAAATAGACACAATCATGAATGAAAATGGAATTATTACAACCAATCCCTCAGAGATACAAACAATTATCAGGGAATACTATGAAAAATTATATGCCAACAAATTGGACAACCTGGAAGAAATGGACAAATTCCTGAACACCCACACTCTTCCAAAACTCAATCAGGAGGAAATAGAAAGCTTGAACAGACCCATAACCAGCGAAGAAATTGAATCGGTTGTCAAAAATCTCCCTACAAATAAGAGTCCAGGACCAGATGGCTTTCCAGGGGAGTTCTACCAGACGTTTAAAGCAGAGATAATACCTATCCTTCTCAAGCTATTCCAAGAAATAGAAAGGGAAGGAAAACTTCCAGACTCATTCTATGAAGCCAGTATTACTTTGATTCCTAAACCAGACAGAGACCCAGTAAAAAAAGAGAACTACAGGCCAATATCCCTGATAAATATGGATGCAAAAATTCTCAATAAGATACTAGCAAATCGAATTCAACCGCATATAAAAAGAATTATTCACCATGATCAAGTGGGATTCATTCCTGGGATGCAGGGCTGGTTCAACATTCGCAAATCAATCAACCTGATACATCACATTAACAAAAAAAAAAAAGAGAAGAACCATATGATCCTGTCAATCGATGCAGAAAAGGCCTTTGACAAAATCCAGCACCCTTTCTTAATAAAAACCCTTGAGAAAGTCGGGATAGAAGGAACATACTTAAAGATCATAAAAGCCATTTATGAAAAGCCCACAGCTAACATCATCCTCAACGGGGAAAAACTGAGAGCTTTCTCCCTGAGATCAGGAACACGACAAGGATGCCCACTCTCACCGCTGCTGTTTAACATAGTGCTGGAAGTTCTAGCATCAGCAATCAGAGAACAAAAGGAAATCAAAGGCATCAAAATTGGCAAAGATGAAGTCAAGCTTTTACTTTTTGCAGATGACATGATACTATACATGGAAAATCCGATAGACTCCACCAATAGTCTGCTAGAACTGATACAGGAATTCAGCAAAGTTGCAGGATACAAAATCAATGTACAGAAATCAGTTGCATTCTTATACACTAACAATGAAGCAACAGAAAGACAAATAAAGAAACTGATCCCATTCACAATTGCACCAAGAAGCATAAAATACCTAGGAATAAATCTAACCAAAGATGTAAAGGATCTGTATGCTGAAAACTATAGAAAGCTTATGAAGGTAATTGAAGGAGATATAAAGAAATGGAAAGACATTCCCTGCTCATGGATTGGAAGAATAAATATTGTCAAAATGTCAATACTACCCAAAGCTATCTACACATTCAATGCAATCCCAATCAAAATTACACCAGCATTCTTCTCAAAACTAGAACAAGCAATCCTAAAATTCATATGGAACCACAAAAGGCACTGAATAGCCAAAGGAATTTTGAAGAAGACCAAAGCAGGAGGCATCACAATCCCAGACTTTAGCCTCCACTACAAAGCTGCCATCATCAAGACAGCATGGTATTGGCACAAAAACAGACACATAGACCAATGGAATAGAATAGAAACCCCAGAACTAGACCCACAAACGTACGGCCAACTCATCTCTGACAAAGCAGGAAAGAACATCCAATGGAAAAAAGACAGTCTCTTTAACAAATGGTGCTGGGAGAACTGGGCAGCAACATCCAGCAGGTTGAAATTAGACCACTTTCTCACACCATTCACAAAAATAAACTCAAAATGGATAAAGGACCTGAATGTGAGACAGGAAACCATCAAAACCTTGGAGGAGAAAGCAGGAAAAGACCTCTCTGACCTCAGCCGTAGCAATCTCTTACTCGACACATCCCCAAAGGCAAGGGAATTAAAAGCAAAAGTGAATTACTGGGACCTTATGAAGATAAAAAGCTTCTGCACAGCAAAGGAAACAACCAACAAAACTAAAAGGCAACCAACGGAATGGGAAAAGATATTTGCAAATGACATATTGGACAAAGGGCTAGTATCCAAAATCTATAAAGAGCTCATCAAACTCCACACCTGAAAAACGAATAACCCAGTGAAGAAATGGGCAGAAAACATGAATAGACACTTCTGTAAAGAAGACATCCGGATGGCCAACAGGCACATGGAAAGATGTTCAGCGTCGCTCCTTATCAGGGAAATACAAATCAAAACCACACTCAGGTGTCACCTCACGCCAGTCAGAGTGGCCAAAATGAACAAATCAGGAGACTATAGATGCTGGAGAGGATGTGGAGAAACGGGAACCCTCTTGCCCTGTTGGTGGGAATGCAAATTGGTGCAGCCGTCTGGAAAGCAGTGTGGAGGTTCCTCAGAAAATTAAAAATAGACCTACCCTATGACCCAGCAATAGCACTGCTAGGAATTTATCCAAGGGATACAGGAGTACTGATGCATAGGGCCACTTGTACCCCAATGTTCATAGCAGCACTCTCAACAATAGCCAAATTATGGAAAGAGCCTAAATGTCCATCAACTGATGAATGGATAAAGAAATTGTGGTTTATATACACAATGGAATACTACGTGGCAATGAGAAAAAATGAAATATGGCCTTTTGTAGCAATGTGGATGGAGTGGAGAGTGTGATGCTAAGTGAAATAAGCCATACAGAGAAAGACAGATACCATATGGTTTCACTCTTAAGTGGATCCTGAGAAACTTAACAGGAACCCATGGGGGAGGGGAAGGAAAAAAAAAAAAAAAGAGGTTAGAGTGGGAGAGAGCCAAAGCATAAGAGACTGTTAAAAACTGAGAACAAACTGAGGGTTGATGGGGGGTGGGAGGGAGGAGAGGGTGGGTGATGGGTATTGAGGAGGGCACCTTTTGGGATGATGACTGGGTGTTGTATGGAAACCAATTTGACAATAAATTTCATATATAAAATTAAAAAAAAGTGCAGTTTGTCAGTATAAAGACAAAATAAAGCAATAAATCAAAATTAGAGAATAAAATTTAAACTTTTTTTTTTTTTTTTTTTTTTTTTTTTTTTGCCATCACTGAGGGCCTGGTTCTAATTACCGAAAGTTTAGGCAATTGAAGAGATCACTAATGTAGAACAGTTGATGAATCAGTGATATAAAGTACAGATTTTTATTAACATCTCAATGGACAAAATCAATGGTACCAGTTGCAGAGGCCAAAAGGGGGGCATTTTGTTTGTACTTCCTTCTCCATTACCTCCCACTCCACCTTCCACATTGAATTCTTCATTAAGGTTTCTTGATTCTAGCTCCATGGTAGGTTTCATGTTCCCTCAAGCCCTTCTAACCAACTTCCACCATTCATCACCTTTTGGAATCTTACCCACTGTGGAAGACCCCTTGCTGGTCTCCCAATGCCCACTCCTGAACACATCAATGGATTTTCAAATACAGTCTTTTTAAAATGCTAGCCTTATAACTTCTAGGTTAAATACCTACTCACTCAAAATTCCTCAGTTTCTTTCACCACTCATAGGATGAATATTGAATTCTAAAAGTGACAGTGTCTTCTGTCTACTTCCTCAGTTGTACTTTCTCTTTGTTTTTTGACACCATATTACTTTAATAATTTATATTCTTGTTTTAATGTTAGGCACATGAAGAAAAGAATACGTGCTTTTTACTTACCTATGTATTATTATTGTAAAGCACAATTTCTTTGATACAAAGAGCTTTAATAAATAAATGTAGGTTGTTATTGATGATGATCAGGAGGAGGAGGAAGACAACAATGATGACAAATGCATTTTCCCATCAGGATATATCAAACATGAGTAACCTACCTTTGTTAACTATAGATAAATGCTTTCATTCTTTCATGTATTACCTTAATTTTTTTAATATAGTGAAACTGTTTGTTGACATTCCTTGTGTAATGAATTCAAGTTTTTCTTTTCTCCAAAGAAGTATTAATTCAATTCTTGGAAAATGAGTTGAAAATAATTATTGGAAATGTAGTAAATATAGGTATAGTGGTTTCAGGTTTGGGTTAATTTGTAGTACTTCTGATTTCAATCAGGATGGGTTTATGTTATATAGACCCATTCAGAGTACTTTTACATTTGATCAACAGCTTTCCTTAAATGAGAGTATTTGTCACACAGAAAATCTAAATCTGAATAGGATTTCAAAGTCAAATAAAGCAGGGGCAATATTGCAAACACTATAATGTGGCATGTGGCTTCTAGGCTATGAATCTCAGAGGCAAAATGAATTCACAGACTTTACATAGGATTTCCTTCTTCCATTAAATGCCAATTTATCCAGGATTTTTTTTCTCATTAAAGACACCATTAGACTCATACAGTAACTAAGTAATATACATAATTGGTGACTTAAAAGACTAACCATGAACTAGGAAATAAGTAAGCATGTACAGACTTTTGAGATCTGTTTATTTAGCTGAGTGTATATCTCAGAGTAGATCCCCCCATAGCTTTTTTTTTCTTTTTTACCACTAACCATATAATCTGTTCTCTACCTTCAAGAAAATAACATTTTAGAAATAAAAATCTTATCACTGCACCCTTTTTTTTTGTTTAGCATTTTTATGATTTCCTGATTTTCTTGGATAATATTCAAAATTCTGTTTCTTGGACAGCATTCAAAATTCTTAGATTGGTAAATAGATGTTACATTTCCCAGTTTTTGTCTACCCATACCCTTGTGTGGGTTTTCTGAACCACAAACACCTGGCTAATTTTGTCTCCTCTAATGAATCATGTGCTCACCGCCCTCCCCACCCCCCACCCAGAGTTTAGCGCATTTTGTGCTTTCTGCTGTATACATGCTAATCCTCTCTTTGATCTACCTTTCCTCTTCATTACCACTAGACTTTTTCTGCATTGAGTTTCTTTAGCAAATCCACAGCCCCATAAGTTAAATCTCACTATTGCCTGTGTTCATGGCATCATGAACCCTCTTCCGTGACACTTATTAGAATATTTATTTTACATTTATTATTTAAATATGGAATTTTCATCTGTCCTAAGTTGGCAACTTCCATAATGAAAGAGAGTTTTTGTTTTGTTTTGTTTTGTTTTGTTTTGTTTTTCTGATTGCTTTTTAAGCACTGGCTATAAAATAGGTAGTTAATTACTATATGTGCAAATTGTGACTATGCTCAATGAATGGGGCAAATTTAAGACCTGAGTTCCAGCACTCAACAGCACAAGTTGAAGCATCTTGCTCTTCTCCATTTATGCCTAAATCTTTCCCTGTCTGAGGAATTTTTATATTCACTTTTTAAAAAGATACTTTAAAAGCAAAAGATATTTTAGCTGTTTCTAAATATTTTTAGGCCTGGATTTTGTTTTTTGTTTTTTTTTTTTTGTTGTTGTTGTTGTTTTTTTTAATGAAGAAAGAACATGAAGTGTGGAATGTTCAAACACAACTTCATTCAAAAACAGATATAACTTATCATTCTCTTTTTTCTTATTTTCCTTACATAAAGAAATAAGCAAAAGTATGTTAGAACATTTCTTGCTATACCTATTAGTTGAAAATGTGTCCCAGAACATGGTCCTTATTTGAAAACAGAGACCCTGAGACCAAAGATTTGATGAACCAGTATCTCTGACAAGTAGAGAGACAGTTAATTTCTGAAAATAATAATAGCACAAGCTAAAAAATATATTATTGACATGTAAATGTGTTTATAAAGATATAAACCAGGATGTTAAAAGGGTCACTTTTGGAAGCACCTGGGTAGCTCATTCTGTTAAGTGTTCGACTTTGTCTCAGGTCATGATCTCATGTTCCTTGAGTTTGAGCCTTGTGTTGGACTCTGTGCTGGCAACATGGAGCCTGGAGCTTGCTTGGATTGTGTCTCCTCTCTATGCTACCTCCCACTTGTGCTGTCTTCTCTCTCTCTCAATAAATAAATAAATAAATAAATAAATAAAAGGGACTCTTTTAGATGAGGTCTGAAAGTTGAAAAAATAGATGCCAAAGACCTACAAATTCTACCCATTCTTTCCAGGATAAGAGGGAAGTCTGAAACTGGCCTTCAGATCCTCATTTTATCACAAGATCATTTATAATACTTAGAAGCTGATAGGAAGAAAATGAAGGAGAAAAAAAAAAGGTAATGAGAAATGATTTCCTCAGAGGAATGGTTTGCTTTACCTTACCTTGCATTAAGGAGGCGGTAGCTTTACTCAGCTAAAGCAGTAGATACCTTATTTGAACAGCCATAAAAACTCAAGATATGTGTCTTGGAGTTTTAGAAATAAGTGGGTAGTTTCCTGATCCACACCTTAAATGTTCCAAACCATAAGCTATTTAGTCATACAGTCTTGGAAACCTCCCACATATATCTTAACATTAATCTGAACTTATTGCAGATTTGTCTTCCAGAATGAACTCTACATGGGTGCAGACTTAGGATCAATTGCAATTCCCATGGTTTTTTCCTCAATTACATCATAATAACTCATTGTTTTGAGTATTTCAGAGAAGAGTCAGCAAATATCTTCACAAGGACTTTCTGAGAAGTTTCTTATGCAGATAATAATATAGCATGTTTCTTGAACAGTACCAAACTCATTTAACTAAGAACATTTTCAAAATAGCTATTTGTTAAACATTTGACCAAATGTGACTATAGGACACTCATTTATATGTGCCTTTACATGATTCATAGGATAACTTGGAAATCATGAGGCTTATGCAAGAAACAACCTTATTAATCTTATTATTACCTTTTCAAATGAATTTCCCAGTATTATATTTTCCATGTAGATTTTTAGTGTTAAAGTGTCCAGGCCATGAAATGCCCTTTGTCTCTTCTGCCTCAGTTCTTCTACCTCCTCTCATTTCCCATGAACCTTGCGGTTCCTCCAAAAAAGCGAACTAAAGATAGGACAGAGTGTGTGTTTGTGGAAAGGAAGGAAAAAAAAAAAAACTTGTCTCACATGAGGATCATCTGTGTGCTTAGATGCTCAAATTCTCACTTTTTCTTTGTGGAGAATTTGTTGGATTCCTCAAGGTCCTCCCTCCCAATTCCCTTTTAATCCTTTCATGGAAGTGTGAATACTTAGTAACTCTCTTAGCAACTCCTCCCTCCACATGATTGTCCTGAGGTCACATGGAATCTAACTGGAAGTCTCATGGGAAAGTCCATTTCTAGGCCACTCCAGGACAAGATTCTTCACCTTGCCTCACTTGGCCCAGAGGTGTATGGCCAAAGATATGAGGTTCAGACCTAAATAAGATGAAGTAAATATAAGAGACTAATTTAGATATAAGTGATTCTGTAAAAAATAGGTATTATGTGATCTTTAAACACTAGACCAGGAAAGAAAATAGAGCTCATGTTCTCTTTTCCTACAAAATCTAGAAAAAACAAGAAAGGAAACAAACAGAAAAAGAAAAAAAATCTTTAAAAATCAGTTTTTCCACTCAACATATATTTGTTGATTAGCCACCCTTAGCTCTACATTGATCAGGTTCCCTCAGTAAAGGAGGACACATAACTCTGACCTACCACAAGCACAGAGCACCTTGCACATCAATAATGAGAGAATGCATGGCTGTGATATTCCATAGAGTACTCAGATCCCTCTCTGAACTAGTGAGAATTCACCAGTTCCCACAGGAAAAGGAGAGTTATTTGGGAAATGATCAAAGAAATAAAATATTTCAGGAATAGGGATAAGCAAGTGTAAAGATACAGAGATCAAATTACTATAAAAACATTCTCCTAAGTAACAAGGTCAATAGTTAAAAAACAAAATCAAAACAACAAAAAATAATATCAAAACAGTATATCAAATCATATGCATACGATATTTGAACAATTTTACATATCATATAGAAAAATGTAAAGGCTTAATAGACCCAAATATCGGTGGTGATATATTTGGTTGGCATCATATATAAAATACAAATTAGCATTAATTATTATTTAGTAATAAAGTCAGTCATTAGAAGAATCCAAAGTAAAGATCAAAATTTAGGTATTGACTTGATTTTAGAAATAATAGTAGAAAAAATCTTGAAGTAGTATCTGAATATTTTAATGGGACATTAAAAAATAAAACATCAAAATAACAGGGAAATATTTCAATATGGCACAGTATGACTATTTAATGTTTATTTATTTTTGACAGAGAGAGAGTCAGAGCATGAGTGAGGGAGGGGTAGAGAGAAAGGGAGACACAGAATCCAAAGCAGGCTCCAGGCTCTGAGCTGTCAGCACAGAGCCTGACACAGGGATTGAACTCACAGACTATGAGATCATGACCTGAGCTGAAGTCGGACGCTCAACAGACTGAGCCACCCAGGTGCCCGCAGTGTGACTATTTTAAAATGAACATTGGTTACACAACCTATAATTTAAAATGTTACAAAGTACAACATAGTTTTGGGGTGCCTGGGTGGCTCAGTCGGTTGGGCGTCCGACTTCAGCTCAGGTCACAATCTCGCAGTCCGTGAGTCGTGAGTTCGAGCTCCGCGTCGGGCTCTGGGCTGATGGCTCAGAGCCTGGAGCCTGCTTCGGATTCTGTGTCTCTCTCTCTCTCTGCCCCTCCCCCCCTTCCCCGTTCATGCTCTGTCTCTGTCTCAAAAATAAATAAATGTTAAAAAAATTTAAAAAAAAGTACAACATAGTTTCAACTTATAACTAATCATCTATAAGGAGACGGTTTAAAAGAATTTATGCTTTATGATATAGAAATCAATTGCTAATAATTATTGGTGGATCAAATATATTTGTAATGATAAATTTGCCTCTAAAATATAAACAAATACTACTCACCTTCTGTTTAAGTACGATTTCAGTGTAAAAACAAAATATATAATAAAGATTTCAACAAAATATATATGGAAGAATTTCTAGAGAAACAGACTTTAATCAAATCTTTCAAACTGTAACTTGGTAACATTTTAGCCAAGTAGTGAAAATAAGAGCTAGAGAAAAGAAAAAAAGGAAGCAGGCGTTGTGTCCATCATCTCAAAAAGGTAATTTCTAAGAGACTCCAGTGTATCATCAAATATGCACATAACTCCATCATCTACAGTCTCCTTTCTCCAAGAACTAAGTCAGTCCATGTCACTCCATCTGCTGAATGTGTGGATCTCATCATAGGGATTCCCTAAACAAAGTTCATCCAGATCACATATGGGGACCAAATTTCAAGAGATTGGGACAGGATCAGAGAATCGTTGAGAGGGGACATATCCAGAGTCCAGAATAATCTTCAGTAGCCAATTAGTCTTCATTGCTCATCCTAAGAAGAAATCCTGGGCATTGAAAGACATAATTTTTCTCCAATGCTTAATAAGGGGCATAGACTGATGACAATACAAACACCAGTTCATATCTTGGACATTGGTATGTAGCACATGAGGAAAGATTTTAAACTTTGAGGGGTCAGAGAAAGTTAGAAAGAATCCTCAAGACATAAGGAAGTTTTGAAAATGCAGAAGTGAAAAAAAAGTTCTTTAAATGCATTTTACATAAGCTTCCTTTTCTCAATTCCAATGAAAGTGGGAAAACAGGTAAAATACACACTGCAAACTAACCAACAAAAAGTGAGAATAGCTAACATTAGTAAAGATTTGGATGGTGGGCCAGGTTGTGCTCTGCATTGAAATGTAGCACCATGTGCTTTTTCAGAATTTCTGGTGGGGTTACTGCAGACCTTCCTTTAGTATATTGTCCAGGTATTAACCAGCTTCTGTGCTCTGTAGAATCAAAGCAATATTTGCAAACTTCAAAGCAATATTTGAAAACTTCAAGGGATTATACACGTAATGATCCAACAGAGCACATGGACACTTGAACAACCTATGACTTAATTAAGACAAAAGGGAAGGAAATGTACAATCCCAAATTCCAAATTGCTATTCATTTCCTTATGTATTTGCTGACATTTTTTTCCCTCTTAAACCTTTCCTTCAAAAAAAATGCCTGACAGGGGCGCCTGGGTGGCTCAGTCGGTTGAGCGTCTGACTTCAGCTCAGGTCAGGATCTCGTGGTCTGTGAGTTACAGCCCCATGTTGGGCTCTGTGCAGATAGCTCAGAGCCTGGAGTCTGCTTTGGATTCTGTGTCTCCCTCTCTCTCTGCCCCTCCCCCGCTCATGCTCTGTCTCTCTCTCTGTCAAAAATAAATAAACATTAAAAAATTTTAAAAAATGCCTGACCTTTTGATATTGTGATCAATCTGATAAAAATAGGGAAATAAAGAATGACTTACCATATTCTTCCTGGAGTTTACCTTTAAGAAGAAAAACACAAATAAGTTAGAGTGTGAAACTAAAAATTCTGACAATTCATTGCTCTGTGAAGGTGGTGCAGCACATTACAGATGGAATTTGGAAACTATATATTTTGTGTGTGTGAGCAAAGTGTTGTGCAGCTGGAGAACAAATAAATATAATTTTCACCCCCATAGAGCTTCTTGACAGAGTTGTGAGAACCTGTACCATGATTCAGAGAGCTCTGAGTTATGAGCCTCCAACATCATGAAGGGTGATATTCTCTAGAGAACAATGTGACCTGTTGGGTGAGCATTTACTAGTTCTGAGCTGTCCTTTATTAAAATATCCCCAAAACACATCACTGTAACAAGTATTAGCCACATTCTTTTAAACATTTTCAACCTGCTTGAATAATAATCTCTCTGACACCAGTAATTAAAGATATGAAAACTCATTCAAGGAGAATGAGAGTAAAATATATATCTCCAAAATCATATCTCTATGTTCAGAAGAGTGCTAAATGCTATTATCTTAAACCCTCACTCACCCAGCAAGATTTTTTTTAATTGTAGAATAATTGACATGATTTACTTTATTAGTTTCCACTGCACAATGTCATGATCCAGTGTTTATATATTTTATGAAAACTTTAGCAAAATGAGTCTAATTATTATTTATCACCATACAAAGCTGATACAGTACTTTTTACTATATTCCTTATGGTGTACATAACATACTCATGTTGTATTTATTTTGTAACTGGAAGATGGTATCTTTTAATCCCCTTGACCTGTTTCATCTTGACCTATTTCCCCCACTTACATACCGTATAACAACCAACAATTTGTTCTCTGTACCAGAAACAGGTTCTGTTTTATTTTGTTTGTTAATTTGTTTTAATTTTTAGATTCTACATGTAAGTGAAAACATATTTTATTTGACTTTCTTCATCTTACTTATTTAACTTAGCATAGTACCATCTAGGTACACCCATGTTGTTTCAAATGTCAAATGTCATTCTTTTTTATGCCTAATATTCCTCTCTACAGTTACAATATGTACTACATTTTCTTATCCATTCAACTATAATTGGACATTTATGTTAATTCCATATCTTGGCCATGTAGGTAATGTTGTGATAAACATAAGAGTGCTAATGTCTTTTTAAGTTAATGTTTTCATTTTATTCAGATAAATATCTAATACTGGAATTACTGTATAATATGGTAATTCTATCTTTTTTTTGATGAACCTCAAACTGTTTTAAAACATGGCTGCACCAATTTATATTCCCACCAACAATTCCCAGTATTTCCTTTCCACATCATTGCTATTTGTTGTTTCCTTTTTTTCTTTAATAAAGAGGAATAACTTTCCTCTTACACCTTCATTTTATTGTGATATAATTGACATACAACATTGTGTGAATTTAAGGTGTACAAAATAATGATTAGCTATAATATACAATGAAAAAAAATTATCAAAATAAGTCTATTTGACATCCATAACCTTCTATACTTATAATTTTTTTCTTGTAATTATAACTTTTAAGATCTTGTGATCAGAACTTTTAAGATACACTCTCTTAGCAACTTCCAAATATGTGACACGTGTTGTTAAATATAGTCACCATGCTATATGTGACATCCCCAGAACTTATTTATAACTGGAGGTTTATACCTTTTGACCACCTTCATAACATATCAATAAATGAATTCCAATCATAAGTGAATGACTAGGACCTCATGAAGATAAAAAGCTTCTGCACTGCAAAGGAAAAAAAAATCAACAAAACTAAAAGGCAACCAACAGAATGGGAAAACATATTGGCAAATGACACATGGGACAAAGGGCTAGTATCTGAAATCTATAAATAACTCACCAAACTCCACACCTGAAAAATAAGTAATCCAGTGAAGAAATGGTCAGAAGACATGAATAGACACTTCTCTAAAGAAGACATCCAGATGGCCAACAAACACATGAAAAGATGCTCAATGTCACTCCTTATCAGGGAAATACAAATCAAAACTACATTCAGATACCACCTCATACCAGTCAGAGTGGCTAAAATGAACAAGTCAGGAGACTATAGATGCTGGAGAGGATGTGAAGTGGGAACCCTCTTGCACTGTTGGTGGGAATGCAAATTGGTGCAGCCACTCTGGAAAACCGTGTGGAGGTTCCTCAAAAAATTAAAAATAGATCTACCCTATGACCATCCAGCAATAGCACTGCTAGGAATTTACCCAAGGGATACAGGAGTGTTGATGAATAGGGGCACTTGTACCCCAATGTTTATAGCAGCACTTTCAACAATAGCCAAATGATGGAAAGAGCCTAAATGTTCACCAACTGACGCATGGATAAAGAAGTTGTGGTTTATATGTACAATGGAATACTATTTGGCAATGAGAAAGAATGAAATCTGGCCATTTGTAGCAACGTGGATGGAACTGGAGATTGTTATGCTAAGTGAAATAAGTCATACAGAGAAAGGCAGATGCTGTATGTTTTCAGTCTTATGTGGATCCTGAGAAATTTAACAGAAGACCATGGGGGAGGGGAATGAGAAAATAAAAGTTAGAGAGGAAGGGAGGCAACCCATAAGAGACACTTAAAAACTGAGAATAAAATGAGGGTTGATGGGGGTTGGGAGGGAAGGGAAAGCAGGTGATGGGCAGTGAGGAGGGCACCTGTTGGGATGTGCATTGGGTGTCGTATGGAAACCAATTTGACAATACATTTAATATTAAAAAAATAAATAAATCACAGTGAAGGAATAAATCAATAGAAATAAAAGGCCACCTATGGAATTGGGGAAGTTTTTGCAAATTGACATCTGATAAAGAGTTAATGTCTAAATTATATAAAGAACATATATAACTCAACACTGCAGAGGGGCGCCTGGGTGGTGCAGTCGGTTAAGCGTCCGACTTCAGCCAGGTCACGATCTTGCGGTCCGTGAGTTCGAGCCCCGCGTCGGGCTCTGGGCTGATGGCTCAGAGCCTGGAGCCTCTTTCCGATTCTGTGTCTCCCTCTCTCTCTGTCCCTCCCCCGTTCATGCTCTGTCTCTCTGTCCCAAAAATAAATAAACTTTGAAACTCAACACTGCAGAAATTAATATTCAGTTAAAAATCGCACAATATTGAAAAGTCATTTTTTTAAAGAAGACATACAGATGACCAACAGATACACAGAAAGATGCTCTACATCAGGGAAATCAGAGAAATACAAATCAAAACTACAATAAGATAACTCCTCACACTAGTCAAAATGGTTATAATTAACAACACAGGAAACAACAGGTGTTGGTAAGGATGAGAAGAAAGGGGAATGCTCTTACACTCTGGTGGTTATGCCAATAGGACCAGCAACTTTGGAAAACAATTTGGGGTTCCTCAAAATGTTAAAAATAGAACTAACCTAAGATCCAGAATTTTTCACTATTAGATATTTACCCAGAGGTTATAAAAATATTTGAAGGTATATATGCACCTCAACGTTTGTAACATCATTAACAATAACCAAAAAATTGAATAAACCCAAATGTTTATCGATTTATCAACTGATGGATAGACTAAGAAGATATGGCAATTATATATGTAATGGAATATTATTCAGCAATAAAAGCAAAGAAATCATGCCAGTTGTAATGACACGAATGGAGCTAAGATCAATATGCTAAGCAAAATAAGTCAGTGAATGAATGACAACATCATATGATTTCACTCATATTTGGAATTTAAGAAATAAAACACCAAATTGAGTGTGAGAGAGGTTGGAACAACAAGAAACAGACACTTACCTATTAAAAACATCTGATGGCTACCAGACTTGAGGTGACTAAGGAGATTAGGTTAAATAGTTGAAGGGGATTAAGGAGTAAACTATTTGTGATGATCACAGAATGTTGAATGTAACTGTTCAATCACTGAATTCCACTCCTGAAACTAAATTTACTCTGTATGTTAACTAAACGTGATTTAAATAAAACTTGGAAAGAAAAGTTTGCTTTAGCTATTCAAAGTTTTTTCGTGGCTCCATACAAATTTTAGGATTATTTTTTTTAGTTCTTTGTTAATGGTATTGCTACTTTGATTTGGATTACATTGAATTCCTAGACTGATATGTATTGTGGACACTTAACAACATTAATACTTCCAATCCAAGAGCACTATGTACATATTTTCATTTATTTGTGTCTTCTTCAACTTCTTTCAACAATGCCTTACATTTCTCAGAGTACAAGTGTTTCATGTCCATGGTTAAATTTGTTTCTAGGTATTTTACACTTTTGATTCAATTTTAAATAATTGCTTTCTTAATTGTTCTTTCTGTCAGTTCATTATTAGTGCATGGAAATGAATTTGGATACCATGTTGTAAAAAGGTTTTGAGAATAGACATACTTGTCTTGTTTCTGATCTTAGAGGAAGAGATTTCGGCTTTTCACCATTAAGTGAGTTCTCAAATAAACAACTTAAGCTTACTGCCAAAGGAACTAGAGAAAGGAAAGGACAACCAAAAAAAATACTAGCAATAAAATAAATATTAGAGCAGAAATAAGTAAAAAGAGACAAAAATTGAAAATGTCAATGAAACCAAGAGCTGCTTTATGAGAAGTTAAAAAAATGGTAAATCGATTGCCAGCTCATTAAATAAGACATCCAGATGGCTAGTAGACACATAAAAATGGTCAATATCACTTATCATCAGAGAAATATGTATCAAAATCAAAAGGAAATACCATATCACATCTTTCAGAATGGCTAAAATTAACAACTCAGGATACAAGAGATTTTGGTGAGGACACAGAAAGGGGAGCACTTTTGCACTGCTGGTAGGAATGAAAACTGGTGCAGCCACACTGGAAAATGGTATGGAAGTTCCTCAGAAAATTAAAAATAGAACTACCCTAAGACCCAACAATTGCACTAGTAGGTATTTATCCAAAGAATATAAAAATGCTGATTCAAAGGGGCATATGCACCTCAATGTTTATAGCAGCACTATCAACAATAGCCAAAGTATGCAAAGAGTTCAAATGTCTATTAACAGATGAAAGGATAAACAAGACATGGCAGGAATATTACTCAGTGGTCAAAAAGAATGAAATCTTGTGGTGCCTGGGTGGCTTAGTCAGTTAAGCATCTGACATTGGCTCAGGTCATGATCTCACTGTTTGTGAGTTCAAGCCCTGTGTCAGGTTCTGTGCTGACAGCTCAGAGCATGGAGCTTGGTTCAGAATCTGTGTCTCTGTATCTCTCTACCCCTCCCCTGTTGGCTCACTCTCTCATAAATAAATAAAAAATACTTAAAAAAAAAACCCAAGAATTAAATCTTGCTATTTGCAACAACGTGGATGGAACTAGAGTGTATTATGCTAAGTGAAGTAAGTCATTGAAAGGAAGAAATATCATATGATTTTACTCATATGTGGAATTTAAGAAACAAAACATGAACATGGAGAAGGGTTGGAAAAATAAGATAAAAACAAGAGGGAGACAAACCATGAAAGTCTTAAATATGGAGAACAAACTGAGGGTTCATTGCTGCATGGGTGTTGGGTAGGGGAATGGGCTAAATAGGGAATGGACTGGGTGTTCTATGCATTTGAGGAATCATTAAATTCCATTCCTGAAATCCTCATCGCATTATATATTAACAAACTTGGATTTAAATAAAGATATAAATAGAAAAAGAAAAGAAGGAGTGGACACAATAATAAAAATCAGAAAGAAAGGAGAAAAAATAAATGCAAAAGATATACAAAGGATTATAAGACAATATTATTAAAATAATATGCCCCAAATTAGATAACCTAGAAAAAAAACAAATTGTTAGAAAAATACAATCTTCTAAAACTCAATCAGGAAAAAAAAAAACAAAACGAAATTAAAACAAAACACTCCTTAACAATGAAATTGAATCAGTAATTAAGAACCTTTTAACAATCAAAAGTTCAGGGCTAAATTGTCTCATTTAATTTTCCTTTAATGTTTTTATTTATTTTTGAGACAGAGAGAGACAGAGCATCAGCAGGGGAGGGGCAGAGAGAGGCAGACACAGAATCCGAAGCAGGCTCCAGGCTCCGATCTGTCAGCACAGAGCCCGACGCGGGGCTCGAACTCACGGAGTGTGAGATCATGACCCGAGCCAAAGTCCGACGCTTAACCAACTGAGCCACCCAGGCGCCTCACGGGGAAGTTCTATGAAACATCTAAGGAAGCATTATTAACTTTTCCTCTCAAATTATTCCAAAACAATCAGATAGGAAGGAAAACTACCAAATTTATTCCATGAGGTCTGCATTTCCCTGATACTAAAACCAAAGATATGACAAAAAGAAGAAAATTACAGGCTAATATCACTGTTGAACATGCACGAATAACTGCAAAATAAACTATCAGCAAACTAAATTCAACAATACATTAAAAAAAGATAATCACTAACCGTGTTTAAGTAAGATATATTCCAGGAATGCAAGTGTGTTTCCCCATTCACAAATCAATCACTGTGATAAATGTCATTAATAAAAGAAAGGATAGAAATCATATGGTTATCTCAATAGAAGCATAAAAAATTGTCAAATTAAAATATTCCTCCCTGATTAAAAACTCTCAGTGAAGTAGGTTTAGAGAGAAAAAATGTCAAAATAATAATGGTGATATTAAATATTCAAACTGATATCATACACAATGGTGAAAAACTGAAAGCCTTTCCTCTAAGATCAAAAATAAGACAAGATATTCAGTCTCACCACATTTATTCAGCATTGTACTAATGAAAGACCTAGCTGCCACAATTAGATTAAAAAAAAGGAAATAAAGAAAGAAAACAAAATAAAATTGGAAAAAAAAAACCCAAAAGACATTCAAATTGAAAATGACACAAATGGAAAAATATGCCATGCTCAATTTTTTGAAGAATTTACATCTTTAAAGTGTTTATCCTACCTAAAGCAATCTACATGTTTTACCAATAACACCGTTTAAGAGAACTTGAACACATAATCCTAAAACTTGTGTGTAATCACACACATGCACACGCACACACGCACACACACACAAACACACACACCTTAAAAACTAAAGAAATCTTGATGAAAAAGAAAAGTTGGTGGATTCACAATTGTATTTTAATGACAGTCCACAAACTGCAGTAATCAAGGCAGTATAATACTGACACAAAAATAGACACATAGATCAATGGAATAGGATAAAGAGCACAGAATTAATTCCATATTTATGTAGTCAATCTATGAGAAAGGAGGCAGGAATACATCATGAAAAAACAAGACTTTTCAATAAATAGTGTTGAGAATACTGGAGAGATACATGCAAAAGAATGAAACTGGACAACTTTCTTTCACCATACACAAAAATACAATAAACTTTATATTGATTGAAGACCCAATTTTGATACCAGAGATCATAAATCTTTTAAAAATAAACAGAAGCAAGGAATGCAAAAATAATATAAAAACAGGGAGGGGGACACAACATAAAATACTCTTAAATATGGGGAACAAACAGAGGGTTACTGGAGGGGTTCTGGGAGGGGGGATGAGCTGAATAGGTAAGAGGAATTAAGAAATCTACTCCTGAAATCATTGTTGAACTAATGCTGACTAATTTTGATGTAAATTTAAAAAATAAAATAAAAACATAAAAAATGAAAACACACACACATAGACACAAAATAAAAAATAAAATAAAAATAAACAGAGACAGTAATCTTGTGGACATTATCTTTAGCATCCTATTTATAAATGGGTTGCCTCAGGCAAGGGAAACAAAAACAAAAATAAACTATTGGGACAGCACTAACATATGAAACTTTCAACAGAAAATGAAACCATCAACAAAATCCAAAGAGAGAAGGTATTTGCAAATAATCTATCCAAGAAGAGCTTAATATCCAAATGTGTAAATAATTTATACAACACTAGTAAAACCAAAACAATCTGATTAAAAAATGGGCAGAGGACCTGAGTAGACAGTTTCCCAAAAAAAACCAGATTGTCAACATACATGTGAAAATATGGTCAGCATCAGTAATCATAAACAAATTGCAAATCAAAAACACAATGTGATATCACCTTACACCTGTCAGAATGGCTAGTTTCAAAAAGACAAGAAATAACACATGATGACAAGGGTGTAGAGTGAAGGGAACCCTCATGCACTGTTAGTAGGAATGTAAATTGGTGGAACCATTGAAGATGAAGATTCTGCAAAAAATTAAAAATAGAAACACTATATGATCCATAAATCAATTACTAGTATTTACCTCCCAAAATGAAAACAGTATTTTTTAAAAAATTTGTTTCAAGTCTTTATTTAAATTCCAGTTAGTTGAAATGCAGTGTAATATTGGTTTCAGGGGTAGAATTTAGTAATTCATCACTTATATACACCCATTGCTCACCAGTGCCCTCCTTAATACCCATCACTCAGTGAAATGGTCTGCCTGCCCACCTCCTCTCCAGAAACCCTCAGTTTGTTCTCTGCTTAAGAGTCTTTTTTATGGTTTTCCCCACTCTTTCTCTCCATGTTCATTTGTTTTATTTCTTAAATTCCACGAGTGAAATCATATGGTATTTGTCTTTTGCTGACTTATTTTAGCTTGTGTAATGATCTCTAGCTACATCTGTGATTTTCCAAATGGTAAGATTTTGTTTTGTTTTATTGTTGGGTGATATTCCATTTTTTTTATATTTCACATCTTCATTACCTATTTATCAGTCAATGGGAATTTCAGCTCTTTGTGTAATCTGGTTATTGTAAATAATGTTTGTGTACACATCAGGTGCATGTTCCCCTTCAAATCAGTAATTTTGTATCCTTTGGGTAAATAGCTAGTAAGTTTTTGAGGAACTTCCATATTGCTTTCCAGAGTGGTTGCACCAGTTTGCATTCCCACCAAGTGTGTAAGAGGATTCCCCTTTTTCTGCATCCTTGCCAACATCTGTAGTTTCCTGTGTTGTTAACTTTAGCCATTCTGACTGGTGTGAGGTGATATCTCAATGCAGTTTTGAAATTTATTTCCCTCTTGATGAGTGATGTTGACCATCTTTTTATGTGTGTATTAGCTTTCTATATGTGTGTTTGGAAAAAAATGTATATTCATGTTGTTTGTCCATTTATTTTATTTTAATTTTGATTTAAAAAATAATATTTTATTTATTTTTGAGACAGAGAGAGACAGAGCATGAGCAGGGGAGAGGCAGAGACAGAGGGAGACACAGAATCTGAAGCAGGCTCCAGGCTCTGAACTTTCATCACAGAGCCCAACGCAGGGCTTGAACCCACAAACCGTGAGACCATGACCTGAGCTCAAGTTGGATGCTTAATCAACTGAGCCACCCAGGCATCCCTCATTTGTCCATTTTTTAACTGAATTATTTGTTGTTGGTTATTGATTCTGATGTTATTTATCAATTTTGGATGCTAACCCTTTACTAGTTATGTTAGTGGAAAATATTTTCTCCCATTCCGAAGATTGTCTTTTAGTTTTGTTGATTGTTTCCTTCAGTGTACTGGAGATTTTATCTTGATCAACTTCCAACTGTTTGTTTGTGACTTTGTTCCTCCTGCCTTTGGAGAGAGATCTAGTAAGAAGTTGCTATGGACGATGTCAAAGAGGTTACTGCCTGTGCTCACCTCTAGGATTTTAATTATTTCCTCTCTAACACTTATGTCTTTCATTCATTTTGAATTTACAAAGTGGTAAAGCAAAGTATAGCAAAGTGGTCCAGTTTCCTTCTTTTGTCTCTTGCTTTCCAGTTTTCCCAACACCATTTGTACAAGAGACTATATTTTTTGCATTGGATATTCTTTCCTGCTTTGTCAAAGATGAGTTGATCATATAATTTTGGGTCCATTTCCAGTTTTTCTATATTTTCTATTGATCTATGTGTCTGTTTTTATTCCAGTACCATGGTATCTTGATCACTACAGCTTTGCAATGTAACTTGACATCTGGAATTGTGATGTCTCCAGCTTTTCTTTTCATTTTCAAGATTATATTTGCTATTCCAAGTCTTTTGTCATCCCCCAAAATTTAGAAATGTTTGTTCCATCTCCCTGAAAAATGCTAGTGGCATTTTGATAGTATTTGCATTGCATGTGGCAATTGCTTTGGGTACTATACACATTTTGACCATATATTTTTTTTTCAATTTATGAGCATGGAATGTTTTTCTATTTTTCAATGTGTCATCTTCAGGTTCTTTAATAAGTATTTTATAGTTTTCAGAGTGCAAATCTTTTGCCTCTTTGGTTAGTTCTACTCCTACATATATTTTGGTTTTTAGTGCAGTTGTAAATGGGATTGATTCCTTGATTTCTCTTTCTGTTGCTTCATCATTGGTGTATAGAAATGCAACCAAATTCTGTACATTCATTTTATATCCTGGGACTATGCCTCTTGTCCTAGACATTTGTTTGTTGGGAGATTTTTTATTAACAATTCAATCACTTTGTTGGCCATTGCTCTGTTGAAGTTTACTATTTCTTTCTGTTTAAGTTTTCATCGTTTATATTTTTCTAGGAATTTATCCATTTCTTTCAAATTGCCCAGTTTGTTGGCATATAATTTTTCATAGCATTCTAATTGTTTATTTTTCTGTAGTGTTGGTTGTGGTCTCTCCTCTTTTATTTGTGATTTCATTTAATGGGGTTCTTTCTCTGTATTTTTCATAAGTCTGGGTAGGAGTTTATCTTTTTTTTTTTTTTTACAATTTTTTCAACCACTCCTTTTTCCATTCATCTGACCTACTGTTTTTGTTGTTTCTCTATCATTTATTTCTCTTCTAATGCTTATTATTTCCCTTGTTCTGCTGGCTTTAGGCTTTTTTTTTTTCTTTTTCTACCTTCTTCAGGTGTAACATTAGTTTGCATATTTGAGATTTTTCTTGCTTCTTGAGGCAGACCTCTACTATTCTACACTTCTCCCTTATGTCTACTTTTGCTGCATACCACAGGCTTTGGACCACTGTGTTTTCATCATCATTAGTTTCCATTGCTTCTTTGATTTCCTGTTTGACCCATACATTTATTAGTGGGATGTCCGTTAACCTTCATGTATCTGTGGTATTTCCAACATTTTCTTGTAGTTAACTTCAAATTTCATAACGCTGGTCAGAAATTATGCATGTTCTGATCTAAAACTTTTTGTACTTGTTGAAGCCTGATTTGTATGTGATTGTATGTGATTCATTCTGGAGAATGTCCCATGCATACTTTAAAACAATGCTTTTCTGCTGGTTTAGGATGAAATGTTCTGAATATATCTTTTAAGTCTATCTGATCCATTGTGTCATTCGTAGTCTTTGCTTCTTTGTTGATTTTCTGCTCGCATGATCTGTCCATTGTTGTAAGTGGGGTATTAAATTCTCCTACTATTATTGTATTATCATTAATGAGTGCCTTTATGTTTGTTATTAATTGTTTTATATATTTAGGTTCCTCGATGTTGGGGGCATAAATATTTATTATTGTTAGATCTTCTTGTTGGATAATCTTCTTTATTATGATATAATGCTCTTCTTCATCTCATGTTATAGTCTTTGGTTTAAAACGTATTATAACTGATATAAAAATTGCTACTCCAGCTTTCTTTTGACATCTATTGGCATGGTAAATATTTCTGTGTACCTTCACTTTTTTTTCCTTCTTGTTTTTAAATGTTTTATGTTATTAGAGACAGAGACAGACAGATTGTGAGCAGAGAAGGAGCATAGAGAGAGGGAGACACAGAATCCAAAGCAGGCTTCAGGCTCGCAGATATCATCACAAAGCCCGATGTGGAGCTTGAAACCACAAATATGAGAGCATAATCTGAGCCAAAATCGGACACTCAACTGACTGAGCCACCCAGGCACTCCCCACATCCCTTCACTTTCAATCTACTATTGTCATGAGATCTAAAATGAGTATCTAGTAGGCAGCATAAGTGTCTTTTTTAAAAAATACACTATTGACACACTATTTGTTTTGATTGGAAATAGCAGTTTATTTCAGAGTATTTTAATTGATAAACATGAATTATTTATAGTTATGAGCTTAGTGTTTATTTTGTCATTGTTTCTGGAGATTGTGCCTGTTCCTTTCTTGCGCTTTTCCCACTGGAGTAGTCCCCTTTGATAACTCTTCCAGGGCTGCTTTAGTGGACAAGAACTCCTTTAGTTTTTGTTGTTGTTGTTGTTGTTTTTCTTATTTATTTATTTATTTATTTATTTATTTATTTTTGTCTGGCAAAATCTTTATCTCTCCTTCTATTCTGAATGATAACCTTGCTGGATGGTGTAATATTGGCTGCAGATTTTTCCCATTCAGCACCTCAAATATATTATGGAATCCTTTTTGGCTTGCCAAGATTCTGTGGAAAGGACTGCTACTAACCTTATTCATCTTCCCTTGTGAATTAGGGACTTCTTTTGTCTTGCTGCTTTTTGTATTTTTTATCTCTCCATTTTGAATACTTAGATGTAATATGTCTTGGTATTCCCCTGTTTTGTTGATTTTGATGGGAGCTCTCTGTGTCTCCTGGATTTGGAAATCTCTTTCCTTCACCAGATTCAGGAAGTCTTCATATATAATTTCCTTAAAGAAAACTTGCCCCCCTTTTCTTTCTCTTCTCCTGGGACTTCTATATACTGATATTATTACATTTCATGGAATCACTGAGTTCCCTAAGTCTACTTTCATGATCTAAGATTTTTCATTCTCTTTTTTGATCAACTTCCTTATTTTCCATAAATATATTGTCTATGTCACTTATTCATTCCTCTGTTTCTTCCATTCTTGTAGCATTGAATCCCATCAGGTTTGAATGGTGGTTATTGCGCTTTTCATTTCAGACTGATTCGTTTTAAGCAATTTTATCTCTGGGATAATGGAATCCCTGGTGTCTTGTATGCTTTTCTCAAGCATAGGTAGTATTCTTATAATTGTTGCTTGATTTTCTGAATCAGGCATGTTACTCATATCTGTTTCAGGTAGATTATTGCCCATGACCTTTCCGTGTTCTTTTTTTGGGATGAATTGCTCTGTCTTGGTAATTTGTCTAAGTCTGTCTTCTTCTGTGTTTGGTAAGCTTGTTATGTTTCTTTCTCCTGAGTGTAATGGATTTATGAAGAACAGTTCATATTATATCCAGAGACTTGTGCTTCAGGATATGTCTGTAGTGTGTGCTGCAGACACTCTCTTGCTATGTTATGGATGCTGTATCCTTTAGAAGAGTCCACTCGAGTTTCTCCTTGCCTCCTATGGGGAGTGTATGGGCCATGGCCAGAGAGTAGTGAATTTTAAATAGGCTGTGCTCCAGTCTGCTTGTTAATAAAGACCTGATTCTATTCCTAGTATACTTGAAGCTTTGCAGAAGTCTATGATTGGCAGAGGTTATGCATGTGTCTTCTGAGGAGGAGGCCTGCTGTGCAAGTCCTTTGGTATACTTGCCGGAGAAAAGCAGTATCAGCAGAGTGCAGGGCAGCTGGTTGGGTGTAAAGAACTGACACAGCCAGTGTTAGCTCTGTGCTGTTTACTGAAGTTAGCTTATGCTGATGTACAGGGGAGGGGGGAAATTACACCTACAGTTCCTTTGTCCCACAGGCCGGGCAGTTTGTGCTCACTGCTCTCAGGGAAGCCCTCACAGAAGAGCAGATAATTTCTCTTTTTGTGTCACAGGGGTTTTTCAGATTGTTGCTCTTACTCTGTCTGTGCCTGATTTTCGTGCCTGCCTTGAGAAGCATAGTGTACTTTGTGTTCTATTCCAGACAAGCTCCTGAATTTTAAAGTTCAAACAGTATGGTGGTGGGGACAAGTGCTGGAATTCTAGGGGAGGGTCTCACTGCACTAAGGTTGATGCAGATTTGACCCAGAAGGGTGGTCTCAACAGATTGCAGGTATGTGGGTTTGGAGCAAAGTGCACTGAAGAGTCGGTGTCCAGGTTAACCGCCTTCAGAATTTTTCTCTGAGTCTGGGCTGAGGGGTGGGGGAGGGAAATGGCACCCAAAGGCTCTTTTGTCCCTGAGTACACAATGCCATTTTGTTCAGATGCACTCCAAAAAGGGTTAATAACTGTGTCCCCAAGTATGTTTCAGGTGATATGCAGATTATGCCATCTGCCTCTGAGTTACCTGCCTGCTTTCTCCACAGGAGCACTGCAATGCCCCCAGGATTCTAAACTAGCCAGGCCAGAGACATTTAAAACTCCAACTTTTGCATCCTGCTGGTTACATACTCATCAAAATCAGCCTCTTATTTTCCCAGTCAATGGCTTTGGAGATGTTTTTTGTATGTGATTCCCTGTGCACTCCTCTCTCTACCCTGTCTCCACAAACTGGGTGGTTTCTGTTCCAAAACACCAGTGATTGGTTTCTCTCCAAAGCACCTCTCTACACCACATACCTACTGCGTTGTGGCCTCTTCTGTCCCTCTAGTATGGCAGTTTGTTCTGTCAGTCCTCAGATCGATATGTTGGCTATTCAAAATGATTTGATATTTATCTAGCTGTGTTTAAGGAACATGACAAGCTTAGGGTCCTCCTAATACTTGACCATCTCAGCTCTTTCCCTTAAAATACTAATTCTAAGAGATATATACAGCTCTACATTTATTGCAGAATTAATATGATAACCAAGATATGGAGGCAAATCAAGTGCTAATTGAAAAATAAAATAAAAAATGTGAAATATATATAAATATATAATGTTACTTATATTTTTAATAACACTTTAAATATTTATTTTTTCAGAGACAGAGAGAGACAGAGTGCAAGTGGGTGAGGGGCAGAGAGAGATGGAGACAGAATGTGAAGCAAGCTCCGGGCTCTGAGCTGTCAGCACAGAGCCTTTAGAGGGACTCAAACCCACAAACAGAGATCATGACCTAAAGTGAAATCAAATGTTTAACCAACTGAGTCACCCAGGCACCCTATAATGTTACTTATCTTTAAGAAATAAGATCCTGCCATTTTCCTGAACATGCATGTTTCTAGAGGGTATTATGATAAGTGAAATAGGTCAGACAGACCTACACCATATGATTTCACTTATATGTGGAATCCAAAGAACAAACAAGCAAAAACAGTGAATCAAACAAAAGGTGAACTCTTAAATACAGAGAACATATTGTTGTTGCTAGAGAAGAGGTGGTTGTGAAGATGGACAGAATAAAGGGGGTTAAGAATTCAAACTTCTACTTCTACTAAGATAAGTAAGCCAAAGATGAAAAGTACAACATAAAGAATACAGTCAGTAATACTGTAATAGTGTATGTGACAGATGGTGATTACATTATTTGTGGTGAACATTGAGTAATGTATAGAATGGTCAAATAAATGTGCTGCATATCTGAACAAATTAAACTGTGTATGTTAGCTTTGATTAAAAAAAATACATTACAAAACCCCAGAATTTGCTTTCTAATCTTGAAAGATTTCTCCAGAGAAGTCACTGAAATTTTTTCTGTGTCTAGA
The DNA here is from genome assembly GCF_018350175.1 of Felis catus. Taxonomy (NCBI): domain Eukaryota; kingdom Metazoa; phylum Chordata; class Mammalia; order Carnivora; family Felidae; genus Felis; species Felis catus. Next base: position 85,674,119 of record NC_058368.1, read on the forward strand.
AAGTGATACTAGCCCAAGACTACTGTGTGTAAGAGTAAGCCCATAATTCACACTTCAAAATTTCTGCAACAGGGCACTACTTGTTGTTTCCACTCTCTGACTTCCCCAAAGTTGCATTATCTTTTAAGCTCCAAGTGCCCTGTCTCCCAAAGAACCCTAGACTCATTATGCTAGGCAATGTCCTAGGGATAGGAGCAAGAATAAAGGTCAATATCTAAATCTTAAAGCATTGCATTCATTGTACCTAAGTGCAGGTAGTGCATCTATCCCAGTCTAAAGCATCCAAGGGAGTAAAATTTGAGTTTTCAAAAGGGCTCTGGTCTTTCTTAATGATTTAATATTTTTTAGTACTTACTAATTGTTTTTGCATACATATCGTGATTTCTTAAAGCAGAAGAATACTACTTACCTTCGAAAGAAGTCTTGGTCTACTCTTTGATATCTTACCTTTTTCTTAAATTACAATAGCAAAGGATAAATGACATTAAGTTCCATGCAGCCTGGGAGCTGCATGTCTTTTTCCTCCATTTGATCTGTTTCTTGTGCATTTAATCCAACAAGTAATCATAAATAAAACCTAAATTCTAATCTTTAATGGTTCTTAATATTTTTGTAAATCATCAAGTACATTTTTATACAACCACATTCTTCATGGTGTGGCCGACTCCTGGCTCCACAACATCAGCATTTCTAATCTGGGACCTTGTTAGAAATGCCAATACTTGAATCCAACCCAGAAAAATTGAATCAAAAATTTTGGGGGTGTCTCAGAGATTTGTTCTCTCCATGAGATTCTGATGGATGCTTGGGCTTGAGAACATTTGCTCTATCTGGTCCCTAGAAATAACTTGATGAACAGAATGTTGTAGTGTTTCTGCCTTAGATCTCTGAAACTGACAAAACACAGATACTCTTCAGGGATGTGACTAGAAAAATGCTTATATATAATAAACTGTTCACTAGCTTTTACTTAAGTTCTCACCCTGGTCTTTCTTTTTCAATATGGATAAGATTAGTTCTGTGGGAACTTTCCATGCATACACAATCCTGCAAACTTTTCTTTTGGATCCGTGGTTGTCAGGCACAGCTTGAATCTGTGACCTTTTCCTTTAAATGGAAACGTAAGCTTCTCTGAGAAAGAAGTAAACCAACTCACCATGCTTCTTCTTGAGTGAACCTAAAAGGGGGAAAAAAAAAAAGGAATAGCAGACAAAAATGAATTTATTAGTCAGGACACACCAAGGGTTGAGCTTCTCTTTTGGCTCACAAGAGGATAATTATAAACACACAATCTGACCTTCTAATCATTATCCAGTGTATAATCTGTGGCATTAGTTACATTCCATTGCTGTGCAATCATTACCACTGTTTCCAAAATACCTTTTATCACCCCAAGCAGAATATCTATAACTATTAAGCAGTAATTTCCCACTGTCTCCAACCTCCAACTCCCTTTGACTCTAATCTTGGTTCTGTTTCTATAAAATTTGATTAGTCTACCTATTTAATATCAGTTAATCATGCAATATTTCCCTTTTGTGTCAGGCTTATTTTATTTGGTATAATGTTTTCAAGGTTCATTCATGTTGGACCACACACCACAATATAATTTTCTGTTATGAAAGATGAATAATATTTCACTCTTGTTATGTACCATAGTTAATTTACCCATTCATGTGATGATGAACATCTGTGTTGTTTCCACATTTTGGCTACTGTGAGTAATGCTGAAATGAACACTGACATAACATAACTCTTCAACTCCCTGTTTTTAATTATTTGGAGTATATACATAGGAATGGAATTGCTTGATCATATGGTAATTATTTTTATAGCTTTTTGAGGAACTGCCAAATGGTTTCCACAATGGCTTCACCATTTGAAATTCCCACCAGCAATGTCAAAGGATTCCAGTTTCTCCATATTCTTACCAACACGTGTTATTTTCACTCTCCCCCCTAAAATGTGTGAAGTGGTATCTCATTGTTGTTTTGGTTTTCATTTCCCTAATAATTAATACTGTTGAACATCTTTTCATGTACTTATTTGTCATTTATATATCTTCTTTAAAAATACATATATTCAAATATTTTACCTATTTTCAAGTTGGGTTGTTTGTTGAACATTTAAAGCTCTTTTATATTCTTTAAGTGCTCTTGATATAAAACCCTTATTTTTTATGTTTTGCAAATATTTTCTCCCTTTCTGTAGTTTCTAAGTCTCTTGATTATGACCTTTGATGTAAAAATAGTTTCAAAAGTCAACGTAGTTCTGGGCACTTAGATGGCCCAGTCTGTGGAGTGTTGCCACTCAATCTTGTGGTTGTAAGCTCAAGCCCCATGTTAGGTATAGATATTCATTAGAAATAAAATCTTCAAATAAATAAATAAATTTAAAAAGTCATTGAAGTTCAATTTATGAGTTTTTTTTCTTTGTTGCTTGTGCTTATGGTATCCAATTTAAGAGGGTCATTAAAATTTCCCCATACTATTTATTGTTTTTTTTAAGCACTTATATATATTTCATTGATATAGTTTGAGTTAATTTTTCTATATGGTATGAGACCGGGGTCCAAATTCATTATTTTGATTGTGGAAATCTAGTTGTTCCAGAAACATTGTTAAACTATTCTTTACCCATAGAATGGACTTTTTCAATTTCTTTACATTTTATAAGTCTGTTGTGATTTTACAGCTTATTTTGAGTCAGTTTAGGTTATTATTGTGTTTTTAGAAACTTGTTCCCTATATATATTGGTTTTCCAATTTTTTGGCATGCAGTTATTTATAATATTCTCATAGTAACTTTGATTTCTTCAATGTCACGAATATTGTCCCCCTTTCATTTATGATTTACATTATTTGTGTCTCTTTCTTCTTTTTTCTTCTCAGTATAGATAAATGTTTCAAAATGATTTTATCTTTAATGTGACAATTTTCAAAATTATTATTTTTCTATTCTTTATTGTTTCCTTTATTCTCTTAGCTTTTCATTTTGTTTGCTCTTTTTATTATTTTCTTATATTTCTACAGGTATAAATTTATTTGTCTGATGTCTTCTTTTTTAACATTGTTGTTTACAACTATAAATTTCTCTACAGCCACTATTTTCTTGCATCCCATAAACTTTGTTATGTTGTGTTCTTTTTCATTTTCATTTATCTATATTTTCTAATTTCTATCATAATTTTATTCAATTGTTTGTTCGTTGTTTGGTTTATACATATTTCTAAATTTTGCTATTGATGTTTAAAAAGTTATCATATCATATGACTTCAAACTTTCAAAATGATATTGGATTTAGACTTGTTTGAGACCTAACATATAGATTAGCCTGGACAAGTTTTCATATGTCTTGAAAAAAATGTTGATTCTATCATTGTTGGTGAAGACTTTGATATATGTCTGTTGGGTCTAATTATTGGACACTGTTCTTCAAGTGCTCTATTTCATTATTTATATAGTTTCTATATATCCCATCTATTATTGAAACTGGTATATTGAAGTGTCTAATTATTATGACAGAATTGACTATTTATTCCTTTAATTTTGTTAATTTTTGCTTTATATTTTGTATATATATATACATTAATATATTTTAATATTTTAACCCTTTCTAACTTTACCTCTAGTTTGTCTGAAATTAGTATACCTACCGCAGCTTTTTGTTGGGAACACTATTTTCATGGAACACCTCTTTTCAACTTCTCCCCTTCAAACTGTGTCTTTATATCTAAAGTAAATCTCTTACAAACAGTGAATAGCTGGATTATGTTTTATTATTACATTTTTATTTTAATTCCAGAATAATTAACATACATTGTTATATTAGTTTTGGTGTACAATATTTCAACAATTCTATACATTAATTGGTGTTCATCATGATTATTGCATTCTTTAATCCTAATCACCTTTTTAACCTATCCCTCTACCCTCCTCTCTGCTGGTAACCATTAGTTTGTTCTCAATAGTTAAGAGTATGTTTTCTGATTTCTCTCTCTCTCTCTCTCTCTTATTTTTCCCCCTATGATCACTTGTTTTGTTTGTTAAATTCCACATATTTCCACATATGAGTGAGAACATATTGTATGTGTTGTTCACTGACTAATTTCACTTAGTATAATACTCTGAAGCTCCATCCATGTCTTTACTAATGGCATTATTTCATTTTTTAAATGGCTGAACAATATCATATACATATATATATGATACACACAAATGTATATGATGTTAATATCACATCTTTATCCATTCATGTATTGACAGACGTTTGGCCTACTTCTAAAATCTGGCTACTGCAAATAATGCTGCAATACACATAGGTCATGTAATAACCTATAAACATATGGTCAAATAATCTTTTTATATATTTTTCATGTTTTTATTTATTTTTGAGACAGAGAGAGACACAATATGAGCAGGGGAGGGGCAGAGAGAGAGGGAGACACAGAATCCAAGCAGGCTCCAGGCTCTGAGCTGTCAGCACAGAGGCTGACCTGGGGCTCAAACTCATGGACTGTGAGATCATGACCCGAGCCTAAGTTGGACGTTTAACTGACTGAGCCAACCAGGCGCCCCAATCAAATAATCTTTGACGAAAGAGGAGAGGATATACAATGAGAAAAAGAGAATCTTTTAACAAATGGACAACATGCAAAAGAACAAAACTTATTTTCTTACAATATATGCAAAAATAAACTCAAAATGGAGGAAAGACCTAAATTTGAGACCTGAAACCATAAAAACACTAGAAGGGAACACAGGCTATAATTTCGCTGACATCAGATGTAGCAACATGTTTCTAGATATGTCTCCTTAAGCAAAGGAAATAAAAGGGAAAATAAACTATTAGGACTATACCAAAATAAAAAGTGTCTGCTTAGTGAATCAATCAAGAAAACAAAAAGCAACATATTGAATGGGAGAAGGTATGTGAAAATAACATATCTGATAAAGTGTTAGTATCAAAATATACAACGAACTTACACCACTCAACACCCAAAAAGCACATAATTCAATTTTTAAAATTCTCATATGAACAAAAATTTCTCCAAAGATGACATCCCAATGTCCAAAAAACACATGAAAGCTGCTTGTCATCATTCATCATTAGGGTAATGCAAATCAAAATTACAATGAGATATATCTCACACTGGTCAGAATGGCTATAATAAAAATGTCAAGAAACAGCAATTGTGGGCAAGGATGTAGAGAAAATGGAACCCTCTTGCACTGTTGGTGGGATTATGTTTTATTAAATCTCTTCTGTCAGTCTTAGCCTTTGGATTGGAGGGTTCATCCGTTTACATTTGAAGTGATTAGTGATAAATAAACACTTTTTTCCCATTTTTCTATGTATTTTTTGCATGTTTTATAGGTCTTCTGTTTCTCGTGTTCTCCATTTATGCTTTACTTTATGTTTATTTGATTTTTTGTAGCTCTTAGTTTGCTGTTGCTTTTCTCATTTCCTTCTTTCTATACATTTTAAAACTATATGCATAATGTCCACCATAGACCTTATATTTGGCATTGTATATTTATAAAATTTATTTAAAATTTGTACCAATGTCCCTTTAATAATATTCAAAACTCTCTTCTAATACACCTCCATTCTCCCTTACTTTATGTTTTTGCTTTCATAAATTACTTCTTTATCATATGCATAATATGTATTCCTTAAATTAAAATTATCATAGTGTTCCCAGTGACAAAGGCATTTGTCTTTCCAGTCTTATAAGTAAAAAGTGGAACTACATGTGAAATATGCAACAGTAATAGTTTTTATATTTGCTCATGTATTTGTATCTTCTAGACATTGTAATTTTTTCTTCAAATGCTATCCAATATTCTTTTACTTTAATCTGAAATACTCCTTTTAGTATTTATTCTAAAGTAAGTCTGGACATAATTAACTTCCTCAAATTTTGTTAATCTGAAGTGTCTTAGTTTCTCCTTTATATTTGAAGGACATTTTTGCTGGACATATAATTATTGGTTGGGAGTTAAAACAAACCTTTTATTTCTTTAGACATGTCATCCTATCTTCTTTCTGACCTCAATGATTTCCAAGAAACCTCATTATAATCTTCTTGAATATCTCTTGTAAGTACTAAGTCAATTTTACCTTGCAGCTTTCAAACTGTTATCTTTTTTGGGTTTTCAAAAGTTTGGTTAAAATGTGTTTGAGTTGGGTTTCTTTAAGTTCATTTTATTTTGAGTGTCTTAAGCTTCTTAGATTAGGTTCGAATCTTTCATAAAATTGAGAAGTTTCAGATATTATTTCTTTAAATAATTGTTCTATCTTTTTTCCTCTCATATGCTTCATGGTGACTATAGTTCTCAGAATTATCCAGATAAATAGAGCCAATTGGATATATCTATATCTATATCATCTATATCTGTATCTATACTTATATATCTATATCTATCTATATATCAAGACCTATCTGTCTATCTATTGGTTCTATCTATTGATATATATATATATATGTGTGTGTGAATATATATATCTAATATCCAATATAATATATAATCTATAAATCTATATCTAAATATATGTATATATTTAGATAGGTATCTAAATATATCTATTGGTTCAATAAATAGACAGACAGATAGATAAAAGATGATAGATAGATAGATAGATAGATCTACCTACAGTGAGAGATTTATTATAGGAAATTGACTCAAATGATTGAGAAAATTGAAAAGCCCCACAATCTGCCATCTCAAATACTATGTCCCTAAAAGCCCATGGTATAGTTCCACTCAAAACTCAAAAACCTGTCACCCAGTGGAGCCAATATTTCAAGTGTCAGTTCAAGCTCAAACACCTGAGAACAGGAAAAACTGATGATGTAAAATATGATACGGGTGCTAATGCCCAAGAACCAGGAGCTTCAGTGTCCAAGGACAGAAGATGGATGTTCAAGCTCAGAAAATAAATTTACTCTTCATTAGCCTTTTGTTCTATCTGAGGTTTCTGTAGATTAGATGATGTTCACATCCACAGTGGTGCCAGTGATTGTCTTTCCTCAGGTGATCCATTCAAATGATAATCTCCTGCAGAAACATCCTCACAGATTCACTGTGAAATAATACTTTACAAGATACCTGGGCATTTTTAAGCAAAGGTGTGATACATAAGATTAGACAACAGATTTCAACCCCTTTCAAACTTGGCACCTATATTCATCTCCATAAAGCATACTGAATCCTCAAAGTTAACAAGAAAGTCATAATCCCACCTAACATTATGCATCTATCATGTATATAACCCAAAACAAATGAATTCCTTCCACATAACATGATGCAAAGTTCTTGAATGATGCTTACTCTTTCCCTAATACCCTGTAACTCAAATACTAGGATGTAAAATTAACAATGCATAAATGCTGATTTAAACTCAATACATCTTACGTTACATGATAAAGAATAGACAAGGAAAGGGAAATATATTTTTTCTTTTTAAAAAAATGTTAATGTTCATTTATTTTTGAGAGAGACAGAGCGTGAGCAGGGGAGGAGCAGAGAGATAGGGATACACAGAAACAGAAGCAGGCTCCAGGCTCTGAGCTGTCAGCATAGAGCCTGACATGGGGCTCGAACTCACAAACCATGAGATCATGACCTGAGCTGAAGTCAGACGCTTAACCGCCTGAGCCACTCACGCACCCTGGTATTTTCTTAATATAAGCATATATACAAAAACATAGTAATAAGATAATGAGGAGACATTTATGGCAATTACAGTCTTCATTTATGTATAAGTCATATGCTTGTAGCTGATATTAATAATTACCTTCTTCTACCTATTCTGTGTTCCCTTTGTCTTCAACAAGCACCTCAGCTGCTCATTGTTCTCTATATATTGGGTGACCAAAATATTCACTTCTAATGGGTGAGGGTCATAAGAGGTCCCTTGAATAGGGCTGTTGTAGTTTCCATTAACCATAATCACAGAGCTTGGTAATACTAAGAGACAACCTAAGATATGTACTATATTCTTTACCTCTATTGTAGATTCACAGTCCGATTTACCCTTGTAATGAAGATCAATCACCTCAACCAACAGTGTAACTTTTTTTGCCTGTTGACTCAGACACATAAGGAACCCAAGTGGCTAGGGAGCATTCTCATCTTCCAGTTCAGTGGAATTATCGTTGTATCTCCCAATGGAAACATTCCTCCCTTTGATTTAAAGTCTGCTAGGCCAACAGAGCATAAAGTCATGGGAACAAAAGTTTAAATTTTGCTTATTGTTCACCATAGGTAAACGTGAATGGTAGCAAGCACTGCCTCTGCTTTGGTTTCTAGACTTATGAATTATATCAGATTCTTCAGGTGAAATTTGTTCGAGTCCTGTGAGTATTGCCACCTACTTGGTGTTCTACTTGATGGTTTAAAATTTATTCATTACCTTTCCCTTCCTTGAAATATCACATTGGTCCATAATATTGATGACATGCTGATTGCACCTAGTGATAAATTGTAGCAACTATTCTATACTTATTGGTAAGACACAGAGTGGAAAAAATTCTGACTAAAATTCAGGGCTTGTCTAGAAACTTCTAAGGGTTCAGTGGGCTGAGAAATTTTGAGATCTTCCTTCTAAGGTACATGGTAAGTTCTTGCATCTGAAACATCCTACAACTAAGAAAGAGGCACAACATTCTTTAGGCCCTTTTGGATTTGGTAGGTGTTACATTCCCCACTTGGGTGTGTTATTTTCTCTCATTTACAGATTCAATAATCTGTGCATTTTGTGTGTGACCCAGAAGTAGGTCCATGTTGTGCACGTTGTTTTGCCACTACTCTGACTGGTGGGACATTGACATTTCTGTTCTCCTTGAATTAGTGTAGGTTAAGATACATTACCTGGTAGTCCCAAAAGGTCTGATCTGATTATTTCCTTTTCTGCAATGTATAGTTATCCTGGTAAAAGTCTTAGATCCCTTAGGGAAAGGCTGTGAAAAAGTCTGACAGCATCAGTTTTCAGTAGAATGTTGGAGTTCATCCTCAAAAAAACCCAAATTGCCCTTACTTAGGGACTTCTGTCTGTAAATGGACTCAAGTTCAAATTGAGGGACCGTGACTCTATGTTTTTATGATTTAAGTTAGACTTTTGTTTAATTGACCTAGAACTTTCCTGCTTGTACAAATCAAGTAAAAATTTAGTAGGCTTCCTATCCAATTTATTTCTAGGACCACCATGTTTAAATACTCAACACCATAAGTCTACATGAGTCAGTCTGATCTAAATGCTGCTTTGAGTCTGCTTTTCATTTCAGTAGTCACACCCACTTTGCCTTTGGATTTTGGGTGCCTCCACTTGACCCTTGCCACCTTGGGATTTAATTCCTCCCACTGCATTTAAATTTTTCAATTAAGTGACTGCATTTACTACTGTGAATTCTGACCTACAAAAAGAGGAATGATCACGGAACTCTTCAAGGATGTCGTTGATGAGGCTCTTCTCATAAATTTATTTCTCACAGTTGTGATCTAAGGTATACCTTTTATACCCTCATCGTATGGGTGAATAGGTATTAAAGTACAAGTTCTTTCTAACATTCTAATTTTCCTAAACCTTTTAAATTCTTCATATTAGATCAAGGCATGTCTGGTATATCCATTTACTCACATTTTTGGTCAATGTTTCATCCAACGAAATAAAGTGTTTTCTGATCTCTTGAGTTGCAACATTAAATGCAGAATCTCATATAAATAAGCTTGGTTGGCTGCTATAATAAATTTAGCCTGATCTAAACTTATGTTCCTTCTACAATTATTCCAGGCCCTTGATATCCTTTCCCATTTACATTATATAAATTTTTGTGTAAATTAGAAACTCAAGTACTTCCTTTGGAATTTATCATACCTCCCCAGGAGTTACACTTTGCATATCACTTTTAGGGTCCTGCTGGGACTCAAATCTAATTAGAGGATTAGAAGCAAAATCCTTTGCATATCACTTTGCATATCACTTTTAGGGTCCTGCTGGGACTCAAATCTAATTAGAGGATTAGAAGCAAAAAAAAAAAAAAATATCTAATTAGAGATTAGGTCCTGAGGAGAATCAGCATTACCTTGCAAGGCAATAGCCTCAGAGGAAGCTTTGATTATTTCCTTAGGCAATACAGAGTTAACCACCCTTTGGTGGACCCAGATGACAGTGTGGGTGGAGATGCTGCTGTTAATGGGGTTATGAAGGGCATTTCTTTTGTGGTCTGGGAGGCCAAGTCTACAAGAGGTGAGGAGAATGATTCTTCTGGGGGTGAAGAAGTTTCTTCCATTGTTACAAATGTTAATCAGAATTTATGGGCAACATTTTGCCAGGGTCTTGATACATACCCCCTCAATTTATAAAATCTGATTTTTCCCAAATCAATATTGTAATTTTAATATTAGATTTCTTTGAATGTGACCTTAGGTAACAAGAGAACCAAATGCTCTGGGACATAAAAAACAAAAACAAACAAGCAAAGAAACTCTGTTGTTGAAATGCGTAATTAGGAATTGGGTACGGAATTACTTTGCTTTAGAAAAGAATGGAAGACATCTGACAGAACCTTACCACAGATATAAAAGTTAAAAAGGAATAATTTAAAAAATGAACGATGCAATACATGAGATTGGAAGCAAGCTTGATGCAATGGAGAAAATTTGCAAGAAGCAAAAGAACAAATTAGTGGCCTAGAAGACAAAATTATGGAAAATAATGAAATTGAAAAAGAAGAGAAAGAAGATTTATGGGCCATGAAAATAGACTTAGAGACCTCAGGGACTGTATCAAATGTAATAACATTTATATCATACGAGTCCCAGAGAAGAAGAGAGAAAAAATGCGGGCAGAAAATTTATTTGAAGAAAAATAGCTGAAACATTCCTTAATCTGGGGTCGTAGAAAACTCCCATCAAAAACAAATGAACGAACAAAAACAACAAAACAACAACAACAACAAAAAACAAAACAAAAGCAGGCCAACACCAAGACACATTGTAAATAAAATTCCAATATATACTGACAAAAGAAGTCCTTAACATACAAGGGAAGAGCCATAATGCTAGGGGCAGTTGTCTCCACAGAAACTTGGAAAGTCCGAATAAAGTGGCATGATATATTCAAAGCGCTGAATGGTAAAAAATGTGAAGCCCAGAATAATCTTTCCAGCCAGGGTATCATTCAGAATAGAAAGAGAGGTAGAGTTTGCAACAAACAAATACTAAAAGCATTCATGACCACTAAACTAGTCCTGAAATAAATATTACAGGGGGTCCTTTGAGTGGAAAAAAGAGACCAAAATTGACAAAGATAAACTGGATCAGAGAAAATCTCCAGAAACAAGGAGAAACAAGTAACAAAAAGGCAATAAATACATATCTATCAAAAATTACTTTGAATGTAAATAGATTAAATGCTCCAGTCAAAAGACATTGGGTGTCAGAATGGATAAAAACAAGACCCATGTATATGTTACCTACAAGGTGTATTTTACACCTAAAGATACCTGCAGATTTAAAGAAGGATGGTGAAACATCTATCATGCAAATGGTTATAAGAAGAAAGCCATGAGATTGCTGGAGGGGAAGGGGGTTGGGAGATGGCTGAATCAGTGATAGGCATTAAGGAGGGCACTTAATGGAATGAACACTGGGTATTACATGTAAGTGATGAATTACTAAATATGTAGATAGAATTACTAAATTCTACTCCAGGAATCAATACTACACTATATGTCAACTAAATTGAATTTAAGTAAATTAAAAAGGTAAATAAATAAAATAAAAGAGCCAGAGGAGCAATACTTATATCACACAAAATCATCTTTAAAACAAAGACTGTAACAAGAGGTAAGAAAGGCACTATATCATAATAAATGACACAATCCAGCAAGAAAGCTTAATGATTATAAATATTCATGCATCCAACATGATAGCATGCAAATATATGAAACAATAATTAACATAAATATATGATAATAGTAAGTGACTTTAACTCCCAAGTTAAATCAATGGACAGATGATCTAAAAAAGAAAACAACACTTTGTATCACACACTGGACCAGATAGGCTAAACAGAGATATTCAGAATATTTCATTCTAAAACAGTAAAATATCCATTCTTGTCAAATGCTCACGAGACATTTTCCAGAGTAGATACACACTGGGTCACAAATCAGGCTTCAACAAATATAAAATGATTGAAATCATTCCATGTGCATTATCTGATACCAACACTATGAAGCTAGAAGTCAAACACAAGAAAAAAAAATGAAATAGCATAATTACATGGAATTTGACCAATACACTACTAAAAAATGACGGATCAACCAGGAAATTAAAAAAATAATAATAATAAGTAAAAAGGAATGGCTACAAATGCCAATGAAAACGTAATGGCCCCAAATATTTGGAATGCAGTCAAAGAATCCAAACAGGAAAATATATAGCAATACAGGCATACCTAAAGAACAACAACAACAACAAAATCTGAAATAAGTAACCTAAAGGTGCTAGAAAAAGAAAGAAAAAGAAAGTTTAAAGTCACCTGAATATAGGAAACAATAAAGAATATAGTAGAAATCAATGGTAAAAGAACAAAAGAAATGATAAAGTAGGTCAATGAAGGAGCTCGTTCTTTCAAAAACATAATGATAAAGCTCTGGTCAGACTTATCAAAGAAAATAGAAAAGACCCCAATAAATAAAATCACAAATGAGACAGGAGAAATAACCAACACCACAGATAGACAAGCAATTATAAGAGATTATGAAAGGGGCGCCTGGGTGGCTCAGTCGGTTAAGTGGCCGACTTCGGCTCAGGTCATGATCTCGCGGTCCGTGAGTTCGAGCCCCACGTCGGGCTCTGTGCTGACAGCTCGGAGCCTGGAGCCTGTTTCGGATTCTGTGTCTCCCTCTCTCTGACCCTCGCCTGTTCATGCTCTGTCTCTCTCTGTCTCAAAAATAAATAAACATTAAAACAAATTTAAAAAAAGTAAGAGATTATGAAAAAGTATCTGCCAAGAAATCAGACAACCTACAAGTCATGGATAAATTCTTAGAAACATATAAACTACCTGAACTGAAATGGAAAGAAATAGAAAATTTTACCAATCAAAAACCAATAAAGAAATTGAATCAGTAATAAAAAAAAAGCCCAACAAACATGTCTAGAGCCAGATAATTGCATAGGCAAATTCTATCAAACACTTAAAGAAGAATTAATACCTATTCTCAAATTATGCCCAAAAAATAGAAAAGGAAGGAAAACTTCCAAATTCATTCTATGGGGCCAGTTTTACTTTGATACCACAATTGGATAATCAGTTAGCTGGAAACTGAACTACAGGGCAATATCACTGGTGAACATTGATGCAAAAATCATCAGTAAAATAGTAGCAACTTGAGCCAACAATACATTAAAAAATATTCACATCACCAAGTGGAATCCATTCATTGGTTGCAAGGGAGGGTCAATATTCATAAACAGTCAACATGATACACCAATTTAATAAAAGAAAGAATAAGAATCATATAATCACTTCAATGGATGCAGAAAACACGTTTGACAAAGTAGAAAATCCATTCATGATTTAAAAAAAAACTCAGAAAAAATATGTTTAGAGGGAACACATGTCAGCATGATAAAGGCTTTCTATGCAAAAATCCGCAGTTAATATACTAAATGGGGAAAAACTAAGAGCTTTTCCTCTATGGTCAGTAATAGGACAGTGATGTCCATTTTCACTACTGTTATTTAACATAGTACTGGAAGTTCTAGCTTTAGTGATCAGACAAAATAAAGAAATAGAAGACATCCAAATCAGCAATGAAGAAGTCAAATTTTCACTATTTGTAGATGACATGATACTCTATATAGAAAATGAAAACACTTAATCAAAAGACTACTAGAACTGATACATGAATTCAGTAAATCTGTAAGACACAAAGTCAGCTTACAGAAATCTGTTGCATTTCTATAAACTAATATGAAGCAGCAGACAGAGATTTTAAAGAATCAATCCTATTTACAATTGCACCAAATACAATAAGATACATGCAACTAGACCTAAACTAAGATGTTGGAAACCTGTATTCTGAAAACTATAAAACAATGATGAAAGAAGTTGAAGAGGATGCAATAAATGGAAAGCCATTCCATGTGCATGTATAGGAAAAAGAAACATTGTTATAATATTTCTACTACCCAAAGCATCTACATATTTAAGGTAATCCTCATCAAAATACTAAGAGCATTCTTCACAGAGCTGCAACAATCTTAAAATTTGCATAGAACCACAAAAGACCTTGAAGAGGCAAAGCAACCTTGCAAAAGGCAAGAAAAGCTGGAGGCATTACAATTCCATACCTCAAGTTACATTACAAAGCTGTAATGGTCAAGACAGTATGGAACTGGCACAAAAAATAAACACAGTTATGAACGAAAAAGAATAGGAAACCCAGAAATAAGCCCCCAACTATGTGGTCAATTAAATTTTGACAAAGCCGTAAAAGATACCTAATGGAAAAAAGACAATCTCTTCAACAAATGATGTGAAGAATCTGGATAGCTACATTCCCAAGAATGAAATTGGACCACTTTCTTAAACAAGTCAGAGAAATAAATTCAAATAAGATTAGACACCAAAATGTGAGACCTGAAACCATAAAAATCATAGAATAGAACATAGGCAGTAACTAGTTTGACATCAGCCATAGAAACTTCTTTCTTGATATCTGCCTTGAGGCAAGGATAACAAAAGTAAAAGATAAATCATTGAGATTTCATCAAAATAAAACCCATCTGAAAGGGAAGGAAACATTTAACAAAAATAAGGTAAGTCATGGAATGGGAGAAGATATTTGCCAGTGACATAACTGATAAAGATTACTATCCAAAATATATAAATAACTTACAAAACTCAACACCCCCCCCAAAAAAATGAATAATCCAATTAAAACATGGGTAAAATAGATGAATAGACATTTTTCCAAAGAACACATTCAGATGGCCAACAGACACAGGGAAACATGTTCACCATCACCTATCATCAGGGAAATACAAATCAAAACTACCATTGGATATCACCTCACAACTGTCAAAATGGCTAAAATTAACAACACAATATCTGTTTACAGCGTATGGAGAAAGGGAATCTGTCTTGCACCATTGGTGGGAATACAAACTGGTGCAGTCACTCTGGAAAACAATATGGATGTTCCTCAAAAACTTAAAAACAGAATTACCCTACGATCTAGCATTTGTGTTACTAGTTATTTGCTTAAAGAATATAAAACTACTAATTCTAACTGATATATCACCCTGATCTTTATAGCAGCATTACCTATTATAGGCAAATTGTATAAACAGTCTGT
This sequence comes from Felis catus, assembly GCF_018350175.1. NCBI lineage: Eukaryota > Metazoa > Chordata > Mammalia > Carnivora > Felidae > Felis > Felis catus. Next base: position 85,689,495 of record NC_058368.1, read on the forward strand.
GTCCATCAACTAATGAGTGGATAAGGAAGAAGTGGGATATATACATATAATGGAATGTTACTCAGCCATAAATAAAGAATGAAATCTTTGCATTTGCAACAACATGGATTGATCTAGAGAATATTATGCTAAGGAAAATAAGTGAGACAGAGAATGACAAATATCATATGATTTCTGGGGGTCTGGGTGGCTTAGTCAGTTAAGTGTCCAACTCTTGATTTTGGCTTGGGTCATGATCTCACAGTTTGTGAATTTGAGCCCTGGAGACTGTTTGGGATTCTCTCTCTCTCTCTCTCTGAAAAAAAAAAAAAACTTAAAAAAATACCATATGATTTCACTCTTACATGGGTTTTAAGAAACATAACAAATGTTCAACTGGAAAACAAAAAGAGATATAAAGAGAGGCAAATAAAGAAACAGATTGTTAATTATGGAGAACCAATTGATTGTTACCAGAGGGGACTTGGGTGGGGCAATGGGTTAAATAGGTGATGGACACTAAAGAGTGTAGTTGGTTTGATGAGCACTGAGTGTAGTATGAAAGTGTTGAATCACTATATTGTGCATGTGAAACTAATATAACACTGTATGCTAACTAAGTTGAATTTAAATAAAAAGGAAAAAAAATAGCAACTAGAATGTAAGGGATCCAGCCTTAGAACTCTATCAAATGGCAGAGGAGGTGACGAAATTCACCTTGGTCAGAAGGTCTCGTGAACAGCACAGGATATATTTTCCTCCATCACAATAGTCCAGGGCCCCTAGCCAGGCTACCTCCTTAATGATCCACAGACCCACTAGTCCACATCAGCCCCGGCCAGTCCCCTAATGATGAGCCGATGCAGTGCACACCAGGACACACCTGCTCTGCACTCACTACAGCTCCAGATGAATTACTTCGGTGTCACAAGTGCAAACACGGTGGAAAACACCAAGACTGTAACACTCTAGCTCCAAACATCTTACCAGGGAACACCCTAGCACAATGTACCCTGGGAACCCCTGGCCAGAACCCAGCTCAGACTCAGAGCCCTTCCAGGGCACTTTCAATGTGATGAGCCCCAGGATTGCCACAGGTAGAGCCTTCTTAATATTTGGGCATACCTTCATGCCAGCCACTTAATAGTGTGCCCTTGGCCCCAGAGCTCATGGCAGCCACAGCTCCAGCTATCCAGCCAAAGGCACTAAGCACACACAGTCTACAAAGAGGATAACTTACAAACTTTTACTTCAAGTTTAGGAAAATGAATTGTTTTGCCTAATTCATAGACCGAAACACACACATGCAAACACACACACAGACATACACACACACAGACACACACACATACACACACACACTCAGTGAGCAAAATGAGAATGAGCCAAATGAAAGAACAAGACAAAATGTCAGAAAAACAACACAATGAAGAGATAATTACCATATACCTGATGAAGAGTTCAAAGTGATTATTCAAAATATGCTCACAAGTCTGGAGAGTAAACAAACTCAGTGAGAATTTGAATGTGAGATGGAAAATATAAAAATCATAGTTGAAGAATTCAATAACTGTAATAAAAAATACACTGAAGGGAATCAACAGTAGTTTAGAAAATACAGGAGAATGAATCAGTGATCTTGAATGCAGTGCAATGTAAAGCACCAGAGAAGAGAAAAAAAAAAGAATTTTAAAAATGATGTTAAACTTTAAACTAAAGGATCTCTCAGATAACATCAAGTGAACAAATATTTACATCATTTGGGTTGCAGAAAGATAAAAGAAAAGAAGGCAAAACAACTTACTTGAATAAGTAATGGCAGAGAAATTTCCTATCTTGGTGAAGGAAACTGAAATCCAGGTACCAAAGCTCAGAGACTTCCAAACAAAAGAAACCCAATGAGGTCCACACCATGACTCTTAATAATTAAAATGTAGAAGACTAAATATAAAGAGATAATTTTAAAGGCAAAAAGAGAGTGGTGCCTGATGGCTGACTGGGTAAATTGTCTGACTCTTAATTTAGGCTCAGGTCATGATCCCAGAGTGGTGAGTTCAACCCTATGTAGGGCTCCACATTGAGGATGGAGCCTGCTTGAGATTCTCTCCCCCCTTGCCCCTATCCCACACTCATTTTCTCTAAATAAATGAATAAATAAATAAATAACCAAAAAGAGAAAAGAAACTAGTTATATATAAGGAAAAACCCCTTAAGTCCATTAGTTGATTTTTAGCAGAAATTCTGTAGAGCATAAAGGAGTGATCTAAGTGAAAGGGAAAAAAAAATAATAAAAGCTACAACCACGAATACTCTAGCTGGCAAGGATGTCGTTTGAATTGAAAGAGGGATAAAGAGTTTAGCATAAAGGTTAAAAGACAAAAGTATTGGGGCACCTGGGTGGCTCAGTCAGTTACACATCTGACTCTGGCTTGGGTCATCATCTCACAGTTTGTGATTTTGAGCCCCACATCAGGCTTTGTGCTGAAAGCTCAGATCCTGGAGCCTGCTTTGGATTCTGTGTCTCCCTCTCTCTGTGCCCCTCCACTGCTCATGCTGTGTGTCTCTCTCTCTCTTTCTTTCAAACATTAATAAACATGTAAAAATTTTAAAAAAGAAAAAATATTAAAATCAATTATATGTAAAAAATTTAGTAAGGGGCTAACAAAATAAAAATATGCAAAATATGACAACATATATGTAACAGGTGAGGGGAAGAAAAGTGAAGTTCTTTTAAAATATGTTTGAATTTAAGTGAATATCAACATTAGACTGCTATATTCTTCTTAAATTTTTTAACGTTATTTATTTTTGAGACAGAGAAAGACAGAGCATGAACGAAGGAGGGTCAGAGATAGAGGGAGACACAGAATCCAAAACAGGCTCCAGGCTCTGAGCTGTCAGCACAGAGCCCAACACGGGGCTCAAACTCACAGACCACGAGATCATGACCTGAGCCGAAGTTGGATGCTTAACCGACTGAGCCACCCAGGCACCTCTAGACTGCTATATTCTTAATATGTTTGTATGAACTGCATGGTAACCATAAAACAAAAACTTATACTAGATAACCCAAAAATATAAATAAAAATTACATTACATTACAGAAAAAAAAACATTAAATAAAATAATGAACAAGGAAAACAAGAGCAAGACAAAAAAATAAACTGAGAAGGATTACAAAAGCAAACAGAAATCAAATAACAAAATGACAATAAAAATGTACCTATCAATAATTATTTTAAGTGTAAATGTTCAAAATGACTCAATAGTGACATGTAGGATTATAGAATGGATTAAAAAAAGAGAGAGAGAGACCCATTTATATGCTGCCTACAAGACACTTACTTTAAACCTAAAGACATATGCAGATTAAAGGTGCGGGGATGGAAAAGCATTTACAATGCAAATGGAAGTGCGGGAAAAAAGTGGGGTAGCAATACTTACACCATACCAAAAATACTTTAAAACAAAGATTGTAGAAAGTGAAAAAGGACACTACCTAATGATAAACGGATGAACCCAACAAGAGAATATAACAACTGTAAATATCTATGCACTCAATATTGGAGCAATGAAATTCATAAGCCAAATATTGCCAAATATAGAGAGAAATTGACAATAATCCAATAATAGTAGGGGACTTTAGTAACTCATTTGCTCAATGGAAAGATCAGTGGGGCAGAATATCCATAAGGAAAATGTCTTTGATTGACACATTAAACCAGATGGACTTAGCAGATTTATAAAGAATATTCTATGCAAACATAAGAATACATATTCTTTTCAAGTGCACAAGGAACAATCTCCAGAATAGATCACATGTTAGGCCAAAAAATAAAGAAAAAAAAACCTCAATAAATTTAAGAAGATTGTAATCATACAAAGAATGTCTTTGAACCAAAACAGTATGCATCTAAAAATCAATTACAAGAAAACAGCTGGAAAAAACACAAGCATGAGGAGGGTAAACAGCATGCTACTAAACAGTAAATGAGTCATCAAAGAAATCAAAGAGGGAATAAGAACATACATGGAGACAAATTAAAATGAAAGTACAACTCTCCAAAATCTTTGGGATGCAGTAAAAAGAATTCTAAGAAGAAAATTTATAGTTATAGATGCCTGCATTAAGATCAAGAAATATCTAATTAAAAAAAAATCTAAATTTCACCTAAAAGAGCTGGAAAAAAGAACAAAAGCCCAAAGTTAGTACAAGGAAGAGAATAGTAAAGATCAGAATGGAAATAAAATGAGACCAAAAAATAGAAAAGATCAATGAAAGCAAGAGCTGGATCTTTGAAAAAATAAACAAAATTGATAAATTTTAGTCACACTCAAAAGAAAAAAAAGGAAGAAAGAGACACACAGAGAGGGAGAGAGAGAGGGGAAGAAAGAAGAAAGAAAGAAAGAAAGAACCCAAAATAAATGATATCAGAAATGAAAGAGAAGCCACCTGTGTCACTCAGTTGAGTGTCCAACTTCAGCTCAGGTCATGATCTCACAGTTCATGGGTTCAAGCCCCAGGCTGGCTCTGTGCTGACAGCTCAGAGCCTGGAGGCTGTTTCATATTCTGTGTCTCCCTCTCTCTCTGACCCTCCCCTCTCATTCTGTCTTTCTCTCTCTCAAAAATAAATAAACATTAAAATACTTCTAAAAAAGAAGAAAAAAAAAAGAAAGGAAAAGAAAGAAAAGAAATGAAATGAAAGAGGAGGGTGCCTGGGTGGCTCAGTTGATTAAGCATCTTACTTTGGCTCAGGTCATGATCTCATGGTTTGTGAGTTCAAACCCTGCATAAATGAGCTTGTGCTTTGGGTAAACATGAGACCCACTTTGGGAAAACACAAACCCTGATTTGGGTGGGCCTCCCTTCTCTCTCTCTCTCCCTCTGCCCCTCCAGGGATTCTTTTTCTCTCTCTCTCCCACTCTCTCTCTCTAAAAAAAAAAAAAAAAAAAATTGTCCCCTCTCTTTCTCTCTCTAAAAAACAAAGAATATAAAAGAGGAAAAGTAATAACCAATACCACATAAATGCAAAGGATTACAATTAGGCCACTTTGGAATAATAGGCACCAACAAATTGGATGAACTAGAAGAAATGGATGACTTCCTAGAAACATACAATATTACAAAACTGAATCAGAAAAAAAAATAAATCTGAAAAGTCTTGTTTCTATGTAACAATATTGAATTGGTAACCAAAAACTCTTGACATAAACAATAAGGACCAGATGGATTCCCTAATGAATTCCACTAAAAATTTAAAGAAGAGTTGATACTGATTTTCCTCAAGCTATTTCAAAAAGTATGAGAGGAAAGAAAGCTTCTAAATACATTCTATGAAGACAGCTTTTCCTTGATACCAAAACCAAAAACAGTAAAGCAAAACAAAACAAAACAAAAGCATGTCAATAGTCCTGATGAGCATAGATGCAAATTCTCCACACACACAAAAATAGCACACCACCTCAACAATACCTTAAAAAATAACATTCAACATGATGAAATTGGTTTCGCTTGGGATGCAAGGATGGTTCAGTATCCACAAATCAATCAACAGGGTATACCACATTAATATAATAAAGAATAAAAAATTATGTAATCATCTCCATAGATGCAGAAACTATCAGTTGACAAAATATGGCATTTATCATGGTAAAAACTCTTAACAAAATGGGGTTAGAGAAACACACCTCAGTGTAATAACTGGCACATATGGTAAACCCACAGTCAACATCCTATGTAATGGTGAAAAATTGAAAGCTTTTCCTCTAAGAACAAGAGAAGGACATCTACTACTGTCACTATTATTAAAAAATGTAAGGGAAGTCCTAGTCACACCAATCAAAAATGCAAAAAGATAAATGCATCCAAATCGGTAAGGAAAAAAGAAAACAGTTACTTTTTGCAGAAGACAAAATACTATATATATATACCTATAGATTCCACCAAGAAACTATTAGAATGCATGAATTCAGTAAAGTTGCATGTTACAAAATTAATATACAGAAATTAGTTATATATCTATACACTAATAATGAAGCAGGAGTAAACATAAGTTTAAAAACATCCCATTTAAAATTGCACCAGGGGCGCCTGGGTGGCTTGGTCGGTTAAGCATCCGACTTCGGCTCAGTTCATGATCTCACGGTCGTGAGGTCAAACCCCGCGTCGGGCTCTGTGCTGACCGCTCAGAGCCTGGAGCCTGTTTCAGATTCTGTGTCTCCCTCTCTCTCTGCCCCTCCCCTGTTCATGCTCTGTCTCTCTCTGTCTCAAAAATAAATAAACGTTAAAAAAAATTAAAAAAAATTGCACCAGAATTAAAATACCCAGTGCTAAACTTCACCAAAGTGGTAAAACGACAGTATTCTGAAAATTATATAATATATATAAAAGGCAATTAGATGACAAAAAACAAGAGGAGATACCCATGCTCCTGGATTGGAAGAATTCATATTGTTGAAATATCCATACTACCCAAATCAAGATACAGATTCAATGTAATCCCTATTAAAATACCAATAGCACCTTTCTCATAGCTAAAATAAATAATTACAAAGTGTATGGAACCACAAAAGACTGTGAATATCCAAAGCAATGTTGAGAAAGAAGAACAAAGCTGGATATACTGCAATCCCAGATTTCAAAATATACCACAAAACTATAATAATTTTAAAAAGTATGTTACTGGCACAAAAACACACAGATCAAAGGTAATAAATAAAGACCCTGGAAATAAACCCATGTTTATATGGTCAGATAATTTATGACAAAGATGTCAAGAATATATGATGTGAGAAAAAAATCTTTTTATTAAATGGTCCTGGGTAAACTGAGTAACTACATCCAAAAGAATGAAACTGACTCACCTTCTCACACCATACCAAAAATAAAAATGGATTAAAGACCCAAGTCTGAGATCTGAAACCATAAAGCTCCTGGAAGAAAGCATATCTCTATATTGATTTTAGCAACATATTCATGTATAGTCTGCTAAAGCAAAGGAAAGAAAATCAAAAATAAACTACTGGGACTGCACAAAAATAAAAAGTGTTTTCGCAGTCAAGGAAACTATCAACAAAACAAAAGGCAATCTGTTGAATGGGAGAAGATATTTGAAACTGATATATATGATAAGGGTTTAATATCTAAAATATATTAAAAAATAAAACTAAACAGCAAAAAACAGAAAAAAGAAATAAGAGAAAGAAAAGGAAAGGAAAGGAAAGGAAAGGAAAGGAAAGGAAAGGAAAGGGAAAGGGAAATGGAAAAGAAAGGAAAAGAAAGGAAAGGAAAGGAGTAATTCATTTAAAAACAGAGGAATTGATTAGACAATTTTCAAAAAAAAAAGCTATACAGATTGCCAGCAGACACAGATAAAAATAGTCAACATCACTAATAATCAGTGAAATGCAAATCAAAACCAGGAGATGTCATCTGACACTTAATCACAATGGCTAGTATCAAAAAGTTAATTAATACAGTAAAACCCTGGATTGCGAGTAACTTATTTTGCAAGTGTTCTGTAAGATGAGCAAACAATTCTAATAAATTTTAACTTGATAAATGAGCGAGGTCTTGCAATAGGAGTAGTACGTGACACTGAACATCACGATCACAACTGAGTCAATGGTTCTTCTCTTTCTTTCGCTGTGTGATTGTGCGTGATCATCTCTTATGCTCAGATGCTTGGTCTCAGGCTGTGGTGTTTGGCAGAAATTAATGATTTTTCAGAATTTTGGAAGGTGCCCATAACTGGCACTAATGTATTTTTTGTCACTTCAGAGCACCTTTGGACAGTCCTTTCCTTTTCCATACAGGAGTAAGCTTAGGAAGCTTTGCTTCCTTCTAGGTCAGGCTGCCTGCAGATATAGACGGTTTCCTCTGCTACCTCATTGCCAGTTACTTTAAGTACAATATATAAGAAGAGTTTATTAATACTATACTGTAGTCAACATCCATATGACCATATACAATGTCTCCCATGCAGAAAAAGATTCCATGGACTCAATATATAGAAGTTATTCCATTAAAGATAGTGAAAGTGGTCCTACACAATAACACTTCTCTCTCTCTTATCTCCTTTACACCTGCCAGGAAGGCTTTCAAAGCTACATGCAGATTTATTTATTTATTTTTCTTTATATTCTGTATATTCTTTAATATTTTGCATTATATTACAGTATTGTAATCATTTTTATATGAATATTTTGGGTTGTGGAATCAATCATCTGAATTTTCATTATTTCTTATCAGTAAATTTGCTTTGTTATAAAAGTGTTTGGATTACAATCATCTTTGCGGAATGCTCACAAAACAAGGTTTTATTGTACTAAGTGTTGGAAAGGATGTGGAGGAAAAAGAATCGTCACACACTGTTGGTGGGGATCTAAATTAGTGTAGCAACTGTGGGAAACAGCATAGAGTCTCTTTAAGAAATTAAAACAGAAATACTGTACAATCCACTAATTCCACTGCTGTGTATTTAACACCCCAGAAATGGAAACACTAATTCAAAAATACATATGCTCCACTGTGCTTACTGGAGTGGTATTTACAACATCCAAGATATGGAAACAACCTAAGTGCCTTTGGACAGATGAATGAAAAAATAACATATGGTGTGTATATAAACAATGGATTCTTATTCAGCCAGCAAAAGAGTGGGTTCATGTCATTTGCAACAACATGGATGAAATGAGGTTATTTTGGTGAGATGTCACACAAAGACAAAAACCATATGATTTCAAAACAAACAAATCAGAACCAGGCCCATAAGTACTGAGAACAAACTGGTGGTTGCAGAAGTGGGGGTGAAGGGGTGAAGGGGTAATGTAGGAGGTACAGGATTCCAGTTATGAAATGAATAATTCTCATGATTGAAAACTGCAGTGTGGAGAATATAATTTATGATATTATAATAGCTGTATAATGATAAATGGTGGCTACATTTGTGGTGAACAAAGCATAAATAGTTGTTTTATCACTATATTGTACACTTGAAACTAATGCAATATTGTTTGTCAGCTATACATTTTTAATTAAGTTTTTTCATTTTAATTCCAGTATAGTCAACAATTGTTTTCAATTAAATAAAATAGTTATTGATTGATTTGGTAGATTGATAATAAGCGTTGACACTAGAATTGTAAATTTAGGTAAGGTTTCCACATAATTAGCCTTTTAGACAATTTATTCAAACAATGCCCAATAAGGTTCTTATGTTTTGATATACTATGCTCTAGCTGATAAATACCATTTTTCTGCCTTGAAAAATATATATCCCACATTTTTAGAAAAACTACCTTTTAAAATTGGCCAAGTAGACATTATTGGACATTTTGAGAGATTTATATGCTGTACAAAAATTTAAGGGTATGAACTATATCATTTGCTTGAACTGACAGGTGATAAGAGAACTTCAACACAATGCAATGCATCTCTTCACAGTCAGTGTTTGTTGTTATTGTTGCCTTTTTTTTTTTTTTTTTTTTTTTTACTTTTGGTCACTGTCCTGATTCTCTTCTCTTACCTAGTGGAGGTAAATCATGTTGGCTGGCATGTTGCCCTCAAGATACAGGAAATTCAATCAATGTAGAAAAAACTGAATAGAAATATATCTAAGTTCTACAGGAATAGCTGCTAAGGCTTTCTACAGTACTGATATTATCTCTGAAGAAAGCATTTGTTTAAAGAACTCCCTGAATACATTGAGAGTGAGGCACAGGAGTGCCATAGGCTGTGGGTAGTCAGTCTTGTGTAGAGAAAAGTAATCAAGTTAGAGCACAGAGAAACAAGCTCTCTTATGAGACATTATTTTCTAGGGCCTGGAGAAAGGAAGTCACAGGCAGTCATGGCCTGGATAAGAACTCTCATTTGTTAATATCTTCTTATGCTCACAAACAAATGTTCTGAATATTGTTCTAACCTGAACCCCCCCAAAAATATTAGAGAACAATGGCATTCTGATAACAGAAAATACCATCCAAATGCTAAACTAAGGTTTCAGTTAAATTATGTTACAGATAATTTGATTATCTCTGGGTGCATAAACAAACACATAGACAAATAAATAATCAATATTCCAAACCCGCACATTTGTCAGATAACAAAGCATATCTTGCTGTTGTTGTTGATGAAATAAATGACCTTGAACACACAACCTGTATTATCTGAAAAGCATTCAGAGCCATGAGTTTGTAGATGGAATTATTTTTTTCTGTTCATGTTTTCTTGTTCCCAATTTTAAATGCTAAAAACCAACTACAGACCACTTATGAGTTTTTGTTACTATTATATTATAATTCTCTACAAATGAAGCTAATATCCACTTTTTTAAAAATTCCATTTACCTTTGGCTTTTCTGGAACACAGAAGTAGAACACAGGCTGTTATACCAATGGCCAAGAAAGACAGCGGAAGGGCAAACCCCACTGCCCAAGGACAGTCCTTGGGGAACAAGTCATCTGAAAAAAATAGAAATCATTTCTCTTAGTGTCCAGCTTGGCATCAGGGGATTTGGCTACTGGGAACAAATCACAAGATTTTGTTTTTTAGGTGATATTTTTTAGGAATGGTACAGAGAGGAGTTAAGATGGCAGAGCAGTATAGGAGCCCTGGGCTTGTCTCATCCCTGAAAACACAGCTATATCAGCATTAAACTATTTTAAAACTAATAGGAAATTAATCTGAGAATTTACATGACAATTTACATAATTTAAGCAGTGAATGCAGCTGGTACACGGTGTGGAGAGGTAAATTGGGGAGAGAAAAGCCGCAGAGCTGTGGAGGATAGGGAGCTATTTATGCAGAGAGAGGGCAGAAAAAGAGATAAGAGGGGAGAATGTGGCACATCGGGATTGCTCAAGAAAAGTACTCTCCCCAATATAGTCGGAGAGAAAGAGAGATGAGTGAAAACACTTGCAGGGGACTGAACAAGAAATCTGTTTCCCAAAACCATTAATGGAAAGAAAGGAGAGAGTCTCAATACCACCAGGATTCTATAAACAGTGGAGCACAGAGTCTGAAGTTTTGGAGCTGAGTGCCTGGCAGAGCTCTGATGAGGAAGCAAGTTGAATTTTCAGGAGCCAGCACTGGGGTCTAGGGGATCCATGTGTGCATGGGGAGAAGTGGCTTCCCTGCTTGGAGAACATTTGGTAGAGGCCATACGGTCTACTCACAGGCAAAGGCCCCAGTGGACCCTGGAGAGAAGCCATGTTTGCTGGTATTGGGACAAAGATGTCAGAGTACACTGAAACCTGGCTCTGGCTATGTGTTGTGATTTGCCATAATCTCTGGAACTCTGCTGCTGTGAGATTGCAGGAACATTTTCTGGGGCAAGCCGGCACCCAGCCATTGCTTACTGAGACCCTCTTCCTGAGAGGACAGATGGGTCAAAGCCAAAGTGGGGTGTAGAAATACATCCCCATCAGAGAAAAAAACTCTGGAGGGAGGTGCCAAATGGCAGGCAGACAGCTTGGACAGAGACAGAGTAGTGGCAGGGAGTGGATGGAGGCCTGAGACAAAGGAGAAGTGCTTGATCATAGGAGGGTGAGAGGGAGAAATTCCTGTGCCAGAGACTATGGAGCTGGGTGAAGTCATTTCCACCTCTCCCACACAAATGCATGCCAGACACACTGGCCCACACTGGTAAGCTAAGGAGCACCACCTAGTGGAGAACGGAGTCATTATGCCAATCCCTCCCAACTGTGCCCTCCAGGCACACCCTCCCAGAAAACCAGTACAGCTTAGTCTCTGGACTATATAGTGCTTCAAAGTTTCATTTCTAGGGAAAACTGGATGCAACTTCATTCAAGTTTAATTGTGTTTGCTGGTTCATTTATTTATTCGTTTCTTTGCTTCTTTTTTGCTAAATTGTTTTCTTTTATTTTTCTTTTTTTTTTCTCTTCCTTTGATACAAAAAGTGTATTTTTTTCGTTTTTTTATTAAAATATTTTTATTCCATTTTATTTTATTCCATTTTACTATTTAAATATATTTTTTAATTTTTATTTTTTTCTTTCATTTCTCTTTTTTTTCTCTATTCTATCAAGCTTCTCTCAACAAGCAGACTGAAACATACCTAGGATCTAACTTCTGTTATTAGATTTTTTGTTTTCTTTTTAATTTTATAATCTTTAATTTTATTAATTAATTTTCTTCCTTCAAAATGACAAGATGGAATAATTCACCCCAAAAGAAAGAACAGGAAGAAATGATGGCCAGGGACTTAAGCCTGATATAAGTAAGATTTCTGAACTAGAATTTAAAACCATGATTATAAGAATACTAGCTGAGGTTGAAAAATAAAAGCATTGAAGACACAAGATAATCCATTTATGGAGAGATTAAAAAAACAAACCTAAAATCTAGTCAGCTAAAATTAAAAATGTTATAACTGAGATGCAATCTCAAATACATCCTGTGATGGCAAGGGTAGATGAAGCAGAGGAGTCAATAAGCGATATAAAAAAAATTATGGAAAATAATGAAGCAGAAAAAAAGAAAGAAACAAAGGCAAAAAGATCATGATACAAGACTTAGAGAACTAAGTGGCATTAAAAAGAAATAACATTAGAATTAGAGGTATCCCAGAAGAGGAACAGAGAGAAACAGTTGCAGACAATATATGTGAGTAAATTATAGCTGAAAACTTTCCTAATATGGGTAAGGACACAGACATCAAAATCCAAAAATCACTGAGAACTTCCATTAGATTAAAAAACAAACAAACAAACAAAAAAACAATCATCACCAAGGCGTGTCATAGTCAAATTCACAAAATAGACAGACAAGGAAAGTATTATGAAAGCATCAGGGAGGAAAAAGGCCATAACTTACAAAGGAAGATAGATCAGTTTTGCAGTAGATCTATCTATAGAAAATTGGCATGCCAGAAGGGTGTGGAAGGACGTATTCAATGTGCTGAATCAGAAAAGTATGCAGCCAAGAATTCCTTATCCAAGAAGACTGTCATTCAAAATAGAAGGAGAGATAAAGAGTTTCCAGACAATGAAAACTAAAGTAGTTCCAGAGCATTAAACCAGCCCTGCAAGAATTATAAAGGGGACTCTTTGAGTGGAGACAACACAAAAATGAAACAAAAATGAATTAAAAAGACCAAAAGCAACAAAGACTTGAAAGGACCAGAGAACACCACCAGAAAGAACAAGTGTACAGGTAGCACAATGGCACTAAATTCAAATCTTTCAATAATCATTCCAAATGTCAATGGACTAAATGCTACAATAAAAATAAATAGGGTTACAGAATGATAAGAAAACCAAATCCATCTATGTGCTACCTACAAGAGACTCATTTTATACCTAAAGGCACCAGCAAATTTAAAGTGAGAGGATGGAGAAGCATCTGTCATGCTAATGGGCATCAGAAGAAAGACAGAATAGCCATACTTATATCAGACAAACTACGTTGTAAAACAAAGACTGTAAAAAGAGATGAAAAAGGCCATTAGATCATAAGATCTAACAATTGTCAATATTTATGTCCACAAATTGAAAGCACCCAAATATATGAATCAATTAACCACAGAATAAAGAAACTCATTGATGATGACCATAATAGTAGGGAACCAACACCCTGGTTACAGCAATGGACAGATCAGCTAAGCAGGAAATCAACAAGGAAACAATGACTCTGAATGACACATTGGGCCAGATGGACTTAACAAATATATTCAGAACATGTTACCCTAAAGCAGCAGAATACATATTCTTCTAGAGTACACATGGAACGTTCTCCATACTGAGTCACAAATCAGCCCTCAACAAGTACAAAAGGATCAATATCATATCACACATATTTTTAGACACAACACTATGAAAACTGAAATCAACCACAAGAAAAAAAAAATTTGCAAGGACCACAAATACTTTGAGATTAAAGAATACCCTACATAAGAGTGAATGAGTTAACCAAATATTAAAAAAGAAATTAAAAACTACATGGAAGCCAATGAAAATGAAAATATGGCAACCCTAAAACTCTGGGATGCAGCAAAAGCGTTAATAAGAGGTAACTATATAGCAATCCAGGCCTTCCTAAAGAAGGAAGAAATGTCTCAAATACACAACTGAACTTTACACATAAAGGACCAGGAAAAAGAACAGTAAATAAAGCCCAAAACCAGCCCAAGAAGGGAAATAATAAAGATTTTAGCAGAAACCAGTGATATGGAAATTAAAACAAAAACAAAACAAACAACAACAACAAAAAAAACCACAACAATACAGTAGAACAGATCAATGCAACCAGGATCTGGTTCAATGAAAGAGTGACAACATTCATAAACCCTAGCCAGATTGATCAAAAAGAACAAGTATTCATTTTCATCCTTTCTCCTACAGTCCCCAAACTGGTTTTTCCATGTGTCCTTTCTATGCAATTATTTTCTATGTAAACATATATGTGACCTTAACAATGTGCCAATATGACTAAGAAGCATGTGGAGCTTTTTTCTAAAGATTAAAGAAGAAATTGTGACATCTTGGATAATAAGGCAAACAGAAATCTAGGTTCTTGAGACAGAGATAATTTCAATTCACCATTTCTTTTATCTGTCAGCTAAGAACTGAAATCAGTAAAAATGATTGATATTTTCTCCATTTAATATTGTTATTTCAAAAAGGTACTGACTGAGCCACCCAGAGGCCCCAAGATAACTGCATAATTTTTAATGGATGACCTCAAACATGTATGTATGTACATATAAATATATGAGCATTTAAAAAAATATGTTATCACTATTCTGGTGTATGTGTTTCTTTCACATTTTCAACCTGAAGTTCTCTTTCTAATGATCTTAAACCAATGTGACCTCCCAAACTAAAGCACAATATAAATGACACTTAAAAGGTCATACAAATTTTAATTCATTTCTATGTACAAAAATATTTTGAGGCTCAGTATTTTTCTAAGTAATGGGGATATTAAAAATAGATATAGTGGGGGCACCTGGGTGGCTCAGTCGGTTATGCGGCCAACTTCGGCTCAGGTCATGATCTCGCGGTCCATGAGTTCGAGCCCTGCGTTGGGCTCTGTGCTGACAGCTCAGAGCCTGGAGCCTCTTTCAGATTCTGTGTCTCCCTCTCTCTGACCCTCCCCTATTCATGCTCTGTCTCTCTCTGTCCCCAAAATAAATAAACGTTAAAAAAAAATATAGATATAGTGTCCTCAGGAGTTTATATTCATTCTGGAGAAATAGTGAAACATACAATCAAAATAATGTATGAGTAAAAAGGGCACTTAACACGGAATGGGTTGAATAGGAAATTCTTAGTTACAGGTAAATAGAAGAAATGTGTCAAACAGTTTACATGGGGTATTACAGGAATGTGTTTAGAGAATTAATGTGGGGTAGGAGGGATTGGAGACAATAGAAAAGAACAGTGAAAGATGAAGTGGGACA
Organism: Felis catus; assembly: GCF_018350175.1. Classification (NCBI taxonomy): domain Eukaryota; kingdom Metazoa; phylum Chordata; class Mammalia; order Carnivora; family Felidae; genus Felis; species Felis catus. Next base: position 85,704,896 of record NC_058368.1, read on the forward strand.
GGTAAGAAAGGGCAAGAAATAAAGAGTGTTGTTGACAGCCTGCAAAACTTCAAATAAAGATATTTGCATATCCAGGAAGTTGGGTGAGATCATTTGGGCAAGCTATTTCTTTGAAGAATCACTTTGGATATGGATAAGGAGTAGACTGGAATGTCTGAGCTCTTCTCTACCTGTGATATTAATTTTATGAGGTAGACTATGATTATCCCAATTTAACTGATGAAAACTGAGCACAGACAGGTCAATACTTACCAAAGACCATGAAGCTGCTAAATGGCACTGTCAGGATTCAAATTCAATTTGAAAGATGGGAGAAAACAGAAAATTGTGAAAATAAACTTTCTCTAGGCAGTAGGATTAGGAGAAATTTAGGAGGAACTTTGAAAGTTTCTTCAAAAACTTTATTAACTTTTGAATACTTTTGTGCACTGATATATTCATTTATATAAAGTAGAATGATGACATTTCTACCACAAGACAAAATATTAATTTTTCCAAGTTCTCCACATTGAGAGTTAGAAATGGATAAACTAGAATATTCTTCTAGGTCTGTCAGTCATAGCTCCTTGCCAGTAAGACCTTCATGATCAGCATTGATCACTCAAGATACTGAGTTTGGAGGAAACTGACCTGTCATGGAGATATGCACCTCCTTCTCCACACTATTAGGTTCCTTATAACACAGGACACATCTGCTCTTGAACTTGTATTCACTGTGATAGATGATTCCACATGAAACAGCCCATTTTCTTCTATTCTCTTTGTCTCAGAGGCTGGTGCCAAGCGCAATCCTTGAAAGTCCCTCCATTGTACTTCAGGCTCTGGAAACCACCGCATGGATCTGCAGGTCAATTTAATGCCCCTCTTACTGCCAGGCTGTAGATGAATATGAGGAGCCGTACCTGGAACTTGGACAGCCAAAGAGAGACAGAGAAAGTAAGCATTTGCAAGAGTTTTGTTGCCATTTTACCTTTTATTTAACTTCTATGAAAATAAATTTTCTTATTTATAAAAGCAGTAGTTAGAAGAATAACTAGCCACAAAGAACTTTGCAGGAAAAAATCACAAGTATTAACATTTAACAAAACACCCACATACCAAGCATGTCTATATTAATTGTTCTATTTTACTACCTCCCAGCTGAAACGTTACTATTTTATCTGATGATTTTTGAAGCTGTTGGGTAGAACATCCTACCAATACATTTGCAGCCTCTAAAGTTAAAGGAGCACTTCAGTTGGTGGTTTTCTGTAGCAAATTGCTAGTTATTTTCCAAATGTATTTTAAACCTTAATTTAAAGAATTTTTTTTTCATTTTTTACATTTATTATTTTGAGAGAGAGAGAGAAAGAGAGCATGGGAGGGATAGAGAGGGAGGGAGACACACATTTTGAAGCAGGCTCCAGGTTCTGAGCTCTCAGCACAGAGCCCAATGCAGGACTCAAACTTTCAAACAGTGAGAACATAACCTGAGCTGAAGTCAGATGCTTAACTGACTTGACTGAGCCATCCAGGCACCTCCTTAAAGAAGTTATTATACAGCTACCAATTTGGATTGAATATTTTGAGGAATAATATAAGTTATAACTATACATAGGCCAGTGTAGTTTAAGACTGTATATTACAAACCCCCTCATAATTAGGAGTGGCCTTGATATGCTGGTGGAAGTGTTATGAAAGGGAAATTATTTGTGTGCCTTCTAGAATATTTCCCTCAGTGAAAGGAGATACACTTATTTTTTCTCCCTCTCAAGGGCTGGAGCACAGAAAGTGCCTGTGTGTCATCTTCAAAAGTGAATTATGTGGATATGGCAAAATATCAAGATAAAAGAAATATGTAAACCTCACAGTGTGTACCCACTCTTCCAGCTCCAGCTCCTTTCTCCCTGTAGCTCAGAAGAAAAGAAACTCTGGTTTAAGCTACTATATATTGCAGTTCATTGAATAGGTGTGTAGCATTCCATACATTTCTATGTATAGTAACTAATACAGTCTATAACAAAAGAAAATATATAATTTACTGGGAAAGGCCTATCCTTGTTTTGGGTTGAATTTTGTCTTCTGATAAGATATTTTCAAGCTGTAACTGCCAACATTGGTGCCCTTATTTGGTTACCATTCTGTATATGCAATTAGTAAAGATGAAATTATACTGGAATTGGTGGGTCTTATTCCAAAATGATTGTGATCTACATAAAAAGAAAGACATTTGGATACAGAGACACAAGGAAATTGGCCCTGTGAAGATGGAGGCAGACATTGGAAAGACCCCAAGAAAAGCCAAGGAATGTCTGAGGCCACCAGAAGCTGGAAGAGGCAAGGAACAATTCTCCTTAGATGCTTCCATGGGTCCATAACCCTGATGACACCTTGATTGTGGACTCTGGTCTCCAGAACTGTGAGAAAATAAATTTCTGTTGTTTTCAGGCTATCCAACTTGTGGTAATTTGTAATGACAGTCCTTCTATGAAATTGATGAAGGAAAATTGTCTAATGTCATCTGATATTGCATGGATGGTCAGATCTCAAAGAAACACCATGAGGTGACTAGTAAATAGTGTGTCAGGCTAGTGATGACTTAGATGGCACAATGATACCCTCCAGTGCCAGTAATGATACATGGTATTTTCAGAATACAATGGCTTTGAGGATCAGTAGAGCATCAGGTGTGAGGATAAGCTCTTGAGTCAAAAGATTATACTTGTACTTGCTGGGACTAGCGACCCAGTGTATCTAATGACTCAATCTCTCTGTGCCTCCATTCCCTTTTTGCAAAACCAGGATAAAAAGAGTCTCAATTCACATGATTTGTGTAAAGATTACTCCATATAAAGTGCTTACTGGGTTGTAAAAATAAATATTATTCATCTTTTTAAATTATATATATATACATGTATATATATATATTAAAAATAGGTTTGCATATTTTGGGAGAGAGAGAGAGCAGAGGGCAGGCAGAGAGAGAGAGATAGAGAGAGAGAGAGAGAGAGAGAGAGAGAATCCCAGGCAGGCTCTGTGCTGTCAGCATGAAGCCCAATGCAGGGCACGAACTCACACACTGTGAGATCATGACTTGATCTGAAACCAAGAGTTGGATGCTTAACCGATGAGCACCCAGGCACCCCAACATTGTTTATCTTAAAGAAGTAATTAATAAAGAATACAAATAAAAGAAATATTTCATTTGCTGGGATCATTTCACTTGAAAAGCCATCCCATTGTATTTCATGTATTTAGGCTACCTGCTAAGAGTTGAAGGGAAATGTGATTTTGGATGGGCATTTTCTAAAGACAGGATTATAGTTAGCAGGCCCTTGTAGAAACACAATAAGTGTTTATTTCATTTATGATTTTTTGGAGAGAGAAGAGTAAAGTTGTACTTTGAATTATGCCATTCTTTTTGTCTTATTAAATGTTGGGGCTAAGGGTAGAACACAACTTTTGGATCCAGTATCAATTAAAAATAGGAGTGGGAATTAGGGGTGATGAGTATGGATAATTTTACAGGCTTCAAACATGTATTCCATGTGTTGCTTTGGCCATTAATGTTGTCTTATGAATGATCAAGTCAGGACTGAAGGATCAAAGTGGAGAAAAGACTGTCAGTAAGAGAGGAAAATAGGTCACCATAATTCTCCTACTATTGTGCATTTCTAGCTGGCATACTTGAGGCCTGGATAGTTTCTGATACAGCACAGGCTGACTTTAATACATTCTTTACCTATTTGAGAGTCTGGAATTTTTATTGTCTTATGACCATGGCAGGGAGAGAAATCCCATAGTTTTCACCATTATGAGACCATCTGATTGTGTCACCTAATATAAGTGCCTTCAATTTTATTTCCTATCTCTTAGAAAATATTTTGGTTAAGTTTTCAACCTATATTTGTGGTTGCCCTAATAGTTATTGATTGATGGATTTGCTTACCTGTACTCTATAAGTGTCAAACTAGTCAGATAATAGAGGGCAGTGATGCTTATTGATTTCACGTAAAATTTAATATAGGTGTTTATTGAAGTTGTGGGTTCTGCAGAATTTTTTTTACCCAGAACCTTCTAGATATATAAAAAGAATAGGGAATGAGTTAAATCTGTTTTGATTCAAGATATAGAAGAATCCTTTCTCAAGGAGATAGTATAGGACCGTGAAGCTGCCTGCAATGACTGCCACTTCTTTTAGGAACTGATTAGTAACTCTGGGGAAAATGTCACTCCTCCAGGAAGGAAAAATACATCAAAGAAATGCATGCCAGAAATCACAGTAACTAAGGAAGTCACAGGAAAATATGAGGTATCCAGCTAGAGAAAATGAAGAACTTGGTCTGAAGATCTGGCACAAATGAAAACTACAAGGCCAGATAGCACCAGATGATTAAGGAGCATAAGGCAAGCTGACAGGGTGAAACCCCAGTCCCCCCCACACACCAGGTGGGATATGTGTGATATTCCTCAATTACCCCTGGATGCCAAAAAAGAAAAAAAAAGGAAAGGGACAAACAAATATTTAACTGATAGAGATCATAGTCCTTCAGGATTTAAGTCTCCATCACTTCTCCATAGTGATGTGGGAAACAAAGGCAGAAGGAAATGGCAGATAGAACTAAGTTACCTTATAACCTGCAGCCTATTGACAAATACTTGGGGCTGGCAGAGTAAAAGGTTTCTCTAGGAACTCCTTTCTGTCTTAATGTTAATGCTTTGCTAGAGGGAAAAACAACCTTAGCCTGACAATAGCTAGGCCTCCAGTATCCTGTGAGTCTTCTTTAGCATATGAAAATCTCACTGGAAACTTTCCCTGGACTCTACCTTCCCCAGCTCCATAGTATATAACCAGTGTCTCTTCATGGTCCCAGCACATCTCTTTCTGACCATGGGTCCTGTCCCCGTGCTTTAATAAAATTACCTTTTCACACCCAACACGTCTTCAAGATTTCTTTCTTGGTCATTGGCTCTGGACCTCATGAACCCCACTATCATGCCAAAAAAGCTCATCACCAGACACTACATTGCAGTGATACGGTATTGGGCATAAAGGGATCCTTCCCAGGAATAACTACAGAAGGTCATGGATAATTCAACTGGAGGAGGTAAGAGGATTGAATTGTATAGGACTTTATTTTTCTGATCTATAATAAATGAGGATAGTAGATTCAAAAATTATATGACTCCCATATAATCAACAAAATGTGGTAGAAAAAGCAGCCCACCTACATTTAGGGAGCACAGAAGTAATTTGGGGGGAAAATTCTGGATTCCTACAAATTTAGTTGTGATTACTTATTATCTCAATATTTATATAAAAGTTTGTATTATAATAGGCCAAAGGGTGACACAACTTCTTAAGAATTCAGAAGTACATCTCTTTTTATTAATTTTGAATGTGAAATTTTTATACGAAAATTTTTTACTTAGTTGGAATATAAAATCCACATATTTCTACTGCCTATACTGAACAAGAGAAAGGGAACCAAATTTCTTTGAGTGTTGTGGGGCTTCTGGGCTTCATAAAAAGATGGGTAGAATTCAAGGGTATTATTTGTAATATTTTTCCACATTGTAAATTAAAGAAGTTGGCACAGGCTTTCTCATAGTTTTATTAAAAAAAATGTGCTTGGTTAGGAAACACCACTTTTCTTGCATATATGATTGGGAAAAATCAATAAAAAGATGCATTAGAAAACTTCATGTTCTTGAAATAAAAGGTTGTAAAGGAGATTCTAGAAATCCCGTCAACAAATTAACAATTGTTGAAGCTCAAAACAAGGATGTCACACTAAGAATGAGAAAGACCACATGTGATTGGACTATTCCCAGGGTGGGCAGCAGCAAGGTGCAGAAAACCTAGCCTGAGGGCAGGCTGCTCAGATTCTTTCTGCCTCTTTTTAGCTCCTTCTGAGAGTTAGAAGATAGTAAGAATCATTTCTGGGTGTCTTCTCCATTGAACATGTGGGAGATTCAAGAGAGAAGCATCAAAGGAAAAGACTTCAAAGAAGAAGGGCTGGAGAAGGTGCAAGGCCTTAGGATATGTTTACACAGCTGAAAGCAGCTGAGGCACATAAGGAATGCCTAGAGCCACTAGCATCATCCAGGGCCAGATCTTCCTTCACACCTGACCCTTCCTAGTGTTATAGAAGCCAATTAACTCTAAATTCAACCTTTGAGTTGAATTTGAGGAAGAGAGAGGGGGAGAGGGGAAGAGGGGGAGGGAGATAGAGAGGGAGAGGAAGAGGGGAGAGGGGAGGAGGAGAGGGAAAGGGAACAGGGAACTGGGTAGGTGGCAGACAGTGAGGGACAGAGAGAGAATCCCAAGCAGGCTCTGCACTTACAGCCAAAACCTGAGCCAAAACCAAGATTTCACACTTGACCAACTGAGCCACCCAGGGTTCCTGGGAAAAATAAGGTTTACATGCAAAATGCAAAATCTTACACCATACATAAAAATTAGCTACAGTTGGGTTAAAGATTTAAATCTAGGACCTGAAACTGTAAAACTCCTTAGCTTGAAAAGCTAAACCATTAAATTGATTAACACACTTGCTTAGCTGACTTTATGTGCATAGTCTTTAGCAATTATCCTAATGAAAAGAAGATTCATTCTGGAGTCAGGGCCTCATTCCAACTTGAATTTGAGAACCTTTACTTAACTGCACTTTGTTTGAGAACTCATCTTTTGTGACTCAGGCCATACACCCTGCAACAAGAACATACTATAATCCCTATTCTTTCTTTTCTTTGAAATAATTGTGTTGATAAAGAAAAGATGAAAATGTGTATCACTACCACCCAAGAATGTTGGGACACTGATTAAATTAGATTTACATATTTAACTTTCTTGGCAGTAAATAGTGTTTGTATAGATTTACCCATCTCTATCCATATACACCAATATTTTAGACTGCTGATGGAAAAATAATACAATTTGTGTAAGAGTTTTCATTGAAGAGACTCACCTGTGACCAATAATTTGAATTTTGCTTCATTGTAGAAAGTGGAGCTTTCAAAGAAATTTGTATAATCCCCACCATCGGAAGGTTGGATAGGAGGGATCCTTAAGGCAACATGACCTTTGGTAATATTCTCCTTCAGGAATTCTGTCCTCCCTTGGTACTCTGGCACCTGCTGCTCCAAATGATCCCGGAAATTCCTATATTGATGCACCAGGCCTGAAGGATAATTTTGAAGAATAATCTCACTTCCATGTTCTGAGCATCCATTGATGGGCTGAGGTGATAGGAAACCACAGCCTCTTCCCCAACCAAGGCAATGACTGGTGTTCTTGGTCCCATTACCTGGAATTGTCCTGGAAATAATTTTTAAAACAATGGAATCAACACTGAGACCTTGAAAAGCATGGTTGTGAGCATCTGGTCAGTAAAAAAATTAGACCAGTTTAATTAACATAGCAAGCTGTAGCCAGTTAATGAACAGATTTAAAATAAAGATGCTCAAATACACTGTTAGCATAAGGGACAATACAGGACATGATGCCAATGTTCAACACTCATAGGTACTTAACCAAAATTTAATTGTGCTTTCTTTTTTCCTAGGATTGGATTTCAAATTATATAAATCTCATTGTGTGTGTCTTATAAAAATTCCATGTATTATAAAATATAATCATCGTTTAACATACGAGAATATTGAGTCAGTCAATAACTAATGATTGATTTAGTGATTAATAAATTGAGTGAGTGAATGATAAATTGCCACTAAATACTTAATTAGAAAGGCAAGGGATTAAATTCTGTTAGTAATACCCAATGTTTCCTTGCTTTAAACCATGTATTTTCTAATACAATATAACCTATAATGAAATATAATGTGAAATATTAAAATTAAGTGTTTATGTTAAGAAAACTTAGAACACTATATATCATAGTTTCCCATTTTAGAACATAAGTATGAGATCCTGTGTACAACATCAATTTCCTAGAACATTACTGTAAATTCTGAGTATAGGCATAACAAGTAACCATAGGTTAAATACCAATCTTAAAAAATAATTTCTACCTGGTGTAAATCTTTTAGAGAGCTACATAATATTTTTTCCAATATTGAAATTCAAATATTTATTTTTAACGTTTAATTAATTAATTAATTTATTTATTTTGAGAGAGAGAGAAAAAGAGGGAGAGAGAGAGAGAGAGAGAGAGAGAGAGAGAGAGAGAAAAGGTGAATAAAGAGGGAGACAGAAAATCCCAAGCAGGCTCCATGCTGTTGGTGCATAGTCCAACACAGGGCTCCACGTTGGGCTCAAAATCACAAATCATGAGATCATGACCTGGGCTGAAATTAAAAGTCAGGCACTTAACCACTGACCCACCCAGGTGCCCCTCAAATATTTCTTTCCTAAGGATATAAGGGTTATCATTTTGAAATGTCAACATCAAAAGTTTAGCAACATTTTCACTCTGTATCTGTGTATGTTTAACTTAGGCATACATGGCTTTAAGTCCTAACTGCTCACATGTCATAAATGTAAGCAAAGTTCTATTTTCCCTTTGGATAGAAGCAACTAACTAGCACAGATAACCACCTCAATAACTAGTTGAATTTAAAATGAAAATTACTGTCAAAATATTTTACTTAAAGACAAGTTTTTTATCATATATTTTGAGATGTATATATAAGAGATGAACCATCTTGGCTCGAAAAGTGGGTGAGGTTTGTTTCTTTCTTGAAATCTTACTGACTGCTTGTCACATGACCAAATTGATTACAGAGTGCTTACAAAGTCATTGCATTCTGGTTTGTTATTTATTATTATTATTATTAAAGTTTATTTATTTTGAGAGGGAGAGAGCATGAGCAGGGGAGGGGCAGAGAGAGAGAGAGAATCCCAAGCAGGCTCCACTCTGTCAGGGCAGAGCACAACGCTAAGCTTGATCTCAGGAACTGCGAGATCATGACCTGAGTCAAGATCAAGAAGTGGACGCTTAACTGACTGAACCACCCAAGCGCCCCTAGTGCTTGTTGTTAATAAAACCATTCATTTCTTTTTTTTTTATTGAGGAATAATTTACATACTATGTTGTGTTAATTTCAGATGTATACCATAGTGATTTGATATTTATATATGTTAATGAAATGTTCACCAAATGTGTCCTTGCCATCACCATATAAGGTTGTTAAAATGTTGGCCATATTCCCTATGCTATAAATTACATCTCCATGTCTTCTTTTATAACCGAAAGATGATATATCTTAATTCTCTTCATGTTTCATCCATTCAATCATCCCATATCTGCCAACAACCATCAGTTTGTTCTCTGTAACTAGGAATCTGTTTCTGGGTTGTTTGTTCATTTATTTTGTTTTGTTTTGTTTTGTTTTTTGTTTCTTACAATCCACTTATAACTTCTATCTTATGGCATTTGTCTTTTCCTGCCTCACTTATATCACTTAGTATAATAATATCTGTCTCCATCCATGTTGTCATAAGTTTCAAGAGTTTATTCTTTCTTGTGACTATTATCCCATTGTGTGTGTGTGTGTGTGTGTGTGTGTGTGTGTGTATCTTCTTTCTTTATTTATCCATTCATGGACATAAAATGTTTCCATATCTTGGCAATTGTAAAAGAAAAAGCCTGCATTTAATATAGGAATACATATGTCTTTTCTAGTAAGTGGTTTTGTTTATCAAATGCTTAGAAGTAGACTACTGAATCATATGGGAGTTCTATTTTTTTTTAATATTCTGAGGAACATCCACATTTTTTCCATAGTACTGTACCTTTTACATTCCCACCAAAAAGTTTTGAGGATTTCCTCTTCTCCACATCTTCACCAACACTTGTCATTTCTTTCTTTTCTTTTTTTTTTCTTTTTTTTTTTGTTGATATTAGCCATTCTGGCAGATGTGAGCTAGTATGTCTTTGTGGTTTTATTTGTATTTCTGCAATAGTGATTTTTAATAACTTTTCATGTGTATACTGGCCATCTGTGTGCCTTCTTTGAAAAATGTTTATCTAGGTTCTCTGCACATTTTTAAATCCATATATTAAATCCCATGTATTGAATTATAGGATTCTTTTTTTTTATGTTACCCATTATTAGATATATCATTTGACAATATCTTTAATTCAGTAGGTTGCTTCTTTGTTGTATAGATTGTTTCCTTTTCTGTGAAAACCCTTTTTAATTTAATGTAGTCTTATTTGTTATTATTAATTTTTTGTTATTCTTGCCTGAGAAGATAGATCAAAAAATATCACTAAAACTGATATAAAAATGCTTATCACATATTTTTCCAGGAACTTTATTGTTTTTCATCTTATATTTAAGTCTATAAACTATTTTGAGTTTATTATTTGATGTGGTGTATTGAAGGCACTTTTTCACACTCTATGCTTTCATCCTTTATGGCCTAATATATAATTAGCCATATAAGTATCAGTTTATTTTCTGGCTTTATATCTATTTAATTATCTATGTATCTTTTAAAATTATTTTTATTTAATATTTTAATTTTTATTTATTTTTGAGAGAGAGAGAGCGAGCACGGTAGGGACAGCAAGAGACAGAGAGACAGAGAGACAGAGAGACAGAAGATCTGAAATGGGCTCTTCACTGACAGCAGAGAGCCAGATGTGGGGCTCAAACTCATGACCCATTGAAATCATTTCCTGAACTGAAGTCAGAAGCCCTATTTTTTTTTTTTTTAGAGAAAAAGAGAGAGAGCATGTCATCAGGGGAGAGTGGCAGAGGGAGAGAGAGACAATCTTCTTAAACAACACCACACTCAGTGAAGAGACTGATGCTTGGATCTATCCCTTGACCCTGGAATTTTGGTTTGAGCTGAAATCAAGTGTCAGATACACAGTCTACTGAGCTACACAGGCACCTGTTTCCATATCTGTTTTTAAGCTTGTTTATTTATTTTGAGAGAGATAGAGACGCCATGAGAGAGACAGTCCCAAGCAGGCTCTGTGGTGCCTGTGCAGAGCCTAACAACGGCGCTTGAAATCATGAAATTGTGAGACCATAACCTGAGCCATGAGTCAGACTAAATGACTGAGCCATGAATACACCCCTGTAAGTGTTTTTATACCAATACTACCTTTTAAATTAATATAGCTTTGTAATATAGTTTGAAATGAGGAAACATGATAGTTTTGTTTTTCTCTCATTTTGGGGGCGGGGGTATTTGGTGTCTTTTACGATTTTATACTAATTTTAGAATTACTTCTTCTAGTTCTGTGAGAAATTCCTTTGAGTAGTGTGGAATTTTAACACTATATTACATTTTATAGAGAACAGATCTTTCACCTCCTTGATTAAATTTATTCTTAGGGATTTTATTCTTTTTTAATACAGTTGTAAATAAGATTGTTTACTGAATTTATCTTTCTTAGTGTATAGAAATGCAACATATTTCTGTATATTGATTTCATACCTTGCAACTTTACCTAATTTATTTATAAGTTCCAATAGGTTTTTTGGTTGAGACATAAGGTTTTCTATATCTAGTTTCATACAATTTACAAACCATGACTGTTTTACTTGTTTTTAAATTTGGGTGAAATTTTTTGGTATAATTGCTATTGGTAGAACCTCCAATACTATGTCAAATGGAATTGCTGAGACTGGGTATCGTTGTCTTGTTCTTGATCTTAGAGGCAAAACATTCAGCTTTGCTCCTTGAATATGTTAGTTCTGGGTCCGTCATATACAAACTTAAGTTGAGATATGTTACTTCTATATGCATTTTGTAGAGAGTTTTTTTTACATAAATGGATATTAAAATTTGCCAATTTTTTTTCTGCATCAATTGAGATGATAATTTTATTTTTATCCTTCATTTGGTTAATATGACAGCATCATGTTGTTTCGTTTGCATATATTGGACCATCCTTCCATTTTCAGAATAAATCTCTCTTGATCATGGTGTATGATCTTCTTAATGTATTGTTGAATTTAGTTTGATAACATTTTGTTGAAGATATTTGAATTTTGTTCATCAGGGATTTTGGTATGTACTTTGTGTGTGTGTACTGGGGGGTGTTGTATAGTGTGTTTTTCTATCTCGGCAATCATGATTTTTTTGGCCTTGTACAATGAGTTTGTAGGCATGTCTTCCTTTTGAGCTTTTTTGGAAGTTTGATAAGAATTGGTGTTGCCTCTTCTTAAAAGATTTTTGTGGGGCTCCTGGATGATTTAGTTGGTTAGGTGTCCGACTCTCGACTTCAGCTCAGGTCATGACCTCACACTTTGTCAGTTTGTGCCCTGAATCATGCTCTGCACTTTGAGATTCTCTGTCTCCTCTCACTCTGACCCTTCCTGACCTGTGATCCCTCTCTCTTAAAAATGACTAAACTTCCTAAAAACTAAGTAAATAAATAAATAAATAAAGGCCTTTTAGAATTCACCTTTGAAGCCATCTGCTTCTGGAGTTCTGTTTGTTAACATTTTTTATCATGGACTTAATTTTCTTACTATTAAATGGTCTATTCAGATTTTCTATTTTTTCCTGATTCAGTCTTGGAAGACTCTATGATTTTAGAATCTATCTATTTCTTCTAGGTTGTTCTATTTGTTAGTGTCTGATTGCTGCAGTCTCTTATGATTCTTTGTATTTTTGTGATATCAGTTGTATGTTCTTTTTAATTCCTGATTTTTTTTTGGCTTTCGTTTTTTTTTTTTCTTGGTAACTGTGGCTAAAGATGTATTGATTTTGTTTATCTTCTCAAGGAATCAATACTTAGTTTCATTGATTCCTTGCACATTGTTTTTGTATCTATTTTATTTATGTCCACTCTGATCTTTCCTTTTCATTATTTCCTTCTGTCTACTAACTTTAGGCTGTGTTTACTCTTCTTTTTCCAGTTCTTTTAGATGTAAAGCTGTATTGTTTATTCAAGATTTTGTTTTTGTTTTTGTTTACTGAAGTGGGCCTCAATCAGTATAAACTTCCCTCTTAGAAGTGCTTTTGCTACATCCAATATTTTTTTTTATTTTTTCCAAAGATACTTCAGGTGATTAAATATTCTTACATTTCTTGAGCATTGTTTTGCAGCTTAGTATAGGAACTATCCAAGAGAATGTACCATACATTTATGAAGAATATATATTCTGCTGATTTAAGGCAGAATATTGTTAATAGATCTATTAAGTCTTTTAGTCTAACATGTCATTGAAGGTCAATGTTTTCCTTATTAACTTCCTGTCTGCATGATCTGGTAAGTAGGGTGTTAAGATCTGCCACTATTACTATTGCATTACTGTCAATATTTTCTTCTGTGTATGGTAATTTTTCTTTATATATAATTAGGTGCTGCTATAATGGATGCAAAAATAGTGACAATTGTTATATATTATTGTTGGAGCAATCCTCTCATCATTATGTAATTATTTTATTTGCTCTTGTTAAATCCTTTGTTTTAATTAAAAAAGTGTTTATGTATTTGAGAGAGAGAGAGAGAGAGAGAGAGAGAGAGAGAGAGAGAGAGAAAGATTGCAAGTGGGGGAGGGGCAGAGAGAGAGAGGGAGACACAGAATCCAAAGTAGGCTCCAGACTCCAAGCTGTCAGCACAAAGCCCAAAGTGGGGCTTGAACTCATGAATTGTGAGATCATGACCTGAGCCCAAGTTGGAAGCTCAACCTACTGAGCCACCAGATGCACCACAGCCTTTGTTTTAAATTCTGTTTTGTCTGATATAAATATTTGCTACTCCTTATTTCTTTTACTTTCCATTTGAATGGAATATATTTTTCCAAGCCTCACCTTCAGTCTGTGTGCCTTTAGATCTAAACTAAGTCTCATGTAGGTAGTATATAGATGGGTCTTGTTTTTGTTTTGTTTTGTTTTGTTTTGTTCCCCATGGAGCCATCCTATGTCTTTTGATTAGTGACTTTAGTCCATTTATAATTAAAATAGTTCTTCGTAGGTATGTACTTAATACCACGTTCAGTGTTTTCTGCAATTCTCTCTTCCTTTATTGTCTTGTTATATATACTTGAAAATTGATGACTTTGACATTTTTTTAGCATTAGGATTGGATTCCTTTGTCTTTAATGCTTATTTATCTTTTACATACTTTTGGTTTGTGGTTATCATGAGAGAGGTTCATATATGACAATCTATGTATTTACCATACTATTTTAATTTGGTGGTCACTTAAGTTTCAACATTCTAAAAGCACATATTTTTATTCCTCACCCATGTTTTATGTTTTGATATCATATTTATTATCTGTTTATTTTGTGTATCCCTTAACTAATTAATCTAGATATTGTTGATTTTACTACTTTTGACATTTGATCTCATTACTAGTTTTATAAGTAATTGATCCACTACATTTCTTTACCACTGAATTATTTTTTCCTATATTCTATCCTTTCTAGTTATGGCCTTTACTTATCTCCTTAGAGAATTCTTTTGAATAATTCTTTTTTAAATTTAAAAATTATTATTATTATTATTATTATTATTATTTTAAATAATGGTTTAGCGGTGATGAGCTCAATTAGATTTTGCTTGTCTGGGAAACTATCTCTCAAATGCTGAATGAAAATTTTCCCAGGTACAGTATACTTCGTTGTTAGCTTTTTTTTTTTTTCCCTCCTGTTTTCTTTTTAGCACTTTGATATATCATGTCACTCTTTTCTGGCCTGCAAAAGTTAGCTGAGAATGTTATAGTGGTTCCTTTACATGTAACTAATTATTTTTCTCTTATTGCTCTTAAGATTCTCTCTTTATCTGACATTTTTGACATTTTAATTATATTGAGTTTTGATGTGTATCTCTTTGGCTTTATCTGTTTTGGGACTTTGTGTGTCACCTAGACCTTGATGTCTATTCCCCTCCCCCCCCAACACCCAGGTTATAGAAGTTTTCAGCTATTATTTCTTACCAATTATTTTTATCCCTGCTTATCTCCTTTTCATCTTTTTTTAGAACATACATAATGTGAATTTTAGTATGTTTGATGTCACCCCAGAAGTCCCTTAAACTATATTTATTATTTATTTCTTTTTGTTTTTCAGGATTAGTGAACTCCACTCCCCTGTGTTCCAGAATGCTGATCTATTCTTCTGTATCAAGTAATTTGTTGTTTATATGCTATTTTTTTTTTATTTATGTTATTACAAACTTTGGCTCTAATTGGCAATATCTTATTTTTTCTATATGTTTGTTGAGGTTTTCTCTGTGTTCATACTTTCATCTCCTGTATTTGGTAAGCATATCTGTGACCTTGATTTTGAACTCTTTTTCAGGTAGATTTCTTGTTACAACTTTTATCAGGGTGTGCTCCCTGGAATTAGCAGGCTAGAGAGAGAATTCCCAAATGTCACCTGGCAGGTCTCAGAGCAGAATGGCAGGAGGAGAAGGCAAAACATGGTTGTTGCCAGTGTTTGAGTCCCTAATGATAGCCTTTGCTCTTTAGGTAGGCACTCCAAGATGAGGAAGTGGCTGTCTACATCTATGGTCTATACAATTTTTAATATGGTATTTTTGCACTGGTTTCCATGTCAAGTGAGACTATGTGGAAGCCTTGAAAAGAAGGGTTTCATTTCCCTACATTTTTATCATTTTCCTGGATGTATTCCTTATTGTTCTTCAAATACAAGTGTTTGGGGACTGATTTGTCCTGTGCATAATTTAAGGGTTAAGATGCCTTATGTGGAGCTCGAAATTATTATTTTCATGGACATCTCTTACCTTTGAGATATTTCGTAACTATGGAATGCCTTACCTGGGGTGTTTTACTTTTTTGTTTTTCATTTTTAAGATCGTATCTTTCCCTCTTGTACCCCACTCAGTTTTGTCCCTTGTGAAGGCTTTTTCACCCAGTTTCTAGGTCTCCTTTAGAGGAATTTATTCCATATGTAGGAGGACATGAGCTCAGGATTGTCCTTTGACACCTTTGCTTTTTATGTGTTTTATAGCTTTGTGAAGAATATATTCTGTGTTGGCAGGCAAATTTATTTTTAAGTATTTCCCCAAGAGTAATCAAAATTTTCTCTACTATTTTTGTATGCAAGTAAACTCCATATATAAAATGTCTCAAATTCCAACAATGTCCACCCCCACCTTTTAAAACTTTCTTGTCATGAACTTGTGAAGAGGATTAAGGTTATTAAGTATTATGCCTTATCCCCTTTTTGACTAATTGAACTTCTTCACTTCTTATTGTAGTTAAAGATGTTCTGTTTAGAAGCAATGTGCCTGTTTTTGTACAGTAAGAGATACAAAGATAATAAGAAAATCATCTATTTGATCAAATTAAAAAAACAGAAAAAGTAATTCTATCTTTACAGAAACTGCTTTTTTTCATGCAGTCAATATTTAATTCTAATAGAGTTCCTACTCTCTTCAGACAGTACTTAGAAATGCATAGGATTCATCAGAAAACAAATGAGGTATCAATCAGTTAACAAAATAAAATTCTTCTCTTTCAACATAAATCCATTCAAATTTAGTTTTTGAATACTTAATGTGTAACACTATGATCAAACTATGAAAAAAGCTGATAAATGGTAAAAAAGAGCAGTTAGGAATTTCATTGGTCTTTACAAAACTCAATAGTATATGCCTTTTATGGCTGTAGGTATTACCTCAAAAAGGATTCTGATGGCATACATTGGAAGGATAACAGAGGGACCTGATAGATGAAAGGGGGAAAAGAAGCTTCATGCAAAAGATGAGACAAAGCACAAAGAACAGCATGATCTGTATGTGTCAGAAATTGTCATGGGAGCTAAATATACACCCATGGTTTGCCTCGTCTTTGGGATGGTGGGCACTTCATCACTCTTGAGCCAGGAAATATTTCTTTGCATTTCTTTAAAGACACTGTCATATTTCTATAATCAAGACTCTTTTATCTATAAATCCAGTAGTTAATCCTTCTCATTTTTTTTTCAACGTTTATTTATTTTTGGGACAGAGAGAGACAGAGCATGAACGGGGGAGGGACAGAGAGAGAGGGAGACACAGAATCGGAAACAGGCTCCAGGCTCTGAGCCATCAGCCCAGAGCCTGACGCGGGGCTCAAACTCACGGACCGCGAGATCGTGACCTGGCTGAAGTCGGACGCTTAACCAACTGCGCCACCCAGGCGCCCCAATCCTTCTCATTTTTATTGCGAGCCATACTTGGCTTCCTACGTGAGTGTCTCCATATAGTCAATCCTTCCTGTTAGTGCTGCATAAACAATGGAAGACTGAAGAGCTTGATATTTGAAAGCAAAAACAAGGAGTGAGAACCAATTAGGCAAGGTAAGTCTATTAAGAATTAAGTAGGATGGGTGTGGAGCACAAGCTGTCTGCCAAATAATGGGGTATTTCTGGGATATAATTAGCATGTGAATCTTCATGAAACTTAAGGTACATCATGGGCTTTATAGCACCTCAGATCATCAGGGCATTACTAATTAAATGGTACATAAATCTCAAAGTTCATTGGTACATTTAATTGACAAATTATATCTGAGATGACGAGATTGGGAGACTAGACTTGGGTGCTTGTCACATGTGCCATTTGGAACTGGAATTTCTGACTCAGATATTATGAAATTTTATGTTATATGAGCCAAGTGACAATATATGAGATCTCCAAAGGATCCCTTAAATAATTTATTGATGGAGAAAAGTTGAGTTTAGTACCATCTCAGTAGAATCTTTACTGTAACTAAAAAAGGGAGGTGAAGAATGTTACACTTTCTATGCACTGTCCCAAGGGCTGAGTGGGTTGTATTTCTTTTCATTCTTGATGAAGGATTCCGGAGCCATCTTGTGATAGTCTGGAAGTAAAGACAACTAACTGTACCATGACATTCTGCTCTTCTTGCTTATAATCCCCTTCTCACAATTCCAACTAAATTAAAGGCTGCGGAAGATATGGAAATAACTGGTAATCTTACATGTATTAGGTAAGATGATAAACTACATCTCTCGGTTTATCCTACTGTTTCTCATAATTAACCACTGTGGCAGACACAAACATACAGCTGAATTGCCATTAGGTCAGTGTCAAAGTTTGTGACATTAAATGATAATGAAGCTCTCTTGTAGGTGGACAGAAATTATTCAAGGAAACTTAAGACTTTAACAATCAGTTAATTTAAAAATGTTTGCATAGAAATAAAATAAAATAGTTAATTAATAGTTATCAATGGAAGAATTTTTCACGCGGGATCAGTGTGGTTATTCAACGTGAGTACTTCAGAAAAAGAAATGGGAGACATAATCCAGTGTTAATGCAGGTAGATGATCCTGTATGAACATCTTTAACATCAAAAATGTTTTGTATTATTGGGGTGCCTGGGTGGCTCAGTAGGTAAAGTATCTGACTCGGTTTTGGCTCAAGTCATGATTTCATGGCTCCTAGGATCGAGCTCATGTCTGCTTCTGTGCCGAGCACAGAGATTCTCTTGAGATTCTCTCTCCCTCTTTCTTTGCCACTGCCTTTCTCTCTCTCTGTCTCAAAATAAACAAACATTAAAAAAAAAGAGCTTTGTGTTCTACAAAGTTTTCAGCAGATATATTTATTATTTCCTAAACCATAAGAAACTTAACAATTTAAAAATAAGCCTATGAGTTCAAAAAACATTGCAAAACCACTTATTAAAACCAATAAAATAATTGGTTGCTAAATCAAGAATTTAGAAAATTAAGACATGTACATCTTCTTCACCAATCATTTGAATGTTAGCTTCCAAAAATTAAGTCTCTGCTTTATTTATTTATTTTTTCCTATTCACAGTTACTCCCACCTTCTCAACAACCCAAGAGATGATTTACTAAAAGCCGCTTGGAAATATACCTGGAAAAAATTCATTAACAATATTTTTTCTTCCATTCCATGAGCATTCATGTTTTTTCCCATTTTTTTTGTATGTCATCTTCAATTACTTTCCTCATTGTATTTTAGTTTTCAGAATACAGGTTTTTTTTTTTTTTACCTCTATTGTTAGCTTTATTCCCATGTATTTTATGGGGTTTTGTGCACTTGTAAATGGGATTGACTTCATTTCTCTATCTGCTGCTTTATATTTGTAGTATAGAAATTCAACAGACTCCAAAACCATTAGAATTTTCTGAGTGATACAAATATTGTTTAATATTTATAACAAGCCCTTTGACAATACCTGAGGTTGTGGTATTGAGGTGACTCAAGGTGGGGCCCCTTGATAGCTTCAGGGTAGGGATTTGCCCACAGAGGACCAACAATGTGATTAAAATATTAGAACTATGTACTTTAATCCCATCTCCAACCTCTGAGTGTGATTGGGCTAGAGTTTTCCAATTACCAATTGGCAATGATATTAATCAGTCATGCCTATATTCTGAAACTTCCACAAACATTCTAAAACTATGAGACTATAAGAGTCAGTGCACACATTGAGGTCTTTGGTGGGTGGTCTGCCTGGACAGACATTGAAGCTCTGTATTCCTAACACACCCTATATCTTGCTCCACTTATTTTTCTGTTTGGCTGTTCCTGTGTCGTATTCTTTGTATAAACTATAATTGTATGTATATTTCTTTCCTGAGTTATGTGAGTTGTTCTAGATACGAACCAAAACTGAGGAAAGTTATGGAACACCTGAACTTTTAATCTTCCTGACAGAATGTAGATAACTTCACAATCTCATTGATGGCTGGTGTCTGAAGTAGGTATGGTCTTGTGGGATTAAGCTTTAAGTTGTGGAATTTGCACTGATTGGGTGATTAGTATCAAATTTTACTGAATTTTTAGACAACCCACTGGCTTGGGGAATTTATTAGAAACGTGACTTGAAAATGTAAAGGATAAAAGGGCAAAAGTTATGGAAGCTTTAATTGCTCGGCTAGAGAGTCAATCAGTTATGGAAAGCAGCTTTGTTGAGAACATTTGCTAAAGGTAAAATTATCAATGGAATTTGGAAATGATGCATTAAACTTCGGGGAATGGTTCACTAGACCTTTAAGGATGTGAAAAACCACTAAGGAAAAAAAGGAAAATATGTAATTCCTTTGTTGTTACAATCAGAACTTGATGGTGGAGAAACTTAGATTTCAGTTAGTCTGTCGTTTTATTATTAGCCTCAAACCTGATCCCAAATCCAAAAATTATGCTGGGAAAAAGGAGTACCACAGGCAATCCATGTGAAGAGGAAGGACAAAAACAAGAAACTATCAAAAACAGTAGTTGTCATGTGTCATGTGGAATAGTCTCATTTTGTGGATGAGTATCATCTTGAAAAATGTTTACTATAATTGATTGTGAAAATTTTCATTTGAGGGACTGTTACTAGCTTGCTATGAAACATTGATTGTAACGATCTTTATGATTAAAGAACACAAAATACTCCTGAAACCTGAAATACCCATAGTATCTTTGGTGCTGTCAAACAAATATACTGGGTAAGGATAATAATATCATTGAAAAATTCAATTAGCTGAAAAAAAAAAAACAGTTGATATATGACTATGTTACCAAGAGTGTGAAATGGGAGATACTCACAGGGTGGGAATTTTCTCACCCCTATCATTGTGTTTGGTCCAACTTTAAGTGACAGTAACATCTAAGGCTATTAAGAGCATTTCTAGTGAAAAGGAGCAAGGATGATTTTAGAATTGATATCTTGTCTGAGTTCAGAAACTTCAAGCCCACAGTCAAGGAGTATATTTCTGCAGAGAGTTTTCATTAGCAATTTGCATCTTTATTCTCAGTTCTATTCTTCAATTATTTTGCAGTGATATTTCATAAAAAGAAAAGAAGGAAGAAAAATAAATAAAGAAAGAAAGAGAAACAAGAAACAAAAAAATATGGACAAGTCTGGATTTAGGGAGTGGGCATTTGATGCAATTAATAGTAATATGTTGAAAATGAACTTAGTTATTGTAAGTTACCTCCTATCTGAACCTTACTAGAACACCATGGAACAGAGGGAGAATGTGCAACAATAAGGTAGGGTGGACTCATTTCAAAAGATCTGCCCCAGGGTTCTTTACCCAGGCATAGAGTTCCTCACTAAGGCTTTGAGATATCAATATTTTGAAATCTTCCTACATATAGCCCATATCAATGCATGACAATAGTGTAGTAATTCTTCAAAATCCAAAAATAACATTTTCACCTTCAGTTAGCTAAACTTTAAATGGAATGTAATGGCATTTTTGAGTCAAGGCTTAAATATGTACCATGGCTATATGTACTTTTGGAAGTTATAAGATGTGATTCAGTAAAACACCATAGCAAACCAAGAGAAAGACACAAAGTTTAGGGAATTGAATGAAGAGACCAAGACACAGAACTTCCAAATTTATTCAAGGTATGAAAGGATAGTAGAAAGAGACCTCTATGAGTACAATGAGATTACTGATTTCGAATATATGGAAAAAGTATTATATAGAAATAGGACATAGATGAGACATTTACAGAAACAATTGATGAAAACCATGCAGTTGACAAAATGGAGGCTAATGTCAACTTCAGGAAAAATGAAAGGTAGTACATGACAGGATCCACTGTGCTAGAGCACTACTAAACTAGCATTAAAGGCATTCACATTGTCAGGTTGACACAAAAACTTAATGTGGGACTGACCTAAGAATTCAGTAAGACTTTATTAACAGAGTGTGAAAAAAGGAAGTGAGAAAAACAGAGTGTGGAATAATTCAGTTATTATTTGATTAACAGTGAGACAAGAGATTACATATTTAAGAATACAGAAACATCAGGGTCAACAGCAAGAAAAGTTGATAGAGATTAGTTCCAGAATTTAGGCAGAAGTGAAATGTAAAATTTCTGATTTGAAAATATTTTGGGTATTGTTTTACTTTTTGAAAATGTTGAATTTTATGGATGCCTGGGTGACTCAGTAGGTTAGGCTTTTGACTTGGGCTCAGGTCATGATCTCACAGTTCATGAGTTGAAGCCCTGCCTCTGCTCTGTGCTGACAGCTCAGAGCCTGGAACCTTCAGATTCTGTCTCCCTCTTTCTTTGCCCTGGCCCCACTCATGCTCTGTCTGTCTCTCTCTAAAAAGATAAATAAATAAATAAATAAATAACATTAAAAAAAATTAAATGTTGATTTTTAAGAAAAAGAACTTAGGAGTGCCTGGGTGGCCCACTCTGTTCAGCTTCCCACTCTTGATTTCAACTCAGGTCATGATCTCAAGTTTCCCGGAATCCAGCCCCAAGTCACACTCTTGCTTACAATCAGGAGCCTGCTTGGGATTTTCTCTCTCTCTCTCTCTCTCTCCCACTCTCCTACTCTCTTTCAATATAAATGTAAATACAAATTTAAAAAAAATGAAAAAGAGAAACTTAAAAAAATAAAATGTTTTCATACTGTTAGGATATTAGAGATGATTATGGAACATGAGACCACCATCTAGTTAGATGTTGGTAAACCTTAATTGTAGACATAGTATTTGAGAATTATTATTTTTTTTGAAGAATTATATTATAAAATGGTGATAAGTACTCAGTGGACTTAGAACTTATAATTGTTAATTCAGGTATTTTTTTACTATTTATTTTTGAGAGAAAGAGAGAGAGAGAGATAGAGAGAGAGAACATGAGGAGGGGAGGGGCAGAGAGAGACAAAGACACAGAATCAGGATCAGGTTCCAGGCTCCTATTTGTCAGCACAGAGTCCAACACAGGGCTTGAATACACAAAGTGTGAGATCATGACCTGAACCAAATTTGGATGCGCAACTGACAGCCCCCCTGGCACCCTGGTAATTCAGTTTTTGCAATACCATCAAATTCATTCACAAGATTCAGGTATCCATCACTGTAGAGAATCTCTTGATAATTTGTTTTCTTTAATAATTTTTTTTTAATTTTAAGTTTATATTTTAAGTTTATATTTCAGGAAAAGTTTATCAAAAAGTTATAAGGCATTGTACCTGGACACATTTAACTTTCTAGATGCTTTTTTTTAACATTAGGATATTTGACCAGGTCCAATGACAAAAAGAGGTATCCACTTTGAATTCATCATTTTTTCTAATGAGGATGGAATTTTTTCATGTATTTTCTGATACTATTTGAATGTTTATTTTTTGAGAAATTATGTTTATGGTTTTTGATAACTTTTTAATTGAACTATGTATTAAAGAGAACTTAAATTTCATAGGTCAGCTTACTTTATATTTTGTTACAAATACTTTTTCCAATATACAAACTTTTAATCAAAAGATTTTTCATATTTTTGTAGACAATATATTCTAGAATACAGGACTGAGCTATAGTTTTAGCACTTTTATTTATTTTAGTTGTTGGCCAAGAATGTATATTTATCTTACAGTTCAATAGCATGCCTTTCCTTAAAATAAATGTTTATCATCTCTATTAAGATGTATTAATAATTCTTTTCCACACTTTTTTTTTCATTTGACTAACATATTTTGTGTTTATTTCAATTCATCCATCAGCTGACAATTGTATGAATCGTTGATTGGATCAATGTTTACACACATCCAGAATTTTCACATTGGAAGGGACACTGAATTTGAACAGGTTAAACACAGTTAAAGCCAAAATAATTTTAACACAATTGCAAAGATTCTGCAGGTGCCTGGGTACAGGATAGCCCTGGAATCCCAGATTTCTAAACCATCTCCTAGCAGCAGTGATCAGAGAGCATATTAAATTGGACCACAGAATATTATTTTATTTTATTTTCCAGGTTCAGTTTTAGCAGTGTCACGTTAAGCTAAACAGTATTAATGACCAAAAAAATACTAGTTTAATCGATTCTAGTTTAAGATAGTGCTGTAGGAGGATCTAAATTCACTCCTCATGGACACGTCAGTCTACAGCTACATATGGAGGAATATTCTCTGGGAATATATAACTGAGCAACTCCTACACATTAAGTGAATGAGGTAAAAACCCACATTGAAGTAAAGTGGGGAGTGTGAGACATGATCTCAGCATAAACCCTACCCTCAGCACAGCAACTCAAAATGCTGACCTTCTGCCTTATGAGCAAAGCATTTGAACTCCACATCTGGCAATCCACCTATTAAGACACACACCTGGATGAGAAGCCCTCAAACATTCTAGTTGGGGAAGCCAATAGGTCTTGCATCCAAAGTCCCATAGCCTACAGCAAACCGAGAAACAGTTTCTAAGGAGTTTACAAGAACCCTTTAAAATGGAAATCAAAAGAATATTGTGGCAAGATGTTATTCTCATATGAAACAAAATAAATCTTAAGAAAATACTCTAATAAGAGTCATAAAAGGGGATCTTGATAAAGGGGTCAGTGTAAGAAAGCAATGTAATACTTGTAAATATTTATACACCCAATATATATAAAGAAAAGATTAATAGACCTGGACAGACCTAAAGAGACAAATATAAAGCATAACAATAATAGTAGGGGGCATAATACCCCAAATTCATCAATGGAGAAATTATCCAGACAAAAAATCAATAAAGGACCAATACCCTAAAATGACACTTTAGAAAAAATGTACTAAACACATACACAGGCCATTCCCTGCAAAAGAAACCGAATACAATGTCTACTCAAGTCCACATGGGAAATTCTCCAAAACAGATAAGATGTCAGGCCACAAAACAAGTCTTAATAAATTTGAGAAGTTCTGACTCATATCAAAAATCTTTTCAAACAACATTAGTATGAAAATAGGAATCAATTACAAGCAGAAAGCATAATATTCATAAAAATGTGGAGATAAAATATGTTACTGAAAAACTAATGGTTCAAAAAATGTAAATGGAAATAAGAAAAATACTTTGAGGCAATAAAAATACAGTATACCAAAACATAGGGGATGCAGCAATAGCAATTCTAAAAGGGTAGTTCATAGAGATAAATGCTAGATTAAAACAACAACAACAACAACAAAAAAACCTGGAAAAACCTCAAAGATCCGAAGTTCACACTCAAGGAATTAGAAAAAGAACAAAAGAAGCCCAAAGTGTGCAGTAAGAAGAAAATTAAAAAGATCAAAGTAGAAATAAATAAGATGCGGACTAAAAAGACAATAGCAAAGATCAATAAAAGAAAGATGTGGTTCCTTGAAAAGGCAATCAAAGTAGACAAATATTTAGCCAGTATCCCTAAGGAAAAAAAGAGATTCAAATGAATCAAATTAGAAATGAAGAGGTAGATGTTATATCTAATACCAAAGAGATACAAAGGACAATAAAAGCTACTATGAACAATTATGTGTTAACATGTTGGACCATGTAGAAGAAAGGGATAAAGTTTTAGAAACATACAGCCTACAGAGACTACATCATAAAGAAATAGAAAATCTGAGTCACATATTACCAGAAGGGAAATTATATCAGTAATAAAAACACAACAAACAAAAGTGTAGGACAGATGGCTTCCTTGGTGAATTCTTCCAAAAATTAAAGAAGAATTAATACCAATTCTTCTCAAAATCCTCCAAAAAACAGACACAGTGAGAGTATTTCCACACCATTTTATTAGAACAGCATTACCATTATACCAAAATCATACAAGGATGCCAAAGCGAAGAATAGAATAAAATCAGAAGCCAAAATCACCGATAAATCTAGAGGCAAGAATCCTCAAAAAAATATCAAAATAAATTGAGGAATATATAAGATGATTATGCACCATGATCAAGTTGGGCTTATTTCAGGGATCCAATGATGGATCAACATCAACACTTCAAATAATGTAATCCACCACATTAACCAAACTAATGATAAAAATCATTTGGTGATCTTATTAGATGGAAAATAAACATTTGACAAAATTCAACATCCATTCATGATAGAAAGTCTCAAAGTGGGTATAGAGGTAATGTAACTCAACATACTAAAGTCCATATTTCAATATGAAAACCCCACAGCTAACATTATTGTATTTAAGGGTGATAGCCAAAAACATTTTCTCTAAGACAGGCACAAGACAATATTGCCCACTCATGTTACTTTTATTTACATTTCATTAGACATTCCAGTTACGAATTGAGAATGGAAAATAAATAATTAAAGGCATCTAAATCAGGAAAGATAATGCAAAATTGTTACTATTTGCAGATTACATGATATTATATGGAAAACCTTTAAGATGCCACTATAACCTGTTAGAACTAATGTACAAACTCTAAAATTTTAGGATACAACATCTTCTGCAAAAACTTAGTGTACCTTTGTATACTGATAACAATCCCTCAGAAAGAAAACAATTCCATTTACAATTGCATTAGAAAGAGTAAATACCTAGGAATAAATGTAATTAAGGAGGTAAAAGACCTGTACTCTTTAACTATTACAAAATGGTAAATGAAATTGAAGACACAAATGAAGGGAAAGATTACCATGCTCATGGATTAGAATAATTAATATGGCTAAAATATCCATAATACTGAAAGCAATCTACAGAGTCAATACAATCTCCATCCAAATTTCAGTGGTATTGTTCACAGACGTACAAGAAATAATCCTAAAATTTTTGTGGAACCACAGAAGACCCTGAATAGCCAATGTCACTTTGAGAAAAATGAGTAAATCTGAGGCATTATTCTCCCTGATTTCAAATTGTATACTAAGCCATATTAATATTAAAAGTAATATATTGGCATGTAAACAGATACAGTCAATGGAATTGAAAAGAGAGTCCATGAATAAATTCATCTATAGATAGTCAGTAAATTTACAACAAATAAGTCAAGAATATACAATATGGAGAGGACAACATCTTTAATAAATGGTGCTGGAAAAACTGAACAGCCACATACAAAAGAATAAATATTGGTCACTATTTTACATCATACACAGAAAATAACTCAAAAAAAGCTTAAAGATTTGAATGTAAGAGCTGAAACCATAAAATTAGAAGCAAACATAAGTCTTAGTTTCCTTTGTTGATCTTGGCATTTTCTAAATTTGACACCAAAAACAAAGCAATAAATCAATAATAAATAAGTGGAGATGTATTGAACTAAAAAGCTTCTGTAAAGCAAAAGAAACCATCAACAAAAATTGAAAATGCAATGTCCCAAATGGAAGATAGTATTTGCAAATCATGTATCTGTTAAGGGGCTAATATCCAAAATATGTATGAAAAGCACATACAACCAATGGCAAAAAAAAATACAATTAAAAAGTGAACAGAAGGTAAATAGACGTTTTTCAAATGAAGAGTTAGATGGTCAGAACATACATTAAGTATGCTCAACGTTGCTAATCAGTAGGGAAATACAAATCAAAATCACAAGGAGACATTATTTCTGTTAAAATAGTTATTAACAAAAGAGGAAGAAGAAGGAGAAAGAGGAGATGGAGAAGGAGGAGGAGGAGGAAGAGGAGGAGGAGGAGGAGGAGAAAGAAGAAGAAGAAGAAGAAGAAGAAGAAGAAGAAGAGAAAGAGGAGAAGAAGGAGGAGAAGGAGGAGAAGGAGGGAGAGGAGGAGAAGGAGGAGGAAGGAAGCAGAAGAGGAAGGAGAAAACCAAGAAGAAATAACAAGTATTGGGGCGCCTGGGTGGCGCAGTCGGTTAAGCGTCCGACTTCAGCCAGGTCACGATCTCGCGGTCCGTGAGTTCGAGCCCCGCGTCGGGCTCTGGGCTGATGGCTCAGAGCCTGGAGCCTGCTTCCGATTCTGTGTCTCCTTCTCTCTCTGCCCCTCCCCCGTTCATGCTCTGTCTCTCTCTGTCTCAAAAATAAATAAAAACATTAAAAAAAAAAATTAAAAAAAAAAAAAAAAAAGAAATAACAAGTATTGATGAGGTTGTGAAGAAAAGGACACCCTTGCATACTATTTGTGGGAATTTAAGTTGGTGTAGTCATTATGGAAAACAATATAGTTTCCAAAAAGAGAAGAAAGAAGAAAGAAAGAAAGAAGAAAGAAAGAAAGAAAGAAAAGAAAGAAAGAAAAGAAAAGAGAAAAGAAAAGAACTATTCTATGATACAGCAATTCTACCTATTCATATTTCTCCAAAGGAAATTAAAAAACTAACTCAAAATGATATATGTACTCCTCATACTGCAATTTTCATTACAACATTTAAAAATAATATCCAAGACATATAAGTAACCTCAGTGTCTATTGATGGATAAATGGGTAAATAAAATATATTTTATATAAATAAATATATATATATATATAGTTGAAAATTACGGTCATAAAACAAATATTGCCTTTGTGACAACATGAATGTACCTCAAGGACATTATGCTCAATGAAATATGTCAGAAACACATAGCATATTATTTCACGTATATATGGAATCTAAAACAAAGAAAGAAAAATCTTATGAATTCATAAATACAGAGAAAAATTTGGTGGGTGCTAGAGGTGGGGTTGGTACGGATGGCTGAAATGGGTGAATGTGATCAATTGAATTGTGATCAATTCAATTGTGAAATGTGAATGTGTAAAAATATCCAGTTTTAACATTACAGTGTTTATAGTTAATTATAGTTAATGATACTGTATTATATGTTTGAATGTTGCTAAGAGTGTACATCTTAAATATTCTCATCACAAGAAGAAGATATAATTACATGAGGTAATGGACTTAACTAAATTTATTATTGTGGGTATTTTACAAAATATATAGTATCAAAATATTATGCTTTGCATCTGAAACTAATATAATGATACATGTATTTATATCTCAGAGTGATTTATAGCATATTTATATTGTTTACAGTTTAAAAATAATTTTTGCATAACTGAATTAATTTATCATTACAATAATTTTGAGAAATAGGGGTCAAGTACTTTAGAAGAATATGGATGAGTTCTAGACATTTTTGGACATTACATAAGCACAAATCAAAATGAACATAGAGACTCGTGGTTGGCTCAGTTGGTTCAGCATCCAACTCTTGATTTTGGGTTCATGAGATCTAGCCCTACATCAGGCTCCATGCTGTCAACACGGATTTTTTGTCTCCCTCTCTCTTGGCCTCTTCCCCAATTCAAAATAAATAAATAATATTAAAAAAATCTAAAAGGAAAAATATTCAGAAAGGCAGAGATAGAATGACAGATAAAATGAGAATCATCCTCAGGTTTTCTGGTCTAGGAAATGGGAAAATAGATGAAGCCTTTGGAACAGTCTGTGGAATAAAATGACTACTGAGCTCCAGTGTAAAGTTCAGAATGGTTGTTTCTCTTTCCCTCTCACCTGCAACTGTCTATAGAAGCAGGAAAGAGAGCTGAAAGGCACTGATGCCCAAGCACAAAGGCTATAACCCAGTCTATGTTCTCAGTGCTGGAGGTTAAGACCTCTCTGTCCTGATGCTCAAGGGCCACAGCCTTGTGGTCTGGTTCATGCACATTCAAACTTCTCCAGAAATGCTGCTAAAATGATTATACAGTAGAAAATGGCTCACCAGTTTTCACTTCCCAGTGTATCAAAAGTGAAAGTAGGGAGCTAATTGACTAGCTTATCCTTTTCTGTAATACAGTGTGGAATAAAGAAGAAAGAAACATAAAGCACAGTTATTGGTCATATGATGAAACAAACATCTCATAGTATAAAGAAAACTGTCATATTAAACTCTTTTTCCATCATGGTTTTCTGATTCATGGTTTCTTTTTTCTTTCTTAATTTTGTTAAGAATTGTTACTTACTAAGAATCGGTAGACAGAGTGAGGGGGATGATAAGGTCTCTGCCTTATTCTTTTCTTACAGGACGGTCCTCCCTCTCTCTCACCAACTCAAGTGATGATTATTAAAAGTTGCTTGAATATACCACACAAATATTCAACTAAGACAGGTTGGGACATTTTTATCAACAATAATAGGACTAAAATTGTAATAGGGTGAATCTTATTTATTTTTCTGAAAAAATGCCTACAGTATCATATATGTGTATATGTATCCTCTATTCCCCACACAAAGTTCCTAAAAGTTTGGTATTTACTGAACGATAGTGGTGTCTTTTTGATATCTGTAATGATCCCCTTTTGCCACACCTCAGTTCATTTATTGAGGTGATCTATGATGGGGCCTTGGATAATTTCAGGATGAGGGCTAATCTCCAGAGAATGAACCGTGGGATTAGAGGGTTACAGGAGGAGAGATGTACTCCCCATCCCATAGTCTCTGGGGAGAGAAAGAGGCCTGAAGATTTTCAGTCATCAATGGCCAATGATTAAAACAATTCAATAATTAAAGCAAACATGGCTATGTA
Source organism: Felis catus (assembly GCF_018350175.1). Lineage (NCBI taxonomy): Eukaryota > Metazoa > Chordata > Mammalia > Carnivora > Felidae > Felis > Felis catus. The sequence continues at coordinate 85,734,994 of NC_058368.1, forward strand.
CTGAAACTTCCATAAACAATTCCAAAACAAGGAGGCTGATAGAAATTCCATGTTGGTGATCATATTGCTATGTTACTAGGGTGGTGCAAGCAGTGATTGCCCCCAGGCAATGTATCCCTCTCCCCACAGGTGCTGCAGGTCTATATGGACAGTGGGAACAAGTTGACAGTCTCTTAAGTTGACCTAGGTGCAAATATTCTATCTTTAAAGTCACATAAATTTGTTAGTTCTATAAAGTAGACTTGTCTTTAGATTTATCAGCATTAAATATATCTTTTATTCTACCGAGGTTTACTAAAAGTGAAATAAGCTCATGCGATCTCTATTGTAATTTGTTAGCAAAAAGATGACTTAAAACGATGCTAGTTTTGTCTCTCTGAAACTTTTCATGGATAATTGTTAAAAAAACAAGTAGGTGAAATAAACTAAAATGTTTATATATAAAATTTTTCATAACTTTCAAAATCTTTGGTAACTGCACACTTTGAAGTTTTTCTGGTTAAATGATAAATTGGACTAAATTCATTGGATATCTTAGTCTTGTCCAAATAAAATAAAGTAGTAAAGCATTGATTACTGAACATAAATTTGTGCTTGGCTTCTTCATGCAGAGAAACTGAAGATACTTGGGTCTATTGGAAAACATGTGTTATGTTTTTTTGAAATAAATGTATTATGGAAAAACATATGGTTTTAGAAGTATACAATGTATTCATGAATTTCCTATCCCAAGAATTCTGGTTTAAGAAGCAGTTCACAACTGGTTCTTACTTAATTTTCTGGGAGACTATAGTGTGTAAGAGTTAAAATTCTGCTAAGTGTAATTAAGACTGATGGAAATCAGGGAAGCAACTCTGTATTCAAGCAAGTATGTGTTTTTAATAAGAATGGTGTAGGAATGGAAATGCATATTGTTGAGGGAAAAAAGAAATTTTGTCCTAAAAGGAGACTGATTGTTTCTAGAGGAAAAATTTAGGACAAAATCTGAATGAAAAAGAAACCTGCCAAAAAACTGTGAGGGGGGAACGTTTGGAAAAATAATTTTATATGTGGTCAGGAGCAATTTTGTAATGAAAGAAATTAAAGTTACACTGGTATAAGTTTGAAATATACTTTTCCTTTTTACGTGTTTTTTGTTGTCATTTTGTTGTTTTGTTTTGTTTGTGTATTTTTTGATTGTTGGTCTGCTCTTGATAAGAATATAAAGAAAGGTGTTTTTCTTTTTTTGTCTGTCCAGATAACCAGTGTTTTCTTTATCTGCCCAGAAAACCAACACTTTATCTTTATCAGGTCTTTGATTACTTAAAAAAGTGCCTAGCTGGGTCAGTAGGTAGAATATGAGATTCTTAAATTTAGGGTTGTAAATTCAAGCACCACATTGGGTGTGGAGAATTTTAGTAAAAAAAAAAAAAGAAAAGAAAGAAAAGAAAAGAAAAATAAAACTTCCAATGTGGAAGGAGCAAAGTGTTGCTAACCAATATATGATTTCCTATAGAATCCCTTATTGTCACCTTGGTTAAGTTTAAATATTAGATTTGTAATTATCTATAATAATTTATCAGCATGTGCTTTAAAATTTTTTGAAGGTTTTAACAAGCTTTGCACATTTTAATTTTAAATGAAGGTTTTTTTTTTCTTTTACTAATTACACCTGTTTATTTGGTATGTAAAGTTACTTGGACAACATTGTCAAGCCAATAATGATAATCTTTAGGTTGTATTTTATGCATAAATTTAGAGGTCTTCTAGGAAATATATGAAATTCCTGAAGTTTATAATATGACTGGATAGCAAGTCATTACTTGTATTATTTAAATGTATATCACAGAAATAACCAGACTTCCTTGTCAATTAATTGCATTATATTAAACACTCATAAAAGATCTTTAACCATGTATTTTCTGATTTTTTTTGTCATTTATAGTTACTATTCTAATGCTATTGCAAAATGAGTTTCATCTTCAAGGAGATTCATAGAAAGGATTTTTGACAAATACAGTGTTTTGGTACCTTGAATATCATAAAACTGGCCTGAGTACGAATTTCCAGAACAAATGAGAAAGATGCATTTTAAATGAACAAAAATTAAAAACATAGAACTGAATGAATTGACGATGATAGAATATCCTTTTGTGAATAAATGGAAGAATTTAACATTTCTCCCTACCTGAACCCTGCAGAATTCAGAAACTCTCAGTGAGTGTTCTTTCTTCCATGGAATTTATAATCATTTGAATGAATCCCATGAGAATCTGGTCTCCTGGTAACAGGAAACCACTGGAAACACTGACTATATTACAAAGGCTTTGATTGGAATGTCATATTTGAAAGAGATGTGCATAGACTCAGATATGACCAGATAGCTTTAAGGAATTAAAGTTGACTTTCTGAAGCCAATAAAGCCCCTTGAGAATGTTGGCCTGATTATCTTGTTTATAGAGATCCTAGCAGCCTTACCAGATGAGTAGAGAATATCGCTTCTTGGCAGATGCAGGTTTCCTGCATATATTGGAGGAAATGTATTTCCAGGATATATTGGAGACCTTGAGAAGAGGGATACACCCAAATCTGCAGATGTTGCACGCATGTCTGATAACAAATATTTGCTTGGCTGTGGCCTCAAGAGGTTATTAAAATTTCAATCTAGAGACTCTTTATAAAAAGTTCCAGCAAGCAGATTTTAAAGGATCTATATGATCTATCAATATTCTTGCTGAACTTATGTAAATAATTAGCCAAATTCTGTTAAAACTGGAATTATTTCACAAACAGATTAGGCCTGGTTTGGCTATCTCTGAAAATAAAGGTGAATTTAGAGAGAAACATATACTCTATAACATATCTTCAATAACCTATCCTTTTGGGTATTAGATTCTAGTTTTGATTAATTGTCTTTAAGTGTTTGTTATCTGCCTAAGCAAGACAAGACAACTTGAGGTAAAATTCAGAGAGACTGCCATAACAACTCTCATAAAAATAATGTTGCTTGTTACTTTGTAGCTAATAAAAGGAGCCCCATGGACATATGCTTATTTAAACATCTGGACAATGCGTTGGGCTCCCCAACAATTGTGTAACTCAGTGGTCACCTTAATCAATTCCACGTCACTGGGATAAGAAAACTGCTCCTTAAAAGTCAGAACATATCCTACTCTATGGGTTTAACTATGAACTTGTGAACATAATGGATGGCCCCATCTTCCTTATAATTTGATTAGAGAATGAACTTGGGGTGCTCTTATCTCCCAGGACAAGTCATTTCCCACTTACCAGTGATTCCTTGAAAGTATGATATGGTTAAGGCTAGACATCAGACAAAGAAGTCTTCTTAATACTTTTATCCCTCAGTCATATTTATTCTGGGATCCACCTCTTTTAATGTAAAATTGCAAATAGAGGCTTAGACAAGCATAGGGTGGCCACCTTTAACCAAACCTAACACAAAGTCATCCTAATACCAGTATTAATAGGAATATTTCTGTTACTAAATATAATATTTCATGCTGCTCTATGCTAAATATTACATGCGACGTTCTGGGTCATAGGAGGCCTTTATTTTACCCTTAGATTATTAAAATTTTAACTGAATGTGCCAACGAACAGATAGGCTCATTACCACACATCCCCCATCTACATAGTCCTTCTTATCAATATATTCAGGAAGAATTATATCAGATATGGGATGGATATATGTGGCTTACTCCCACAATAAGAAAACTCAACTAAGTGGCCTTTTCTGTTGTGCTGGCAACAGAAAAACCGTATACTTGATTCATGAGCCAATATTACTCACCAAAGTGATGACTGCCCCCAGAAGCCTATGATGATACCATTATCTTAAAGGCAGTGAATTGGTTTCTTATTGACTAGACAAGGCAACCAGTGACATCACATTGCTAACATCTAATGGGACACAATTGTAAATGGGCCAAATTAGTGGCCATCAGGCTGGATTAGGAAATGGGCTATAGGTTTTGCTTGGATGCATGGTTGTAGCACTCTCACAAGTCAAGCTAATCTTCCATACCTAAAACAACCACCAACAAGTTCCATGTTTAATGGTATGACCATCTGACATCTATTTTTTCTTCCATCATATAGCACACACCTTGATAAACACACAATTAAAGTCTTGAATAACTCACAAAACAATTACATTATTAAATTCTAGAGTAGCTCAAATGCATAAACTGATTCTACACAATAGAAAGACATTAGATGTCTTAACAGCAGCACAAGGAGGAACATATGATATTATTAGAGTGGAAAGTTGCATCTACATTACAGGTTATAACAAAACAGTAACAGGATTACTGAACTGATACACATAACCAAACTGGTGCTCTTAAAGACCCTACATTGTCACTTAATGATTGGTCAAATTCCTGGGCAAGAGGTGAACTAGGTCTACACTGAAAGGTCTTCTTGTCACCTTGTTTTATTTTTATTACAGTAATAATCCTGATATGTTGTCTCTTTCACTTTTTTCTCTCCTATTGTTGAGATACATGCAAGTTTCTCATGTCTCCTTCACCCAGTTGTCAGATGGTCCTTTTACTTGTAACAAATTTACTCTTATGACCACTCTGGACCCTACTACAATTACTTTCTGTAATAGTCACTTATAGGACAGATAGTGACCAATTTCAGTCCATATGTAGAGACATCCGTACATCCTCTGCCTGGTTGTGGGTTGAAGAAGTTACAGAAGACGAGCCCTTTGCCCTTCAACTATCTTAAAAATTTAAGGACTGAAAATTGGTCAGAGGGAAATGATGACAGAAGCAGGAAAATGTTCACCTTTAGCCCAGAAGACTTAGCTGTGGCCTGCGTAGTTTCAATGAGGGACCATATTTATGGATTGGTTGCTATATTCTTAAAGGGGGTCATGACTGCCTGTCTGTCTCACGATAGTTAATATTGAGCTGAATGATAAGCCCCAGAAAACTTTTGCAAAAGTAGCTTTATGAATAGGTATTTGAAGAAAACACCTATGCTTGAATACTCCCTTCACATCTCCTCCCCCTTGAGCACTAAGCATATAAACACCTGATTCCTAAAGGAAAAGTGTGGCTCTTTCTGCCCACAGGTCCTGTCCCCATGCTACTTAAATAAACATACTTAGTTGGGCCATAAAACGCTTCAACAATTCTTTCTTGATTGTCCTGCTAAATGATCCTGCAACATTCTTAACATGAGAACTGTTTACCAAGGACACAAACAAAAATTACATCCCACTTCTTTTTTTGTTTTTTTCAGTTAAAGAGAAATTCATAGTTGGCAGACTAATAAGATATAGAGATCAGCTACAACATAGGATGTACACTTGACAATACTGATAGTGCACTTAAATTTGTTAGGAAGGTATAACTCAAATTCAGTGTTTTTACCACACACACACACACACACACACACTATAAAAAACAGCATGACACTAATTTGTCAATAAATTTCATATAAAAAAAAAAAAAAACAGCATGACAAGAGTAAATTTATGGAGGTCTATATATGTTGATTAACTTGATTGTGGTGATTGTTACACAGGGGTTTGCCTTTCTATTCTAAATTTTTACATCTCATGCTTTCCTGCTACCTCAATAGTCCATAAACAGACTAGGGAGCACTTTTCCCAGGTGACCACAGGCACCACTGTGATAAGCTAGCTTTTGCCACAAGTTTCCCTTTTTACCCTCCTCACACTAGGACCTTGTGATATTCAAATGCAGAAACTTATTTGGTCTTTATTTTATGTGTCCCACATTCAGTCCACTAAGGATACATGCCCATAAGCCTTCCACTGTATAGACTCTCAAACTGCTTAGCTTATCTGCCTCTGGCACTTCCTTTGTCTTTCTCCATGAAACCCCTTTCATGGAATATGACTGTTTCCCTAGGACATATGGAAAAAAAAGGAAAAAAGAAAAAAAAAAGCTTTGTTTTCCAGAAACTCTCCCGTATCCCTTCTGGTGGCTGTACCTGATTGAACATTTTATTAAAGAACACAAAACAGCAAATGTCCAAATTCACAAATTTATATATTACATATGTGCATTTTTATATATCAATTTTACCTCAATAGAGCTAATTTTAAAAATAATACTTCAAAGAATATAATAAACATTTTTTAAATTATGTCTCAAGTTAATTAAGTAATTAATTAAACAAATTTATTTTCTAATATACTAACGATTCCTTTTTTAAGTGTATTTATTTATTTTGAGAGAGAGTGTGTGAAAGTGGGAGGAAAAAAGAGATAGGGAAAGAGAATCTAAGGCAGAAGCCATGCTGTCAATGCAAAGCCTGATACAGGGCTCAATCTAAGATCTGAGCTGAAATTAAGAGTTGGACACTTAAGAGTGTCCAATTAAGAGTGGGACACCCAGGTGTCCCAGTACTAATTGCTTTCTTGTATTTTTAATAGATGTTGTTTCTGAAGTAGAGAACTCATATATATTTTTAGAATTAAATTGTGTTATTCTATTGCAAAGTATGTATATTTATATTACTTTTTACTAACAAATCCTTCGTTAAAATCCATATGAATTTGTTCTATTAAAATGTATTCTTGAAGAAGACCAAAGCAGGAGGCATCACAATCCCAGACTTTAGCCTCTACTACAAAGCTGTCATCATCAAGACAGCATGGTATTGGCACAAAAGCAGACACATAGACCAATGGAATAGAATAGAAACCCCAGAACTAGACCCACAAACGTATGGCCAACTCATCTTTGACAAAGCAGGAAAGAACATCCAATGGAAAAAAGACAGTCTCTTTAACAAATGGTGCTGGGAGAACTGGGCAGCAACATGCAGAAGGTTGAAACTAGACCACTTTCTCACACCATTCACAAAAATAAACTCAAAATGGATAAAGGACCTGAATGTGAGACAGGAAACCATCAAAACCCTAGAGGAGAAAGCAGGAAAAGACCTCTCTGACCTCAGCCATAGCAATCTCTTACTGGACACATCCCCAAAGGCAAAGGAATTAAAAGCAAAAGTGAATTACTGGGACCTTATGAAGATAAAAAGCTTCTGCACAGCAAAGGAAACAACCAACAAAATTAAAAGGCAACCAATGGAATGGGAAAAGATATTTGCAAATGACATATTGGACAAAGGGCTAGTATCCAAAATCTATAAAGAGCTCACCAAACTCCACACCCGAAAAACAAATAACCCAGTGAAGAAATGGGCAGAAAACATGAATAGAGACTTCTCTAAAGAAGACATCCGGATGGCCAACAGGCACATGAAAAGGTGTTCAACGTCACTCCTTATCAGGGAAATACAAATCAAAACCACACTCAGATATCACCTCACGCCAGAGTGGCCAAAATGAACAAATCAAGAGACTATAGATTCTGGAGAGGATGTGGAGAAACGGGAACCCTCTTGCACTGTTGGTGGGAATGCAAATTGGTGCAGCCGCTCTGGAAAGCAGTGTGGAGGTTCCTCAGAAAATTAAAAATAGACCTACCCTATGACCCAGCAATAGCACTGCTAGGAATTTACCCAAGGGATACAGGAGTACTGATGCATAGGGGCACTTGTACCCCAATGTTTATAGCAGCACTCTCAACAATAGCCAAATTATGGAAAGAGCCTAAATGTCCATCAACTGATGAATGGATAAAGAAATTGTGGTTTATATACACAATGGAGTATGCATGGCAATGAGAAAGAATGAAATATGGCCTTTTGTAGCAACGTGGATGGAACTGGAGAGTGTGATGCTAAGTGAAATAAGCCATACAGAGAAAGACAGATACCATATGTTTTCACTGTTATGTGGATCCTGAGAAATTTAACAGAAACCCATGGGGGAGGGGAAGGAAAAAAAAAAAGAGGTTAGAGTGGGAGAGGGCCAAAGCATAAGAGACTGTTAAAAACTGAGAACAAATTGAGGGTTGATGGGGGGTGGGAGGTAGAGGAGGGTGGGTGATGGATATTGAGGAGGGCACCTTTTGGGATGAGCACTGGGTGTTGTATGGAAACCAATTTGACAATAAATTTCATATATTGAAAAAAATAAAAAAATTAAAAGAATAAAAAAAATAAAAATAAATAAAATAAAATGTATTCTTATTTCACTGTTCACACTTGCAATGAAATGCAATACTGTGTACTTCTTTCAACTAACCTGCTGTCTGACAATTGCATGTCTTCTCCATCGGAACAATTTCCTCACAACCCTATTTAAACATGAAGTTTCCATTTTGGAAATGATATTCAATCTTACTTCAAATACACTCACATAATAATAAAGGCATTTATTAAAGCCAAAAATATTTAATAACCCTGACAAGTGCCATCCAAGAGATGGGTGCAACATGGCCATTAGATCCCGAAGTTTCTGATTCTTGGATCTGGCAGCAGTCGGCAGAGAGCATCCCTCAGGAAAGCAAATTGACTTTTCCCTTTAGCTTAGAAAATGTGTCACATAAACTGGGCAGATATAACAGAACATTTTTGATATATTCCTCATATTATTTACACTATCAAATCACCTTTGCATAATTAAAAGATTTTATCCTAAAGAGTATAGAAAAGGAAAGGGACATAGAAAGGCCAAGGGAAAAAAAAAGACAGAAAGAGACACTTACATGAGAAAATTCTCAGGTCTTCAGGTCCATGTAATGAGAAAAGAGTTGGAGCCCTGGGAATGTTCTACGGAAGTAAAAAGAAAAGATTTCTGAGCTAAGAACTGGGGTAAAGAAAAACACCTGTTCATCTGTCCTACTTACCTGAACGTGGCCAGGAAAGCAGAACTGTGAGAAGTGTCCTGATGCCCACACATAAAGGCTGCATCCCAGTTGGGGGTCTCAGTCCTGGAAGGTCATACCTCTGTCCTCCCATGAACTATCATGGATCACAGTCCTGAACTCCGGTTCACTTATATTCACACCGTTTCTTAAACACTGTGAATGTGATTCCCAAACAGAAAATGAACTTGTTAGGCCACTCACATAGGGCAAAGTGAAAGCAGGAAGTAAGTGGACTCTGAACAAACTGACTCATGCTTCAAATAGTAAAGGATCAAATAAGGAAGAAGATTAAAGCAGGTTTATTGATAACACAATGAAACAATCTCCTTACAGAATGAAGATAACTTTAACCCTAAATTCTTCATTTCAGTATGGAGATTCGTTTTATGAATTAGAACTTAAACCACTCTTTTCCTCTTTCAAGGAAAACAAAATTAGTGACATTCAAGTTCTCTTAATTGGCAGAAGTCAAACATGAACAATGTCACATAATGCAGACAGGAGTTCTGTGCACAAGTACAGAGGTTGTGAGATGCCTGGACCTCAACATCCTGAGAGAGAGGGTGTTTCGGGGATGAATTTTAATAGAGGGAGTCTTCTCCTTTCATCCTACTTTTGGGAGTAAGCATGGGAGCTACATATTTTAGCTGTAATATATCACAAACATCATAAATCAAGAGTAAAAATGAAAAAAAATATACTAGTTACAAAACTGGGCCAAACAACATAAACAGGTCTGATTTATGGTTACTCTATGTTAGCCACAGATCATATATGGGTATATAAATACTTATTGAATATATGTACAACATCACTAGCCATAAAGAAAATATGAAATTAAACCATGATGAGATATCATTACACATCTTTTGTAACAAATTAACGTAATGGGTCTTTGTTGTTTTTTTTTTCATTGTTTATTTATTTTTGAGAGACAGACAGAGCATGAGCAAGGGAGGGGCAGAGAGAGATGGAGACACAGAAACCAAAGCAGGCTCCAGGGTTTGAGCCATCAGCACAGAGCCTGACACGGGGCTCGAACTCATGAAAGGTGAGATCATGACTGGACCTGAAGGCAGACACTTAACCAACTGAGCCACCCAGGGACCCCTGTTTTGTTTTCTTTTTAAGTAACAATGCCAATACTTGTAAAGATAAACTGGATCAATCATACATTGCTAATAAGAATGTAAAATGGTACACAGACTCTGAAAATAATAATTTTGTAATTTCTACTAAAAATAAACATCCAAATGCCATGACACAATAATTGTAAGTGTTGAGAATATTCACAGAGATATAAAAATTATGTCCACATAAAATGTTTACAGATGTTCATAAAGCTAATTGGTAATAGTCAAAACTTTGAAATACTCCAAATGTCCTTCAGGGTGTGAGTCATTAATCAAACTGTGCACATATGTACTATGGTTTACTACTTGTAATAAAAAGGAAAGTATTGGTACATAAATGAACTTGAATGGATCTCAGTGGAATTACACTGTGAAAAGTTAATGACAAAGATTGGGTACTGCATGTGTCTATTCATATAATGTTCATTTTCTTTTTTAAACTTTTAAACATTTATTCATTTTTGAGAGACAGAGTATGAGTGGGGCAGGTGCAGAGAGAGAGAGGGAAACACAAAATCCAAAGTGGGCTGCAGGCTCTGAGCTATCAGCACAAAGCCTGATGCAGGGCTTGAACTCATGGGCCTCGAGATCATGACCTGAGCTGAAGTTGGATGCCTAAATGACTGAGCCACACTGGCACCCCCAAATAATGTTCTTTAAAGAACAAAATTATATAAATGGACAATAGATTAGTGCTTCACACGTGTTAGGAACTGGAAATGGGTTTGAGGTGCAGGCTGGAAGGCAAATGTGACTCTAAAGGGGTAACCCAAGACATTTTTGTTGTGAATGTACTTTTCTATTTCTTGGTTGAGGTTGTTACCCAAATTTACACATGGAGAAAAATTTCATAAAACTACTCTCTCACACACACAAACACACATGCAAAATGTGTATAGCAACTGGAACAGTTTAATAATTTTTGTGGATTATAGTCAATTCAATTTCCTGGTTATGATATTATGCTGGTGTTATACAAAATATTACCACAGAGGGAGACAGAGGAAGCGATTTCTCTGTATTATTTTTTCTACTTTTCATAAGTTTATGGTTATTTAAAAATTTTTAAAAGTTTAAAATTCAAAATTAAAGAAGTACAAAGTCATAGTAAAATTACTGATACTAAATAATAGGTTGATTTTATATGTAGGAAAGAAATGTCGTCACATGATTAGATACACTGTAATGTATGGTATGGAAAAATAAATTAGCTTTCTGTAAAATGTGTGTCATTTAAAATAGTAAGAATAAAATAGGAGTTATCAATAAAATAAAAAAAAAACTCACTGAAAATAAAGCACATGAATGCTTAAGACAGAGAACTAGAAGGCAGGATAACAGATTTCAAAGAAAAATCTCACATATTAATATAAAAAGGCATAAACATAAGGATAAATAAATAAAATACTGTTAAAAAGAATATCTTCTGGGGAGCCTATGTGGTTTAGTCGATTAAGTGTTTCTGAGTTCCAGCCGTGAGACTCCCTGAGCTGATGTCACAGAACATTCTTGGGATTATCTGTCTCCCTCATTCTCTGCCCTTCCCCCACTCATCTCCTTTCTTTCAATCTCCCTCTCTCAAAATAAATAAACTAAAAATTTTGAAAAAAAAAACATTTTCTAATTTCAAAAACCCTTTGCTGTTGAAGACGTTTTGGAAATTAGAAGATACTCTTGAATTATTAAATAAACATTGTATTTAGTATGTTCACTCAATTCTAAATCCGTATGACAAACTGATATTTAAAATAAATAAACTCTCAGGGATTCTGTTTTCCATTCTGGCATATAAGGAAGGGACTAAGAAGTCCTCACTCCCATTCTCACAACAAGAAAACAAAGTAAAACAAAAACAAAGCAACTCAAAATGAACAATTCTTCTTAGGTTCATCAGAAAGTTGAAATCATAGGGAAAACAGCTTCCCTCAAATTGGAAAGACCAACCAGCAGATACAGAGAATCTCAGTTTACCAAAATAGAAAACATCCATGGAACTCAGGAGAAAAATTTAAACCATACCGGATGAATAGAGGAGGATTGAGATAGATAATTTTAAGAGTCAAAAACATAAAGGAAGTCCTTCATAGGGGGGCCCATACAGTTTTGTGAATTTGACCTCCAGAAGCTTTTCTCGAGTTTCATAATGAAGAATGGGGAAAACTCTCCTCTTTCATACAAACAGCAAATAGAAAAAAGTGGTCAGTTTGAAATTCCCACCAAACATCCTGTTCCTAAAAGGTTTGTCCTCAAAAAAATATTTTAGCAAAGTCCAACAAACTGGGCTTACTAGAGCTTCAGTAACCTGGGGAGGGAAATGCCCAGCTCTAGCTCCTTCTAACCATTCTGTAACACTTAAGGGAAGGGGAAGAGAGACAACTGAGAAACTCTTCTACAAACCATTGTGCAAAGTCACAGGCTCACTAAAAGATTGGAACCTAATTATACAACTAACATATGCCTTTTCTTCTAACCTTACCACCACATCAATAAGGATCTTGTAAAATAGCAGGGGAATACAACAAAAGAAACACATGCTTCAGACCTTATTAGTCAAGTAGAAATCTCTATGGCAAGCCAAATCCAAAAGGGGAGATAACAACAAAAACAGGACAGAAATTCAGCCTCTGATACCTACAGCTAGGGCAAACAGTAGACACAGACTAACTCCTAGCTAGATAAATATAAAATTTCCTCCTCAGTGCTTTTACCTCACACATCATGCCCGGCTTTCAAGAAAAAAAGGTTACATGGCATACTAAAAGAAAGAAAAAAGATTTTGAGAGATGGAAAGAAAATCTGTATCACACTCTCATTAAGAAGAGGTGTAGAAATAGGGGCACCTGGGTGGCTCACTGGGTTAAGCCTCTGACTTTGGCTCAGGTCATGATCTCACAGTTTGTGAGTTTGAGACCCATTTCAGGCTCTGCGCTGATGAACCTGGACCCTGCTTCAGATTCTTTGCCTCTCTCTCTGTCCCTTCCCCACTCGTTCCCTCTCTCTCTCTCTCTCAAAAATAAACATTAAAAAAAAACTTTAAAAGAAGAGGTGTAGAAATAATCAGACTAGGAATTTCAAACAAAATTAATGGGATAGAATTTCTAATGGAAAATTTGTACAACATACAAAAAGAGATGGATAATGTAAGCAGAGATATGGAATCTCTAGGAAAGAATTAAAAAGAAATATCCTAAATCAAAAACAATGTAACACAAAGGTAAAATGCCTTTATGGGCTCATCAATAAATTTGACATGGCTGAGGAAACACCAGTGAGTTTGACAAAAGGTCAATAGAAACTTTCAAAATGGAAACTTAATGATAAAACATATGAGTAGCTAAGTACTGTGAGATAATTACAAAAAGGTGTTATATACATGTGATAAGAATACCAAAAGGAGAAGAAAGTGGTAAAAGAATATAAGAAACATTTGAAGAAATAATGGCTGGGAATTTCCCAAATTAATGACAGACACCAGACCACAGATAAAGGAAACCCAGGAAACATGGAAATGATAAATACCTTAAATTACAATGAGGCATGTGATATTCAAACTGCTAAAAATCAAAGACAAATACAAAAAAAAAAACTTGAAAGAAACAATCAGGGAGGAAAAACACCTTTTATTGTAGTGGAAATAGATGCCCAAGTGACTGAGCCCCTAAGGGTCCCCTTTCTCACTCTTCAAGCAGTGGTCTTATGTAGGAGATGACCTGTGGGGTCAGGAAGCACAATGTCTCTTGGCCCCCAGAGCCAGGTTCTGGTGTTGTCCATTTGTGGGATGTTTGCAAACTCTTCTTAAGGCAGGACAGCAGGTGTGACATGTTGGTGGTGGGGTTAGCACACAGTCTGGCTACAGGACGAGGCTTCAGATGCTGTGGCATGTTGGTGGCAGGGATGGCCCCAGCCTGACTATAGGACATTTGCATGACTCCTGCTCTGCAGGGAGGGTGGGGATGGATTCCTTCTTGGTGTGTTAAGTGTCTCTGGCTGCTGTGCTGCATCAGTGGGTGGAGCTCTCAACAGAACATAACCACTGGTGTTAGCAGGTAAGAGACAGAATTCCAGTGTCAGGATGGGTAAGGTAGACTGAGACCAGAAAATAGTTTCTTCTATTATCTTAGTTTCTGGGGAGAGTCCCACCCATTTCCTGTCTCTATGGCAAACACTTTAAGGTTAAATATCTCCTTTACCTCAGGTCTATGCATTTTTCAAATTGGTGATTTATGCTGGTTTTAATTTGAGCTCTGAATGCATGGACCTTAAGCGCAGGTTTTCCAAACCCTATTGTTTTATAGTTTTCTTAAATGAAATCCCCATTGATTTTGTTTTATTTTTAAAGTGTATTTATTTATTTTGAGACAGAAAGAGTGCACAGAGGAGGGGCAGAGAGAGTGAGGGAGAGTTTCCCGAGCAGGCTTCACACTATTTGCGCAGAGCCCAATGCGGGGCTCAGTCTCAAGAACTGTGAGATCATGACCTGAGCCCAAATCGAGAGTCAGATGTAATTGACTGAATAATCCAGGTGCCTCAATCTCCATTATTCAAAATGCTTGGCGTTTTGGAGGCATTATCTTCTTTGTGCAGGATATAAGCATTGTGGTTCCTGATGTAGAGCTTGAATCACTCACTCCTCAGCAAAATTTGTATAGAAAGTGTGAGAGGAATACTTTGGTATCTCTCTTGATTGTGACACATCACAATGAGATGTAGTTTTTTTTTTTTTTCCCAAGTGAGCCCATATCTCTGTGCCTTTCCCATCTCAATAAATCATTTTATTCTTTGTGGAGACTCTGTACAATTTTCAGCTTCCTTTAAGAGGTATTATTACATGAGTAGTTGTAGATTTTTTTTTATTTGAGTGTCTGTGGGAAGAGGTGAGTTGAAGATGTTGCATCATCACCATCTTAAACCCAATCTCCCATCGTTTGCATGCAAATATCCACTTTTCCCGCAACAATTATTGAAGAAACTATAATTTCTCCATTATGTGTTCTTGACATCCTTATAAAAATTAATTGACTCATATGTGTAAATTTATTTCTGGACTCATATTTCTCATTAATTGGTTGATGTGATTTTTTTTAATGTCATATTATGTTTGTTAATTCATTCATAAAGAACATTCTACTGTGCATTAACTATATAGTTGAATATGTGAAATCAAAGACATGCCTGTTTAGTGAGATAGCATAAATGGAATATGATTATGTTAGAGTTTTCTAAGATTTGCATCATATATATTGATGTAGATGTATAGAAGCTGAAGTGAAGGCAAAGTAGCCTGGAAGAAAGCATGGAAGACTTGGTATAAAAGTCACTCAACTCAGTGTCTGTCTGTAATATACGTATGTAAAGAAGAAATAAACTGTGCAATACCAAGTAAGAGATTTATATTGTGACTTTAACACAAGGCAAGTAGAAAAGAGGCAAGTTGAACAAAGCAAGTTGAAAAAACACCATAGACAGAAGGCACAGCCTATGTCAATACGAGAAGCACAGGAGAAGCTTTGAAAGAGATCACCCATCTTTAGATTTGGTCATGGGGGTTCCCACCTTGGGCTCTGTGTTTAGAGATCCTCACACTGCACAAGTAATAATAATAAAACATTTTTTTTTAGATATATGGATTGAATTTGGCAACAAAGTGTGTTTTTTTTTATGTCCACACTACAATAAGTTAAAGAAAGTGTTTTTCTAGAAACATAAGGACACAGAAAGAAAGAATGATTTGATACCTTCTTTAATAATATGAGGGGCAAATGCCAAGTGGAAGAGGACAAGTCATGACAATGAAATATTGTCACCAAGGGAATTAGAATGGAATGGTGTCAAAAGGAGAGATAGGAAAATGGTCAGTGGGAAGGGCATAACCTATTTGTTTCTCAGACACATGAAATGAAAAGGGACAGTAAACCATTTCACAGAGTATGAAGAAGGAGATGAGATTATATCACCAGATTAAATGTCAGTGTGGTATAAAGGAATGAGGAGATTAACCAAATTTTGATACAGTTTCAGGTGGTGAGGGGTGGAAAAAAATCTTGAAAGAAAAACTTTGAATTACTAAAGGGAATAACTGACAACACAGACAGATATTGTTGAAATTAAATCCTGCAGTGTAGCCATTTGTCTATTGTACATAACCAACTGCTTTAGAGAAAAAAAAATAGCAGATTTAGGGGTTTCTGCATGGCTCAGTCAGTTAAGCATCAGACTCTTGATTTTGGCTCAAGTCATGATCTCAAAGTTCGTGGGATTGAACCCTACATTGGGCTCCACACTGAAATCATGGAGCCCACTTGGGATTCTTTCTCTACCTCTCCCTCTGCCCCTCTCCAACTCATTCTCTCTCTTTCTCCGTCTCTCTGTCTCTCAACAGAAAAAGAAAGAAAGAAGGAAATAAAGAGAAAGGAAGGAAGGAAGGAAGGAAGGAAGGAAGGAAGGAAGGAAGGAAGAAAATGAGTAGCAAGTTTAAAATAGTCCAGGGTTAGTGATTTTCCTTCCATTCTAAATGAAGAACAAGATTGACCATTTTTATAAGACCATATTTGAAGTGATAGGGATTTCATGTCTTGATTGAAAAGAAAGTAAAGACGGAATATGATGGTAAACATAAAAGAAATCAAAAGACAAAGGATTAAAATTTTCTCGGTTACTGTTTAATTAGAATAATTGTGGGGCACCTGGGTGACTCAGCTGGTTAAGAGTCTGACTTCAGCTCAGGTCATTATCTCACAGTTCATGAATTTGAGCCCCTGGTCGGGCTCTGTGCTGACGGTGTGAGCCTGGAGCATGCTTCAGATTCTGTATCTCCCTCTCTCTCTGCTTCTCTCTCTCTCTCTCTCTCTCTCTCTCTCTCTCTCTCTCTCAAAGATAAACATCGAAAAAAAATAAAAGAAAAATAATAATTGCTATAGTGGAGGAACAGGGTAGAAAATAGAAGCATACAAAATTGTAATCAGAACAGAATATCTTTTGGCATTATCACTTCAAATTTCCTGTTACTAACCTTACCTACCTTACGACCATGGGGCTGAGTAGATAATGTAGTAGAGCCAAATTACCTGCACTGAAAGATGTTAAACAGCATTCATCCTACATTTCCATTAACTCACATATTAGAACCCACTTTTACTCCAATTAGTTCCCAGAACCTAATATTTCTGTTAATTTCCATTAGCAATAAACTAGTATGGTTTTCATTGTTCTTTGGGTCTGTGAATTTGTCAGAAGAATCTTTAGCCAATCATTTCTATTAGGTGATCAGCACAATGTATCTCTAATATTTCAGCCAGAGGAATTTGCCTAAAATACCACTTAACAAACCACTTTATTTTTCAAGAGTCCTTAATAGATTCTTATGTTTTATTTCACAATGCTAGTTTTCAATTTCTATTAGACTGTGGATCTTAGGGCATGTACTGTTTTTCCCCTTTCTGCTTCCCAATATGGTGTATCCATTCTAGTTAGTTCTGAATCCTCATTTCTCAGCAATGCCCTCAGTACTTGACCATTTGTTTCTATATAGAAAAAGTCTTTTCATATTTATGTGTGTAAATCCAATAAACATCCCAACATGTGGCCCATAGAAGACACTCAGTAAATATGAGACAAATGTATAATATGTCTCATTTATCTCAGTCTCCATTCATGTTATTCCATCTTCCAAAATGACCTTTCTATTTCTCAATGCCTTCCCAAGTGCTGTTCATCCTTCAGAGGCCAACTTTATGCAATTATACAATGAATTCCACTGCTCTGTCTTCTAGTTTGTTGATACTTTTTTGTGCTTCAATCTGTTCCTGCTGTTTAATCTCTGTACTGAAATTTTCAATTCAGTTATTGTAGCCTTTCTAAAAATTTATTTATTTTTATTTATTATTTTAAGAGAATAAGCATGCAAGTGGGACAGGGACAGAGAGCAAAGGGAGAGACAATCCCAAGCAGGCTCCACACTGTCAGCACAGAGCCCGATGGGGGCTTGAACTCATGAACTGTCAGATCATGACCTGAGCCAAAATCATGAGTCGGACACTCAACTGAGTGAACCACCCAGGTGCCTCTCAGTATTGTATTATTTACCTCCTAGTGGCTCCTAGTGGTTGAAGATATGACAAAACATGTCAGCATAATAAAGTGGAAGATCTCAGGCCACACCTAGATGAGATTCAGTCTAATGGGAAGTGAGACCTTAGGGTAGCAGGGTTTAAAGTATGAAAATAGTTTATTTCAGGATAAGACTGGGATATTGGTGTTTCTGCCTATTCCCTCTTTGTTGAGTCCTGAGTGTATAGGTAATTAAGAAGTTTGTTTGTTGGTGGTTGTTTACAGTCCCTTGAGACCTGTGAATGTAACCCTGTTACCAGAGTTAGGCAATCAAAGAAAGTGCTGCTTGGGTGGTGGACACAATAGCTGAGGTGCCTGAAAATGCACAAAATCTTCACAGAGAGATGCCAGCAACCTGGAGCATGGCAGATAGATAACACAGTTACAGCACAAACCAACATCCTCAGTTTCTAGAGATTTGACTCAGCTTCTGGATGTGTGTTATGTTAGAAGTCTTGGCTTCAGCCTCCAGCTATATAAATATGCAAATAAACTTCTGTCAAGAAATTACTGAGAGATAGGAACTTCTGTTTGCTGCCTTTGCATTGAACCATGAGGGCATAGCCAGTTTCTATGTTTTCTTCCATCCCTTTGAACCTGTGAACCAAGCCCTACTGGATACCAGAGCCAGACTATCAAGGGATGTGTCCTCTTGTAAGCAACCACAAAACCTGGGATGCAAGATATGTGCACAAACTCCTTTTGGCAAGATACTGACAACCTGAAATAAGGCAGAGGGAGAACACAAAAGTGACATCTCTCAGCTTCCGAAATCATTAGAGAAAATTGTTGCCAGTCTCTAGATTCTTTTAAAGTTTTGTGTTTGACTCCCAGGCTGCATCTTTTAAGATATGCAGTAGACTGAGGGCAATTTGTAAAGTCTTCCTCAAGAATCCTCCCATTCCCTCCCCCAACCAGTTCTGGATGACCACAAAATTTTTAAATCCCATTATTTGTGTTCTCTTAGTAATTATGAGACTTACATTGTTCTCTTTCCTTCATTTGGTCATACTCATTATTTTCCAAGCTCCCTTTGCAAGCAAATGCCCTGCTTTCTTTGTGTGTGTTTCATAAAGTAAAATTTAGGCATTGTTATTTGACTATGCTTTAGGCTTTTGTAAAGACCATGTGAATAGTATAAATACTAAGCCTTTAATCTTATCACAAATCTTAAGAACATTATTCAGTATCAATTTCAATTTCTCTTAGTGTTTTACGTTAGGAAACAAGGTACTTGTAATACTGAAGGAATTTCCTTCAGTACAGTTCTTGTATTCTGGATATGTTAAAACTCAGTCAATTCTATCAAAAGCTAATATCACTTTCTACCAATTGTGTTCTCTCAATAAAGTGAAATAACAGGAACTAAAGGTCCTTTTCCACTCACATCCAATCTCTAGTCTTTGCATAACTTTAACTTGAAATTTAACTTATTAGAAAGTATTTTACCCCTATTATTTGAAGATTATTTTGAATACATTAATCTCTAGTATTAATGGGGAAAAAAGGAAACTGGAGCTAATATTCTGTGTCTTGTTCATTCTTATTGGATACGGTTTGAATCTCACTTGAGTAAGGCTGTCTCTGTGAAATTCCTCTGAGGCTCCTGCTAATAGAAATGGATGCAATTAGAAGGAAATAAAACTAAATTGCCCTAATCAGGATATTCAGTGGAATTTGCCCCAATGCAATCAGTATTACTGATAAGGCTGTAAAAGCTTTGTATAATGATTAATAGACAAAATTAGAGTGAATACCCTCTGGTAATTATTCACATTCAGTCATAGACTAGTTGATCAACATGATGTGACTAGAATGTACATTGAGCTTGGCACCAGGAATCACTATGTGTTAGTATAAAGTCTAGAAAGAAAACAGTTTTAACCCAAATAGAATAATAATTGCAAGAAAGATGTGAATGGAAAAGATACATGGGGACTTTGACAAGAATGATTCCTTATCCTCCTGTGATATAAAGAGTCTAATCTATAATATTCTCCAGTCAAAGATCATGGATTATAGGAAGAAAATACGAGCCAAAATCTCTCAGCTAGTTGGCTTCCATATGGAAAAGAGAATGCAGTTACTTTCAATTTCCTCATGTGCAAAATATGATTGATAAGGCATATCTAATGCAGTAGTTTTAAGAATAAGCAACTTGCGGAGCCTAGGAAGATGGCTGCGTAGGAGGATGCTGGGCTCACTGCACGTCCTGCTGATCACTTAGATTCCACCTACACCTGACTAAATAACCCAGAAAACCACCAGAAGTCTAGCAGAACGGATTCTCCAGAGGCAAAAGCAGATGAGAGGCCCACGGTAGAGGGTAGGAAGGGCGGAGAGGCGGTGTGCACTACACGGACTGGCAGGAGGGAGACGGGGCAGAGGGGCAGCCCGCTGGCCAAGCAGAGCCCTCGAGTCTGGCTTGCAAAAGTGGAGGGGCCGCACAGAGTGTGTTGTGAAAGCAAGAGGACTTAACATCTGGAAGGTTATAAGCTAACAGCTCTGCTCAGAAAACGGGAGTGCCAGAGGACAACGGGAGGGAGAGTTGTTGAGCTCTGGAAGACAGAGCTCAGCTTTGCAGGGAACAAAGGTGCTCACCAGCACCATCTCCCTCGCTCATCCCCCAGTGAAAATCCCAAAGGGAACCAGTTCCTGCCAGGGAACTTGCTTGCACCACGCAAACACCCAACATTGTGCTTCTGTGGTCCATTCCTCCCGCGGTGGGTCTGACTCCCTTTGGTGCCACAAGGCCCCTCCAGAAATGGATCTACCAAAGGATAAACAGGCTAAGCCTGCCCCTCCTGCCCCTGTGCACCTTGCCGATCCACCCCAGCTAATACGTCTGATCCCCAGAACCACAAGCCTGGCAGTGTGCAAATAGCTCAGACAGGCCACGCCACCCCACAGTGAATCCCGCCCCTAGGAGAGGAGAAGAGAAGGTACACACCAGTCTGACTGTGGCTCCAGCGGTGGGCTGGGGGCAGACATCAGGTGACTACGGCCCCGCCCACCAATGCAAGTTATTAAGACAGCACAGGGGAAGAGGCCTGCAGTTCAGCAACACTTCAGGGACTAACCAAAATGAGGAAACGGAAGAATTCCCCTCAAAAGAATCTCCAGGAAATAATAGCAAATGAACTGGTCAAAAAGGATTGAAACAATATAACAGAAAGTGAACTTAGAATAACAGTCATAGAATTAATCACTGGGCTTGAAAACAGTATAGAGGACAGCAGAGAATCTATTGCTACAGAGAACAAGGGACTAAGGAACAGTCAGGAGGAGCTAAAAAATGTTGTAAATGAGCTGCAAAATAAAATGGAAACAACCATGGCTCGTATTGAAGAGGCAGAGGAGAGAATAGGTGAACTAGAAGATAAAATTATGGAAAAAGAAGAAGCTGAGAAAAAGAGAGACAAAAAAATCCAGGAGTATGAGGGGAAAATTAGAGGACTAAGTGATGCACTAAAGAGAAATAATATATGCAAAATTGGTATTCCAGAGGAGGAAGAGAGAGGGAAAGGTGCTGAGGGTGTACTTGAAGAAATAATAGCTGAGAACTTCCCTGATCTGGGGAAGGAAAAAGGCATTGAAATCCAAGAGGCACAGAGAACTCCCTTCAGATGTAACTTGAATCGATCTTCTGCATGACATATCATAGTGAAACTGGCAAAATTCAAGGATAAAGAGAAAACTCTGGAAACAGGTAGGGACAAACGTGCTCTAACATATAAAGGGAGACCTATAAGACTCGTGACTGATCTCTCTTTTGAAACTTGGCAGGCCAGAAAGGAATGGCAGGAGATCTTCCATGTGATGAACAGAAAAAATATGCAGCCGAGAATCCCTTATTCAGCAAGTCTGTCATTTAGAATAGAAGGAGAGATAAAGGTCTTCCCAAAAAAACAAAAACTGAAGGAATTCATCAGCACTAAACCAGCCCTACAAGAGATCCTAAGGGGGATCCTGTGAGACAAAGTACCAGAGACATTGCTACAAGCATGAAACCTACAGACATAAAAATGACTCTAAACCTATATCTTTCTATAATAACACTGAAGGTAAATGGACTAAATGCACCAACCAAAAGACATAGGGTATCAGAATGGATAAAAAAAAACAAGACCCATCTATTTGCTGTCTACAAGAGACTCATTTTAGACCTGAGGACACCTTTAGATTGAGAGTGAGGGGATGGAGAACTATTTATCATGCGACTGGAAGCCAAAAGAAAGCTGGAGTAGCCATACTTATATCAGACAAACTAGACTTTAAATTAAAGGCTGTAACAAGAGATGAAGAAGGGCATTATAGAGTAATCACAGGGACTATCCATCAGGAAGAGCTAACAATTATAAATGTCTATGCACCGAATACGGGAATACCAAATATATAAAAAAATTACTCACAAACAAAAGCAACCTTATGGATAAGAATGGTGGTAATTGCAGGGGACTTTAACACACCACTTACAGAAATGGATAGATCATCTAGACACACGGTCAATACAGAAACAAGGGCCCTGAATGATGCATTGGATCAGATGGACTTGACAGATATATTTAGAACTATGCATCCCAAAGCAACAGAATATACTTTCTTCTCCAGTGCACATGGAACATTCTCCAAGATAGATCACATACTGGTCACAAAACAGCCCTTCATAAGTATACAAGAATTGAAATCATACCATGCATACTTTCAGACCACAATGCTATGAGGCTTGAAATCAACCACAGGAAAAAGTCTGGAAAACCTCAAAAAGCATGGAGGTTAAAGCACACCCTACTAAAGAATGAATGGGTCAACCAGCCAATTAAAGAAGAAATTAAAAAATATATGGAAAAAAATGAAAATGAAAATACAACAATCCAAATGCTTTGGGAAGCAGCGAAGGCAGTCCTGAGAGGAGAATACATTGCAATCCAGGCCTATCTCAAGAAACAAGAAAAATCCCAAATACAAAATCTAACAGCACACCTAACAAAATAGAAGCAGAACAGCAAAGGCAGCCTAAACCCAGCAGAAGAAGAGAAATAATAAAGATCAGAGCAGAAATAAAAAATATAGAATCTAAAAAAACTGTAGGGCAGATCAACGAAACCAAGAGTTGGTTTTTTGAAAAAATAAACAAAATTGATAAACCTCTAGCTAGGCTTCTCAAAAAGAAAAGGGAGATGACCTGAATAGATAAAATCATGAATGAAAATGGAATTATTACAACCAATCCCTCAGAGATACAAGCAATTATCAGGGAATACTATGAAAAATTATATGCCAACAAATTGGACAACCTGGAAGAAATGGACAAATTCCTAAACACCCACACGCTTCCAAAACTCAATCAGGAAGAAATAGAAAGCTTGAACAGACCCATAACTAGCAAAGATATTGAATCGGTTATCAAAAATCTCCCAACAAATAAGAGTCCAGGACCAGATGGCTTCCCAGGGGAGTTCTACCAGATGTTTAAAGCAGAGATAATACCTATCCTTCTCAAGCTATTCCAAGAAATAGAAAGACAAGAAAAACTTCCAGACTCATTCTATGAAGCCAGTATTACTTTGATCCCTAAACCAGACAGAGACCCAGTAAAAAAAGAGAACTACAGGCCAATATCCCTGATGAATATGGATGCAAAAATTCTCAATAAGATACTAGCAAATCAAATTCAACAGCATATAAAAAGAATTATCCACCATGATCAAGTGGGATTCATTCCTGGGATGCAGGGCTGGTTCAACATTCCCAAATCAATCAACGTGATACATCACACTAATAAAAGAAAAGGTAAGAACCATATGATCCTGTCAATTGATGCAGATAAGGCATTTGATAAAATCCAGCAACCTTTCTTTTTTTTTTTTTTTCAACACTTATTTATTTTTGGGACAGAGAGAGACAGAGCATGAACGGGGGACGGGCAGAGAGAGAGGGAGACACAGAATCGGAAACAGGCTCCAGGCTCGGAGCCATCAACCCAGAGCCTGACGTGGGGCTCGAACTCCAGGACCGCGAGATCATGACCTGGCTGAAGTCGGACACTTAACTGACTGCGCCACCCAGGCGCCCCACCAGCAACCTTTCTTAATAAAAACCCTTGAGAGGGTTGGGATAGAAGGAACATACTTAAAGAACATCAAGCCATTTATGAAAAGCCCACAACTAACATCACCCTCAATGGGGAAAAACTGAGAGCTTTTTCCCTGAGATCAGGAACACGACAGGGATGTCCACTCTCACCGCTGTTGTTACCATAGTGTTGGAAGTTCTAGCATCAGCAATCAGAGAACAAAAGGAAATCAAAGGCATCAAAATTGGCAAAGATGAAGTTAAGCTTTCACTTTTTGCAGATGACATGATATTATACATGGAAAATCCGATAGACGCCACCAAAAGTCTGCTAGAACTGATACATGAATTTAGCAAAGTGGCAGGATACAAAATCAATGTACAGAAATCAGTTGCATTCTTATACACTAATAATGAAGCAACAGAAAGACAAATAAAGAAACTGGTCCCTTTCACAATTGCACCAAGAAGCACAAAATACATAGCGATAAATCTAACCAAAGATGTAAAAGATCTGTATGCTGAAAACTATAGAAAGCTTATGAAGGAAATTGAAGAAGATATAAAGAAATGGAAAAACATTCCATGCTCATGGATTGGAAGAATAAATATTGTCAAAATGTCAATACTACCCAAAGCTATCTACACATTCAATGCAATCCCAATCAAAATTGCACCAGCATTCTTCTCAAAACTAGAACAAGCAATCCTAAAATTCATATGGAACCACAAAAGGCCCCGAATAGCCAAAGGAATTTTGAAGAAGAAGACCAAAGCAGGAGGCATCACAATCCCAGACTTTAGCCTCTACTACAAAGCTGTCATCATCAAGACAGCATGGTATTGGCACAAAAACAGGCACATAGACCAATGGAATAGAATAGAAACCCCAGAACTAGACCCACAAACGTATGGCCAACTCATCTCTGACAAAGCAGGAAAGAACATCCAATGGAAAAAAGACAGTCTCTTTAACAAATGGTGGTGGGAGAACTGGGCAGCAACATGCAGAAGATTGAAACTAGACCACTTTCCCACACCATTCACAAAAATAAACTCAAAATAGGTAAAGAACCTGAATGTGAGACAGGAAACCATCAAAACCTTAGAGGAGAAAGCAGGAAAAGACCTCTCTGACCTCAGCCATAGCAATTTCTTACTTGACACATCCCCAAAGGCAAGGGAATTAAAAGCAAACATGAACTACTGGGACTTTATGAAGATAAAAAGCTTCTGCACAGCAAAGGAAACAACCAACAAAACTAAAAGGCAACCAACGGAATGGGAAAAGATATTTGCAAATGACATATTGGACAAAGGGCTAGTATCCAAAATCTATAAAGAGCTCACCAAACTCCACACCCGAAAAACAAATAACCCAGTGAAGAAATGGGCAGAAAACATGAATAGACACTTCTCTAAAGAAGCCATCTGGATGGCCAACAGGCACATGAAAAGATGTTCAACATCGCTCCTCATCAGGGAAATACAAATCAAAACCACACTCAGATATCACCTCACGCCAGTCAGAGTGGCCAAAATGAACAAATCAGGAGACTATAAATGCTGGAGAGGATGTGGAGAAAAGGAAACCCTCTTGCACTGTTGGTGGGAATGCAAATTGGTGCAGCCACTCTGGAAAGCAGTGTGGAGGTTCCTCAAAAAACTAAAAATAGACCTACCCTATGACCCAGCAATAGCACTGCTAGGAATTTACCCAAGGGATACAGGAGTACTGATGCCTAGGAGCACTTGTACCCCGATGTTTATAGCAGCCAATAATAGCCAAATTATGGAAAGAGCCTAAATGTCCATCAACTGATGAATGGATAAAGAAATTGTGGTTTATATACACAATGGAATACTACGTGGCAATAAGAAAGAATGAAATATGGCCTTTTGTAGCAACGTGAATGGAACTGGAGAGTGTGATGCTAAGTGAAATAAGCCATACAGAGAAAGACAGATACCATATGTTTTCACTGTTATGTGGATCCTGAGAAATTTAACAGAAACCCATGGGGGAGGGGAAGGAAAAAAAAAGAGTTTAGAGAGGGAAGGAGCCAAAGCATAAGAGACTTAAAAACTGAGAACAAACTGACGGTGATTGGGGGTGGGAGGTAGAGGAGGGTGTGTGATGGGTATTGAGGAGGGCACCTTTTGGGATGAGCACTGGGTGTTGTATGGAAACCAATTTGACAATAAGTTTCATATATTAAAAAAAATAAAGAAAAATTAACAACTATACTTCACAATTCTTTCAAAAAATAGGAGAGGCACATTCAATAAATCATTTTTTCTAAGTTAAACATTACCTTGATACCAAAGCCTGATAGAAAAAAAAGAGATAATACAGACTAATATCCTTAAGAATAATAATGCAAACAACCTTCAATAAAATGCAAGCAAATTGAATCTAACAGCATTGTATACAACATAGTAAAAGATCCATGCACTATGATCAAGTGGGATTTTCCCAGGAATACAAGAGTGTTCCAACATAAGAAAGTCAACAAAAGTAATTGACCACAATAGCAGATTAAAGGTAGAAACCTACATGATAATCTCAAATGATGCAGAAAAGACATTTAAAATGAATCTATCACTCCCGTAAAAAAAATGATTTTTATGTATAGGTTTTTCTTTGTCTGTTGTTTTGTTCCTTGTCTTTCTAGAATATGTAGAAAAGAGAACATGAGTTCTGTTTTCTTTCCTGTTCTAAGGATTAAAGATCACTTAATACCTAGTTTTTACAGAATCACTTATGTCAAAATTAATTTCTTATATTTACTTCATCTTAAATTGGTCTGAATCTCATGTCTTTGGCCATATACCCCTAGGTCAAAAGTAAGGCAAGGTGAATAATCTTGTACGGTAGCTGCCTAGTAATTAACTTCCCCATGAGACTTTCAATTAAGCTCTATGTGACCTCAGGACAATCATGTGTAGGGAGGACTTCCTAAGAGAGTTACTAAGTACTCATACCTATGAAAGGATATCAATGGTTTTGGAATTCGGAGGAAACCCTTGAGGAATCCCCCAAAATCCTCCCCAGAAGAAAAAGTGAGAATTTGAGCATCCCACACAGATGAGTCTCATGTGAGACTAGTTTTTCTCCTTCCTTTCCACAAACCCACACTCTGCTCCACCTTTAGCTTTCTTTCCTGAAGGAACCACAATATTCATGGGAGGAGAGAGGAGGTAGGAAACCTGAGGCAGATGGGGCAAAGGGCATGGTATGGCCTGTAGAGTTTAATACTCAAAATCGACATGGAAAAATAATTCTGGGAAATGTATTTGAAATGGTAATAGTGACTGAATCAGGTTGTTTCTTGTATAAACTTAATGATTTTCAAGTTATTCTACATACTAGTTATAAAGGCAGGTATAATTATGTGTACTGTAGTCACATTTGGTCAAATAACTAATAAATAGCTATTTTGAAAATGTACTTTTTTTAAATTTTCTTTTTAATGTTTATTTATTTTTGACAGAGAGAGACAGAGAGAGAGAGAGAGAGAGAGAGAGAGAGAGAGAAGGAGTGGAGGAGGGGCAGAGAGAGAGAGGGAGACACAGAATCTGAAACAGGCTCCAGGCTCTTAGCTATCAGCACAGAGCCCAACACAGGGCTCAAACTCATGGACAGTGAGATCATGACCTGAGCTGAAGTTGGACGCTTAACTGACTGAGCCACCCAGGGGCCCCAAAAATGTACTTATTTAAATGAATTTGCTATTCCAAGAAACATACTGTATTATTATCTACTTAAGAAACTTCTCAAGAAAGAACTTGTGAACACTTTTGCTGACTCTTTTCTGAAATACTCAAATCAATAGATTATCATGATGTGGTTGAGGGTAAAAACCATTGAATTCCAATTGATCCTAAGTCTGCAGCCATCAAGAGTTCATTCTGGAGGGCAAATCTTCAGTAAATTCAGATTAATGTAAGATATATGTGGGAGGTTTCCAAGATTGTTCAACTAAACATCCTATGGTTTGGAACATTTTAATGTGTAGTTCAGGAAACCATCTCCTTATTTGTAAAACTCCAAGACCCATGTCCGAGTTTTTATGGTTGGCCAAAATAAAGGATCTATTGCTTAGGCTGAGTACCTAAGGAAACCACCACATTAATGTATGGTAAGCCAAAGCAAACCACCGCTCTGAGGAAGTCCTCATTTCTCAGTTTTTTTTCCCCTCCTTCATTTTCTTCATATCCTCTTTCAACTATTATAAGTGAAATGTGATAGAATGAAGTCCTGAAGGCTAGTTTCATACTATACTCTTATGCTAGAAAGAATGGGTGGAAGTTGTAGCTCCTTGGCACCTATTTTTTCAACTTCAAGACCTCATCCAAAAGAGACTCTAATATCCTGTTTTAAATCCATATAATCACATTTACAAATCAAATAGTATTTTTTGGTTTGTGTTTATTACTGTTATTATTAACATTATTATTGTGAAAATAAGTATCTCTGTGTCAGAGATATATACTGGATCATCAAGTCTTTGGTCTTAAGGTCTCTGTTTTAAAGTCAAGACCAAGTACTAGGACAGATTTTCCATGAATAAGGATAGGAGGACAAGTTATAACATACTTTTATTTTGTTTATTTCTTTATATAGGGAAAATAGAAAAAGAGAATGGTAAGCAATATTTATATTTGACTGAAGCAGTCTTTGAACATTCCACACTTGATGTTCTTTAATTATTATTTAAAACACAAAATCCGGACACCCCATTTATGAACTAAATATGTTTAGACACAACTAAAATATCTTTCTGCTATTTTCTTAAAAAAATGAACATAAGTATTCATAAGACAGGGAAGCTTATAGGCATAAATGGAGAAGAATAAGATGCATCAGCTTGTGCTTTTAAGGCTGGAACTCAGGTCTTAACATCTGCCCTATTCGTTGAAGGCCATCATCTCCTGTGCATATAGTAATTAACTACCTATTTTATACTCAGTGCTTAAGAAACACTGAGGAGTAAAGACTCTCTTTCTCTATGGAAGTTGCTATCTTAAGACAGATGCAAATTCCACAAGTAAATAATAAATGTAAAACAAATATTCTAATAGTGTTATGGAAGAGGGCTCATGATGCCATGAACACATACAATAGTGAGATTGTACTTAGTCACGGGGTTGTGAATTTGCTGAAAAAGCTCAATGCAGAAGAGGCTAGTGCTATTGAAGAGGACAGGTAGGTCAAAGAGAGGACTACCATGTGTAAAGGAGAAAGCACAACATGTGTTAAACTCTGGGGATAGGGGAGTGAGCCCCTGCTTCCATGAGAGGAGACAATATTAGCCAGGTTACTCTGGTTCAGAAAACCCAGACAAGATTATAGGATAGGCAAAGACTGGGAAATGCAACATCTCTTTACCATTATAAGAATTTTGAATGCCACCCAAGAAACAGAATTTTGAATATTATCTAAGAAAATCAGGAAATCTTAGAAATGTTAAACAAACCAACAAAAGAAGATGCAATGTCAAAATTTTATTTTCAAAAATTTATTTATTTCTGAAGGTAAAGAACAGATTATATGGTGAGTGGTTAAAAAAAAGAAAAACTAGGGAGAATCCCTCTGAGATATACACTCAGCTAAATAAACAGGCCTCAAAAGTCTGTACATGCTTACTTATTTCCTATTTCTGGTTAGTCTTTAAGGCCAGCAATTGCATATATTATGTAGTTATTATATAAGTCTAAAAGTCTCTTTAATTAAAAAGAAAAAAAATCCTGGGTAAATTGGCAATTTAATGAAAGAGAAAAATTCTGTGTAAAATCTGTGGTTGCATTTTGATTCTGAGATTCTTGGTCTGGAAGCCTATGCCATAGTGTCTGCAGTTTTGTCCCTGCTTTACCTGACTTTGGAATCCTATTAAGATTTAGATTTTCGGTGTGACAGACTTTCTCCTTTAAGGAAAGTTGTTGATCAAACCTAAAAGTGCTCTGAAATGGTCTATATAACATAAACCCACTCTCATTGAAATCAGAATTAACCATAGATTAATCCAAACCTAAAAACCACTACGCATAAATTTATTACATTTCCAATATTTCTTCTCAACTAATTTTCCCAAAATTGAATTAATACTTCTTTGAAGTAAAGAAAACTTGAATTCATGTCACAAAGAGTGCCAACACACAACTTTACTCTTATTAAAAAAAAAAAATAAGTGATACATGGAAGAATGAAAGCATTTATGTATAGTTACCAAAGGTAGGTTAGTCATGAAGGACATATCCTGACAAGAAAATGTATTTGTCATCATCATCATCATCATCATCATTATCATTATCACCATAATCGTCAACAACAGTCTACATTTAATTATTATAGTTTTTTATACCAAAGATATTGTGCTGTACAATGATAATACATAGGGGAATATGAAGCACATATTCTTTCCTTCATGTGGTCAACATTAAAACACAAATAAAAATTATTAAAGTAATATGATGTCAAAGAACTAGGAAAAACTATCAAAGAGGAGGTAGACAAAAGGCATATCATAACCAACCTGCCACTTTTAGAATTTAATCTTTATCCTATGAATGGTGAAAGCACCTGAGAAATTTTGAGTAGGTATGTATCCTAAAGATTATAAGATTGATATTTTAGAAAGACTGCATTAAAGAATCCACTAATGTGTGTAGGAGTGGGCATTGGGAGAACAGTATAGTGGCTGTCCCTCTTTCTGGCCTATCCAAATGGATACATTCATTTTTTCCCTGAGATGATAAGAAAATTCAACACTTAATATCAGTAATTCATCAACTCTCTTAATATTAGTGATCTTTTCAATTACCTAAACGTCGGATAATTGGAACCAGGCACTCAGTGACACTTGGCCAAAAATAAATAAATAAATAAATAAATAAATAAATAAATAAATAAATTCCATTCTCTGCTTTTAATTTGTTGCTTTGACTTTGGGCTGTATACTCACAAACTACACTTTTACTTTACCTGCTTTTTGGTCCAAAGTCATTTTTCTGCATGCCACTTGTCTTTTATTCCCTTTTTGTAAGATCATTTCAGGGATGGGATTTATAAATGAGCAATAGTTTTTGTGTGTGTGCATGTGTGTGTATGTGTGCGTGTGTGTATGTGTGTATGTGTGTATGTGTCTTTGTGGTTTTTTTTTCTTTTATCAGAGTAAGGGAATAATCAGTACCTCACTGTACAAAAAAGAACTAGTTTATTAAATTTTATTTACAAGAAGGTAAATCACTCATTCACTGAAATATGCAATAGAAGAGTGCTTATTTTCATGGAAAAAATTACAATTTATTTTGATATAAGAATAAATTGTGAAAAACATGTATTAGATTATTCCTTTTGTTATTGTGGGGTAAAACTATTCTGGATATTTAGATGATGAAAATATGACAAGATTTATTAAAGGGGGTAAAACTGGGCAATAGAAACCTCATGGGATATTTTTTCTTGGATTTTTAAAAAATACATTAACACATTTTTGTAATAAGTTATGTTTATAATTATACATAAAGAAAATAATACTTGCCAAAGTTAGCAGGAATGCCCTTGGTGACCCTTCTTGTTCTTAAAGTACCTGCATTTTATAATGTTGTTTCAATTGGCAGACAGCTTCTCGATGTCTCTGTGGATGGAGATACTATGTCATATTTGTTGGAAGGTTTTTTTTTTCCAATTAAATTAGGAATGTCATGAATAAAAGGTAATAAACAGTACTTGTGGATGTATTAGATAAGTTAAATACCAGATGATGAATGCAGAATTTTGTATTTTTTTCACATTAGCTCAATTATCCAGCATGTTGTAGATAACAATGTCATCCTAACTTAAGATACTTTCTTGATCACACAGATCATCCTTGGTAAAGATATTATTTTGTTATAGTTTGCTTTTTATAATTGAGTTGTATGTGTTCTTCATATATTTTGTATATTAACTCTTTTATCATGATTTGCAAAAATTTTCTACCATTCTGTATGTTGTCTTTTCACTTTACTGATTTCCCTCAGTTCTGGAAGCTGTGAAATCCAAGGTCAAGGCACCAGTAGATCTGGTGTCCAAGGGTCCACTTCCTGGTTTGCCAATGGCCATGTTCTCACTGTTCTCTCACATGACAGAAAGCTGAGAGCAAGAACAAATTCTCATGTCTCTTCTTATGAGAGACTAATACTATTCATGAGGGCTCCACTGTAATGACTTAATTACTTTCCAAAGACTTCATGTCCAAATATTATTACATTGGGGTTAGAATTTTAACATATGAATTTTGTAGAAAGAAATTCAGTCTATAACATGACATTAGAGGCATGGTAGTCAAAAACTTTCTTGGTGACATATTTTTAAAATATAAAACCTAGTAAAATGGTTACAGAATTTTATATTTGTTGAATTACTAGGAAATACCTATGTACTACAATAACAGGACACTACCTTGAAAGAGACCTGAGCTTTCTACCTCCCCTACCTCCACCTCCATGCCCAACAACTTGTGCAAAGGAATAAAGAAAAAAAAAAAAGGACAGTGATGAGGACAAAGAGAAATAAAAGAGAAAAATAATAGAAAACAAATATGAATAAAAACCAAAAAATGAAGGGCATAGTACTATGCACCATTGGTGAGGGTGGAAGATTGGAATTTTGTGATGTGGCAGGACAGTTTTAATATCAGTTGCAGATGGGTGTATTTCAATGTCCTTCTAAGATTTGTACATATATGTATGTATGTTTGTGTATGATTTTATGTTGTATGTATTTCTACAACTCTAGACTTAACCGGGTACTTCTATCCTGTAAAATCATACATAAAAAGTGAAAAATTCACAATACACTCAAATTCTTTCTTAATATGTTAATTATATTAGGACAAATTTGCAATTTGAAAACAAGCAATATTGCAGAACTAATTGCATTTAGTTTTAATTCCTCCAGTGCAGAGAAATAGAAATGATATTCAAACCTCACTGTTGCTTTCAGTGCTAGCTTCTTAATATTTACACTTTCTGGAGAGGACAGTATGTAGGAGTCCATATGCTTAAAGCAAACTCCTCAGGAGAGGCTATTTCTGGGCAAAAATTTGCTTTATGGTCCTTCGAATTATGCTAACACAAAGAGAACCAATAAGTTTTTAACCATTATTTATTTTCGATATCTGTAACTTACATCCAACCATTGTCTTTTTTCCTTACCTCAATGATTTACATGTGTAAGTATTAGACAGTCTAGTTAACAATTCCTAACCAACTTCCCGCAACGATTTGTCACTGTTTTGCATTGTAAGAAAGCTTCATAAAGAACCTGGTAAGTAAAATATCTCTGTGAAGATAGAAATGCAAATATATTTTTAAAAAAGATATATAAATATATTTCAAAGCAATCTCTCACTACCTCCCACTCTTTCAGAAAGGATAAAACTCCAGGGAGAAGAAGGTGAGTAATGAAAATGGCCACCTCTAGCCCCCACTCGTGCAGCTGTGTTTTGACCACTCATCACTTTCCTGTTGTATTCACTGTTAAATCTTGGTTCATAGATAGAGAGATATCTATATATACATATTATACATGTTATAATATATACATAATATACATATTATGATAGATAATATATATTATATTAATAATATTAATTTTAGGGTTGAAATTTGCTCACCGCTATGCAGGTAGCTAGAGAGTGAAGTATTTGGGTAGTTATTCTTATTTTTAGCCAGCACATTAGGATGCCAGACAAGGGAGACTTACACTCAGAAACTCACACATAACACCCGCCCCCCCCCCCCACACACACATATTTTTTTTTCTTCAGAACTTCCACTTTGTCACTCTTATTTTTGAGTAGTTTATAGCTACAGCTCCTTATATATCACAAATGCTGTTGCTCTCTGAGGTTTAGTAATAGAGGGAAGCAGAATATTATAACCCAAAATGACATCATTAAAAATGCTTTTCAGAACAAGAAATGAGTTGGGGGATGATTCTAGGTGGTAGCTTAGAGAGAATGGGGTAAAGAAGGTTGCCTCTCTTCTATGTTAGGATGGAGGCTAGTGACACAAAATGACAGTAATTGCCTATGGATCACAATCAGTGGTCCATCAATTACTTTATCAAATTAAAAACTCCTACCTCCTTTAAAGATACCTTTTGACTTTTAACAAATTGTCAACTTTATGACCTCTTTTTAATATTAGGAACAATAACAATTTGGGTTACATTTTCCAGCTTTGTATTATTTCAAACAAAGTGTTTTCATTTAATTTACAAAAATAAAGTGAGAAGAATAAAAGTCAGGTATTAACACATTGTTTTTATAAAGAAATATGTGATAAGTGTTCCTAGGAGATTTCTCCAGTTTATATAAATACTTGACATAATATTCACATTCATTAGAGAACTAAAGAAGCACATTTACTAATTGAAAAAAAGTCAGCCTAGATATTAGATATTGGTTTAAAAAATGCCCCTGAGCAATTGAGTTGCAGTGACTTTAAGGGTACATAATTCTATATTTACAGTGCTAACATATCAGAGTCTTTAGTTATTTTATAGTACATTAATAGTAGTGAATTTTCTTTGTGGTTACGCTGATACAAATAAAAATTAGTTTTACGGGGGCGCCTGGGTGGCTCAGTGGGTTAAGCGTGCAACTTCAGCTCAGTTCATGATCTCCCAGTCCGTGAGTTTCAGCCCCGCGTCGGGCTCTGTGCTGACAGCTCAGAGCCTGGAGCCTGTTTTGGATTCTGTGTCTCCCTCTCTCTCTCTCTCTCTGACCCTCCCCCGTTTCATGCTCTGTCTCTCTCTGTCTCAAAAATAAATAAACGTTAAAAAAATTAAAAAAAATAGTTTTACTTACAACTATGAGAACTTAATTCATAACAGCAACACTTTTAGCCTATATTAACAGAATCCTATGTAATTTGGTGAATATCTGGATCATTTTTGGATTGTGTGTTTATATGCTTTCAACATTTTAAAATTTATGTTTGGATTCTTGTGTATGTGAAAATATGTACCCATGTGAAAGCAATTTTAGGAAAAGAAATGGAGAAAATCTGGTTAAACTTCATGAAGTCATTTAGGGCAAATTTTAAATTGTCAAAGCATTCAGATTTAAAGTAAATATATTTTATATATACATATATGCTGATATGTAAATTATAATTATTAAATTATTATAATAAAATTATAAATATAATATATAAAATATAAATACTTAATACTTAAATTATAAGTATTATTAAATTATAATTTAAATTGTATTTTAATTATATTTACTTTAATTATATTTTAATTATATTTTAAAATTAATTAATTTTAAATTAAAATACATTTTAATTTAATATTTTAATTATATTTTAATTTAAATTATAATTTAAATTATACACAAACACACACACACACAAACTGTTTTTCATTAATTCATGAATTGAATCAGAGATCTGGACTTTAATCCAAACATCGATGTATATTAGTAATCATAGTTGGACAATTTCCCTTAATCTGTGCTGTCTCAACTACAAAATGAAAATATATCTCCCATTGCCTTGCTATGAAAATTATTTATAAATATGCTTCAAACAACATGAGGCACATAAGTGTTCATACTACATTGGCCATATTCATAAGTCATTTTGAATAGAAAATATCTGCATGTTTAGATACTATTTTTTCTATTCTGAATAAATACTCATTATCGAGTTCTCAACTGTGTGAGTTAATAAATTGAGGTGATATAAATAGTATGAGATGAGGGAAAGGATCCACTTCATTTGAAGAAAGCTAAAGAAAGATCCTAGATAGAGGAAGGACTCTTGTATATTATGTTAATTATTGTTGATGATCATTGATCATAGCCAAGACTGACAACCTGTTTTTCCATGTAAAATGTTACCTTGGATCCAGACAGAGATCTTTCAAATCTCCAAATTGCTGAAGACAAGAAAAGTGTGAAAGGAAGTGAAATCTTTCAGGAAGTACCCAAATGTAGGCAGCAGTTTGATAACCAGGTCTGTGTATTGGGTGAACAAATTTTTTTTTCAAAGGTAGACACTATTGGAAATTGAGTGTGAAAAAGAAAATAAAATGGACTATAGGCATTTGTGAGGATTCTGTTTGCAGATGAGGAGAAATCATGGTGTCCCCAGAGACTGGGTTCTGGACACTATGCTTGAATAGAAGTAATAACTACCAAGCACTTGCAAATCTACAGATAATACTCCACCTTGAGGAATCTCCTGATATAACTGGTATCTTCCTGGACTGTAAGGCTGGAAGGGTGTCCTTTTATAATGTGACCAACCTGTCTCACATGTAAACCTATAGAAAGTTCTTCACAAAGCCCCTCAGGCCATCCTTTTGTCCTGGCCCCCTCTACAATGGTCAACATAGACATCCACTCACCATTCTGCCACTAAGTAATATTGAAAAGCCAGGAAGAAGATGTTCTTTGTGACTGAGGAAGAGTTGCTCTATTTTGAAAATTTGAGAATTTATATATGTAGTTTATAGTTTTATATATAGATATATATATATAGTTATATGTATAGTTATATATAGTTATATATATAATTATATATATAGTTATACACATAGTTATATACATAGTTATATATATAGTTATATACAGTTTTATATATATAGTTATATAATATATAAATATTTTCTTTTAGAATGACTAGAAGTATGTACTTCTTCCATCAAATAAATCTAAAAATCATTTTGGTGTCATAATTTATACATTTTTTATTATTCCAGTTCCCAATATGTCCATTTGCTAATAGACAGGAATTATTTGATTTGAATTACATGCTGTTGAATTTACTTGATGACAATTCAAGTTCATAGAACATAAATACAAAAGCAAAAGCAAGTATCTTACTTGTGCAATTGGTGAAAGAAAGTTAAAACTCAGGTGTTCCCTGATGGGTATGATTTCTCCTTCATTAATGTTTTGACATGGAAGAGGACCTGGAGTCTATTCTGCATCATCAGGAAATTGGCTGGAGCCCATACCTTTTTATTTTTTTTTAATTTTTTTTCAACGTTTATTTATTTTTGGGACAGAGAGAGACAGAGCATGAACGGGGGAGGGGCAGAGAGAGAGGGAGACACAGAATCGGAAACAGCTCCAGGCTCTGAGCCATCAGCCCAGAGCCTGACGCGGGGCTCGAACTCCCGGACCGCGAGATCGTGACCTGGCTGAAGTCGGACGCTTAACCGACTGCGCCACCCAGGCGCCCCGAGCCCATACCTTTTTAATTTTGCCTAAGCCTAGAAGAGCATGATGACTTTGATAAGAGATTTATCAACCTGGCCTATGTACTCTTTACTACAAAAATATCTTCAAGTGAATATGACTTCCAGCCACTTGTTTCTTTACCTTTTCACCTCTATGCTGTTTTGAAGTTTAAATGACCTCATCTCCAACTTAATTTGGTATAACAGTATCATTTATTCGTCTACTCAACAAATGCAAAATACAAAAGTATTGCATATGTGTTTTAGATATCCATTAACTACAACACTGTAACTTGTCTATCTGTAACTGTTACTATGTATCTGGTACTGACAATAAACAGATAAACACTGACAAATAGTTACTAATTTCAAAATAGTGTGTGGGAAAGGCTAAATGTATTCAGATATAGAATGATAGTGAGTGGGTTCACTTCAATCTTGTCATCAGGAAAACTCTCACTGAGAAAGTGATGCATAAAAAATGGACATTTCCACATGCACAGCTGGAAAGATTCAATTCAAGACAACATTCAAAATGCAGAAAGAGTGGGCCTGGGTGAGAGAGTAGAAGACCTATGGGGCTCAGATGATGTTGGGACAGAATGGTTTTAAATTAGGTAGAGGCAATTAGCTGAAGCAACACGACAGGCTGAATGAACTGAGATAGATTTTCTTTCTACCACAAACAGATTTTTTGGGTTTATTATATTTAAATGTTATTTAAATATTTAACATATAAGTAAAGAAATGTTAAAATGAAAATGTTCAGCAAAAAATAAAATTTAGTAAAATACTCCAAAAGAATAGCAATCTTATTGTCAAAGATTATTTAATTTATTATATATACACATATATTGAAACAGAGAGAGTGAATGGGGGAGAGTAAAGGAGAGACGGAGCAAGAGGAGATCCCAAGCAAGTTCCACACTAGCAGCATGGACCCGATGTGGGGCTCGAACTCACAAACTCACAGATCATGACCTGAGCTGAAACCAAGAGTTGGACACTTAACTGACTGAGGCAACCAGGTGCCCCATGTCATAGGTTATTTTAGAAGAGGTGCACTAAATCTAGTTACATGAATCTAACTGCTCATGGGCATGGAATACTTAATAGAGTCAAGAGAGAACATGAAGTTTAGGGAAAGTTCTGTATGTATATTCTAAGTTATTGTCCCAGAAAATTGAGGAGATAGTATGGTTGCCTGCACCTCACTTAAAACATATGGGAAAAAGTTAAGAGGTTGATCTGCCTCGAGAAATGTAAAAAACTCGGTGGACCTATGCTTCCTTCTTTCTTAGATATTGAAAGTGAGAGAAGGGCCAGTAGTTTCTCTGTAGTGTGATGGAGGAGTGCGGCATTGCATGACATGTGCACTTAGGGCCTTTCTGGGTGAAGATCTCTTGTTTTCTGAAGGCTAGACTATGGTTCATGCAAAAGAACTCCTCTGGGATGCTGCCTGCAGTAGAAAATACATATTAGTGGAAATCAGATTGCATATCACAAGATGCCTGATGGCTCAGAAAGGATCATGACAAGCCAAAATACAGACATGTTTCACCTTCAAGTTAACAGTAGGACAAAGATCCTTAGCTATTTGAGGGTCTTTGAAGAACTAAGGAGGGGAAAATGAGCTTGAAATGCTTTCTCCATGTAGCTCATTTCAGTAATGATGAAGTAAAAACTTTCTCATTCTTGTTACAAAATAATTAATAATAATAATAATAATAATAATAATAATAAATGTAGCTCAGAACAGTAATAACTAAGTAAGAATATTCTCATTCCTGTTATCTTCATTTCCTCCTTATTCAGACACTCCACAATTCTCTACAATGTACACTTTACCTTATTGCATTGAGTAACATACCAACTCATTCAATCACAGGTGTTTTCCTGGTAACTTTACATAGATGGTATTGATAAATGTTAAGGAGAATAGACATCTATCATATTGAGGCATCTTTCCACTAACATTAAACTTTCTTGTAGAATAAGGTTTAGAGAATGGATAATTTAGAGCAAAGGGGACATTCATGACAAAAGTAATTTGCCAAACTACCTATTCCAGTTGCACAAGACACAATACAATCTCATCGTACTGGAATGCCTGAAATTCTGCTTTAATTAAAAATAAGAGAATGAGAGAGGAGTAAATGGTGGAAGAGTAAGGAGACTTCTCTAAGTTTGCTTCAGCCTTCAAACACAGCAAGATAAATAACAAATCATTATGAACAATCAAGAAATAGATCTGAAGACTGAGAAAACAAAACTGCACATCTACAAGTAGAAACAATACCATATCATGGTAGGTAGGAACTGCAGAATTTTCATATGGGAGAGAAAAGAACTGTGAGTGCTGCAAAAGGGAAAGAGCCTTGATTACAGAGAGAAGAGTGAGCTAGCAAGCAAGAGAGAGAGAGACAGAAAGAGCGAAGCATCAGGCAGAGGATTACATCAGGAAAATTCTTCCTGTAATGCACTGATTGGAAAAAGGGGCTGACTCTTGCAAGTCATTATAAGCAGCAAACACAAGTCTGAA
The DNA here is from genome assembly GCF_018350175.1 of Felis catus. Classification (NCBI taxonomy): domain Eukaryota; kingdom Metazoa; phylum Chordata; class Mammalia; order Carnivora; family Felidae; genus Felis; species Felis catus. The sequence goes on from NC_058368.1 coordinate 85,774,864, forward strand.
GTTTTAGAAAAATACGCCATTGACTGGGGTCATGGCTGGTGGGCTTAGTGGTGTTCCTGTTAGGAAGGAGAGTGAAGACATGGGATTGGGCAGCCAGGTGTGAGGATCACCGGGGTCACATAGGTGAAAGCACTTCCTCTTTTTGGAGTGCATTTGGGAGTGGTGGCGCAGCCTCTCTGGGTCAAAAGGACTGGTGGTGTCAACGTGTTGCCCTGCTGAGGGCAACAAATCTTTGTGTTGACCGTTTTCTGAGTTTTACCATAAACTCTAAATAAATGTGGGGTCATACAACTACTTTTCTGGGACAAACCAGAAAATTGCAAAAGCACAGTGAGACCCTTTACCCCAGAAGAACTGTGTAAGTCTGTGTTGTGTGGGTTCATAAAATTTGAAGTTTTGAAACCAGACACATACCTGAGATAAAACACAGGAGTTTTGTCCCCCCTTGCAGGTAGGAAACTCAGACACAGACAAAGTGAAGGCAGGGATCCCACAAGAGTGCCATTCTGTAGCAGCCACCCTGTACCCTGAAACTACATGTTCACTAGACCAGTTAACCTGAGAATCAGTGCAGCAGGACACTTGCCCAAAAGACCAGCAAAAAACCTCTAACCCCAAGTCCACTGATCATAGAGTGGTCCAAAGCTTCAGCACTCGGGGACATAGGATCTAGCTTATTTTTTATTGTTTTGTTTATTTTATTTTATTTTATTTTATTTTATTTTATTTTATTTTATTATGTTGATCTGGTTTATTTCACAAGCATACGAAAAGACACATAATGTTAAAACTTACCACAAAGTGTACAATGTCCAAACACCCCCCACTGCAGGCAAGGAGAAACTCTTCAGAGAACTGAAGTGAGGGTATAAACAACCAAAACACAACAGCAGAGTACATATAAGAGCTCCCCTTTTTTATGGACCTCTTCTTAGTTTAGGCATTACTCTCAGGAACAGGAATAACAGGCTTTCTTAACAATCACACACACACACACACACACACACACACACACAAAGTGAACTAGACAAAATGACAAGATGGAGGAATTCACCCCAAAAGAAAGACAGGAGATCTCTGAAACAGAATTAAAAAAAAAACATTATAAGGATATGAACTGGGCTTGGGAAAAAGCATAGAAAGCAACTAAAGAATCCCTCACTGCAGAGATAAAAGAACTAAAAACTGGTGAGCCTTAAATTAAAAATGCTATAACCAAGATACGAACCTGACTAGATGCCATGACAGCAAGGATGGATGAAACAGAAAAAAAATAATGATATAGAGGATAAAATTATGGAAAATAATGATTCTGAAAAGAAGAGGGAGAGAAAGGCATTGTATCAAAAGGCAGACTTAGCAAACTCATAACTCCATAAAGTGTAACAAAATCTGTGATAGGAGTCCTAGAAGAGAGAGTAAAAGGGGCAGGAGGTTTATTTTAGTATTTGGAATTTTTTGTGGTTCCATTCTAATATTAGGGCTGATCTTGCTCTGCAAAGAATGCTGATGGTACTTTGGTGAGGATTGCATTATATGTGTAGATATCTTGGATAGTATAGACATGTTAACAATGTTTATTCTTCCAATCTATGAGCATGGAATGCTTTTCTATTTCTTTGTGTCTTCTTCAATTTCTTTCATATACCCTCTATAGTTTTTTGTGTATAGTTCTTTTACTTCTTTAGTTAGGTTTATTCCTAGTATCTTATGGGTTTTGGTGCAATTATAAATGGGATTTATTCTCTGATCTTTTTCTGCTGCTTCATTATAGGTGCATGGGAATGTAACAGCAACAGGTTTCTGCACTTGATTTTATATCTTATGGCATTTCTGAATTCTGAGAATTAGTTAGTATTAGTTCTGAGAATTTCTTGGTGGAGTCTTTTGGGTTTTCTACATAGAGTATCATGTCATCTGCACCAGTGAAGTTTTGACTTCTTCCTTACTGAATTGGATGCTCCTTATTTCCTTTTGTTGTGCCTGATTGCTGAGGCTAAGACTTTCATTGTGATATGAAATAGTAGTCGTGAGGGTGGGCATCCTTGTCTTCTTCCTGACCATAGGAAAAAGGATCTCAGTTTTTCCCCATTAAGGATGTTATTAACAGTGGGTCTTTCTTATATGACCTTTATGATGCTGAACTATGTTCCATATATCCCTATCTTGTTGACGATTTTTATCAAGAAAGGTTGCATTTTATCAAGAAAATGCTTTTTCTACATCTATTGACAGGATCATATTTTTATTATCCTTTTTTAAATATGGTTTATCACATTGATTGATTTGTGAATATTTAACTAGACTTGCATCCCAGTAAAAAATCCCACTTAGTTATGTTGAATAATTCTTTAATCTACTGTTGAATTAAATTGCTAGTATCTTGATGAGAATTTTGCATCCATATTCACCAGGGATATTGGCCTATAATTCCCTTTTTAATGTGTTCTTTGTCTGGTTTTGGAATCTTTGAAAAAGGAAAACAAAACTGGAGGCATTACAATTATGGATTCCAAGTTATACTACAAAAATGTAGTTATCAAGAAAATATGCTACTGGCACAAAAACAGACACACAAAGCAATGGAACAGAATAGGATACCCATAAATATACCCACAACTATATGGTCAAGTAATTTTCAACAAATCAAGAAAGAATATCCAATATATAAAAGACACTCTGTTCAGCAAATGGTGTTAGAAAAACTGGATGGTGACATGCAGAAGAATGAAACTGGGCCACCCTCTTGCACCAAACACAAAAATTAATTCAAAATGGAAGAGAGACATAAATGTGAGGCAGGAAACCATCAAAATCCTTGAGGAGAATACAGGCAGCAACGTCTTTGACATTAGCCCTAGAAACTTCTTACTAGACACATTGCTGAAGGCAAGGGAAACAGAAGCCAACACTAACCATTGAGATTCCATTGAGATAAAAACCTTCTTCACAGAGAAGGAAACAATCAAGAAAACTAAAACGCAGCCTATGGAATGGGAAAATGTATCCTGCAATCGCACTACTAGGTATTTACCCGAAGGGTACAGAAAAAAAAAGATTCAAAGGGGTACATGAACCCTGATGTTTATAGCTGTATTATCAACAATAGCCAAACTATCCAATATCCATAAAATAATGAATGGATAGAGGAGATGTTATTATATATAATGGAATATTGTTCAGCTGTCAAAAAGAATGAATTTGTGCCCTTCACAATGACATGGATGGAGAATAAGTGTATCATGCTAAGCGAAATAAACCAGAAAAATAAAAATACTATATGATTTTCATGTGTGGAATTTAAGAAACAAACAGATGAATATATGAGAAAGGGGAAGAAAAGAGAGAGAGTGGAAAACATGCATAAACCTCTCATAAGAGACTATTAACTGTGGAGAACAAACTGAGGGTTGATAGAGGTCAGTGGAATATTTGATAAAATATAAAATTTTCTTTGTTGCTTCATGGACTGGTGTATTTTTAAATAAAATATTTTAAAAAGGATCAAATTCATTGACAACAACAACAAAAAAGGATATAAAGGTTTTAGGCTCTCTAGGTCCAGAAGTCTGGGAAGATAGCACAGTTGGAGGATCTTAAGCTCACATCATTCCATGGGCACACTGAGATAACAGCCACATCACTGCACCTAACTAAAATAATAATAATAATAATAATACTGAAAAACTGGTATATTCCAGAGATAATCATAGAGAAAAGCCACAAAAAAAAAGACATGTGGCGATATGGTTGGGAGCCAAAACTTTTGCTAGACTAAAGATAAATGTGGGGAGGGGGGCACTACAAGCATGGAGAAGTGAAAGGATCAGACCCCACACCATGTACCCCAGTCAGGGGGACTGACACTGGAAAGATAAGTCCTCATCACACTTTGCTTGGAAAACCAGTGGGACTTAGCTTTGTGGGTTTTAACAGTCAGCAGAGATTAACTCTAGGCACCTTAAAACTCAGTTGGTGTCACTCTGGGTGAGTTGGAGGGCAATAGGAAACTGAGTCCCTGCCCTTAAGGAGACAGTATAACAAATAACACCCCCAATATATCACATAAAAGCAGCAGTTGGATAAGAGTCTGGGGTATTCATAAAGGAGATTTATTTACTAATCTCAGAATATGTACTGGAGATGCAGGAAGTTTTAGAAGATTTCTTCAAGAAGAAAAGACCTGACGGGTACATTTATCTCCCTTTCCCTTCAGCTTAGATAGCCAGACACTTGTGGGAAAAAACATGAACACTCCCCACCTATCTTGCTACAACACATGCCCCACCCAATTAATTTTCTGTTTATTCACTCCATCCAACCTGCCCCACTCAATAACATCCCTCCAAAGAAACTCCAACCCCAAAACACACTGAAAGCAACATTGGCAGGTACCAGTGCCACTACAAAGTGATTCCTGTCCTGGGGAGAGAAGAAAATAAGCCCCAGTGTGCTTGGAGTCCCACCAGACAAAAGTTCTAGCTGGCAGGGCAAAGAATTTCCTGCCAATCAAGGCAACTGGAGCTCCAGAAGACAGATGAGGGAGAGGCATCTAGTCTGGCTGCATGCCTGCTCAACAACAAAAACCTCTCAGAAGGCAGCACGGGATGTGGGGAACCCTGAAATTCACTATGACTACAGCTTCAACAGACAGATTAGGGGTAGGCATCTGTCTGATGACAGGCCCAGCCCACCAGTGAAAATTTCCCAGGAGACAGCACAGGTAAGGGCCCTGAGGCTAGCATGACTACAGTTCTAGCAGATGGCTTGAAGGCATTCATCTGGTCCGACTCTTGATATCACCCTGTACAAGCCTGCAGCAGCCCCAGACTGTCTCCTTAATAGAACAGGGAAGAAACCTGGCTTGCTGCACCATACCAGACAAAGTGGACCAAATGGACCAAAACACAGACACTCACCTGTAGCTAAGTTGGATGCATAGCACGTACAAGAGACACCTCTGAAACACCTCATTATGGAACACTAAAGTGCACCACAAGGTCTCTTCATCATAATGGCACAACTTGCAAGATCAGGAGACATGCCTGACTTTCCTAAAGCATAGAAATAAACACAGAGTTATGAAATGAGGAGAAAGAGTAACATGTCCCAAATAAATGATCAGAAGCAAAACATATCATATTAGCTACCTAAAACAGTGATGAACAATATGCTTGATAAAGAATCCAAAGTAATGGTCACACATTGGACTTCAAAAAAGAGTGGAGAATCTCAGTTAGACATTCAACAAAGGTATGTCTCCTTGTTGAATATCTAACTGAGATTCTCCACTCTTTTTTGATTCTCCACTAGCTGAGAGAGAGAGAAAGAGAGAGAAAGGGAGAGAGAGAGAGGGAGAGAATGGATCAAGAACCTGAAAGAGATAGTAATAAAAAGCAACCAAACTGTACAACAGAAAGAATGAAAGAATAATACAAATGACAGCATGTTAGGGGAATTCAGTGACATCATCAGTGACATCATGAAGCCTAGTAGCACTCACATCATAGAGAATCCAGAGGGAGAAGGGTGTGTGGGGAGTGCTGGTGGTGTAGGAAATGCTTTGATGAAATAACAGCTGAATTTTTTCTAATCTCAGCAAGAAAGCAGACATCCAGATACAAGAGACACAAAGATCCCCCAACGAAATTAACCCAAGGAAAGAACAAATTTTCACTGGTAAATGCCAACATAATATGAAAGCATTATAATTTATATGTGTAAAATTGGGCAAAATATTCACAGAATAAAAAGGATGTAAATGATGACATCATGTACATAAAATGTGAGGACAGAAGTAAAAATTTAATGATTTTAGAATGGTTTCAAATTTAAGTAACCATAAACTTGATACAATCTATTGCATGCTTATCCAAGATTTGAGAACCTCTCTTGACCAAGTACAGGGGATTGAGGAGTACTGAGTGTCCCAATTATTTTTTGCAAACAGCTTTTAGAGCACAAATTCTATGCATTTGGAAGTGCATGGCTTTCTCAGGAGTAGAGCTGTTGTGTGTGCTCCTGGGGAGGAAGGTCCTGGTCTTGGGGTACATACTGTGGTGGAGTTATCTCTGGGGTGCACAGGGAGACAAGAGTCAACTTCCTGGAGTACTTTTGGAAGAGGGTTTATTGCCTCTCCAAGAAAAAAAGGCCTTTTTGTGACAGCAAAGGACTTTCATCATTAGGGTGGAAAGTACTGTGGAGGAGGGGAACGGATACACACCTTGCTGGTCCATTAAGACTTTGGGTTTTGAACCCCAGAAATGTGCCAAGTGCTGGGTCTTTTAAGATTTTGGGTTTTGAAACACCAAAGAAACAACACAGCAGAGTTTTGGGGCAGGGCAAGCTGGCTTCCCTTGCTATTCCACGAGGTCTGCCTGAACAGCAGGGGTTGAGATCCCTAGTCTTAGAATGAAAGATAGGGGTGGCACCATTTTCCCCTCAACATCAACATGGTAGGACTTCAGAGAGCAACACAGCAGCCTCCAATGGAGTCAAGACTTACCTACATAAAACCCTGCCCTTCTATACCTGCAATAAGTGGCAACTTGCTGAGGAAAGAGTGATCCTGAGCCAACATAACCGGCCTCTCTTCCAGACCAGCACAGCCACCAGCTAGCACCCAGCCACCAAATGACAACTTTTTTTAACCTGTTTTTTTTTTTTCTTTTGAAATCAGGCTCATAGTGTCTGATTTGATTTTTGTCATTCCCTTTCTTCTTTTTTTTTTTTTTAAATCAGGCTTTTTCTATTCTTTTTTCCCTCCTTTTCCCTTTTCTTCTGTTTTTTTTTTTTCCTTTTTGTTCCCCCTTTCTTTTTCCTTAAAAGCAGCCTTATAGTATTAGTGTTTTGATTCTCTGGTTTTTCTTTTTTTGTTGTTTTTAGGGTGTATGGTTTGCTTGTTTGTTTGCTTTGTCCCTATTCTTTTTCTTTTTTTATGGATCAGGCTATACCACTCTTTCTTTCTTTTCTTTCTTTCTTTCTTTCTTTCTTTCTTTCTTTCTTTCTTTTTCTTTCTTTTTAAGGATCACATCAACAAATCCTAGTTAAAGGTCCAAAACATCACCACTGCAAGCAAGGGGAACTCTGCAGAGGACTGACAAGTGGGAAAGAGCAGCCCCAAATGAACATCATAGTTCACACAGCATATACCAGAAATACTTCCTGGAGTGCCAGGCCAGGAACAGTGTATAACCACTTTTTAATGTAGTAGTAACCTCAGTTGCAGGAGCAGAATAAGCTTTTAAAACATGCAAAAGACAGAATATTAGCCAATGTAGCAAGATGGAGGAATTCTCTCTGAAAGAAAGGTCAAATCACGGCCAGGAACGTGCTCAAAACAGATATAAACAATATATCTGAATAAGAATTTTTAACAGCAGTCATAAGGATACTAGCTTGGCTTGAAAAAAGCATAGAAGACACCAGATACACCTTTGCTGCAGAGATCAAAGACCTAAGAACTACTCAGGATGATTTTAAAACTTCTATAACTGTGATGCAAAACAAACTAGATACAGAGACAGTCAGGATTATATGAAGCCAACATTACCTTGGTTCTAAAACCAGACAATAACCCCAGTAAAAATGATAATTATAGGCCAATATTCCTGATGAACTTGGCTGCAAAAATTCTCAGTAAGATACTCGCAAATCTAATTCAGGAGTACATTATAAGAATTATTCACCACTGTCAAGCATAGTTTATTCCTGGACTGCAGGTCCAGATCAATATTCACAAATCAACCGAAGTGATATATCACATTAATAAAAGAAAGGATAGGAAACATTTAATCCTTTCAGTAGATGCAGAATAAACATTTGACAAAACATAGCATCGTTTCTTGATAAGAAACCTAAAGAAAGTCGGGATAGAAGTAAAATACCTCAACATCATAAAAGCCATATATGAAAGGCCCACAAGAACTATCATCCTCAATGGGGAAAAACTAAGATGTTACCCTCTTAAGTCAGAAACACAACAGTGATGTATGTACACTTTCACCACTGTTGTTCAACATAGTACTGGCAGTCCTAGCCTCAGCAATCAGAAAACAAAAATAATTAAAGGCATACAAATTGGCAAAGAGGAAGTCAAATTTTCACTTTTTACATATGACAGGATGCTTTGTATGGAAAACCAAAAGAACTGCACCAAAAAACAAAACAAAACAAAACAAAACACCCAAAAACTGTTAGAACTGATACATAAATTTATCAAAGTAACAGAATATAAAAATCAACGTAGAGAAACCAGTTGCTATTCTATACACCAATAATTAAGCAACATAAAATCAAGGAATCGATCCCATTTACAACTACACCAAAAACCATAAGATACTTAGATCTAAACCTAACCAAAGAGGCAAAAGATATGCATGCTAAAAACTATAAAAAGCTCATGAATTAAATTGAATAAAACACAAAGAAATGAAAAAAAATCCATGTTCATGGATTGGAAGAATTAATACTGTTAAAATGTCATACTACCCAAAGCAATTTACATATTCAATGCAATCCCTATCAAAATAACATCAACATTCTTTACAGAGCCAGAAAAAACTATTCTTAAAAAAAGTGTGGAACCAGAAAATACCTTAAAAAACCAAAGCCATTTTGAAGAAGAAAAGAAAAGCTGAAGGCATCACAATTTCAGACTTTAAGCTGTATTACAATCTTGTAATCATCAAGACAGTATGGCATTGGTACAAAAAGGCACATAGATCAGTTGAACAGAATATAGAACCCAGAAATGGACCTGCAAATGTATGGCAGGTCTCAACTAATCTCAACAAAGCAGGCAAGAGTATCCAATGGAAAAGTCAGTCTCTTCAGCAAATGGTACTGGGAAAACTGGACAGCCACATGCCAAAGAATGAAACTGGACCACTTTATTACACCATACACAATAATTAATTCAAAATAGATGAAAAACCTACATTTAAGAAAGGAAACCACCAAAATCTTACAGGACAAAACAGGCAGAAACTTCCTTGACTTCGGCCACAATAACTTGTTAACAGACATGTCTCCAGAGGCAAGGGAAATAAAAACAAAAATGATCTATTGGGACAACATGAAGATAAAAAAGCTCTGCACAGTTAAAGAATCAAGAAAACTAAAAGGCAACTGACAGAATTGGAGAAGATATTTGTAAATGACATAATTGATAAAGGGTTAGTATCCAAAATCTATAAATAACTTATCAAACTCAACACCCAAAAAAACCAAATAACCAGGGCTGAAGACATGAATAGACAGTGTTCCAAAGAATACATCCAGATGGCTAACAGACACATAAAAAATTCTTAATATCGCTCTTCATCAAACTACAATGAGATACCACTTCACATCAGTCAGAATGGATAAAATTAACAACTCAGGCAACAACAGATGTTGGCGAGGATGCATAGAAAGAGGATCTCTTTTGAACTGCTGGTGGAAATGAAAATTGGTGCAGACACTCTGGAAAACAGAATGGAGGTTCCTCAAAAAGTTAGAAATAGAGCTACTTTACAACCCAGCAATTGCACTACTAGGTATATATCCAAGGGATACAGGTGTGTGGCTTCAAAGGGGCAGATGCACCCTGATATTTACAGCACTGCAATAGATAATAGCCTAAATATGGAAAGAGCCCAAATGTCCATCAAAAGATGAATGGATAAAGATATATATATATATACACACACATACACACACACACACACACACACACACACATTTATATATATACATATATACACACACAATGGAGTATTACACTGAAATCAAAAAGAATGAAAGCTTGTCATATGCAACAACATAGATGGACCTAGGGTGTATTATGCTAAGGAAAATTAGTCAGAGAAAAACAAATATCACAAGACTTCACTCATAAGTGGAATTCAAGATACAAATCAGATGAACATAAAGGAAGGGAAGCAAAAATAATATAAAAACAAGGAGGAGGACAAAACATAAGAGACAAATACAGAGGAACAAAATGAAAGTTGCTGGAGGGATTGTAGGTGGGGGATGAGCTAAATCAGTTAGGGGCATTAAGAAAGACACTTGTTGGAATGAGCACAGGGTGTTATACATAGGGGAGGAATCACTGGAGTCTATTACTGAGATCATTATTTCACTATATGCTAATTAACCTGGATGTAAATTAAAAATTAATTAAGAAAAGAGAAAGAATAAATATGTTCAAATCTCTACACTACACAAACTCCTCTACAGATGTAAGCAATCCCTGTCAATATAGCAACAACATTCACAGAACTAAAACAAAATATCCTGAAATTTGTATGGAACCACAAAAGACCCTGAATAGCCACGGCAATATTGAAAAAGATAAACAATACTAAATGTGTCACAATTGATGAAATCAGATTATATTACAAAGCTATAGTAATCAAAACAGTATGGTACTATAAAAAAATAGACACATAAATCAGTGTGAAAGTGTAGAAAGCTCAGAAATAAATCCATGATTATATAGTTGATTAATCTTCAATGAAAGAGGCAAAAAAGGCAAGGGGAAAAGGAAAGTCCCTTCAACAAATGGTATTGGGAACACTGGACAGTTGCATGCAAAGGAATGAAACTGGATTTCTTTCTTACTCCATACATAAACATAAATTTAAGATGTACTAAGGACCTAAATATGACAAGTGAAACCATAAAATCCTGAATTAGAGAACAGGAAGTAATATCTTCGTCATTGGCTGTAACAACAGGTTTCTAGATATGCCCCCCTAGGTAAGAGGAACAAAGAAAATATAAACTATTGGGACTTCATCAAAATGAAAGATTCTTCCACAGCAAAGAAAACAACCAACAATACTAAAAGGCAACCTACTGAATAGGAGGAGATATTTGCAAATGCCATATCTGATGAACGGTTATTTTCTAAAGTATATAAAGAACTTGTACAACACAACACCATAAATTCTAGCAATACAATTAAAAAACGGGCAGAAAACAAGAACAGGCATTTCTCCAAAGACATCCAGGTGTCATATCAAAAGATATCCAGAGACATATCAAAAGATTCTCCACATCTTTCAGCGTGAGGGAAATGCAAATAAAAACTAAAATGAGATATCACCTCATATCTGCCACAATGGCTAAAATGGAAAACACAAGAAACAAGTGTTGGCTAGCATGTGGAGAAAAAGAAACCCTTGTGCTAGTGCTGGTAGGATGCAAACTGGTTCAGCACCTGTGGAAGAGAGTATGGAGGTTCTTCAAAACATTAAAAGCTATCCAGTGGTTGCACTACTGGGCATTTACCCAAAGAATACAAAATGATTAATTTAGGAGGATATATGCACGCCTATGTTTATTGCAGAATTAATTACAATAGCCAAATTGTGGGAGCAGTCCAAATCCATCAATAGATAAATGGATTGCAGTAGGGTCCCCTCCCTAAGAAATGAAAAAAAAAAAAAAAAACTCAAGGCCACCTGGCCACATGACATCCCTCACAACCTTGTAATGTGAAACCACTTAATCAGACTGCATATTTGTGTGTTACCATATATGGGAAACAAAAAAGTAGAAAATATATAAAACACTATGTCACGTTGTTTTGGGCCTCAGTTCCTTGGGTAGAAACCAAACTGAGTGTGTTGAAAAAAAACAAAAAACAGAACAAAAGTTGCTTCCTGGAAAGAAAAACCGTGGTGTCACTACTCTGTGTGCAAATCCTGCCACAGGATAAGGGAAGAATGGAATGCATATACAGTGGAATATTATTTTTTCATACAAAGAATAAAAGATTTCTTTTTATAACATTGATGGATCTAGAGAATATAATACTAAGTGAAATATGACAGTCAGAGAAAGGAAATACCATAAGATTTCAGTCCCATGTGGAATTTCAGAAACAAAACAAACACAGGATAAAAGGGACATAACCACCAACATGTGTTTAGCTATAGAGAAGAAACTGATGGTTACCAGAAGGGAGGTGGGTGTGGGAAAGGGTGAAAGGGTGAAAGTGATTAAGAGTACACTTATGTTGGTGAGCACTGTGTAGTATACAGAACAGTTGCATCACTACATCATACAATGAACACTAATATAATACAGTATGTTAACTACACTGGAATTAACATATAATGAAATACAAAAAAATTAAAAATTGGAAAAAAAATAATTCCATCTGCTAAAAGTACTACTTCATTTATTTCTTCATTATTTATTTCATTTATTTTCAAAAATCACATTGCATGGTAATATGTATTGAGTTTGGGAATTTACCTGATAATGATGTTAAATACATCAAAATCCTGATAAGTGGTAATACTGTGTTGCACCTGGTTTTAGTGGGAAAGCTGTGTTTACCCAGTACATATTGACACTACATGATTACTGAATACTTCTTAGAAAGATGCTTATTTTTTTTATTTTAATACTTTATTTATTTTTTTTTTTTTTGAGAGAGAGAGAGAGAAAGAGAGTGAACGACGGGGGGGGGGGGGGTGACAGAGAGAGAGGGAGACAGAATCTGAAGCAGCCTCCAGGGTCTGAGCTATCAAAACATTGCCTGATATGGGACTTGAACTCACAAACCTGATCATGATCTGAGCTGAAGTTGGTCGCTTAACAGTCTGAGCCACCCAGGTGCCCGGAAAGGTGCTCATTCTCTAAAACAATCCCATTAGATATACCTTAACAATTGTATTTTGCATATGAAGAAATTAAAAATAACTCCATTCTCCTTTGTCATATGGAAGCTATGTAAAAAAATTTTGACTCATATTCTGTCCATATAGTCCACAATCATTCACTGTAGTATTATAGCACTCTTTATATCTCAGTTGGATAAATAATCATTTTTGTCAAGCCCCCATGCATCTTTTCCATTTACATTTTTCTTGCTATTATTATTCTATTTGGGTTAAAATTGCTTTATTTATATCCTTTATACTGACACATGATGATTCTTAGTACCAAGCTCCATGTACATTCTAGTCACAACATGTTGATTAACTTTCCATGATTGAGTTTGAAGAATTAGCAGCGGGTATTCATTCTGATTTTGTCTATTAATCATTATAAAGAGGCTTTACAGCCTTATCTGGAATGCTGATTGCTTTGGGTCAAATTCCACTGAATATCCTGATTAGGGAAATTTAGTTTTACTTCCGTGTAATTACACCCATTTCCATTAGCAGGAAGCTCAGAGAAACTTTTCAGAGATGGATTTACTCAAGTAATATTCAAACCCTATCTAGTTAGAATACCAAGAATACCAAGATACCAAATATTAGCTCCAGTTTACATTCTTTGTCAGTATTTATTGATTGATTTGAAATAATCTCTAAGTAATAGGGTAAAAATACTTTATAAAAATTTCAAGTTAAAATTGTGCAAGAACCAGAGATTGAATGTGATGGATTAGGACTTTTAGTTCCTGTGTTTCATTATATGGGGAGACCACAAATGTTATTAGCTTTTGATAGAATAAGCTGGGTTTTTAGCATATCCAGAGTACAAGAACTGTACTGCAGGAAATTTCTTCAGTATTAGAATTACCTTGATTCCTGAGTTAAAGCATTTTGAGAAATTGCAATTGATACTGAAGAATTCTCTCAAGAGTCATGATAAGATTAAAGGTGCAGTACTTACAGTATTTTTATGATCTTTATAAAACTCTAAAGCATAGTCAAATAACAATTCCTAAATTATACATCACAAAACACACATAATTAGAAGCAGGACACTTGCTTGCAAAAGGAACTTGTAAAATAATGAGTATGCCCAGATAGAGGGAAAAGAACAATGTAAGGCTTAATAATCACTGTGGAAATAAAATAATGAGATTTAAAAATAGTGGAGTCACCTAGAACTGGGTGGTAAGGGAAGGATTCTTGAGGAAGTCTTTTCAAATTACCCTCAACTTACTGTATATCTGGGAGCAGCCTGGGAGTCAGACACAAGACAACACACATACAGAAACCGACAACAATTCTCTTCAGTGATTGGGGAGGCTAAGAGATGTATTTGTTTGTTATCCCTCTGTCCTATTCCAGGCTGCCAGTATCTTACAGAAAAAACACCTTGTGCACACATCTTGCATCCCAGCATTTGTGGCTGCTTCCCAGGGGACATATCCCTTGATAGTCTAGCTCTGGATTCCAGTAGGGCTTGGTTCATAGGTTCAAAGGGGTGGAAGAAAGCAAAGAAACAGACTATGCCCTCATGACTCAGTGAAAAGCTAGTAAACAGAATTTCCCATTCCCAGTATTTTCCTGAGAGAAGCTGATCTGCAGATCTTAAAAGCTGGAGGCTGAAGTTGAGACTACTAACATAACACACATCAAGGAGCTGAGTCAAATCTCTGGAAACTGGGGATGCTCATTTGTGCAGTAACTGTGTTATCCACCTGCTCTACTCCAGGTTGCTGGCATCTCCCTGGGAAGATTTTGTGCATTCTCAGGTACCTCAGATATTGTGGTCATGAACCAAAGAGCACATTCTATGGTTGCCTAGCTCTGGTGACCCACAGGGTTACATTCCCAGATCCCAAGGGACTGTAACAACAACTTCAACAACAACAACAACAACAACAACAACAACAACAACAAGAATCTTAATTATCTATTATCTCAGGACTCAACAAATATGGAAAAGACAGAAACACCAATATCGCAGTCTTACCCTGAAAGAAGCCTATTTTCATACTTTAAACCCTGCTACCCTAAGGTCTAACCTCCCTATTAGACTGCATCTCAACTAGTAATCTCTAGTGATGTTCAGATAACTAAGTACTTAATAAAGAACTCAGAAAAGGAGTTCAAGGAGATCCTAGGTGGCTCAGTCTGTTGAGCTTCTGACTTTGGCTCAGGTCATAATCTCACGGTTTGTGAGTTTGAGCCCTGCATTGGGCTTTGTGCTAACAGCTCAGAGCCTGGAGTCTGCTTCAGATTCTGTCTCTCCCTCTCCCTCTGCCCCTCCCCTGCTTTCTCTCTCTCTCTCTCTCTTTCTCTCTCAAAAATAAATAAACGTAAAAAAAGAGTTCAAAATAATAATCATAAGGATGCCTTCTGAGGTAAGAAACAAAATGCATGAACAAAGAGAATTTCAACAGAGAAAATATTACAGAATACTAAACTCACAGACTGAACTCACAGAACTGAAGAATACAATAACTGAATTGCAAATCCTAAAAGAGGGATTAAACAGTAGGAACAAAATGAAGCAGGAAAAAGTATCAACAGAATAGTTGACAGAGCAGTGGGATTCATTGAATAATTGGACCAAATTGCCTTCAGTATGATGAACAGCATTTGGGAAGCCATTGAGAAATAGAAAGTTCATTTTGGAAGATGGAATAATATGGGTTGAGACTGAAGAAAAATATGACATAGTATACATTGTCTCATATTTACTGAGTGTCTTGTATGGGCCACACATTGGGATATTTACTGGATTTACACACATAAATATGAAAAGACATTTTCAGTATAGAAAGAAAAAGTCAGGTACTGAGGGCATTTGCTGGGAAATGAGGATTCAGACCTAAGTAGAATGGATAAAGCATTTTGGGAAACAGGAAGGAAGATAAAAAAGAAAAGAACATCCCTTAGGATCCACACGCTAATAGAACTTGGAAATTAGCATTGTGAAATAAAACATAAGATTTTATTAAGGGCTTTTGATACAGGAAGTGGTTTGCTAAGTGTTCTTTTAAAGAAATCCCTCTGGCTGAAATATCACTGATAGATTGTGCTGATTACTTAATACAAAGGATCAGCCAGAGTCTCCTCTGACAAACACACAAACACAAAGAATAAAGACAACCACACTAGTTTATTCTCAATGGAAACTGGACAGAAAAGTTGGGCTCTGGGAACTATTTTAAGTAAATAAGTGAGGGCTAATAGGTGAGTAAATGGAAATGCTGAATGAATGCTGTTTAGCATCTTTCATTGCAGAAAATTTGGCTCTATTACATTTCATATTCAACCCCATAACCATAAAGTAGGTAGTGTTACTAAAAGAAAATTTGAAATACTAAATGCCAAAAGATAATTCTGATCCTAATTTCCTATGCTTCCATCTTTTACCCTGTTGCTCTCACTCTAGCAATTATTCTAATTAAACACTAACCAAGAAAATTCCTATCCCTTGACTCTTTGACTATGTCTACTATCACATTCATCAAGCCATGAAATCCCTGTCACTTCAAACATGGTGTTATAAAAATTGTCAATACCCCTTCAGTTTATTTAGAATGGAAGGCAAATCCCTAACCCTGGAATTATTTAAGCCTGCAATTCTATTTTTATATGTTTATTTATTTATTTTGAAAGAGAGAGAGAGAGAGAGAGAGAGAGAGAGAGAACAAGTGGGAGGGGAAAGGGCAAGATAAAGAGAGATTTCCAAGTGGACTGGATGCTTTCAGTATGGAACCCATTTGGGGTTCAATCCCATGAATTTTGAGACCATGATTTGAGCTGAAATCAAGAGTCTGATGCTTAAATGACTGAGCCACACGGACATCCCTTAATCTGCTGTTCTTTTTTCTCAAAAGTAGATGGTTATATACAAAAGACAAATGGTTACACTGCAGGGTTTTAATTTCAACAATATCTGTCTGGGTTGTCAGTTATTCCCATCAATAATCCAAAATTTTCCTTCCCAGCATTCTTTTCCGCCACTCACCACCTGAAACTATATCAAAGTTTGACTAATCTCCTCATTCCTTTATATCACTCTAACATTTAATCTGGTGAGATAATTTCATCTGCTCCTTCAGACTCTGTGAAATGGATTACTGTCCTTTTGTATTTCATTTGTTCGTGGAATAGGTTGTGCCCTTCCCACTGATCATTTTCCTATCCCTTCTTTGATACTATCTCATTCTACCTCTTCTTGTGGCAATATTTCATGTCATGGCTTACTTTCTTTCACTTGGCATTTGTCCCTCATATTATTAAATAAGCTCTCAGATCACACTTTCTTATCCATATATCCTTACAATATAATTCTAGAAAACCTCCTGGGTATGTCTTGCATACCACGACACCTTCCCTAGTTTACTGTAGTCTGGTCATAAGCAACCATTTTGTTGCCAAATCCAATCTGTATATCCAAGATAAAAATAAAAATCTTTGATTTTCATTATTTGTGCAGTGTGAGGGTTTCTAAACACAGAACCCAAGGTCGGAAACCCCATGACCAAATCTGAATGTGGGTCTTCTCTGTTTCTCATATTGACATAGGTTGTGCCTTCAGCCTATGGTGCCTTTTCAACCCCTTTCCTTGTGTTAAAATCACAATGCAAAGCTCTTACTGGGTTTTGTGCAGTTTATTCATTTCTTCTTCACCTACTTATCCTACAGCGAGGCACTAAATTGAGTGACTTTTATAGTAAGTTTTTCATGCTGTTTTTCAGGCTACTTTGCCTTCACTTCAGCTTCTATACATTTAATCCATATTTATGGTACAGAGCTTAGAAAACTCTCACATAATCATATTCTGTTTATATTCTCTCACTAAATAGAAATACCCTTGATTGTACGTATATGTTTATATAGATAATGTCCATAGAATGTGTTTTATCGGTGAATTGACAAACATACCATGACTTAAAATAATCACATTGATTAGGAGAAAAAGAACCCAGAAATAAATCTACACATATGCAATCAATTAATTTTTATAAGGATGCCAACAACACATGATGGATAAATTATAGTTTCTTCAATAAATGTTGCTAGGAAAAGTGGATATTTACATGTAAACAATGGGGTATTGGGTTTAACATGGAGGTGATGCAAGATCTTCAACTCACTTCCTCCCACAGGCACAAAACATCTACAACTACACATGGAATAATATCTCTGATAGGAACCTGAAAATTGAAGGCACAGAGTCTCCACAAAGGATTAAATGACTCTTTGAGATGGGAAAGGGGGATGAGATATTGGCTCACGAGGGAAGAAAGTGCACCTTATTGTGATGTGTCACAATCAGGAGGGATGTCACACATATAGACCTTTTGTTCAGAGTGAGGGATTCAAGCTCTACATCACAATCCCCAATCCTTATATCCTGCACAGAAAAGATAAGAACCCCCAAAACCGCGTATTTAAAATTAATGGGGATTGAGACACCTGGGTGGCTTAGTCAGTTAAGCTTGGAGTCTCCTTTTCGCCTCGGGTCATGATCTCACAGTTCATGAGACTGAGCCCCACATAGGGCTCTGTGCTGACAGCCTGGAGCCTGCTTGGAAATCACTGTCTCCCTCTTTCTCTGTCTTCCCTCCCTGTGTGCTTGCTCATTCTCTCTCTCTCCCTCTCGAAATAAATACATAAACTTTAACAAAATAAAATAAAATCAATGGGGATTTCATTCAGGAAAACTGTATAACTATAGATTTTGGAAAACATGCCCTTAAGGACCATGCATACAGCACTCAAATGAAAGCAAGCACAAAATCACTGCTTTGAACAGTGGATAGAGCATAGGTCAAGGAGACGCACTTGCTAACCTTAAAGTCCTGGAAATAGGAAATAGCAGGGACTCTCCTGGGAGCTGAGACAGCAGAAGGAACCATATTGTGATCTCGTTCAACCTTACTGATCCTGCCACTTGACTTCTGCCTCCCACCTGCTAACACCAGTGGTTATGCTCTGCTGAGAGCCCCAACCACCAATATAGCACAGCAGCCAGAGACATCCATCACACTAAGCAGTGAACCATCCCTACCCTCCCTGCAGAGTGGGAATCATGCAAATGTCCTATAGTCAGGCTGAGGCCATCCTTGCCCCCAACATGTCACAGCAGCATCTGAAGCCTCATCCTGCAGCCAAACTGTGTTCCAATCCCACCACCATCATGTCACACCGCTCCCCTGCCTTAAGAAGAGTGTGCAAACATCCCACAAATGGACAACACCAACACCTGATTCTGGAGGCTAAGAGACATTGTGCTTCTGGGCCCCAGAGGACATCTCCTACATAAGGCCACTGCTTGAAGACTGAGAAAGGGACCCCTTGGGGGACTCATTCAGTTGAGCATTAGTTTCCTGTATAATAAAAGGTGTTTTTCATCCCTGATGGCTTATTTCAAGGTTTCTTTTTTATTTGTCTTTATTTTTTAGCAGTTTGAATGTCAAGTGCCTAGGTGCAATTTTTAAGACACTTATCTTTTCTATATTCTCTGAGTTTCTTTTATCTGTGGTTTGGTGTCTGCCATTAATTTTGGGATTCTCAGCCATTATTTCTACAAATGTTTCTTGTATACTTTTACCTCTTCCTTCTCCTTCTGGTATTCTTATCACATGTATATGACACCTTTATGTAATTGTCTCATAGTCCTTAGCTATTCATAAGGTTTACATTAAGTTTCAGTTTTGAAAATTTCTATTAATCTTTTGTCAAATTCACTAGTATTTCCTCAGCCATGTCAAATTTATTGATGAGCCTATCAAAGGCATTTTATATTTGTGTTACAGTGTTTTTTTTTTTTTTATTTCTAGCATCTTTTTTTAATTCTTTCTTAGAGTTTCTATCTCTCTCCTTACATTATCCATTTTTTTTATATATGAAATTTATTGACAAATTGGTTTCCATACAACACCCAGTGCTCATCCCAAAAGGTGCCCTCCTCAATACCCATCACCCACCCTCTCCTCCCTCCCACCCCCCATCAACCCTCAGTTTGTTCTCAGTTTTTAACAGTCTCTTATGCTTTGGCTCTCTCCCACTCTAACCTCTTTTTTTTTTTTTTTCCTTCCCCTCCCCCATGGGTTCCTGTTAAGTTTCTCAGGATCCACATAAGAGTGAAACCATATGGTATCTGTCTTTCTCTGTATGGCTTATTTCACTCAGCATCACACTCTCCAGTTCCATCCACGTTGCTACAAAAGGCCATATTTCATTTTTTCTCATTGCCACGTAGTATTCCATTGTGTATATAAACCACAATTTCTTTATCCATTCATCAGTTGATGGACATTTAGGCTCTTTCCATAATTTGGCTATTGTTGAGAGTGCTGCTATGAACATTGGGGTACAAGTGGCCCTATGCATCAGTACTCCTGTATCCCTTGGATAAATTCCTAGCAGTGCTATTGCTGGGTCATAGGGTAGGTCTATTTTTAATTTTCTGAGGAACCTCCACACTGCTTTCCAGAGCGGCTGCACCAATTTGCGTTCCCACCAACAGTGCAAGAGGGTTCCCGTTTCTCCACATCCTCTCCAGCATCTATAGTCTCCTGATTTGTTCATTTTGGCCACTCTGACTGGCGTGAGGTGATACCTGAGTGTGGTTTTGATTTGTATTTCCCTGATAAGGAGCGACGCTGAACATCTTTTCATGTGCCTGTTGGCCATCCGGATGTCTTCTTCAGAGAAGTGTCTATTCATGTTTTCTGCCCATTTCTTCACTGGGTTATTTGTTTTTTGGGTGTGGAGTTTGGTGAGCTCTTTATAGATTTTGGATGGGGGATCCTGTGAGACAAAGTCCCAGAGACATCACTACAAGCATAAAACATACAGACATCACAATGACTCTAAACCCGTATCTTTCTATAATAACACTGAATGTAAATGGATTAAATGCTCCAACCAAAAGACATAGGGTATCAGAATGGATAAAAAAACAAGACCCATCTATTTGCTGTCTATCCATTTCTTTTTGTGTGTTGTAGAGTATTTCCGTTAGAAACTCTATCCCATTAATTTTGTTTTTATTTCCTAGTCTTATAATTTATACACCTCTTCTTTTTTAACATGATTATATTAATTCTTAGTATATTTATATTTGCTTATATTAATATGTGTGATTTTTTTTTGAAATCTGACACCATGCCTCCAGTTTTCTCTCCTAAGCATTAACATGTTTTTTCAATGAACTTTTCTTATTTTATTGATAACTTCTATTTTTTCTTACTATTTTAAATAATTCAAGTTTTATATAAAGCTAATTTATTGAATCACACCATACATTACAGTGTTTCTAATCATGTAACAACATTTCTTTTCTATATATAAATTCAACCTATTATTTAGTATCTTTGGTTTTACTATGACCTTGTCTTTCTTAAATTTTACACTTTTTTTATTTTTAAATAACTGTAGATTTAATGAAAAGGAGCAAACTTAATACAGAGAATTCCCTTCTCCTGTTTTGATATGACTATACTCCACAAAAAATATTCAGATGTTACAGTGTTACAGTTGTTACACACACTTCATGTGTGTGTTTGTGTGTGTGAGAGAGTAGTTTTATACAATGTTACTCCATGATTAAATATGGGTAACAACTTCAACCAAGAAGTAGAAAAGTATGATCACCACAAAGATCTCTTGCGTTACTCCTTTAGAGTCACATTTGCCTTTCGCCCCACACCTCAACCCTATTCTCAGTCTCTAACCCCTGTGAACCACTAATCTATTCTCCACTTATATAATTCCATAAAGAACATTATGTGAATAGACACATGCAATCTTTGTCACTGGTGTTTCACAGTGTAATTCCACTGAGATCCATTCAAGTTCATTTGTGTACCAATACTTCCTTTTTAATACGAGTAGTAAACCGCAGTACAGATGTGCCACAGTTTGTTTAACTACTCACCCACTGAAGGACATTTGGATTACTTCAAATTTTTGACTATTACCAAATAGCTTTATAAACATCTTTACACATTTTATATGAATAAAATTTTTATATTTCTGTGAATATGGTCAACACTTACAACTATTGTGTCATGTGGCATTTGGATATTTATTTTAATAGAAATTACAAAATTATTTTTTTAGAGTTTGTGTACCATTTCACATTCTCATTAGCATTGTACGATTGATCCATTTTATCTGTTATCTTTACAAGTATTGGCATTGTCACTTAAAAAAAAACAAAAAAAATGTTAATTTGTTAAAATAATTGTGTAGTGATATCTCATCATGTTTTATTTCATATTTTTTATGGCTAATGATTTTGTACATATTTTTATAAAAATATTTATGCACCTATGTATACTCTATGACTAACATAGAGTAACCATGCCAGGCCTGTTTATGTTGTTTCACCCAGTTTTGTAACTAGATCATTTTTTTCATTTTTGCTTTGATTTATGATGTTTATGTATAAATAATAGCTAAAATATGTAGAACAGGTGCTCCCATGTTTACGCCCAAAAGTAAGATGAAAGAAGGAGAAGAATCCTTGTATAGAAACTCACCCTCTCTCTTGGGATATTGAGATCTAGGCATCTCACAACCTCTGTACCTGTACACAGAACTTCTCACTGCTTTATGTGACACTGTTCATGCTTGCCTTCTGCCAATTAAGACGAGTTGAATGTCACTAATTTTGTTTTCCTTGAAAGAGTAAAAAAGTGGTTTAAATTCTAATTCAGAAAACCAATCTCCTTACTGAAATGAAGGGTTAAAGTTTTCTTCATTCTGTCAGGTGATTGTTTCATCCTATAATCAATAACCTTGCTTTAACTTTCTTCCTTAATTAGTCCTTTCCTGTATAAAAGCAATAGTCAGTTTGTTTAGAGTCCACTTCCTGCTTTCACTCTTCCCTATGTGAGTGGCCTAACAAGTTAGTTTTTTTGTGAATCATGTTCACAGTGTTCTAGAAACAGTGTGAATGTAAGTGAACCAGATCTTAGGACTGTGACCCTTGATAGCTCATGGGAGGACAGACGTCTGACCTTCTAGCACTGAGACCACCAACTGGGATGCAGCTTTTCTGCGTGAGCATCAAGACCCTTCTTCTTTCAGTTCTGCTTCCCTGGCCAGGTGCAGGTAAGTAGGACAGAGGAACAGATGTGTTTTTCTTTACCTTGGAACTAAGCTTAGAAGTCATTTTTTTTTCCATAGAACACTCTCAGGGCTTCAGCTCTTTTCCCATTATCTGGAACTGAAGACCTGAGAATTGTTCTCATTTCAGTCTCTCTCTCTCTTCTCTCTCTCTCTCTCTCTCTCTCTCTCTCTCTCTCTCTCTCTCCCTCTGCCTTACTGTGTACCTTTCCTTTTCTGTACCTTTTGGGATAAAATCATGTAATTTTGTCAAAGCGACTTGTAAACTGTAAATAAGAGGAATATTTCAAAATGCTCTGTTTTTAATGTTCTACCTAGTTTATATGACACATTTTCTAAGCTTAGCCTAAAAGAGAAAAGTCAGTTTTCAGCCCTAAGGGATGTTCTCTACCACTGCTGCCAGAACCTAGAGCCAAAAGCTTTGGGATTCCATTGTCATGTTGCACCCTCCTTCTGCATGTCCTTGGCAGGGTTATTAAATACTTTGGCTGTAATAAATCCCCTTATGTTAATGTGAGTGCTCTTGAGCTAAGACTGAATATTATTTCCAATAAGTAAAGTTTATGTTTAAATAAGGTTGTGAGGAAATTGGTCCAATTAAGAAAACATGCAATTGCCAGACAGCAGGTTAATTGAAAGAAGTACACAATATACCATTTCCTACCAAATGTAAATAGTGAAATATCAACAAATTTTGGTAGAGCTAGTTCATATTGATTTTAATGAAAGATTTTGTATTAAACAGTAAGGCAAATACACATACTTTTCAAAGAAATATAAAGGAAAATTCCAAGCTCTAAAATGTATCTGAATCCCCTACCTTAGAAACATAATCTAATAAAAATATAAGAAATCAATTAGTAAAGGGGCACCTGGGTGGCACAGTCTATTAAGTGTCTGCCCCGTGATTTCAGGTCAGGTCTTGATCTCATGGTTATTGAGATTGAGCCTTATGACAGGCTCTGTATTGACAGCATGGATCCTGCTTGAAATTCTCTTTCTCCCTCTCTCTTCCCCCTCTCATGCTCTCTCTCTCAAAATAAATAAATACACTTCAAAAATAAATCAATGAGTACATTAGAAAATAAATTTGGTAAATAAATACATAAATACATAAATACATTTGAGATATAACTATAAATTATAATTTATATCTCTGAAGTTTTATTTTTAAATTTAGTTTTATTGAGGTAAAATTTATATACAAAAATGCACATACTTAATATATACAATTTGTGAATTTGGAGATTTGCTGTTTTGTTTTGTTTCATTAGATGATCAATCAGGTGCAACTGCCAGAGGGAATACAAGAGAGGGTCAGGAAAACACAACTTGTTTCTCTCCAATGTCCTAGGGAAACAGTGATATTCCATGAAGGGGGTTACATGGAGAAAGACAAAGGAAGTGCCAGGAGGGGTGGTCAGCTAAGCAGTTTGAGAGTCTAGACAGTGGAAGGCTCATGGGCAAGTATCTTATTGGGGTGAGGTGGGATACATAAATAAAAGGCACAAATAAATTTATTCATTTGAATGTCAAAAGAACTCATATTCTGTAACTTTTCCAACCTGCAAACTGATGGGGGTTGTATAGATGTCCCTATATGGACTTCAATTGGTCACTATCTGTCCTACAAGTAACTATTACAGAAGGTCATTGTTGTAGGGTCCTGAGTGGTCATCAGGGTCAATTTGTTTCAAGTAAAAGGACCAGATGTTGACTGGGCAAAGGACACAGGAAATAGTTGCATGTGTCTCAACCAAAGGAAATAAATAATGTGAAAGGGACAATATATCAGGATTATTACTATAATAAAAATAAAAGGTGTGATAAGAATACCTTTTAGCATGGACCATAGTCCACCTCCCAACCATGATCTCAGCCAATCTTTAAGTGACAATGTAGGGTATTTAAGAGCACCAATTTGGTTATTTGTATCAGTATGTAATCCTGTTATAGTTTTGTTATAGTGTGTATTGTAGATGTAACATTCCACTTTAATAATGGCATAAGTTCCTCTTGTGCTGCTGTTATCTAAGTTATCTAATGCCATTCTGTTGTGTAGAATTTGTTTATTCATGTGAGTTACTTTAGTGTTTAACAATGTAAAGCTGTTTTGTGAGTTAAGGCATTAATTTTGTATTTATCAAGGAGCTCCGTGTGCTACATGACATCTCCTAAACCTGCTGAAATGAGAAAAATACATGTCAGATGGTAATACCAGTGAAACATGGATCTTATGTATGATTGTTTTAGATATGGAAAGTAAGGTGGACTTGTGATACACTCAGTGCTACAACCATATATCCAGGCATAACCTATAGTGCATCTTCTAGTTCAGCTTGGTGAAAGTCATGACCATTAATTTGCCCCACATAGCAATTGTATTCCATTAGAAGTTAGCCATATGATGTCTCTGGTCCCCTTGTCCAGGAAGTAGCAAACCAATTGGTTGCCTGTAAAATAATGGTATGGTCACAGGCTTCCTGGGGGGAGACATTTCTTTGGTGAGTACTATAGTGTCATGAATCAAGTGTATGGTTTCTCTGTTCCCAGCATAAAAGACCCTATTGACTTAGTTGTGTTATTGTAGGAGTAAGCCACATATATCCATCCCATATTTGATATAATCCTTCCTGAGTGTATTGATAAGAAGGACTATGTAGATGGGGAAAGTGTGGTAATGAGCCTATCTATTGGTTGGCATATTCAGTTAAAATTTTGATAATTCAAAGGCAAGAGAAAGGCCCCCTATGTCCTGGAGTGTTTGTTTCATGTAATATTTAGCATAGATCAGTAAGAAATATTATATTTAGTGATATAAATATTCCTCTATGTGCTGGTATTGGGGTGACTTTGTGTTGGATTTCATTAAAGGTGGCCACTGTATACGTGGCTAAGCCTTTACTTGCAATTTTACATTAAAAGAGGTGGGTCCTATAATAAATATGACTAAGGGATAAAAGTATTAAGAAGGCTTCTTTGCCTGATGTCTAGCCTTAACCATATCATACTTGCAAGGAATCACTGGTAAGTAGGAGATGAATTGTTTTGGGAGATAAAAGCATCCCCAAGTTCATTCTCCAATCAAATGATAAGGAATGTGGGGCCATCCATTATATTCACAAGTTCAAAACTAAACCCATAGAGTGGGATATGCTCTGACTTTTAAGGAGATATTTTATTATCCAAGTCACATGAATTGATCAAGGTGACAACTGAGTTACACAGTTGTTTTGGGAGTCCAAACCATTGTCCAGATGTTTAAATAAGCATGTGTCCATGGGGCTCCTTTTATTAGCTATAGAGTAATAAGCATGGAGATTGTCTATATGTGGGGTCTTATGACAGTCTCTCTGAAGTTTACCGCAAGTTGTCCATCTTAGGCAAATAACCAATTCTTAAAGACAATTAACCAAAATTAGAATCTAACATCAAAAAAGATATATTATTGAAACATATAATATTTCTCTACATTCACCTTTATTTCCAGAGCTGGTCAAACCAGGACGAATTTGTTTGTAAAATAAGTATAATTTTAACAGAATTGGCATAATTATTTACATAACCTCACCAAGAATAGTGATTGATCTTATGGATCCTTTAAAATCTTCTTGCTGGAACTTCTTATAAAGAAGATTGAACTTTTATTAGCTTCTTGAGACCAGAGACAAGCAAATATTTGTCATCAGGCTTGTCTGCAATAGCTGTAGATTTGGGTGTATTCTTCTTCTCAATGTCTCCAATATATCTGGGAAATATATTTCCTCCAACATCTGCAGAAATCCTACACCCGCCAGTAAGATACACTGTCAGCTGGTAAGGCTGCTGGGAACTCTGTAAGCAAGGTATCAGGCCAACATTCTCAAGGGGTTTATTGCTTTCCCAAACTCAACCTTAATTCCTTAAAGCTATCTGGTCATGTCTGAGTCTATGCATGTTTCTTTCAAATATGACATTCCATTCAAAGCCTTGGTAATGTAACCAATGTTTCCAATGGTGCCCTGTTACAAGGAGAACAGGTTCTCATGGAACTTATGCAAATAATTATAAATACCATGGAAGAAAGAACACTTACTGAGAGTTTCTGAATTCTGGAGATTTCAGGTAGGGAGAAATTTTAAATGCTTCCATTGGTTCACAAAGTAATATTCTATCATCGTCTTCAATACAGTTAGTTCTATGTATTTAATTTTGTTCATCTTAAGTGCAACTTTCCCATTAGTTAAATTCTTACCCAGGTTGATTTTGTTTTTAAAGATACAAAAAAACTATTTTCCCAAAAATCCTTTTTATGAATCTCCTTGAAGATGAAATACATTTTGCAAGAGCATTAGAATAGTAAGTATAAATGACAATAATAATAATAATAATAAGTAAAAAAATAAAATTAAAAAAATCCTCAGAAATGGTTAAAGATCTGATATGGGAGTTTATTATAATGCAATTGATAAGGAATTCTGATTATTTCTGTGACGTACAACATTTCAATAATTCAAGTAATGACTCTCTATGAGGACATATTATAAATTTTGTTAATTTCATATATTTTCTAGATACTTATAGATTTACCTGTAAAATACAACCTAAACATTTCATTCTTGGTTTGACATTGTTGTCCAGGTAACTTCACATACCAAATAAGGAACATAATTATTAAAAATAATATTTCATTTATGATTTAAAACTTGTAAATCTTGTTAAAACACTCAGAAAGCTTGAAAACACATGCCTAAAACGTATTATATGTTATTATAAGTGTAATATTTATATTTAACCAAAATGACAATAAGGGATTCCACAGGAAATTACATATTGTTTAGCAATACTTAGCTCCTTCAACATCGAGAAGTTTTAAGTTTCACTCTTTTTCATTTTTTTTTTCATTTTAATAGGCTCCACACCAAATGTGGCTTCTGAACTCACAACCTTGAGTTAAGAGTCCCATGTCCTATCTCCTGACCCAACCAGGCACTTTCTTAAGTAATCAAAGTCCTGATAAAGACAAAACATACAAGCTATGGTTTTCTGGGAAGATAAAGTAAAACACTGGTTTTCTGGTTGGTAACAAGAGAAAAAAAAAACAACTTTGATTACATTTTCTTATAAAGAGCAAACAAAATAAAAAAAAAAACTTTGTCTTTTTAACAAAGATTAAAATAGTTTCAAACTTAATGCCGTGCACTTTCAAATCCCATTCATTTCAAACTTACTACTAACCACATATAAAATTATTTTCCAAGGATTCCCCTTCACAAACCTTCCACAGCTTTCTTTTCATTCAGATTTTGTCCTAAGCCTATTCTCTTCAAACAATATGTCTCATTTTAGGACAAAATTACTTCATTTTTCCTTCAACAATATGCATTCACATTCCTTATACCTTTTGTATTAAAAACAAATATTTTCTTGTATACAGAGTTGCTTCCCTTATTTCCATCAGTTTTAATTATATTTAGCATAATTTTAACTCTTAGAAACTTTATTCTCCAGTGAAAATTAAGTAGTGAAAAAATGTGAACTGCTTCCTACACCAGAATTCTTGAGATATGAATACAGTGTATATGAATACATTGCATAATTCTAAAACCATGTTTTTCTGCCGTACAGTCTTTCAATAAAGCATAACACATGTTTACCAACAGACCCAAGTATCTTCAGCTTCTCTTCAATAAGAAACCAAAGGCATGAAACTATGTTCAGCCATCAATGCTTCACTACTTTACTGTTTTGACAAAACTTAGATATCCAA
The DNA here is from genome assembly GCF_018350175.1 of Felis catus. NCBI lineage: Eukaryota > Metazoa > Chordata > Mammalia > Carnivora > Felidae > Felis > Felis catus. The sequence continues at coordinate 85,803,394 of NC_058368.1, forward strand.
TGTATCCATTCCAATTTATCATTTACCTTAGCAAGACTTCCAAGTTTGAGGTGACCAAAGATTTTGAAACCTATGAAAACATTTATATATAAACCTCTTAATTTATTTAGCCTACTTGTTTTTCTATTTTTTATTTTTATTTTCTACTTTTTTAATATGAAATTTATTGTCAAATTGGTTTCCATACAACACCCAGTGCTCATCCCAAAATGTGCACTCCTCAATACCCATCACCCACTTGTTTTTTTAAAACTACCCATGAAAAGTTTGAAGGAAATGAAAGTGGTATCATTTTAGGTCATCTTTTTGCTGACAAATGACAACAGAGATAGCATGGGCTTATTTCACCTTTAGTAAACCTTGGTAGAAGAAACGTTTTATATTTAATGCTGATAACTCTAAAGACAAGTCTTCCTTAATTAAACTAACAAACTTAAATTAGCTTAAATACTGAATGTGTTGCACTTCGGTTGACTTAAGAGACAATCCACTTATTCCCACTGTCCATGTTGACCTGGGGCACTTGTAGGGAAAGAAATTGGGCATTTTAAGTCCAAGAGAACCCTTGGGCCCTTTCGTATTGATTAGGGAAGGGTCCAGTTTGAACCTCATAAGAAGGTGTTGCAACAGCTGGAGGTGCTCTTTGCTCCTAGATACCAAGAATAGAAGGAGCAGGAGCCACTGGCACTGGAGGCATGAAGACTGGTGCAGGAGCCAGTTATGCTTGCTGTACCCATGGTGGTGCAGAAACAGGAGGAGGGGTAGGTAGAGGCAGAAGAGGTGAGGTACTGCCAGGAAGTCTGGATGGAGAAAAAAAGCCCAGAGTGAAGACAAACAAGACTCCCAGTTCTAAAGCTCATCAGTTTGGACAGAGGAACAGATGCACATTTCTTTCCTCCAACAAAAAGCAAAAATAGGCAGTCCATGTGGAGCTGGAGAAGTCAGGGAACTGTCTGAAACAAAAGAAGTTTTGGCCATTGCTTGGGAATATTTCTTACAGTCCCTGTGCAGAGGTAGCTGAACCAGATAATTGGCTCCAATTAGGATATCCATTAACCTTGTTAATATATGAGGGAGAAAAATTCACATAGAACAATACTCAGGCAATATTCCTCCAGGACTCTCAAAATCTATACCAGAACCAACACACAAAGAAGAAACAAGGGGCGCCTGTGTGGCTCAGTTGGTTAAGTGTCCAACTTGGGCTGAGGTCATTATCTCAGGGTTTGTGGGTTCGAGCCCCACGTCAGGCTATGTGCTGACAGCTCTGAGCCTGGAGCCTGCTTCAATTTCTATATCTCCCTCTCTCTGCCCCTCCGTTGTGTGCTCTCTCTCTCTCTCTCTCAAAAATAAATAAGCATTAAAAATAAAAAAGAAAAAGAGGAAACAAACAAACAGGGGACCAGTGACTCAGAAAAGATACAGGAGGCATGCATATTATCTTGGCAGTCAAGTGTTTATAACAGAGATAAGGGGAGCTCATAAGCTTAAAACTACACTAAAATTGTTGTGAGCCCCTGCATTAATCTACTCTCTCACCATCAGTGCAGAAATATGCCAGTTGCTTCTCAACCTCCCAATTTTTATGTTTGTGGGTTTTGTTTTTAGTTTTGGGGGGATAGAAACAAACTTGTGCATGCAAAGTTATATCACATTTCCTTAATTACCAGTGTGATCGTCCTCTTTTATGTTGGGGTGTCCTTTTCTATGTTGTGTCTCTATGCCTTCTGATAGTTTGTCTATTAGCCTGCTTGCATTTTTCTTTGTTTATAGACATTTTAAAACCTGAAAACTTGAATAATACCCTTATGCTAGTTACATGTGCTGTAAGTCTCATCAACCAAATGAGTTCTTGACTCTTCCTTTACTTATTTTGAGAAAGAGATGGATTGAGAGGCCAAGAGAGCAGGAGAAAGAGAATCAGTGTTGACAGCATGGATTCTGACACAGGGTTGTATCTCATGAACCTTGAACACACCAAAATTTCATAGCAAGCTAATCATTGCCCCTAAACTGAAAACTTTCATCATCCATTTTAGAAAAGTTTCTTCAAGATGAGACTCATCCACAAATGAGAAAATTCCACATAACTACTGTTTTTGATAACTTCTATTTTTGCCTTCCTTTCCCATATGGATTGTCTGCGGCATTCCTCTTGTCCCAGAATATTTGGAGTAGGGTTTGAGGCTAATAAAAAACGTCAGACTAAATTCTGAGTTTATTCCAGCATCAAGTTCTGACCTACCATTATTTTTTATTTCAGTAGCTATTGCAAAAACAAATTGATTACATATTTTGCTTTTTTCCTAATTGATTTCCACATCTTTAAGTGCCCAGTGAACCAATTCCCAGAAGTAGGATCCATTATTTCTTAATTCCTTTTATGCCTTTTATCCTTTATATTTTCAAACCACATGTTTCTAATCAATTTTCCAATGCCAGTGGGTTGTTCAATCATTTAATAAAATTCTGACACTATTTACTCCAAACTATGTTGATCCCTGAAGTTAAGACTTAGTCCCACAAGACTATCCCCACTTCAGACACCAGCCACCAATGAGACCTTGAGGCTATTCACATTCTGCGAGGAAGACTAAAAGTTCAGGGGTTCCCCAAACTCCCCTCATTTGTGGTAATTGTTGAGAATGACTCAAAAAACTCAGGAAGAGAATATATGTATGCTCACAGTTTTATTACAAAGGTTACAACTCAGGAATAGTTAAATGGAAAAGATAAGTGGAGCATAGAGTAGAGTAGGGATATAGAGCTTTCATGTCTCTCTAAGCAGGTCATTTTCCTATCACTTCAGTATGTGCACTGACATGAGGTTCTCTTAGCTTCATTGTTTTATAATGTTTGTGGAAGTTTCAAAATATAGGCATGAGTGATTATATCATTGGCAACTGATAATTGGACAACTCTATCCCACTCATCTCCATGGGGTAAGGTACATAGTTTTAATCCTCCAATAACATTTTTTGTTCTTTTAGGGACAAATCCCTACCCTGTAGCTATCTAGGGGCCCCACCTTGAGTGACCTCAATAGCAAAAACTCAGGTATAGTAAAAAGGGCTTGTATAAATATCAAGATATTTGTATCACTCAGAAAATCCTAAAGTTTTAGGAGTCTGTTGTATTTCTATACTCAAATAATAAAGCAGAAGAAAGAGAAATTAAGAAATCAATCCCACTTACAATTGCATCAAAACCCATAGGATACTGAAGGATAAACCTAGCTAAAGATGTAAAACAAACAAACAAAAACCTTTATTCTGAAAACTATATTTCAGTGATGCAAGTAATTGAAGATGACACAAAAATAGAACAACATACCATGTTTATGGATTGGAAGAACAAATATTATTATTTAATCTTTGCCAGGTATATTTCCAAGCAGATTTCATTAAACCATCTCCTGAATTGTTAGGAAGGTAGGAAGATTAGGTCCTCTCAATAGATGCAGAGAAAGCATTTGACAAAATACAGCATCCTTTCTTGATAAAAACCCTCAAGAAAGTAGGGATAGAAGGAGCAAACCTCGAGATCATAAAAGACACCTATGAATGACCCAATGCTAATATCACCTTCAGTGGGGAAACACTGAGAGCTTTCCCCCTAAGGTCAGGAACAAGACAGGGATGTCCACTCTTTCCACTGTTATTCAACATAGTATTGGAAAGCTTAGCCTCTGCAATCAGACAACACAAAGAAATAAAAGGCATGAAAATCTGCCAGGAGGAGGTCAAACTTTTACTCTTCACAGATGACATGATAGTCTATATGGTACACCCAAAAGAGTCCACTAAAAAATTGCTAGAACTGATTCATGAATTCAGCAAAGGTGCAGGATATAAAATCAATGCACAGAAATCAATTGCATTCCTATACACCAACAATGAAACAAGAGAAAGAGAAAGCAAGGAATTGACCCCATTTGCAATTACATACACACACACAAAAAAAACATAAAATACCTAGGAATAAATCTAACCAAAGAGGTGAAAAATCTATGTACCGAAAACTATACAAACCTTATGAAAGAAATTGAAGAAGACGCAACAAATGGAAAAAGATTCCATGCTCCTGGATAGGAAGAACAAATATTGTTAAAATGTTAATAGCACCAAAAGGAATCTACATATTCAATACAATACCTATCAACATAACAACAGCATTCTTCACAGAGCTAGAACAAGCAATCCTCAAATTTGTATGAAACCACAAAAGACCCCATATAGCCAAAAAATCATGAAAAAGAAAACCAAAGCTGGAGGCATCACAATCCCAGACTGCAAGCTATACTACAAAGCTGTAATCATCAAGACAGTATGGTACTGGCCCAAGAACAGACACTCAGATCAATGGAACAGAATAGAGAACCCCCAAATGGACCCACAAATGTATGGCCAACAAATCTTTGACAAAGCAGGCAAGATTATCCAATGGAATAAAGACAGTCTTTTCAGCAGGTGGTGCTGGGAAAACTGGACAGCAACATGTACAAGAATGAACCTGGACCACTTTCTTACACCATACACAAAAATAAACTCAAAATGGATGAAAGACCTAAATATAAGACAGGAAGCCATCAAAATCCTCGAGGAGAAAGCAGGCAAAAACCTCTTTGATCTTGGCCACAGCAACTTCTTACTCAACACGTCTCTGGAGACAAGGAAAACCAAAAGAAAAATGAACTATTGGAACATCATCAAAGTAAAAAGCTTCTGCAGAGCAAAGAAAACAATCAGTAAAACTAAAAGGCAGCTGACGGAATGGGAGAAGATATTTGCACACGACATATCAGATAAAGAGTTAGTATCCAAAATTTATAAAGAACTTATCAAACTCAACACCCAAAAAACAAATAACCCTATGAAAAAGTGGGCAAAAGACATGAAGAGACACTTCTCCAAATAAGAAATCCAGATGGCCAACTGATGCATGAAAAAATGCTCCACATCACTCATCATCAGGGAAATACAAATCAAAACCACAGGGAGATACCATCTCATACCTGTCAGAATGGCTAATATTAACAACTCAGGCAACAACAGATGTTGGTGAGGATGCGGAGAAAGAGGATCTCTTTTGCACTTTTGGTGGAAATGCAAGCTGGTGCAGCCACTCAGGAAAACAATATGTAGGCTCCTCAAAAAAATTAAATATATACTACATTACAACCCAGCGATTTCACTACTAGGTATTTATCCAAGGGATACAGATATGCTGCTTCAAAAGGTCACATGCACCCCAATATTTATAGCAGCACTATCAACAATAGCCAAAGTATGGAAAGAGCCCAAATGTCCATCAATGGATGAATGGATAAAGAAGATATGGTGTGTGTGTGTGTGTGTGTGTGTGTGTGTGTGTGTGTGTACATAATATGATATATGTATACACACACACACAATTGAGTATTACTCAGAAATCAAAAAGAATGAAATCTTGCCATTTGCAATTACGTGGATGGAACTAGAGAGTATTATACTAAATGAAATTAGTCAGAGAATGATAAATTTCATATGACTTCACTCATATGAGGGCTTTAAGATACAAAACAGAAGAACATAAAGGGAGGGAAGCATAAATAGCAAATAGCATAAAAACAGGGAGGGGGGACAAAACATAGGAGACTCTTAATTATAGAGAACAGAGGATTGCTGAAGGGGTTGTGGGAAGAAGATAGGCTAAATTGGTCACGGAATTAAGGAATCTACTTCTGAAATCTCTGTTGCACTCTATGTTAACTAACTTGGATGTAAATTAAAAATAAAAAGTAGAATAAAACAAAACAAAACAAAACAAAACAAAACAAAACAAGAAAAAAATATGGTAGAGGACTAACTGTTGGAACTCTAACATCTAGTGATGGGACAGTATGGTTGGTTGAAGAAAATTTCCATATTGTGGTTTTTTAAATTCTTAGTTTAGCAACCAATTACCTCATATATCTTAATAAGTAGTTTTGCAAAGTTTTTTGAGCATATAGGCTTATTTTTACATTGTTAGGTGCTCTATGGATTTGGAAAATAATGAATAATACATCCGCTGAAGGCTTTGTAAAACAAAAACATATTTTAGAAAATGTTTATTTATTTATTTTGAGAGAGAGGGAGAGACAGTGTGAGAGGGGCAGGGGCAAAAGAGAGTGAGGCAGAGAATCCCAAGCAGGCTCCATACTGTCAATACAGAGCCTGACATGACTTGTGGTAAAATGAAGAGTTGGATGCTTGACCAACTGAGCCAACTAGGCACCCTGAGAACACAAAGCTTTTGATTAAAGAGGTGGTCATACAGGATAATATGCTTGTAGCTACCTGTATTAACACAGGATATTATATCTTCTAGTTCTTTTTCTGAAGTAATCACACTGAATAATCACATTGAGTCCAACTGAATATTTCTTCTTTTGATAATTATTAACTATTTTAGTCTATTTTTATTTATGCAAACATTTTTATTTTTTTTAATGTTTTTATTTATTTTTTTAGATAGAGAGCGAGAGAGCCAGAGCATGAGCAGGGGAGTGGCAGAGAGGGAGACACAGAAGCCAAAGTAGGCTCTAGACTCTGAGCTGTCAGCACAGAGATGATGCAGGACTCGAACTCACAGACTGAGAGATAATGACCTGAGCAGAAGCTGAATGCTTAACCGACTGAGCCACCAAGTTGCCCCATATGCAAACATTTTTAAATTAACTTATGGTTTAAAGTCTTAAGCTTCCTCAAGTAATTTCCTTAGCCCCATTATCATTAAATGACACAAATTTTTACACTGACTGAATGACAATTCATCCATTTGTGTGTGTCACAGTGGTTAATTAGGAAATAACAGTTGGATAAATTGATATATGTATGTTACCACCTCATCTTTGACATGGAAGATTACCAGATAGTTCCATCCCCTCAGCAGAAATTCATTTGCTTATAACTGTGAAGAGATTATAAGCAAGAAGTGCAGAATGTCAGAGTACAGTTAGTTGTCTTTACTGCCATATTATCACACGATAGCTGCTGAATCCTCCACCAACAGTGAAAGAAAGACAACCCACTCAGCACATGGGACAGTGCATTGAAAGTGTACCATTCTTGACCTCCCTTTTTTAAAGATTCTGCTGAGATGGTGCTTGCCCTTATTATTATGTAATAAACTCAGCTTTTCTCCATCAATCATTTCAGGGATCCTTCTGAGGACTTACAGATTGTCACCTGACTAAAATCACATGCAATTTCATAATATCTGAGTCAGAAATTCCAGCTCCAAATGGTACATGTGCCAAGTGCCCAAGTCTATGTGGATAGTCTAACAATCTCTTGTCATTTCCAATATAAATTGGTAAAAACATGTACCACTGAACTCTGAGCCTTCTGTACCATTTAATTAGTAGTCTCCTGACTATCTGAAGTGCTACAATGCCCATGATTTACGTTATGTTTCATGCAGATTTACATGCTAATTATATACAAAAAAATGTGTCCATAGTTTGTTTGACAACTTGTGCTCCATACCTACCCTACTTAGTTCTTCTCAGATTTACCTTGCCTAGTCAGTTTTCACTTCCTGTTCTTGCTTTCAACTATCAAGCTGCCCAGTCATCCATTGTTTATGCAGCACTAACAGTATGGGTTGACTATGTGGAGAAACTCATATAAGAAGCTGAGTAAGGCTTAGACAAAAATGAAAATAACTTATTAACAGATTTATAGTTAATAGAATCTTGGCTATGGAAATATGAAAGTGTACTTAAGGAAATACAAAGAAATATTTCCTGACTCTGGAGTGATCAGGTGCCCACCAAACCAAAGATGTGACTATTCCTGGGTTCAGCTCCCATGACAATTTCTGACATACACAGCTCATGCTGTTCTTTCTGGTGCATCTCATCCTTTTCAAGAAGACTTTCCCCTTTCATCTATCAGATCCCTCTGTTAGCTTTCCCAATGTGTGGCATCAGAATCTTTTCTGATGTAATACATACAGTCATAAAAGGAATACGCTGTAGAGTTCTGAAAAGAGACAAGGGAATCCTTGACTGCTAGTTTCTTACCATTTATCAGCTTTTTTCATAGTCTTGATTATGATGTGACACATTAAATACATAACAATTAAGTTGGAATGGATGAATGTTGAAAGAGAAGACATTCTTTTGTTATATGCTTGATGCCCAATTTGTTTTCTGATGAATCTTATGAATTACTACATAGTGTCTGCAAAGAAAGAGACTGCATTAGAATTAATTATTCATTGAGCAAAAAAATGCAAGTCCTGAAAAAATGGAATTAAATTTTTCTTTTACTTTGATCAGATAAATGTTTTTGTTACTATCTTTGTATTTCTGACTGTACAAAAGTAGATGCATTATTTCTATAAATAAGATCTTGAACTACAAATAAGAAGTAAAATAAAAATTCAATTAGTCCAAATGGGAATAATGTATGATCAATAATAATCTTAATTCTCTTGATGAATTTGAGACATTTTAAGTATATATTTTACTTGCATTCAAAATAGTAGAGGAAAGTTTGATTACTCTTGGAGGAATAATTAAAAAATAAATTTGCCTGCCAACACAGAACATTTTATCCACAAACATAGAAAAGAACTAAAAAGAAAGTAATTCAGTGGCAAAGGATGATCTTGAACTCACTTCCTCCTATAGACACAACACATCTACAACTACATATGGAATAACTCCTTCTAAAGGAGACCTAGAAACTGGTTGACAAAGCCTTCACATGGGATACCACTGAGCTAGGTAGAAGAAGGAAAGATACAGTCTTGAAAAAAGAGAGAGACTGAGAGAGAGAGAGAGACAGAGACAGAGACATAGACAGAGAAAAGGAAAAGTAAAACACCCCAGGCATGACATTCCATAGTCAGGACGTATCTCAAATGTAAGAAACTTCCAAGAGAAGCAAGAATTTTGAGCTCCACATTAGGCATCCTAACCCATAAATTCTGCACAGGACAGATAAGCCCCCCAAGCCCCTGTATTTGAAAACCAATAGGGACTACATCCAGGAAAATGATAAAACTATAGGGAAAGGAAAACCTTCTTTTAAAGGGTTTTCACATAGGCTCATCTGACATGGAAACCAGAACAAAAATTCCATATCAGAAAGTGTATAGACCATATATGTGGAGAGCCAGTTTCTCATCTTGTAGTGCCTACCAAAAAGGCAGAAGACTGTCAGGAACTCAGACATTGGAAGCAGCCATTTTTGCTTTCTCCTCCAGCCCTAGTGCTCCCAGACCTGCCAGGCGACATTTGGGAATTCTCTCTCCAGTCTGCTAATGCCAGAGGGCACACCCTGCCAAGAGCTGTGACAAGTAATCTAACTGAAAAGAGTTCAAAATAAAGGTTGTAAAGATGCTTAACAAACTCAGGAGATGAAGGGATGAATACAGTAAGAACTTTAACAAATATATAGAACATATAAGAAAACACTAATCAGAACCAAATAATAAAATAGCAAAAATGAAAAAAAAAAAGAAATACACAAGAGTTTATAAACAGCAGATTACATGGAATAGAACAATGCTTCAGCATTCTGGAGGACAGGGGAGGGGAATTCACCAAAACTGAGAAATAAAAAGAAATAAACAATAAAGATAGCTTAAGAGACCTCAGGGATGACATCAAACATGCTAATACTCACATTCTATATGTTCCAAAAGGAGACAAAAGAAAGAAAAAGGGGCAGAAAAGTTACTGGAAGAAATAATAGCTGAAAACTTCTATAACCTGGGGAAAGAAAAAAGGACATTGAGGCCCAGGTTACACACAAAATTCCAGAAATGATAAAGAGGCAAAGAGATATGCATCAAAACACATTATAATTAAAATGTCAAAAATGAAACATAAAGACAATACTAAAAGCAATAAGAGAATAGTGATTAGTTACATGTAAAGGAATCACTATAACACTATCAGCTACCTTTTTAGTAGACTTTGTAGACCAGAAAAGAGTGTCATGATATATGAAAATGCTAAAAGGAAAAAAGAAAAATAATACAACCAAGTATACTCTATCTAGCAAAATTATCGTTAAGAATTTGAGAGATAGTATTCCAGATAAACGAGCTTCATAAGAATTATTCAAAAGAAATCTTTAAACAAATAAATAAAGATAATAACTAGAAGGGAGACATTGCAGGAAACAAAATTTTTTGTGGGAAAAGCAATGAGGTAAAAAAGCAGTGACTTCCACTTAACGAATTTGGATGCCTTTTATTTCTTGTTTCATTTTATTGTCTGATTATTGAGGTTAGGACTTCCAACACTATGTTGAAGAAATGTAGTGAGAGTGGACATCCCTATTGGGTTCTGGATCTTAGGGGAAAACCCTCAGTTTTTCCCCATTGAAGATTATATTACCAGTGGCCAATTCATATATAGTTTTTAGTATTTTAAGGAATGTTCTTTCTATCCAGATTTTTTTGAGTTTTTTTTTTTTCTTTCACGAAACGATGCTGTATTTTGTCAAATGCTTTCTCTGAATCTATTGACAGGATGTATCACGTTGATTGATTTGCAGATAGTGAACCAACCCTGCAGCCCAGAAATGAGTCCTACCTGATCATGGTGAATAATACTTTCAATATACGGTTGAATTTGATTTGCTAGTATATATTTGAGAATTTTTGCAAATGTTGTGTGCACTCTGTTGTTGCATTTTTGGCTGCTCTATCCCACTGGTCAGTCATCTGCAGAGTGGTAGAGTGTTTGGGCCTGTAACCAGGTGTGCTGTGATTTGTTTGTTGAAGTCGCCTTGGAGAAAAGGAAAATGGGTGCAAAACCTGATTCTAAAAAGAAAATATATATATATATATATATATATATATATATATATATATATATATAAAAGGGGAGAAAAGAATACCAGAGAATTAAAACAAGCAAACAAACAAAACAAAACAAAAAACAACAACTATAAGGCTAAATCCGAAAAAGAGAGTGGAAAATGAAGAAGAAAGAGAAAAGGTGGAAAAATAAGAGAATAAAAACTGCCAAATCAAATAAATATGCATATGCATATATGCCATATATATATATATATGCCTAAATCATACATGCCTAAATCATATGCCTATATATATATATATATATATATATATAAATCAAAAAGAATCACAAAGAAAAGAACAGAAAAGAAATAGAAAGAAAAAGAAAAAGAAAAAAACAACAACAAAAACAGTTATCAGTTGGTGACTGGAACAGGTGGCTGTGCTCTTCTGGAAGAGGTCCTCTGGTTGGATTAGTGTCAGTCTTGCTCCAGAAGATAGGCACTTGCCAGGCACAGAAGGGTACGGTTTGGTGTAGGTAGTCCCTCCTACAAGGGATGAAGGGAAGTGGGGCGTGCTGTGCTACTCTACGAAGTCCCAAGGTGTTGGTGATGGGGAGAAAATTGGCAATAACCCAATCTCTCCTCCCCAGACCAGGTGTCTCAAACCATGCTTTTTAGGCAGCCCTCACAGAGTAGTGAGGGAGGTCAGTTTGCCCTGCTCCACAGTTCTTCCATGCCTTTTAGGTGCTTGGCTGGGATTCAGAACCCACAATCTTATGGGAACTGGCACTGCATGGACCCTGTTTTGCGGTAGAGCTACTCTGCCCTGCTGATGAAAGGCCTTTGCCTGGCATCTGGCAGGGTCTTTTGTCCTTGGGGAGGCAATAAACCCTTCTTGCAGTGCTCAAGGAGGGGGACTGTGATTGTCCATTGGGTGTTTGAGATCTGTGCTAGTGCTCTGGTGCCAGCTCCCTTCTCCCCAGAGTGCACACCAGGACTCCCAGCTTCAGTCTGGAGAAAATCATGCACTTTTGAAACCTCTGAGTTTCAGCTCCTAAGACTGTTTGCAAAATAGAAACTGACACTCTCCTTATTTCTTATTCCCTAGTCTGTAGTCCAGAGAGGTTTTCCTCATGTGCTAACTTGATGTTGACTTTTTCCAGTTATCTCTTTCTCTCCCTTTTGTCTCTACACAGAAAGGTTCCCCTCCCTTCCTTTGCTGTGCTGTTTTATCTCCTCCAAATCACATATACACACCTCAATCCTGCCAAGCTGTCTTCCTCCAACTGTTGATATCCTTTTGCCATTACAAAGATTGATTCCCTGGGTGTTCCAAGTGACATGATCTCAATTACAGCTGTGTTTGAGGGTCAAGGAAATCCCAGCACTCCTACTTCTCAGCCATCTTAATGCCCTCAAATTTATTTTTTAATGATGTAATTTTCTAGAAAATTTATGTTGCACACAGGATGTCATACTTATGTTTTAAAATGGGAGACATTATAAATATTGTTCTATTTTTTCTAAACATAATTTTAATAGCTTCATATTGTATTTCATTATTAGTTATATTATGTAGTACATAGTTTATTTTTATTTTTTAATTTTTTTATTAAATCTTTTTAACGTTTATTTATTTTTGAGACAGAGAGAGACAGAGCATGAACGGGGGAGGGGCAGAGAGAGAGGGAGACACAGAATCAGAAGCAGGCTCCAGGCTCTGAGCCATCAGCCCAGAGCCCGACGCGGGGCTCGAACTCACGGACCGTGAGATGGTGACCTGAGCCGAAGTCGGACGCTTAACAGACTGAGCCACCAGGTGCCCCTATTTTTAAATTTTTTAACCTTTGTTTATTTTTGAGAGACAGAGAGAGAGTGATCAGGGGAGGGGCAGAGAGAGAGGGAGACATAGAATCTGAAGCAGGCTCCAGGCTCTGAGCTCTCAACACAGAGCCTGACGTGGAGTTCAAACTCATGGAGCATGAGATCATGACCTGAGCTAAAGTCGGATGTTAAACCAACTGAGCCACCCAGGCACCCCATATATAGTACATAATTTAAAGCAAGGAAACATTTGTATGTTACTATTAGCATTCTTAAATAATTCCTTTGTAATTAAGTATTTAGTGACAATTTATCATTCACTCGCTCAATTCATTAATCACAGACTCAGTTAGTAGTTATTGACCAACTCAATATTCTCATCTGTAAAATGAGAATAATATTCTCTAACACATGTAATTTTTATGACATAAAAAATGTGATTTATATAATTTGAATTTCAATCCTAGGAAAAGGGAAAACACAATTAAATTGTTGTTAAGATCATATGATTCTTCTACATTGTCATCATGTCCTGTATTATCCCTTATGCTGACAGTGTATTTGGGCATCTTTATTTTAAATCTGTTCATTAATTAACTACAGCTTGCTATGTTAATTAAACTGATGTAACTTTTTACTGATTAGATGACCACTACCATGCTATCACTGTCTAAGTGATGATTCTCTTGTTTTAAAAATTACTTCCAGGGCAATTTCATGTGATAGGACCAAGAGCACCAGTCATTGCTGTGGTTGGGGAGGAGGCTGTGTTGTCCTGTCACCTCAGCCCATCAATGGATGCTCAAGACATGGAGGTTACATGGTACCGAAATGATCTTTCAGGCCTGGTACATCAATATAGGACTTCCCAGGATCATTTGGAGCACCAGATACCAGAGTACCAAGGGAGGACAGAGTTCCTGAAGGACAATATTACCAAAGGGCACGTTGCCCTAAGGATCTACCCCATCCGACCTTCAGATGGAGGGGAGTATGGGTGTTTCTTTGAAAGCTCCACATTCTACAGTGAAGTGCAATTTGAAATGTTGGTCACAGGTAAGTCACTGCAATGAAAACTCCTACACAAATTGTATTATTTTTTTCATCAGCAGTCTAAAGTATTGGTGTATATGGATAGAGGTAGCTAAATCTATACAAACACTATGATTGAATGTCAAGAAAGTTAAATATGTAAAACAAATCTAATCAGTGTGCCCCATCGTTCTTGGGTAGTAGTGAAATTCATTTTTATCTTTGTCGACATAATTACTTTTAAGAAAAGAAAGAGTAGGGATTATTGTATGTTCTATCTCAGAAGAACCCCAGAAATGTAACTTAGTCTGTCTTCTAAGTCTCAGAAGGAAGTAAAAAGAAGCAGAAAATATCTGACCAGTCTGCCATCCAGTCTAGGTTTCTGCACTTCACTGCTGCCCACTCTGGGAAAAGCCCAGTGAAATGTGGTCTTGCCTATTCTTAATATGACATCATTGTTTATTCAGATCCTGCATAATTTATCCCCTTATATCTCACTCCTGTTCTGTTATTATACACATACACACACACACACACACACACACACACACACACACACAATTGTACTGCAAGAGTGAAAGTGTAAGGAAGGACTGTAATTCAACAATACGCTGAGACTGAAACAACATTTTTTCTATAAACAATTTAGGACCTTGCACTGAGCTCAGGTGAAGAGTTTTTGCATCATCTCTCTTACAATGGACTTAAGAGAAATGATATTGACCTTCCTCCAAAAGGAAGGAAATTTGCTTTCCTCCAGAACTCCCTGACCCGTGTGCAAATGCTCCTGCCTCCTATTTAGTAACAATTCTTCATATGCATAAGTAACCCTGATTCCGTATTTTTACAATAAAGGGTGTGCTCTTATATAATTCTTCAGATATCAAAGGGGGTAAATTGCAAAGACACTTGCCTGCAAGCTTTAAATACCTCTCTGAGTCAACATTTTTGTAACCAGACACTTTAATCCACACATCCTCTGGTAATGTTTCTGCTGAGTCATGGTAAGAATAGTAACCTCCTTCTGATATTCCTTCCTGAGTTTACAGCATATCTGCTTTTTATGTAAGTATACTGGGGATCCTTGCTGCAAGGGTCTGTTGTATGCAAACGAGTGTAACTCCATTGGAAGCATTTAATCAGAACCTAAGAGGCATGAGACCAATTATATTCATCCATTCATTAATTTTTGCCTTTTGAGCAGGGATCTTTCATTCTATTGTAACTTGTGAAGTATTCCAGTTGTTAGACAACCACTTCTAGAATCCTACAAACATTTCCTAAAACTTGAATAAACCTTTATCAAGGGCTTTGAATCTGGGAGTCGCTTGCTACTTTGCTACTTCAATAAAAATATGTCATAACTCAGGATCATCTCAATTTTCTTTATCTCTGACTTACTTGTTCTTTGTGCAGAGTAATTCTACCACTAAATAGAAATCACCTTTCCACTATTCTTCCATTTTACCCCAGAGTCTTTAGAAGAATGCATTTCATATCTTGAAGCTCTTGACACAAAATTCTAACATTGTGCTTATGCTTGAAATTTTTTTGAGCTTCAAAAATGGTAATTTGTTGACACAATTTTTAGAATCTTCATCACAAACTCCTGTGCCTCGTAGATGAGATTTTCTGATACAGATTTTCTGATATGATTTTTCCAAGTCATATATGCAAGATAACTTTTATTTCCTACCCAAGGATATATTTTTTAATTAAACTACTATAAACCCTGTGTCAAGCTCTTTAATTTGCATTGTGGACATATATTACAAGCAATACCCTTGAATTCTACACATCTTTTTATGAAGTCCAGAAGCCCTCAAGCCATCCAAAGAAATTTGTTTTCCCTTCTCTTTTTCCTGTGGGAGGTAGAAATATCTGGATTTTATATTCCAACCAAGTCCAATATTTGTAGATACAACCTTTCACATTTGAAATTAATGAAAAAAAGATGTACTTCTAAATTCTTAAGAAATTGTATCACCTTGTGGCCTATTATAATATAAACTTGTATATGAATATTGACATAATAAGTGATCACAAATATGTTTGAAGAATCTAGACTTTCCCCCCAAAATGTCTTTGTGCTCCCTAATTGTAGGTGAGCTGCTTTTTTTTTGCAACATTTTGTTCATCATAATGGGACCCATCTCATCTTTGAACCTGCTATCCTAATTCATGATACATCAGAAAAATAAAGTGCTATGTTGATTCAGTGCTCTTACTGCCTCCAGATGAATTATCCATGACCTTCTGTACTTCTTCCTAGGATGGATCCTTTTACATTCAGTCCCGTAACTACTGCAATGTAGTGTCTAGTGCTGTGTAGCATTATAGTTTTCATTTGTGCCAGATTTTTATACCAAGCCCTTGATTTTCTCTAGCTGAATAACTCATATTTTCCTGTGATTTGCTTAGACACTGTGACTTATGGCATGAATTTCTTTAATCTGTCTCTCCTTCCTGGAGGAGTGACATTTTCCCCAGTGTCAGTAATCACTTTGTGATAAAAATGCAGTCTCTGCAGGCAAATCCATAGTACTGTACCCTCTTCTAGAGAAAAGATTCTTCTATACCTTGAGTCAAAACAACCAATGCATTCCCTTTGCTGTTTCAATATCCAGGATGTTGTAGTGAACAAGAACCCCTACATTAAATTCTACTTACAATCAATAAGCATCACTGTCTTCTACTATCAAGCTAGTTTGACACTTGTAGGGTACAGGTAAGCAAATCCATCAGTTAATAATTATTATCAAAACCACAAGTATAGGTTGCAAACTTAACCAAAATATTTTTTAAAAGATAAGAAATAAAATTGAAAGCCCTTATATTAGGTAACGTAATCATATGGTCTCATAATGGTGAAAACCATAGGTTTTCTCTCCCTGTCATGGTCATAAGACAATAAAAAATACCAGACTCTCGAAATAGGTAAAAAATGTTTTAAAGTCAGCTTGTGCTATGTCAGAAACTATGTAGGCCTCAACTATGCCAGTTAGAAACCCACGATGGTAGGAGAACAATGGTGACCTGGTTTCCTCTCCTGCTGACAATCTTTTCTCCACTTTGACTCCTCTGTCTTGACTTGATCATTCATAAGAGAACATTAATGGCTAAGACGACACTTGGAATACATGTTTCAAGCCTGTGAAATTATTCATACCCACCACCCCTAATTTCCACTCCTATTTTTAATTGATGCTGGACTCAGACGTTGTTCTACCCTTAACCCCCACATTTAATAAGGCAAACAGAATGATGTAATTCGAAGTACAACTTTACTCTTCTCTCTCCAGAAAATCAGAATCAAATTAAGCATTTATTGTGTTTCTACAAAGACCTGCTAAATATAATCTTGTTTTTATAAACTACCCATCCTCAACCGCATTTCCCTCCAACTCTTAGCAAGTAGTCTGAATACAAGAAA
The DNA here is from genome assembly GCF_018350175.1 of Felis catus. Lineage (NCBI taxonomy): Eukaryota > Metazoa > Chordata > Mammalia > Carnivora > Felidae > Felis > Felis catus. Next base: position 85,820,473 of record NC_058368.1, read on the forward strand.
TATAGTGGGATGATGGCCTTTCAATTGGAAGGATCCCAGCAAGGAAAAACATCTTTTCTTTGTACTCTTAGTTAATTAACTCTTTAAGATGAATAATATTTATTCAATACAACCCCGTAAGCACTTTCTTTATATGAAGGAATTTGTAGACCATTCATATGAGTTGAGACTCTCTTAATCCTGGTTTTACAAAACAAGAATGGAAGCACAGAGAGATTGAGTCGTTAGACATATTGGTTCAGTTGTGCCAGCTAGTACAAGTGTAACTCTTTGACTCTATATCTTATCCTCACAACTATTCTTCTCTACTGATTTTCAAAGCCACTGTATTCTAAAAATTCCATGTATGAGTACCAGCACTGGATGGTACCATAGTGCCAGCTAAGTCATCACTGGTTTGAAACACTATATGCTAGTCACCTCATGGTACTTCTTCAGGATATGGCCATTCATGCAATATCATATGACATTAGATAATTTTCCTTCATCAACTTCACAGAAGGACTGTCAAAAATCAACAAAAATTGGATGGCCCAAAAACAATAGAAATTTATATTTCACAATTCTGGAGGCCAGAGTCCACAATCAAAGCGTCATCAGGGTTATTGTCCCAGGGAATAATATAAGGAAAATACTTCCTTGCCTCTTCCAGTTTCTTGCGGTGCTAGGCATTTCTTGGATTTGATAGGATCTTTCCCATCTCTGCCTCCATCTTCACAGGGACCTTTTCCCTGTGTTTCTGTTTCCAAATTTCTTTCTGTTTAAATAGGCCACAATCATTTTGGATTAGGACCCTCCTATTCCCATATAATTTCATCTTTACTAATACATGTACAGAATGGTTTCCAAATAAACGCATAGATTTTGAAGTTTAGGGGTTTAACATATCTATCAGAAGACAAAATTAAACCCAAATCAAACCCAAAACCCAAAATTAAATCCAAGTTGTATCCCAGGAAATTTGATTCTTTGTTTTGTTATAGACTGCATTGGTTATTGTACATAATACTGTACAATGCTACACTACTATACAATGAACTTCAACACATAGTAGATTAAACCAGTTTCTATTCTTCTGAGTTATAGGAAGAAAGGATCTAGAACCGGAAGAGTAAGTATAAACCGTGAAATTCACGTATTTCTCTTATATTGATGTTTTTTCCATATCCAGAAAATTCACTTTTGACAATGACCCAAAGCCATTCTACTCCAGCCCTTGAGAGAGAGAAAGAATGAAGGAAAAAGTGTATCTCCTTCCTTTGAGGGAAATATTCTAGAAGGCACACACATCATCTCCCTTTTACAACACTTACACCTGCATATCAAGGCTACTCCTAAATGTAAGTGGGAGTTAGAACATGCAGTTGAAACATGAACTGGCATATGTATAATTAAAACACTATTCCCCAAATTGTTCTATCCAAAATGGTAGCTACTAGCTGCATGTGGTATTTGAATTTACATTTGCTTATATAAATTTAATTGATTAAAATAAGAAATCCATTTTCTAACAATATTTCAGGTTCTCTGTAGACACCTATAGCTAGTTTGTTTGGACTACATTGATGTTGATAGCATTTCCAAACTTAAAGGAAGTTCTTATTAAAAATAGCTTCTTTAGAATTAGAGATTAAAAGATATTTGTAAAATGACTACCAATTTGCTACAGAAAACCACAAACTGTTGTGTTCCTTTAAATTTAGAGGCTGCAAATGAAATCATAGAGTGTTTGTCTACTCAACTTTAAGAATCAACAGATAAAATACTAGGTAATGTTTCAAAAGTGAGGGAGGAAAAGAAAAGAATACAGACATGTTTTGTATGTGGGTACTTTTAAAATGTTGATACAGCTGATTTTTTTTCTCTAAAGTTCTTTGCAGTTATTTTTCTAACTCCTGTTTTATAAATAAGAAAACTGAGTTTCATAGAAGTTAATTAAAATGTAAACTGGCAAGAAAACTTTTGGAGATACATACTTTCTCTGTCTCTCTTTGGCTCTCCTAGTCTCAGGTATGGCTCCTCATATTCACATTGAGCCTGGCAATAACAGAGACATTAAGATGACCTGCATATCCACTGGGTGGTTTCCAGAGCCTGAGATACAATGGAAGGACCCTCAAGGATTGCACTTGGCACCAGCCTCTGAGACAAAGAGAATAGAAGAAAATGGACTGCTTCATGTGGAATCATCTATCACAATGGATAGAAGTTCAAGAACAGAAGTATCTTGTGTTATTAGGAACCTAATACTCAGTGTGGAGAAGGTGGTGCTTGTCTCCATGGCAGGTCAGTTTCCTCCAAAGTTGATATATTGAGATATCACTGCTGATCAGGAAGGTCTTAATGGCAAAGACCTATGACTGACAGACATAGAAGGATATTCTAGTTTATCCATTTCTAACTCTTAGTGTGGATAACTTGGAAAAAGTCACATTTTGTCTTGTTTTGTATTTCTTATTTCAATATAAATGTCATTGTGCTACTTCATGAAAATGAACACCCGAGTGCACAAAAGTATTCAAAAGGTAATAATGTCTTTGTGGAATCTTTTGAAGTTGCTCCTAAGCTTCACCTAATCCTATTGCCTAGGGAAAGCCTGTTTTAACAATTTGGTGTTTTCTCCCATCTTTCAAATTGGATTTGTATCCTGGCAGTGCCATTTAGCAGCATCATGATCTTGGGCAAGTATTGACCTTCTTGTGCTCAGTTCCCATCAGTTAAATTGGGATAATTATGGTGTCTGCCTCATAAAATTAATATCACAGGTAGAGAGGAGCTCAGACATTCCAATAACTACTGAAAGTGATTGTTCAAAGAAATAGTTTGCCCACATGATCTCCCCCAACTTCTTGGATACACAAATGTCCTTATTTGAAGTATTGCAGCTTGTCAACAACAGTCTTAATTCTTGTCCTTTCTTATCTCTCCAGCTTCATCTTTCATCCCTCTCTTTCTTTGTCTCCAAATCTTTCTACCCCTCATTAATTCTTTAAACATATTCTTGTAATACCTCATGTAGCCTGTTATTGACACATTTCTTCTATTTTCCTATAACTAAGAGTTTTCTAAAGCCCCTCAATACTTAATCTTAACCTCTCAGGAAGCTATCTTCAATCTATTCTGTGTTAAGTTCTCTCTTTACTCACACATAATTTTGATTATATGTTTCACTATTTCCCAGAAATAATGTAAACTCCTGATGACATTATATGTATTTTAAATATCCCCATTACTAAAAAAAATACCAAGCCACAATATATATTTTTTCTATAGTGGATAAACATTTGTATGACCTTTTATCAATAAGTAAAGTGTCATTTCTATTGTGCTTTAGTTTGGGAAGTCACATTGGTTTAAGATAATTAGAATAAGAACTTGAGGTTGAAAATTTGAAGGAAGCAAACACATATACCAAAATAGAGATAAAATATATATACAAACACTTACATATATGTTTTAGATCATCAATTAAAAATTACACAGTCATTTTGGAGCACCCGAGTGGCTAGGTCAGTACCTCTTTTGAAATAACAATATTAAATAGAAAACTATCAGGAGCACCTGGCTGGTTCAGTCAGTTACGTGTCTGACTTCAGCTGAGGTCATGATCTCACAGTTTGTGAGTTTGAGCCTCACATCAGGCTCCGTGCTGACAGTTCGGAGCCTGGAGCCTTCCTCAGATTCTGTGTGTCCCTCTCTCTCTGCCCCTCCCCAATTCGTACTCTGTGTCTCTCTGTCTCAAAAATAAATAAAACATTTAAAAATTAAAAAAACATAGAAAATTATCAAAAACAAGAGTTATTTTTACTGATTTCAGTTGCTAGCTGACAGATATCTCACAAGAAATGGTGAATTGAAATAATATCTGTCTCTAGAACCTAGACCATGAATCCCATTTGGTTTATCATCCAAGGTATCACAGTTTCTCCTTGTGCTTGTCACTCCTCAGAATGTTGCCAATCTCACATATATATGCTTATGTAGAAAATAAATGGATAGAAAGGACACATGGTAGGGTGCCTGGGTGGCTCAGTCAGTTCAGCATCTGACTTCAGCACATGTCATGAGACCCCAAATCATGGTTCAGGCCCCACATCAGGCTCTGTGCTGACAGCTCAGAGCCTGGAGCCTTTTTTAGATTCTGTGTGTCCCTCTCCCTCTGACCCTCCTCTGTTCATGCTCTTTCTCCCTCTCTCTCAAAAAATAAACATTTAAAAATTTTAAAGAAAGGATACATGGCAAAGTCAGTGTGGGGATCTGTAGGACAAAAAGAGGAGAAAATGATGAAAGTAAATATTGTATTTGAAGATTTTTATTTATTATAAGAGAATTATTTGTCACAAGTATAGTAATGTTAATGTATGTTTTTTTTAATATGATTTATTGTCATGATAGCTAACATACAGTGTATACAATGTGCTCTTGGTTTCAGAAGTAGATTCCCATGATTCATCTCTTGCATACAACACCCAGTGCTCATCCCAACAAGTATCCCCTCTCAATGCCCATCACCTATTTCCCCTTCTCCCCTGCAACCACATCAACCCTCAGTGTTCTCTATATTTAAGAGACTTTTATGGTTTGCCTCCCTCTCTGTTTGAAACTATATTTTTCCTTCCCTTCCCCTATGGTCTTTAGTTATGTTTCTCAAATTCCACATATGAATGGAAACATATAATATCTGTCTTTCTCAGACTGACTTATTTCACTTTACATAATTACCACCAGTTCCATCCATGTTGTAACAAATGGCAGGATTTCATTCTTTCTCATTTCCAATAGTATCCCATTGTATATATAATGCACATCTTTATCCATTCATCAGTTGATGGACATTTGGGCTCTTTCCATTATTTGGCAATTGTTGATAGTGTTATAAACATTGGAGTACATGTGCCCCTATGGATCAGACATTCTGTATCCTTTGGATAAATTTTTAGTAGTGCTATTACTCAGTCGTAGGGTAACTCTACTTTCAATTTTTTGAGGAACCTCCACACTATTTTCCAGAGCAGATTCACAAGATTTCATTCCCCCCAACAGTGTAAGAGGGTTCCTGTTTCTCCACATCCTTGCCAATATCTTTTGATACTGAGTTTTTAATGTTAGCCAATCTAACCAGTATGAGGTGGTTTCTCAGTGTGGTTTTTATTTATATTTCCCTGATGATGAGAGATTTTGCCCATCTTTTCATGTTTCTGTTGGTCATCTGGATGACTTCCTAGGAAAAGTGTATATTCATGTCTTCTGCCTATTACTTCACTGGATTATTTGTTTTTGTGGGTGTTGAGTTTGGTAAATTCTTTATAGCTTTTTGGGTACTAAACCCTTATTTAATATGTCATTTGCAAATATCTTCTCCCATTCCATCAGTTTCCTTTTAGTTTGTTGATTGTTTCCTTTGCAGGAAAGAAGCTTTTTATCTTGATGAGGTCCCAATAGCTAATTTTTGCTTTTAATTCCCTTGCCTTCAGAGACGTGCTGAGCAAGAAGTTTCTGCAACTGAGGTTGAAGTGATTGTTGTCTGCTTTCTCCTCTGGGGTTTTGACGTTTTCCTGTCTCACATTTAGGTCTTTCATCCATTTTGAGTTTATTTTTGTGTATGGTATATAAAAGTGGTCCAGTTTCATTCTTCTGCATATTGCTGTCCAATTCTTCCAGCACCATTTGCTAAAGAGACTGTCTTTTTTTCCACTGGATATTCTTTCCTGATTTCTCAAAGTTTAGTTGGCCATAAATCTGTGGGTCCAGTACTGGGTTCTCTATTTTATTCCATTGGTCTATGTGTCTGCTTTTGTGCCAATACCATATTGTCTTGATAATTTCAGTTTTGGAGTAGAGGCTAAAGTATGGAATTGTGATGCCTCCCACTTGTTTTCCTTTTTCAACATTACTTTGGTTAGTCAGAATCTTTTCTGGTTCCATACAAATTTTAGAATTGTTTGTTCTAGCTCTGAGAAGAATGCAGGTGCAATTCTAATTGGGATTGCATTGAATGTGTAGATTAATTTGGGTAGTATTGATATTTTAACAATATTTGTTCTTCCAATTCATGAGCACGGAATGTTTTTCCATTTCTTTGTGTCTTCTTTAATTTCCTTCATAAGTTTTTTTTTTTTTTTAATGGTTTTCAGCATACAGCGTTTTACTTCTTAGGTTAGGTTTATTCCTAGGTATTTTATGGTTCTTGGTGCAATGGTGAATGGGGTCAATTTCTTGATTTTTCTTTATATTGCCTCACCATTGATTTACAGAAATTCAAACATTTTATGCATATTTATTTTATACCTTGTGACTTTGCTAAATTCCTGTATCAGTTCTAACAGATTATTGGTAGAGTCAGGTTTTTCATGTAGAGTATCATGTCATCTGAGAAAAGTGACAGTTTGACTTCTTCTTTGATAATTTGGATGCCTTTTATTTCATTTTGTTGTCTCATTGCTGAGGTTAGGACTTCCAACACTATGCTAAACAACAGTGGTGAGAGTGCACATCCTTGTCATGTTCCTAACGTCAGGGGAAAGTTCTCAGTTTTTACAAATTGAGGATGATATTAGCTGTCAGCTTTTCCTATATGGCTTTTATGAAGTTAAGGTATGTTTCTTCTATCCTGACTTTCCTGAGTGTTTTTATTAAGAAAGGATGCTGTAAACAAAAAGGATGAAATCTTGCAATTTGCAACAATGTGGATGGAACTAGAGAGTATTATGCTAAGTGAAATAAGTCACCTAGAGAAAGAAAAATATCATATGATCTCAATCATATGAGGAATTTAAGATACAAAACAGATGGACATAAGGAAAAAGAACCAAAAAAGAATATAAAAACAAGGAGGGAGGCAAAACATAAGAGACCTTTAAATACAGATAACAAACTGAGGGTTGCTGAGGGGCTGTGGGTGGGTGAATAACCTAAATAGGTAAGAGACATTAAGGAAGATACTTTTTGGAATGAGCCCTGGGTGTTATACCTAAGGGATGAATCACTGCAATCTACTCCTGAAAACATTATTGCACTATATGCTAACTAACATGGATGTAAGTTAAAAATAAATAAATTAATTAATAATGATCAATTAATTAATAAAATCCTTTTTGGGAAAAAAGGGTGCTCTATTTTCCCAGACATTTTTTTCTGTATCTATTGACAGGATCATATGTTTTTTATCTTTTCTTCTATCATATTGTTTTCTTGTATCATATTGTTGATTTCTGAATATTGAACCAGCCCTGCAGCCAAGGAATGAATCCTAATTGATCATGGTGAATAATTGTTTTTTTTTTTTTAATTTTTTTTTCAACGTTTATTTATTTTTGGGACAGAGAGAGACAGAGCATGAACGGGGGAGGGGCAGAGAGAGAGGGAGACACAGAATCGGAAACAGGCTCCAGGCTCTGAGCCATCAGCCCAGAGCCTGATGCGGGGCTCGAACTCACGGACCGTGAGATCGTGACCTGGCTGAAGTCGGACGCTTAACGACTGCGCCACCCAGGCGCCCCTTCTTTTTTTTTTTTTTAATTTTTTTTCAACGTTTTTTTATTTTTGGGACAGAGAGAGACAGAGCATGAACGGGGGAGGGGCAGAGAGAGAGGGAGACACAGGAATACTTGTTTTAATATACTGTTGAATTCAATTTTTGGGTATCTTGTTGAGAATGTTTGCATCCATTTTTATCAGGGATATTGGCCTATAATTCTCATTTTTGGTATGGTCTGTCTGATTTGGGAATCAAGGTAATGCTGACTTTATAAAATGAGTTTGGAAGCTTTCCTTCCATTTATATTTTTTGAACCAGGTTTATAAGAATAAGTATTAACTTGAAGGTCTGGCAGAGTTCTCCTTGAAAACCATCTGGACAGGACTCTAATTTGTTGGGAGATTTTTGATAAATGATTCATTTTTTTCACTGGTTTTGGATATAATTGTCTATTTCTTCCCATTTGAGTTTTGCTAGTGTGTGGGTATCCTGTTTGTCCAGTTTGTTGGCATATAATTTTGCCTACTATTCTCTAATAATTGTTTGTATTTATTTGGTGTTAATTGTGATCTCTCCTCTTTCATTCATGATTTTAACTATTTGAGTTATCTCTCTTTTTTGTTTGAGAAGTCTGGCTAGAGTTTATCAATTTTGTTTTTTCTTTAAAAAACCCAGCTCTTAGATTAATTGATTTTCTTTTTCTTTCTTTTTTTCTTTTTTTTCATCCTGTATTGTTTATATCTGCAATAATATTTATTACTTCTATTATTTTCTGGCTTTAGGGATTATTTTTTTTTCTGCTTCTAGTTCCTTTAGGTGTGCTGTTAGATTTTGTATTTGGGATTTTTCTTGTTTCTTGAGATAGGACAGATTGCAATGTATTTTCCTCTTGGGACTGCCTTTGCTGCATCCCAAACAGTTTGGACTGTTGTGTTTTCATTTTCATTTGTTTCCATATATATTTTTTAAAAAATTCTTCTTTAATTGCCTGGTTGACCCATTAGTTCTTTAGTAGGATGTTTGCTATCCTCCATGCATTTGGAGGTTTTCCAAATTTTTCCTGTGGTTGATTTCAGGTTTCATAGTGGTATGCTCTGAAAGCATGGGTGGTATGATCTCAATTCTTCTATATTTATTTAGAGCTGTTTTGTGCCCCAGTATGTGATCCATCTCAGAGAATATTCCATGTGCACTCAAAAGGAATGTTTTATTCTGCTGCTTTTGGATGAAAAGTTCTGAATATATCTGTCAAGTCCGTGTGGTCCAGTGTATCATTCAAGGCCATTGTTTTTTATAGATTATCTGCCTAGATGATCTCCCCATTGCTCTAAGTGGAGTATTAAAGCCCCCTGAAATTAATGTTTTCTTATCAATAAGGTTTCTTCTATTTGTGATTATTTTAGTTATATATTTGGATTTAATCAAGTTGGGGGCATAAACATTTACAATTGTTAGCTCTTCTTGATGGGTAGACTCTGTAATTATGATAATACCCTTCTTTATCTCTTGTTACAGCCTTTAATTTAAAATCTAGTTTGTCTGACATAACTATGGCTGCTACAGATTTGTTTTGACTTCCAGTAGCATAATAGATAGTTCTCTATCCCCTCATTTTCAATCTTAAACTGTTCTCAGGTCTAAAATTGGTCTCTTCTAGACCACATATAGATGGATCCTGGTTTTTTATCCATTGTAATAGTCCATGACTTTTTATTGGAGCATTTATTGCATTTACATTCAGTTATTATTGGAAGACTGGTATTTAGTGTCATTGTGTTATCTGTAAGTTTCATGCTTGTGATGACGTCTCTGCTCGTTTATAGCATTGTAGCATTCCACTCACAGAGTTCCCCTTAGGATTTCTTACAGGGCTGGTTCAGTGGTCATGAACTCCTTCAACTTTGTTTGCCTGGGAAAGCATTTATCTCTCCTATTCTGAATGAAAGCCTTGCTGGATAAATGACTCTTGGCTGCATATTTTTCCTATTTACCACATTGAATTTTCCTGCCATTCACTTCTGATCTGCCAAATTTCATTTGACAGGTCTTCTACTAAACTTATGTGTCTACCACTGTAGGCTAAGGACCTTTTTTCCCCTACTGCTTTCAGAATTCTCTCTTTATCTTTGCATTTTGCCAGTTTCATTGTTATATACTGTGGTGAAGACATATTCTTTTTGAATCTGAAGGGAGTTCTCTGTACCTCCTGGATTTAAATTCCAGATTAGGGAAGTTCTCAGATATAATTTGTTCAAGTAAACCTTCTGCTCCTTTTTCTCTATCTTCTTCTGAAACTCCTATGACATGGATATTATGTTTCATTGAATAACTTAGTTCTCTAATTCTCTCCTTATGGTCTAGTGTTTTTTGATCTGTCTTTTTTTTTCTCAGCTTCATCATTTCCATAATTTTGTCTTGTGTTTCACTTATTCTCCCCTCTCCTTCCTCCATCCTCACTGTCACAGCATCTAGTTAATTTTGCACCTCAATTACAACATTTCTTAATTCATCATGACTATTTCTTAATCCCTTTATCTCTGTGGCAATAGATCCTCTTCTGTCTTCTATGTTTTTTTTTCAAGCCCAGCTACTGATATTATGACAATTACTCTAAATTCTTGATCAGATATATTATTTTTATCTGTTTTGAGCAATTATCTAGCTGTCATTTCTTCCTGGCATTTCTTTGGATGACATTTCTTCCATTTCATCATTTTGGCTAGTTTTCTGTCCTTTATATGTTTTAATAGCTTGCTATGTTCCCTGCACCTGATAGTACTATACTAAAAAGGAGTCATACACTCTTCATGTCCTGGCCCTTCAGGAGATGTTTTCAGAGTGTGTTATATGCTCTCTGTTGTTGTGACTTTGGTTGCTTTATCTCCCTACTCGTAGTGATGGTTTGGACCTTCCACAAGGTGTGCTTTGATTTGTTCATTAAAGAAACCCTGGGAAAAATTTAAAAATGGGAAGATAGTGGAAGAAGACTTATCCTGTACAAAGAGAGAAATGACAGGGATGGGGGGAAATAAATGGAAAAAAATTTTCCAGGCAGAAAATTAGAGAAACTATACAGCTTAATCCAGAAAGAAAGAGAGAGAGAGAGAGAGACAGAGAGAGAGATAGAGAAGAAATAAAGGAGATACAGAAAAACATAGGTTAAAAATGGTCACTTAAACAAACCAACATACAGAGTAGAGAAAGGAAGAAATAAGAGGAAGAAAAGAAACAAAGTATATATATATATATATATATATATATATATATATATATATATAAAACACTTACACACATGTGTATAAAAAATTGACCAAGAATCAGTTAGAAAATGCAAAACTGTGGGACTGATATTTGATGGTGCCTTGGAACCAGTGGCTGTGCTGTTCTGGAGGAGGGGCTATCTGGTTAGGTCAGTGTCAATCTTGTAGTTACCAGGCACCAAGGGGCATGGTTTTTGGTGGGCCACTCCTGACTCCACTTTGGGCCTGCTGTCCTGTTCCCTGAAGCTCCACCTTGTTGATAATGGGGATAAAAATGGTGACACCCCAGTCTGTCCTTCCCTGACTAGGTGTCCCAAACCACTCTGTTCATATTGTACTCACAGTGACACATGGACATGAGCAGGCTGGTTTGTCCCACTATACAGTCTCCCATGCTTCCTAGGCATTTGGATGGGATTCGAATCCAATGTCTTACAAGATCCCACTCTGTGTGCCCCAGTACACCCTCTGCACCACTCTGCCCAGTCACTTGACAAAGGGTCTCTAGCTGAAAGTCACCCTCAAGGTCTTTTCTTCTTGGACAGGCTATATGCCTTCTTCCCATAGCACTCAAGGGAGTGGACTGCTCTGTCCAACTGCACCTCTGATCTCGATAACAAGCCTGGGGTAGGCTTTCTCTACCACGCTGGGGTGGCAGGCCTCAGTCTGGAGAAAGTCCCACAACCCTTGTTTGTGATAGAAATTGTTTCCTTCTCTGTTTGTTCGTTTTCCTGTCTGTGGTCCAGAGAGGTTTTGCTCTTGTCCAAATACAATCCTACACTTTTACAGCTTCTCTTTTTCTTCCTTTTGTCTCTCTACAGAAGGGGATCCCTCCCCTCCATGCTTATGCTGCCTATTTTATCACTCCCAACTAGCAATCATCCACCTATGACCCTACAGGTTGTCCCTGTGGTCCCCTGGAGATGTTTTTTTTGTCATTCTGTAGCCTGAATTCCTGGAATTCCAAGACTTCTGGCTTTAATACTGCTGTGTTTGAGGGACAAAGGAACTTAAGGTCTCCCTACTTCTCATAATGTTAATGTTGGAAAATCTTGATTGTGTTTATATAGATATCTGATGAATTATTTGTATGTTTTCAGCATATTAAAACATTGTGATAATTTATAAAATAAACCTGTGAGTCTCCATACCTTAGGAACAAAAAAAGAAGCTGAAGCCCCTTTAAGATTCAAAAATTCCTTAGATTTGCTGGGAGGGGTAGGTAAGGCTTAGAATATATGCAATTGCTAATAATCTCACATAATAGAAAATATATTGGAATTTGCTCCCAGAACTCAAATCCACTGATGCCAAGCTGGATACTAAGTGAGACAATTTCTATTTTTCAGATGCCTTGTTCCCCAAGGACTCGCTTTGGGCAATGTGGCTTACTCTTGTCCTGTTTCTCCTAGCTGTTGGTGCAACCATCTGTCTTCTACTTGTGCGTGCTAGAAAATCCAAAGGTAAGTGAAAAAAAAACGGGGGGGGGTGATTGCCTTTATTTTGTGAACAATTTGCGTATATATGTATACCTCTTTAGGTTGCTTCATTACTGGGATATATAAATGAAACTGATTTACATACATTGATTTTATATCCTGTGACTTTGCTGAATTAATATATCAGTTCTAGCAGGTTTTTGGTGGAATCTTTCGGGTTTTCCATGTAGAGTATAATGTCATCTGTGAAGAATGAAAGTTTGATTTCTTTGTCAATTTGGATGCCTTTTATGTTGTTTTGTTCTCTGCTGATACTAGGACTTCCAGTACTATGCTGAAAGGCATTGGTGAGAGTGGACATCTCTGGGGTGTTCCAGATCTTAGCGGGGAAAGGTTTTCAATTTTTCCCCATTGAGGATGATATTAGCTGTGGTCCTTTCATATATGGTTTTTAAGATGTTAAGGTATTTTCTCTCTATCCTAAAATTCTTGACGATTTTTATCAAAAAAGATGGTGTATTTTGTGAAATGCCTTTTTCTGCATCTACTGGCAGGATCATATGGTTCTTATACTTTCTTGTATTAATGTGGTATATCACATTGATTGATTTGCAAATATTGAACCAGTCCTGCAGCCAAGGAATGAATCCCACCTGATCATGTTGAATAATTCTTTTAATGTACTGTTGAATTTGACTTGCTAGTATCATGTTGAGAATTTTTGCATCCAGGTTCATCAGGAATATTGGCCAGTAATTCTGCTTTTTTATCGGTATCTTTGGTTTTGAAATCAAGGGAATGCTGGTTTCATGGAATGAGTTTGGAAGCTTTCCTTCAGTTTCTATTTTTTTGGAACAGTTTGAGAAAGATAGGTATTAACCCTGTTTAAGTAGCTGGTATAATTCCTCTGGGAAGCCATATGGCCAAGGACTCTTATTTGTTGGGAGATTTTTCATAACTGATTCAATTTATTTGCTGATTATGGGTCTGCTCAAATTTTCAATTTCTTCCTGTTACAGTTTTTGTATGATGTGAGTGTCTAGACACTTGTCCATTCTTCTAGATTGTACACTTTATTGACATATCATTTTTTAAAGGATTCTTTTATAACTGTTTGTATTTCTGTGGTGTTTGTACTTTTTGCTCTTCCATTCGTGATTCCATTTGTAATTTCATGAGTCCTATCTCTTTTTCTTTTTGAGAAGTCTGGCTAGAGGGTTATCAATTTTATTTATTCTTTCCAAAAACCTGTGCTTAGTTTCATTGGTCTTTTCTATTTTTATAAATTCTATATCATTTATATCTGCTCTAATCTGTATTATTTCCCTTCTTCTGCTAGCTTTGGGCTGTATTTTTTGCTCTTTTTATTTCTCCTTTAGGTGGAAAGTTAATTTCTGTATTTGGGACCTTTCTTGCCTCTTGAGGTAGGCCTGAATTGCAATGGATTTTCCTCTTAGGACTGCCTTTGCTGCATCCCAAAGGGTTTGGACTTACGTGTTTTTGTTGTCATATGCTTCCATGTGTTTGTTATTTTATTATTTTTTTACAAAAGCAAATGATATTCTATGTATTTTTTTTAATTTTGTATTTAATTTATTTGTTAACCCATTTATTCATTAGTAGGATGTTCATTATCCTCCATATATTTGGGGCACTCCAAATTTTTCTTGTAGTTGATTTCAAGTTTCACAGCGTTCTGGTCTGATAATGTGCATGGTATGGTCTCAGTCTTCTTGTACCTGTTGAGGGATGTTTTGTGACTCAATATGTGATCTGTTTTGGAGAATGTTCTATGTGCACTCAATAAGAATGTGTATTCTTCTGAGTTAGGATGGAATGTTCTGAATATACCTGTTAAGTCTATCTAGTCCAATATATCATTCAGAGACATAGTTTCATTATCAACTTTCAGAATTATTTTCTTTGTATTTTATCATTTTTACAATGATATATCGTGGTGTTGATGTGTTTTGTTAATTTTGAAGGGAGATCTCTATATGTCTGGGACTTGAATGCCTATTCCCATCCTCAGATTTGGGATGTTCTCAGCTATAAATTGTTCAAATAAACTTTCTTCCCCTTTCACTTTTCTTCTCCTGGGACTCTTATGATACGGATATTGTTTCATTTTATGGAAACACTTGTAGTTTAATTCTCCCCTGTGATCTAGTAATTTCCTTTCCCACTTCTTTTCAGCTCCATTATTTTACAAGATTTTTTCTTCTATGTCACCTATTATTTTCTTTGTTTTTTGCATCTCATTGTCACTGTATCTAATTTACTTTGCATCTCAGATATAGCATGTTTAATTCATTGTGAATAGTTCTTAGGTCTGTGATCTCTGCAGCAAGAGTTTATCTCATGTCTTCTATGCTTTTTTTCAAGGCCAGGTATTAGTCTTGTGACTGTTATTCTAAATTGTTGTTCAGAAATATTGTTTATATATGTTTTGAGCTATTCACAGCATGTGATTTCTTCTTGAACTTTCTTGGGGAGACTTTCCCGTTTTGTCATTTTGGTTAAGTTTCTGTCTTTTTCATGTTTAAAAGCTTGTTATATGTCCTGTACCTGAGAGTACAACTATATTAAAAAGTAGTCATACATTGTCAAGGGCCTGGCTCTTCAGAAAGTGTTTTTGGTGTATGTTGCATGCACTCTGTTGTTGCATTTTGGCTGCTCTATCCAACTTGTCTGCCCTCTGCAGAGCTCCTCCTCGTTTTTTTGTTTGTTTGTTTGTTTTTTGTTTTTGTTTTTTAATAGTGGTGGAGTTTTTGGAATGTAAATCTGCTGTGCTTTGATTTGTTTCTTAAAGTAACACTATGCAGGTGGGGGAGCAAAGGGGTAGAAGGAGCCTGATGCTATAAAAAGAGAAAATTGAAAGAAGGAAAAAGCTAACCAACAGAGAATCAAAAACTACAAGCCTAAGATTAGAAAATGAGAATGGAAAATAAAGAAGATGATGAAAGATAAAAAAAAGTGGAATAAGAATAGAATAAAAATGCCTGATCTCACTATCATCTATCTATCTATCTATCTATGAATTGTCCAAAAATAAATTAGAAACTATAAGCCTGTTTCCAAAAGGGGAACAAAAAATAAAAGAAGAGGGAAGAAAGAAAAATAATAAAATAAAATAAAATAAAATATAAGAAAATAAAAGAAAGAAAGAAACTGTTACCTGTTGGTGTCTGGAAACAGTGGCTGTGCTGGTCTGGAGGAGAGGCCAGGTGCATTGGATCAGTCAGTCTTGCTGCAGTAGATAAGCAATTGCCAGGCACTGAGGGGTGGAGTTTGTTGTAAGTGGGTTCAATCTACACTGGGGGCTGCTGTGCTGCTCTCTGAAGCCCACCGGGTTGGTGTTGGAAGGTAAAATGACAATACCTCAATCTCCTATCCCCAGACCGGGTACCTCAACCCACACTGTTCGGGAAGCCCTTATAGAATAGTATGGGCTGTCAGCTTGCCCTCCTCCACAGTCCTCCCGCATATCCTCAGAACTGGGATGGGATTCAAAACTCGAAGTCTTAAAGAACTCAATCAGTGTGGCTCCCCTTCCCTGTTCCAGAATTGAACCACCCAACCTACTGATAAAAGACCTTTAGTTGGCACCTGCAGGGAATTTTGTCCTTAGGGAGGCAATAAACACTCTTTCCAAAGTATTCCAAGACAGAGATTATTCTCTCCCAGTATGTTCCTGAAATAACTATCCCTTGCCATGCACTCTGGGGTCGACTCCCTCCTCCCCAGGAGCATATACCAAGGATCTTGGCTTTGCTCTGGAGAATGTCATGCACTTAGGAACCTACTTCTGAGTTTCAGCTACTAAGGCTGTTTGCAAAAAGGAAACTGGAACTCTCCCTATCCCAAATCCCAAATCCCAAATCCCAAATCCCAAATCCCAAATCCCTGGTCCAGAGAGGTTTTCTACTCATGCTAATTCAATGCTGCACTTACAAAACCTCTCTCTTTTTTTCTCCCATTTTTCTCTGCACACACAGTCTTCCCTCCCCTTGGTGCCTATGCCATTTTTTCTCCCCCAATTTATATACAAGCACCCTAATCTTGCCAAGCTGTCTTCCTCCAACGTTAGAGATCCTTCTGCCACTCCATGGATGGATTTCCTGGGTGTTCCATGTGATCTGACCTCAAACAGCTATGTTTGAGGGATGAGGGAAATCCCAGTCCCCCTACTCTTCCACCATCTTAACTCCCTCACACGATCTCACCATGATCTCATTCTTTTCTTGGCTGAATAATAATACACACACACACACACACACACACACACACAATATGTATTATTTATTCATTCATCTCTCTGAAGGTGCTTAGGTTGTTTCCATATCTTGGGTGTTGTAAATAATATTGCAATAAGCATAGTGGAACATATATGTTTTTGAATCAGTGTTTACATTTCTGGGAGGCTACATAGCCAGTAGTGGAAATACTGGATTGTACAGTATTTCTGTTTTTGATACCCTAAAGTAACTCCCAGCTACTTTCCACAGTGGTTGCCCTAATTTAGATTCTCACCGACTCTGTTTGAGGGTTCTCTTTTCTCCACTACTTGCCAACAATTATTATTTATTATCTTTTTGATACTATCCATCATGATAGGTGTCAGATGATATCTCATGCTCTTTATTTGCATTTCACTGATGACTGGAGATTTTGACCATAATTATATGTGTCTGGTGGCCATCTGTATGACTTTTTGGTAAATGTCTAATCAGATCCTCTGTGTCAAACACAATAGCACTACTAGATCCAGAGCCCCATGATCCTCCAGCTTCCAGTTAAAGAGAAGACCCACTATAATGGCCTAGCAGTTCTTGAAACTGCACATCTTCCCTGCCTGCTTTCACATAAGCACCAGAGGTATGTTTGGTCTATGTCTGGAGACTCTTCCCATGCTTTGACATTCTTTGATGTTCATACCTGGAAAACATGAAATGTAGCCTTGCTGCTACCACTGTTTCTCTGGCTGAGGCACCCCTGCATGTCTGCTCAGTCTAAGCATATGAGAACTTTTTCTTCAGTGAGAGGCTACAATATACATGTACATATCCAATTTATTGCTTGAAGTTAGTATCCATGTTAGTGAATCTTTTTAGGTTATCATAAAAGTTAGAATAGAATGTTTTCAGGAATGTTTGAGTACAAATATGTATATTTGTTCCTTGAGTCTGATTCACAGATACAATTCATGATTTCTCATCAGATTAGGTTAACCACCAAGGCAGGGACAGCAGCTTTGACACCTCAGAATGCAACAACACCCAAACAGTGTCTTACAGTACAAGTCATGGCCAGAACTCTGGATCTTTTCTGAAGAAGTTTTTAAGCAAGTCTGGGGTTGGGTATCTAGCACATCACATAGGTGGGAATGAGAGGATATGGGCACACTTTTCAATGAGGGGAATGTGTGTTCAGCCAACGACTCTGCAAACACTCCACCTGTATTTGTTATTTGTTGTTAACTCTTGTGGTTGGTTATTTGTGTCTCTCTCTTGGTTTTTTCTGCTCCATCTTGCAATCAGTTTCTCAAACTATAATAGATTTTTAAAAATAAACAGCTTTTATTTTAGTGAATTAGTATTTGTTCTCAATAACCCTCTTGTCATTTATTATAATTTATTCATTTATTATATATTTAGAAATATTATATATATGAGCAGAATACATAGTTGTAGCTACATATTTTCTTTTACATTTAAATAGTTTGTATAACATATACAATTGTATGATTTTTGATTACTCAGCTGCTCTTTTTCTTATGGAGTAATATGATCCGATATAGTAGCCTCTGGCTATGTGTGGTTACTGGGCACCTGAAATGTGGCCAGTTTTATAATGATATGCTTAAGTATAAACTAATTCACATTGGATTTAGAAGATGTATTCATTCTATTTGAATTACTTTTATTTTTTTCCGAGTTTATTGAGATTACAAATAAAATTTACATTTTAAGTGTACAAAATGGTAATTTAACATAATTTTATGATATACTTTTATCACTTTCTTTGTTAAGAAACCAAATTCATGTATTTTTTGAATGATAGTTTATAAACTTTTTTTGTTGTTAAGTCTCATATGTACAAAGTGACGTATGTAAAAGTGGCATATGTAGGGAAAGAAAGACATAGAAAGATAGAGAGACAGAGAGATGCTCTTTGGTGTAATTATTAAATTATAATTAAATATATTAAACATTAGCATTTATGTATTTCAAATTTTGTACTTCATTGTCAACATTTTCCTGTTTAATGTTTCTTTTTTACATGTGAACATTTTATGTTATAGAGCCAATATACTTTTCTTATAACCTACATATGATTGCTTATTAATAACTAAATACTGGAAATTTAATATTAATTGCATTTATTTTTTTCTTTTTAAAATTTAATTTTAAATTTAAATGCAAGTTAACATACAGTGTGATATTGGTTTCAGGAGTAGAATTCAATGATGCATCGCTTACATAAAACACCCATTGCTCCTCATAAGTGGCCTCCTTAGTAAACATCACCCATCTAGTCAATCCCCAACTCACCTCCCTCCATCAACATGTAGTTTGTTCTCTATCGCTTAGAGTCTATTGTGGCTTGTTTCCCTCTCTTCACTTCCGCCCTTCCTATATGTTCATCTATTTTGTTTCCTAAATTCCACATGTGAGTGAAATAATATAGTATTTTTCTTTTATCTTTCTCTAACTGACTTATTTTCCTTAGCATAATATAGTCTAGCTCCATCCACACTATGCAAATGACAAGATTTCATTCTTTATGGTAGCTGAGTGATACTCCATTGTATATATGTATGCCACATATTCTTTATTCATTCATCAGTCAATGAACATTTGGGCTCTCTCTATAGTTTGCCTATTATTGATAATGCTGCTATAAACTTTGGGGTGCATGTACCCTTTTGAATCTGTATTTTTGTATCCTTTGGCTAAATACCTAGTAGTGCACTTGTCTCACATTTAGGTTTTTCATCCATTTTGAATTTTTTCCCTATGATGTAAGAAAGTGGTCCAATTTCATTCTGCATGATGCTGTCCACTTTTCTTAGCACCATTTGCTAAAGTGGTTGTCTTTTTTCCATTGGATATTCTTTTCTGCTTTATCAAATATTAGTTGACAATATGTCTGTGGGTTAATTTCTGGCTTCCCTAGTCTGTTCCATTGATCGATGTGTCTGACTTCATGCCAGTACCATAGTGTCTTGGTGATTACAGCTTTGTGATACAACTTGAGGTCCGGAATTGTGATGGCTCAAAATTTGGTTGTCTTTTTTAACATTACTTTGGCCATTTGGTGTCTTTCCTGGTTCCATACACATTTTAGAATTGTATGTTCTAGCTCTCAGAAGAATGTTGGTGTTATTTTGATAGGGATCACATTGAATATGTAGATTGATTTGGATAGTATAGACATTTTGGCAATGTTTGTACTTCCAATCCATGAGTATGGAATGATTTTCTCTTTATTTGTGACTACCTCAATTTGTTTCATAAGCTTTCTATAGTTTTCAGTGGATACATTTTTCACCTCTGATTATGCTTATTCCTATGTATTTTATGTTGTTTGGTGTAATTGTAAATGGGATCAATTTCTCTTTCTGCTGCTTCATTATTTGTGTGTAGAAATGCAACTGAGTTCTGTACATTGATTTTATATCATGCAACTTCGCTGAATTCATGCATCAGTTTTAGCAGTTTTTTTAGGTGGAGAGTTTCGGTTTTTCACATAGAGTATCATGTCCTCTGTGAAATTTTTACTTCCTTCTTGCTGATTGGGATTATTTTTATTTCTTTTTGTTGTCTGACTGCTTGTCTAGGAGTTCCAACACTATATTTAATAACAGTGATGATAATGGACATGCTTGTCATGTTCCTGAATTCATGGGGAAAGTTCTCACTCTTTCTCCAATGTGGATGATATTAGCTATGTGACATTCATATGTGGCCTTTATGATCTTGAGATATGTTCCTTCTATCTCTGCTTTCTTGAGGGTTTTTACTTTTTATCAAGACAGGGTGCTGTATTTTGTCAAAAGCTTTTTTCTGCATCTATTGAGAGGATCATGTAGTTCTTATCCTTTCTTTTATTAATTTGGTGTATCACATTTTTTGATTGGTAGATATTGAACCAGTCCTGGATCCCAGGAATAAATCCCATCTGATTGTGGTGAATAATTCTTTTAATGTATTGTCCAGTTTGCTAGTATCTTGTTGAGTATTTTTATATCCATCTTCATCATGGAAATTGGTCTGTAGTTCTTTTTAGTGGGGTCTTTGTGTAGTTTTGCAATAAAGGTAATGTTGGCCTCATAGAAAGAGTTTGGAAGTTTCCTTCCATTTCTAGTTTTTGGAATAGCTTCGAAAGAATTAGGTGTTAAGTCTTCTTTAAATGTTTGGTTGAATTTACCTGGAAATCCATCTGGCCCTAGAGTCTTGTTTGCTGGGAGATTTTTGATTACTGATTCAATATCATTATTTCTTATGGGTCCTTTCAAATTTCCTATTTCTTCCTGTTTCAGTTTCAGTAGTTTGTATGTTTCTAGGAATTTGTCCATTTCTTCCATATTGCCCATAATTGTTTGTATTTATATGATGTTAGTTGTGATTTCTTGCCTTTTATTCATGATTTTACTTATTTGCGTCCTTTACTTTGTAAAGAAAGTGCTTGTCTCCCTACACCAGTTATGGTCTGGGTTGTGGAGCCAAGAGGAATCTTATATGGCCAAACATATGTTTTGATAACTGTAATATGGACCCCAATGTCAATTAGACAAACCATTGATTGTCTGGTTTGCAAATTTTATTTGTAAAGTAGGTCTTGCATGTTTATGGGCTTTGACCAGAATGCTTCATTTTTAGGATTAGTGCTACCAAAATGTTTAGAGCCATGCATAGTATTGGCAGTTGCCAGCATCCAAAAAGGTAATATAAGCAAATGTGCTATAGGGACATTTGTGGGAGTGTTTGAGTAAACAGAGGAAACAAGCATGATATGAATTTCTCCAGTAAAGTCAGAGTCAATAACGCCAGGTAAAACAAATATTTCCTTTAATGTAGTGCCGGATCTTCCTAATAGAAGTCCTATGTAACCGGGAGAAAGGGGGTCAAAAATGTCTGTAGGCATTTTCTTGAATTCCCCTACAATGCTATGGGTTAAGTTAGCTGTAAGGGCCAGATCAAGTCCCACACTGACAGATGTGGCAGCCAGGAGATCTAAGATTAGTCTAGGTATTGATTGAAGGTTTTGTTGTTGTTGTTGTTGTTGTTGTTGTTGATTTGTGGATCCATTCCTTGGCATCCATGTTTCAAATTTGGGATATCTGACTCCTGTTTTGTTCTGCGGTGCAGAAGTTGCCCCCCCCCCCTTTTTAAGTTCTTCTAAAGAAGGTTACCTTGGAAATCTAGTTTTGATTATTATTGATAGACCCAATGATATACTCCTTATAATTTGGGCATTTTGAGTAGGGCATTTTTGTTCCTGTGGATGACATTGTTTTTGAAAATGTCCCTCATTTCCACATTAATTTTTTGTTGTTGTTGTTGTTTTAATGCTTAGGCTAATAACACAGCTTTATAGGATTCACTTCCCACATTTTGGCAAGCTTTTAATAATTTTAGCAATACTATGGTTCCATCCCTTTAAGGGAGCAAGGATCTTTTAGCAATCCTGGTTAACATTTTTATATGCCAATTGAACAGTTAAAACATTTTGGTCATCCACATTATTAACTAGTCTTAAGATAGCAGTTGGAAGGGGCGCCTGGGTGGCGCAGTCGGTTGAGCGTCCGACTTCAGCCAGGTCACGATCTCGCGGTCCGTGAGTTCGAGCCCCGCATCAGGCTCTGGGCTGATGGCTCAGAGCCTGGAGCCTGTTTCTGATTCTGTGTCTCCCTCTCTCTCTGCCCCTCCCCCGTTCATGCTCTGTCTCTCTCTGTCCCAAAAATAAATAAACGTTGAAAAAAAAATTAAAAAAAAAAGATAGCAGTTGGTAATCTTTCAATAAAAGATATATAGGGTTCATTTCCACCTTGCCAGATGGTGGTGAAAAAACCCATGAGTGTCAGAGTGTCAAGAATATGGTACCAAGCTTTAGATGCTGCATCTGCGATTTGGGAGAAAGTCTGGGGTCCATGTTATATGAGCCTAGTCATTTACAGTTCCACTCCCAAAAGCATGTCTTTTCCAATAGGAATTCCATTAATTAAATTTTCTAATGCTGTAACATGTAAGGCATAATTAAATTCTTGGAATCAGAAGGAGTATTGGGCAATATTGAGAACTAGTTTAATTAAAGTTTTCCAGTTACAAGGGTCATGGTCGTTAGTTATAAACATCAAAGAAACTCAAAGAGTGGGAGGAAACCACAAAGAACCTCCAGAAATAGACCAAACCCACATCTTGTATTTACCTGAAAGCATGGGAGGAAGTTGTGCAGTTTCAAGGACTACTAGGCAATTACAGTGGGTCTGTTCCCTAACTGGCTCCTAGGGTATCATGGGGCTCTGTTCTCACAGTGCTGTCATATTAAACAGCCTTGAAACCAGAACTTCATTGGCTTTTCAGCAATTACCCCATTCACTTTCCCAGGGCTTACAATACACTCTCTAAAAATAACTCCACAATTGATTTTTAATTTCATATTGTTAGGGTTCAAAAAATTCTTCACATACTAGCAATATTCTTAAATTTATTGAGAGGTTTTGTTTTGTTTTGTTTTGTTTTTTGGTTTTTCTGTTGTTTATTTGTTGTTGCTTTTTCTTTATTTATTTGTTTCTCTTTATTTAATTTTTTTATTTTTTAAAATTTACATCCCAGTTAGTTAGTATATAGTGAAACAATGATTTCAGGAGTAGATTCCTTAATGCCATTTACACATTCAGCCCATCCCCCCTCCCCCAACCCCTCCAGTAACCCTCAGTTTGTTCTCCATATTTATGAGTCCTTTCTGTTTTGTCCCCCTCCCGGTTTTTATATTATTTTTGGTTCCCTTCTGTGTCTTAAAGTCCTCATATGAGTTGTATAATATTTGTGTTTCTTTGAACTTTTTTAAAAAGCATGAAAGAAGTAATATGGGTAAATTTTTATCACCTTGATTTAACAATGTATTCTTAAGTAGGAGACCAAAAATACAAGCAACAAAGAAAAAAACACATAAACTGAACTTTGCAACGTTTTAAAATAAATTAGTTTTTAAAAATAGTTTACTTTTAAGTAATCTCTACACCCAATGTGGGACTCTATAATCCCGAGACCGAGTTGCGGACACCACAAACTGAGCTAGCCAGGTGACCGGAAGATCATTGACCTTTAAAACTGTTTTGCATCAAAGGTCATCTTCAAGAGAATTAAAAGACAAACTACAGAATGGGAAAAATATTTGCAAAACATATACAAAATAAGGGTTTTATATCAAGGGAACATAAAGAACTTTTAAAAATCAACAAGAAGACAGCTCAATTTGAAAATTTGAATAGATATTTTTTCTAAAGAAGATATATAAGTGACAAATAAGTACATAAAAGTTTGCTCAACACTGTTAGTCATTAGGGAAATGAAAACTAAAACTACAATGAGATATCAATTCACAACTTTTAGGAGGCTATATATATATATATATTTTAAAGTGAAAATAACACATGTTGGTGAGAATATGGAGAAATTGGAATGCTTGGACGTTGCTGGTGGGAATTTTAAATGGTACAGCCATTGTGGGAACCATTTGACAGTTCCTCAAAAAGCTATAAGTATAATTACCATATGATCAAACAATACCATTCCTAGATATATACTCCAAAAAATTAAAAACAGCAAGTTGAAGAGTTACTTTATGCCAACGTTCATTTCAGCATTATTCAGAGTAGCCAAAATGTGGAAAAAACACAAATGATCATCGTCACACGAATGTGTAAATTAACTATGGTAAATGACAACAGTGAAATATTATTCATCATTCATAATAGGGAATCAATTTTAGTATATGGTCCAACATGAATGAATCTTTAAAACATTATACTAAGTAAAATAACCTGGCACAAAAGGGAAATATTGCATGTTTAACTGACATTAAATAGGTAGACTAATCAAATGTTATAGAAACAGAAAGTAGATTAGAGTCAAGGAGAGTTGGCAAGTGGAGACAGGAAAGCTACTGTTTAATAGTCACAGATAATCCATTCAGTGTGATAAAAAATATTTGCAAACAGTAGTGATTGCACAACAGATTATACACTTGATAATGATTAAAATGTCACATTCTATGTTTATGAATCTTTCTGCCATCTAAATATCCTCTCTATACCTATCTATCTATTGTTATTATATATTTATATAATTTATGTCCATGGTATATGTCTACAAATATAAAGTATTTTATCTCTATATATTTCTATATACATATAATTTTTTCTCCATAATGATGACATTGCAGGTAGAAATATTTAGCACCAGGCTATTGATTTAAAGCCTATTAAAGTTTTACCTTTATCCCCACACCCTGTATTCCACCTGTATTCTGTTATCTTTAGGTTGAATCTAAATGATATAGATTATAGATAGATATAGATATAGATACATATATATCTGTATAATTTATTATATATATATATACAATCTCTCTCTCTATCTATCTACCTAAATACACACACACACACACACACACACACACACACACACTTCATGACATCTTCAAACAACAGCAGGGAGCTCTCTGAAAACCTGAATCCATCAAATTTGACTAATAGTGAAAATTCTTGTGAGTAAAAAGAGAACCTCAACCAGGCCCTAGATGAGTTCTACTAATAAATACATTTTTGTCTGTTCTTTTTTTCCTTTTTTCCTTTTATGTTCACTCAAGAAGAAGCATGGTGAGTTGGTTTACTTCTAAGTCAGAGCAGTTCACATGTCCATTTAGAAGATAGAGTCATAGATTCAAGTTGTGTCTGACAAACACGATTGAAAGAAAAGATTGCAGGAATTGTGTAGGCTTAGAAAGTTCCCATAGAACTAATCTTTTCCATATTAAAATAGAGAGACCAGGGTGAGAACTTAGGGAAAGGCTCGTGAACTGTTTATTACATATGAGCATTGTTCTAGCCAAAATGCTGAGGAGTCACTGTGTTTTGTCACTTTTAGAGATCTAGGAGAGAAACACTGTACCATTCTGTGCATTAGGTTATTTCTAAGGACCAAATAGAGAAAATGCTCTCAAACCCAACATCCATAAGAATCCCAGGGAGAGCACATTTTGCTGGGACATAGCTCAAAATTTTTGATTCAATATTTCTGAATTGGGCTCAGATATTGGCATTTCTACCAAGATCTCAGGTTAGAATTGCTGATGATGCTGAACCAGGAGCTACACCAGAAAGAATGATGCTGTATCAAAATTTATTTGATGATTTACAAAAGTATTAAGAACTGGGGTGCCTGGGTGTCTCAGATGGTTAAGCATCTGACTCTTGATTTCTGCTCAGGTCATGATCTCATGGTTCATGAATTTGAGCCCCATTTCAGGCTTCATGCTGGTGGTGCAGAGCCTGCATGGGATCTTTCTTCCTCTCTCCCTGCACTTCCCCCTCTCTCAAAAATAAATAAACTTAAAAAAATATTAAGAACCATTAAACATTAGAATTTAAATTTTATTTATAATTACCTGATGGATTAAAATAATACCAAGTACTAATGCACAAGAAATACATCAAATCCAGGAAGAAGACATGCAGGCTAGCTGCATGGAACTTGATGCCATTTAACCTTTGGTATTACAATTTGAGAATAAGAGGTAAGAAACAAGAATAGCCCAAGACTTCTTTGTAATTTTAGCATTTTTCCGCTTTAAGTATCAGTGAAAAAAACAATGATTAAGTACTGCAAAATGTTAAATCATTAAGAGAGACCAGAGTACTTTTGAAAACTGAAATTGTACCCTCTTGCTCACTTTGGATTGTGATAGATGCATTTACTTGCACTTAGGTACAATGACTACAATACTGTAAGATGTAGATATTGACCATTATTCCTAGTCTTATGCCCAGGACATGGTGTAGCTGAATGAGTCCAGGCCCTTAGTGAGACAGAGCCCTGGAGCTGAAAAGACAATGCAACTCTGGGAAAGTCAGATATTGGAGACAAAAAGTAGTGCCCTATTGCAGGAATTTTGAAGAGGGTGTTCTGGGTTTAATCATGTACACAGGTGTCTTGGGGAGTAGGAGATTCTAGACACAATAGAAGTTTAATTGCCTTCTCTGGAGACAGGTTTCCAGATAGAAAGAATATCCGGGTATTTGTAATGTATTTTTTAATATTTATTTATTTATTATTTTTAACGTTTATTTAATATTTTTGAAGGACACAGACACATGAGTTGGGGAGGAACAGAGAGAGAGGGAGACACAGAATCTGAAGCAGGCTCCAGGCTCTGAGCTGGGAGCACAGAGCCCAACAGGGCCCTCAAACCCATGAACTGTGAGATCATGACCTGAGCTGAAGACAGATGCTTAACCCACTGAGTCACCTGGGCAGCCCTTTAATGTATTTTTTAATTAAATTAAAGTTAACATACACTGTTGAACTTGTCAGGTGTATATTTGTTATGCAATTCAATACATTATTCAATATTTACCACAATAAGTGTAGTCACCATCTTTCACTATATATTATTACAATATTACTGCCTATATCCTTTATGCTGTACTTTTCATTTTGTGACTTATTTATTTTATAAGTACAAGTTTGAATACTTAGTACTCCTTTTTTTGCCCATCCAACCACCCACTACCTCTCTGGCAACAATAATTTGTTCTCTGTATTTAAGAGTTTGCCTTTTGTCTGTTTCACAGTTTTTGTTTTTCTGGGTTTGTTTATTTATTTATTTGTGTGTGTGTGTGTGTGTGTGTGTGTGTGTGTGTGTATGCTTTGGAATCCACATATAAGTGAAATCATGTGGTATGTCTCTGTATGACATATTTCACTTATAAAATACCCTCTAGAACTATGCATGTTCTGGAAAATGGCAAGATCTCATTTCTTAAAGCTAAGTAAGTGTGTGTGTGTATATATATATATATATAAATATATATATATATCTATCACATATTTCCTACTCATTTATTTTTCTATTAATACTTGTTTTGTCTTCATATGTTGGCTATTATAAGTAATGTAGCAACTTACAGAAAGGTGTGTATATCCTTTAAAGTTAGTGTTTTAAGGGGAAGAGCTATGATGACCAATATTAGGAGGACCCTAAGCTTGTCTTGTCCCTTAAACACAGCCAGATATGTATCAAATCATTCTGAATACCCAGCAAATCAACCTGAGGACTGACAGAACTAATGCACTACTAGAGGGAGAGAGGAGGCCACATTGTGGAAATAGGAGGTGAGGAGACCTGTTTTGGTGGAGAAACTGATCACTGGTGTTTTGGAACTGAGGGCAACCTGTTCCTGGAGAGGGGAGAGAGAAGAGTACACAGGGGAATCACAAATGAAAACATATCTCCAAAGCAATTGGGAAAATAAAAGGCTGATTTTGATGAGTATTTGTACCAGCAGTTTGCAAAAATTAGAGTGTTGGGGTTCTGTGGCCTGGCTGGTATGGAGCTCTGAGGGTGCTGCAGTGCTCCAGTAGAGAAAACAGGCTGGTAACCTGGGAGCAGATGACATGAACTGTAGACCAACTGAGACACACTAGGAGAAACAGTTTTCCTTTCTTGGAGTGCATCTGAATGAGGTGGCATGGTGGCATTGTATCTCCAGGGACAAAAAAAAATTTGAGAAACACTTCCCTCTTACACCCTTCAGCATAGGCTCAGAGACACTGGCCAAGGGTGCCTAATCTGGACACTGACTCTTCAGTGCATTTTGCTCCAAAGCCCACATACCTGCAATATGCTGAACCACCCTTCTAGGTCAAATCTGTATCAAATATAGTGCAGTTGGACCCTCCCCTAAAATCCTGGCTCTCATCCTCACCACACCAGGTCCCTAATGTTTGCAGTTTTAAAACAGCCAGTTTGGCTCGGATAGAATCCAAAGTGCACTGTGTTTCTCCAGTCACACAATAAAACCAGACACACTGTGAAAACTGCAATCTGAAAACAAAAATGACACAAAAAGGGAAATTATCTGCTCTTCTGGTAGGGGTTCCCTGACAGCCTCCAAACAAGAATCAAAGGAGCTGGAGGTGTAATTTCCCTTCCCTTCCCTTTCCTCAGCATAAACTACCTTCAGTAAATAGCACAGTGCCAACATGGGCTGCTTCAATTAGTTAAATCCAGCCCTGCTGTCCTACACTATGCTGGTACTGCTTTTCTCCAGCAAGTGTGCTTAAGGACTAGCATATGATGTACCCTCCCCAGAAGACCAGCAGAATTCCTCACATGCACCACTTCAACCAATCACAGACTTGTACAAAGCTTCAAGTATAATGGGAATAGAACCAGGTCTTTATTAACAAGCTGATTAGAGCACACCTAGTTAAAATTCACCTCTCTGCTGCCAGGATCCATACACACTGCACACCAGGCAAGGAGAAACTCAGCAGGGATAGAGCATCCATAACATAGCAGCAGATTGTCTTCTGCACACACCATAGACATACTCTGAAGCTACAGGCTCTGGATATTATATGACCTGTTCTTCATAAAGCCATTACTCTTAGGAGCACCCATCATAACAGTCTTTACAAACACACAGAAGACAGACAAAATGTCAAGATGGAGCAATTTATCCCCCCCATCCCCCAAAAAGAAGAACAATAAAAGGTCATGGTAAATTAGCTACTTGAAACAGATATAAGCAATATGCTTGATTCAGAATTTAAAGAAACTATAAGAATACTAGCTGTAATTGAGAAAAACATTGAAGACACCAAAGAGTCCATTACCCAAAGTGATAAAAGGGCTTAAAACCAATCAGGCCAAAATTATAAATGTAATACCCAATATTCAAAACTAACTGGATTCAATGACCAGAGGAATAGAAGAAACAGGAACAAATAAGTGACAGAGAAGATAGAATTATGGAAAATAAAAAGCTGATCAAAAGTTGGAAAGCAAAATCTTGGATCATGAAAGTAGACTTATGGAACTCAGTGATTCCATGAAATGAAATAATTTGTATCATAGGAGTCCCAGAAGAAGAGAGAGAAAATGTAGAAGAAGGTTTATTTGAGGCAATTACTGCTCAAGACTTCCTCAATCAAGGAAATAGATTTTCTAATTGAGGACACACAGAGAACTCCCATCAAAATCAACAAAAGCAGGTGAACACCATGACATATTTTATCTAAACTTGCAAAACATAGAGATAAAGAAAAATCCTGAAAGCAGCAAGATAAAAGAAGCCCCTAACTCACAAGAGAAGATGATTAATGTTAGTAGCAGTTCTTTCCACAGAAACTTGGAAAGGGAAAAAAGGTTACAAAATATATTCAATTTGATGAATGGGAAAAATCTGAAGATAATAGTTTGTTATCCAGCAAGGATATTTTTCAGAAGACAAAAAGAGATAAAGAGTTTCCCAGAAAAACAAAACCTAAAGGAGTTCTTGTCCACTAAATCATCTGCAAGAATTATTAAAGGAGACTCTTTGAGTAGGAATAGGACTAGAAAAGAACAGAGAAAATTTCCCAAAACAATAGGAAATGGCATTTAAAAGTCATTAAATTCCTTTCTATCAATAATTACTCTGAAAAAAATTAATCAGACTATAATCAAAAGGTGATGATCCAATCAAAAGACATAGTGTGTCAAAGTGGATTTAAAAAAAAGACACATTTATGCTGCCTACAAGAGACTGATTTTATATGTCAAGATACCAGCAGATTGAAAGTGAGGGGATGCAGAAACATGTACCACATAAATGGATGTCAAAAGAAAGCTGGAATAGTGATACTATTAACAGACACACTATGTTTTGAACCAAAGACTATAACATGAGATGAGGAAGAGCATTATATCAAAATAAAGGAGACTATCTAATAAGAAGATCTGACAATTGTAAATATTCATGCCCCCCAAATGGGGGAACCAAATATACAAAACAATTAACACATATAAAGGAATTATTTGATAATAATCCAATAAGAGTAGAGAACTTTAACACCCCACTTACAGGAGCAGACAGGTTAACTAAGCAGAAAATCAAGAAGTAAACAATGACTATGAATGACACACTGGACCAGATGGACTTAACAGATATATGCAGAGCATTTCATCCTAAAGGAACAAAATATCTTTCATTTCAAGTGCACACGGGCATTCTCCAGAATAGATCACAAACTAGGTAAAAGAAAGAAAGAAAGAAAGAAAGAAAGAAAGAAAGAAAGAAAGAAAGAAACAGCTTCCACATTTAGGAAAAGGTTGAGATTATAACATGCTTATTGTCTGATGACAATGTTATGAAACTTGAGGTCATCCACAAGAAAACATTTGGAAACACCAAAAATACATGGAGGGTAAAGGACACCCTACTAAGGAATGAATGGTTCAACCAGGAATTAAATAAGATATATAAAAAAAATACATGAAAACAAATGGTAATGAAAAGACAATGGTCCAAAATCTTTGGGATGAAGAAAAATCAGTCATAAGGGGGAAGTATAGAGTAATAGAGGCCTGCTTCAAGAAGCAAGCGAAATCTCAAATATGCAAACTAAATTTACAAATGAAGAAGCTAGAAAAAGAACAACAAATGAAGCCTAAAGCCAGCAGAAAGAGGGAATAATAAAGATTAGAGCAGAAATAAATGACAGAGAAACAAAAAAAAGTAAAGAAAGAAACAAATACATAAAAAATACTGTAGAACAGATGAGCTGGTTGAAAAATTAATAAAATTGATAAACCCCTAGCCAGACATATCAAAAAGAAATATTTACTTATCAATAAATAAAATCGCAAATAAGAGAGGAGAAATCACAACCAACAGTACAGAAACACAAACAATCATAAGAGAATGTTATGAAAAATTGTATGCCAACACACTGGGATATTTGGAAGAAACTGATAAATTCGTATAAACATATAAACTACCAAAACTTATAAAGAAATAGAAAACTTGAATAGATCAATAATCAGCAAAGAAATTGAATCTTTAGTCAAAAATCTCCAAACAAACCAAAGCCCAGGTCAAGAGGCTTCACAGAGGAATTACACCAAACATGTAAAGACGACTTAATATCTACTAATCTCAAGCTGTTTCAAAAAAAAAAAAAAAAGAAAAGAAAAAAAGAAATGGAAGGAAAACTTCCAAACTCATTCTATGAGGCCAGTATTATTTTTAATACCAAAACAAGACAATGATCTCACAAAAAAGGACAATTACAAACCAATACACCTCAACAAGATACTAACAAACTGAATCCAACCGTACATTAAAATAATTATTCACCAAGATATTTTCCTGGGAAAAGAGTGGTTCAATGTTTGCAAAATCCATCAACAGGATACACAACATTATAATAAATAAAGATAGGAACCGTACATTACCCTAAATAGATGCAGAAAAAGTATTTTTGAAAGTACAGCCTCCATTCTTAAAAAACAAACAAACAAACAAAAAATAAAGTATAGATGTTGGAAACATGCCTCAACATCATAAAGGCCATAAACAAAAGACAGTTAATGCCATGTGATATAGGGCAAAACTGAGAGTTTTTCCTCCATGGTGAGGAGGAAGACAGGAACATCCACTTTCACCACTCTTATTTAACATGCTACTGGAAATTCCAGCCTAACATATTAGACAACAAATAGACATATAAGGCCTCTAAATTGACAATGAAGAAGTCAAACTTTCACTATTTGCAGACAACATGATGCTATATGTAGAAAATCCAAAATATTCCATCAAAAATATCTAAACTGGTATACAAATTCAGTAAAGTTGCAGAGTGCAAAATCAACATAAAGAATTGTGTTCTAATTCTATACACCAATAATGAAACAGCAGAAAGAGAAATCATGGAACCGATCCCATTTACAATGGGATCCCAAAAGATCTAGGCACTAAAACCCAAAAGATACCTAGGAATAAACCTAACCAAAGAGGTAAAATATCTGTACTCTGAAAACTATAATACACTTATAAAATAAAATGAAGGTCACATGCAATCACACACACACACACACACACACACACACACACACACACAAAGGGAAAAACATTTATTGATCCTGAATTGGAAGAACAAATATTGTAAAAATATCTACACTACCCAAAGCAATCACCATAT
Organism: Felis catus; assembly: GCF_018350175.1. Classification (NCBI taxonomy): domain Eukaryota; kingdom Metazoa; phylum Chordata; class Mammalia; order Carnivora; family Felidae; genus Felis; species Felis catus. The sequence goes on from NC_058368.1 coordinate 85,852,907, forward strand.
TTAATGCAAATACTATCAAATACCACCATAATTTTTCAGAGAAAGAACAAACATTCCTAAAATTTTATGGAACCACAAAAGACCTGGAATAGCAAAAACAATCTTGAAAATAAAAAGAAAATCTGGAGACGTCACAATTCGAGATGTCAAGTGATATTGCAAAGCTGTAATGATCAAGACTCTATGGTATTGTCATAAAAACAGACACATAGAACAATGGAAAATAAAAGGAAACACAGAAATGGACCCACAATTTATATGGCCAACTCAACTTCAACAAAGCAGGAAAGAATACCCAATGGGGAAAAAAAGACAGTCTCTTGTACGAATGGTGTTGGGAAAATTGGAAAGCAACTGGCAAAAGAAGAAAACTGCCTACCTACTCTGTTACAGCATACACAAAAATAAATTCAAAATGGATGAAAGACTTAAATATTAGAGAGGAAATCATTAAAATCCTATAGGAGGGGGCGCCTGGGTGGCTCAGTCAGTTGAGCTTCCGACTTCAGCTCAGGTCATGATCTCACGGTCTGTGAGTTCGAGCCCCGCGTCGGGCTCTGTGCTGACAGCTCAGAGCCTGGAGCCTGCTTCAGATTCTGTGTCTCCCTCTCTCTCTGACCCTCCACCGTTCATGCTCTGTCTCTCTCTCTCTCTCTCAAAAATAAATAAACTTTAAAAAAAATCCTATAGGAGAACACAGGCAGTAGCATCTTTGACATTAGCCATTGCAACTTCTTACTAGATATGTCTTCAGAGACAGGGGAAACAAAAGTAAAAAAAAAAAAAAAACTATTGGAACATTATCAAGTTAAAAAAAACTGCTCAATGAAGAAAAATGAAGAAAACAAAAAGGCAACCTTCAGACATGGGGGAAATATTTGCAAATGACATATCCGGTAAAGGGTTAGCATCTAAAATAAAGAACTTATCAACCTCAACAACCAAAAAAAAAATAATAATTCTGTTAAAAATGGGCAAACAATACAAATATATATATTTTTTCCAAAAAATACAAATCAAAACTACAATGAGTAGTCAGACCAGTCAGAATGACAAAAGTAACACAGGAAACAACAGATGTTCACAAGGATGTAAAGAAAGGGGAACCCTCTTACACTGTTAGTGGAATGCAAACTTGTGAAAGCACTCTGGAAGATAGTGTGGAGCTTTGTCAGAAAGTTGAAAATAGAACTAGCATACAATCCAGCCATTGCATTACTACGTATTTACCCAACAGATACAAAAATACTGACTTGAAGGGATTCATGCAGCTGATATGTATATAAACATTATTTACAACAACCAAATTATGCAAACAGCTCAAATTCCCATTGACTGATGAATGGATAATGAGATGTGAAATATATATATATATATATATATATATATATATATATATATATATAATGGAATATTACTTGGCAGTAAAAAAGAATGAAATCTTTGCCATTTGGAAAGTGGCAGATGTAGCTATAGATCCTTATGCAATGTGAAATAAGTCAGAGAGAGACAAAAACCATATGATTTCACTCATATGTGGAATTTAAGAAATAAAACAAACGAATGTAGAGTGTGGGGGAGAGAAAGACAAATCATAAAACAGACCTTTAAGTAGAGAACAAACTAAGGGTTCCTGGAAGGGAGATCAGAGGGCAGATGAATTAAATGAGTGGTGGTATTAAGGAGGGCACTGGTTGCGATGAGGAATAAGTGATCATTCACTAAATTCTACTCCTGAAACCAATATTATACTGTATTTCAACTAACTGGAAACTAAATAAAGATGTGAAATAAATTAAAAAAAATAGTGTTTTCATCTTGGGAGGTAAATACCGAGTGGTGAATTTCTGGATCATATTGTATTTCAATTTTTACATTTTTGCAAAAACTCCATACTGTTTTCTACAGTGATTACACCAATTTACATTTCCACCAACAATGCATGAGAGTCCCCTTTCCTCTACATCCTCATCACTATGTGTTATTTCTTGTCTTTTGGAAACTTGCTATTCCAACAGGTGCAGGTGATATCTCATTGTGTTTTTGATTTGCAATTTGTTTATGATTAATGATTTTGACCATATTGTCATGTGTATGTTGACCAACTGTTTTTTTTTCCTTTGGAAAAATGTCTATTCAGGTCCTCTGCCCATTTTTTAATAAGTTTTTTATTTGTTTTGTTGGTGTTATATAAATTCTTCACGTATTTGCATATTAACCCCTTATTGGATATATTATTTGCAAATATCTTCTCCCATTCATAGGTTTGCCTTTATATTTTGTTAATGGGTTCCTTTTCTGTTGAAAAGTTTTATATCTTAGTGTAGTCCCAATAGTTTATTTTTGTTATTGTTTCTCTTGCCTGAGGCGACAAGTTCATAAATATGATGCTAATAGTAGTATCCTAGAGATTACCAAGTATGTTTTCTTTTAGAATTTTATGATTTCAGGTCTCACATTTAGGTCTTCAATCCATGTGTATTGTATTTTTGTGTGTAGTGAAAGAAAGTGGCTCAGCTTCATTCTTTCCCATGTACCTGTCCAGTTTTCTCAATGCCACTTATTGGAAAGATTTGTTTTCCCATTATATATTCTCACCTTATTTGTCATAATTTGACTATGTAAATGTGGGTTTATTTCTGTGTTCTGTATCCTATTCCACTGAGCTGTCTATTTTTGTGTCATTACTATACTGTCGTGATTACTACAGTTTGTAGTCTATCATTAAATCTGTGATTATGATTCCATCAACTGTGTTCTTCTTTACCAAGTTTCATTAGCTAATCAAGGTTGTGTGTGTGTGTGTGTGTGTGTGTGTGTGTGTGTGATTACATATAAGTTTTAGTATTATTTGTTCAAGTTCTCTTAAAAGGTGTTATTGGTATTTTGATAGAATTGTACTGAACCTGTGGGTTGTGGGTTGCTTTACGTAGGATAGACATTTAAAGATGTAAATTCTTCCAAAAAATGATATTGGCATATTTTTCCATTTGTTTGTGTCATTTGCGGTTTGAATGTCCTTTGTTAATTTTCTTTCTCTTTCCTCCTTTCTCTCTCTCTCTCTCTCTCTCTCTCTCTCTCTCATTCTTTCCTTCTTTCTTTTGCTTGCTCTTGCTTTCTTTCTCTTGCTTTCTTGCTTTCTTGTCTAATTGTGGCAGCTAGGATTTCAGTAGTACTATATTGAATGAAAGTGGTGACACTGGATATCCTTGTCTTCTTCCTGATCTTAGAGGGAAAGCTTTCAATTTTTGATATTTATGTATGATGCTAGATTGAATTTTTAATATATCACAATTATTAGGTTGAGTTATTTTCCCTCTAAACCCATTTGTTTAGAGTTATCAGGATGGAATGTTGTAATTTGACAAATCCTTTTCTGCCTCATTGAGATAATCATGTTTTTTTTATCCTTTCTCTTATTGATGGAATTTATCAAATTGATTGGTTTGTGAACAGTGAAATACCTTTACCTCCATGGAATAAATCCTACTTGATCAGGATTAGTAATAATTTTTAATGTATTTTTGAATTTGGTTTGCTAATATTTTTGTTTTGAAGTTTTTCATGCATGTTCATCAGATATTTGCCTGTAGTTTCCTCTCTGTCTCCTCTCTCTCTCTCTCTCTCCTCTCTCTCTCTCTCTCTCTCTCTCTCTCTCTCTCTCTGTCTCTCTCTGTCTCTCTTTTTGGTCATATCTTTGGTTTTGGTATTGTGGTAATGCTGTCCTCATAGAATGAATTTGGAAGTTTTCCTTCCTATTCTATTTTTTTGGAATATTTGGAGAGGAATAAGTATTAATGCTTCTTTAGATGTCCGGTAGAATTTACGTGTGAAGCAATTTAGTCTTGCACGTTTGTTTGTTAAAAGTTTTTTAATTACTAATTCAATTTCAGTATTACTCAGTAGATTGTTCACATTTTCTATTTTTTTTTCCTGGTTGCGTTTGGAAGATTGTATTTTTCTAGGAATTTAGCTATTTTTTAAAGTTGTCTAATATTTGCATATTATTTTTTAAAATATTTTCTTATAATTCTTTGTATACCTGTTGTGTTGATTTTTTTCTCTTTTATTTTTTATGTATTTATCTTCTATTTTTTTCCTTGATGATCCTGGCTATAGATTTACAAATTTTGTTTACCTTTTCAAAGAATTAGCTCTTGGTTTCATTATTACCAATTTTTGTCTCTATTTCATTTCTTTCTGCTCTAATCTTTATTTCTTTTTTTCTAGTAGAATTTTGTCATGCTTTCCTTTTCTAGCTCATTTAGAAGTTAGGTAACTTTGTTTATTTGAGAATGCACAGCTAGCATCACAATTGGGAAAGGCTGGAAGTTCTTCCTTTAAGATCGGAACAAGACAAGTATGTCCATTCTCCAGATTTTTAGAATATAATATTGGAAATTTTATGCAGAGATTTAAAGAAGAAAAATCAATAACATTAAATTTAAAAAAAAGGAAAATCATCATTATTTGACAATGAAATAAAACTACATAGACGACCCTAAAGCCTACACACACACACACACACACACACACACACACACACAGACAAATCAACCAACCAAACATAAACAATTAGAAGAATCAATTAAATTCAGTAAAGATAGAAGGTATAAAACAAATATAAATAAATAAGTTTCATTTCTATACACTAATCATTAACTATCAGAAAGAAAGATTAAGAAAACAATCATTTAGAATTGAATCAAAAAGAGTAAAATGCCAAAAAAATGTGAATACCTAGAAATAAATTTAACCAAGGACATGAAATACCTGTATTCTGAAAACTATAAGACATTGATGAAAGAAGTTGAAGGAGACACAAATAAATATAAATATGTATATAGTGCTCTTGAATTGGCAGTATTAATGTTGTTAAATGTCCATTGTATATAACAATCTAGGGATTCAATGTAATCCCAAAGTAGCAATATTTTTATTCACAGAACTAGAAAAAAAACATTCTTAAAATTTTTTTGGAACCACACACACACACACACACACACACACACACACCAAAAAACAAAAACAAAAACAAAAACAAAAAATGAATAGCTAAAGCAATTTTTTTCTTTTCTTTCCACGTTTTCTGTTAAATACAAATTAGTGAACATACAGAGTAAATTTAGTTCACAAGTGAAGTTTAGTGACTGAACACTTACACTCAACATGCTATAATCATCACAACTAGTGCCCTCCTAAATCCCCATCATCTATTGTTGCCCACCATTGGATGTTTTTAACAGGCAAGAGTCTGTTTCTTGGTGTTTTTCTCTTTATGCCTTCTTATTCATTTGTTATTTCTTAAATTCCACATATGAGTGAATTCATATGATATTTGTCTTTCACATTTTTATATTCTTTGGGTAAATACCTAGTAGTACATTGCTGGATGTTAGGGTAGGGTAGTTCTCTTTTAACTTTTTCAGGAACCTCCATATTGTTTTCCAGAGTGACTGGTCCAGTTTGAAGAACCACGAAAGTGTAAGAGACTTCCCCTTTCTCCTCATCCTCACCAACACCTGTTGTTTCCTGTGTTAAGTTTAGTTACTCTGACTGTTATGAGGAGATATCTCATTGTTTTGAATTGTATTTCCCTGATGATGAGTGATGTTGAGCATCTTTTCATGTATCATTTGGTCATCTGTATGTGTTCTTTGGAAAAATGTCTTTTAATACCTTGTGCCCATATTCTAAATGAATTTTTGATTTGTGAGTTTGAGCTTTATAGACTCTTTATACATATTTTTTGAAACTAACCCTTTAGAAGATATGTTATTTGCAAAGAGGTTACTGCCTATTTCCTCCTCTAGGATTTTAATGATTTCCTCTCTAACATTTATGTCTTTCATCCATTTTTAATTTACTTTCAAATGGATGGTGTATGGTGGAACAAAGTGGACCACTTTCCTTCTTTGCTCATTGTTTTACAGTTTTTCCAACACCATTTGTACAAGTGATTGTCTTTAATTCACTGGATATTCTTTCCTGCTTTGTCTAAGTTTAGTTCATCATATAGTTGTAGGTCTATTACTGGGTTATCTGTTCTGATCTATTGATCTATTGGCTTCTGTTGGTGCCAGTACCATACTGTATTGATCACCACAGCTTTGTAAGATAACTTGAAACCTGGAATTGCAATGCCTCCAGCTTTGCTTTTCTTTTTCAAGATTGCTTAGTCTATTGGGGCCCTTTGTGGTTCGATACAAATGCTAGGATTATTTGTTCTAGCTCTATGAAAAACGTGGGTAGTATTTTGATAGGGATTGCTTTACATGTGCAGATTGCTTTGGGTGGCATAGACATTTTAACATTATTTTTCCTTCAATCTATGAGCATAGATTTTTATTTCCATCTCCTCTCTGTGTTCTCTTCAATTTATTTCAGCAGCATTTTATACTTTTCAGTGTACAGATGATTTACCTCTTCAGCAGATTTATTTCTAGGTATTTTATAATGTTGGGTGCAATAGAAATAGGATTGATTCTTTAATTTGTCTTTAGCTGCTTCATTTTTGTTATGTTAATAATACAACTGATTTCTATACATTGTGTATCCTTTGACTTTACAGGATTACTGTATTAGTTATAGTAATATTTTGGGGGAGAATTTTGAAATTTCTGTAACATGAAATCTGCAAATAATGTAAGTTTGACATCTGCCTTATGTATTTGGATTCATTTTTTTTTTGTATTGTCTGATTGCTGAGCTAGGACTTCCAGTATTATGTTAAGTAACAGTGATGAGAGTCAATATCCTTGTCTTGTTCTTGACCATAGATAATATATGGCTTTTTTGTTATTTTTGTTGTTGCTTATGTATGTTCTCTCTATACCTATCTTGTTGAGGTTTTTTAAATCAAGAATTGACTCTATACTTGGATAAATGTTTTTTTTTTCCGAATCCATTGAGAGAATCATATATGTAATTCCTTTCTTTTATTGAGGTACTGTATCACATTGATTGATTTGTGAATATTGTAGCATCCTTGTACCACAGGAATAAATACGACTTGGTCTCTGTTAATGGTTGTTTGATATAGTGTTTGATTCCATTTTCTGGTGTTTTCTTGAGAAGTTTTGCATCCATGTTCATTAGGGATATTTGCCTGTAGTTCTCCCTTTTTTTTAGTGGATACTTCATCTGATTTTGGTGTCAGGGTAATGCTGACCTCATAGAATGAATTTGAGAGTTTTTTTTTTTTTCAAATTAGTAATTTTTGGAATAGTATGAGAAGAATGGGTATTAATTATTCTTTAACTGTTTAAGCCATCTGCCCTGTCAAGCCATCTGCCCCTGGGCTTTTGTTTGTGGGTAGAATTTTTATTAGGAATTTAATGTCTTTGCTGGTTATTCATCTGTTCAAGTTTTCTCTTTCTTCCTGTTTCTGTCTTAGTAGGTTATATGTTTTTTGGGTTTTATCCACCTCTTCCTAGTTGTCCAATTCACTGGAATATATATTTTTCATAATATGCTGTCATACTTGTTTGTGTTTCTGTAGTGTTGGTTGATATCTCTCTTCTCTCATTTATCACTTCATTTACTTGCATTCTTTCTCTTATCTTTTTGATACGTCTGGCTATGTGTTTATCAATATTATTACTATTATTATTATTATTATTATTATTATTATTTGTAGATCCTGCCCCTGGTTTCATTGATCTCTTCTACTGTTTTGTTTGTTTGTTTCTGTATCATTTATTTCCGTTTAAATTTTCATTACTACTTTCCTTCTGTTGGCTTTAGGCTTTGTTTTCCTTTTTTTTTTTTTCTTTTTGGCTACTTTAAGTGTAAGGTTAGGTTTATTTGAGATGTTTCTTCCTTCTTGAGGTAGGTATTGTTCTACACTTCCTTTGGAACCATATTTGCCATATCCTTAAAGTTGTGGAGCATTGTGTTTTTATTTTCATTTCTTTCCACATATTTTTTCTTTCCATTTTGATTTCCTTTTGGACCCATTCATTCTTTAAAACCACGTTCTTCAACCTCCATATGTTTGTGGTCTTTCCAGTGTGTGTGTGTGTGTGTGTGTGTGTGTGTGTGTGTGTGTGTTTACTTCAAGTCTCATAGCATTGGGGTCAGAAAAGATGCACAGGAGTGATCTCAATCCTGTTGTCCTCCTGATGCCTGATTTGTGAACTATTCTGGGGAATATCTCATGTGCACTTGAAAAAAAAATGTATATTGTGCTCCTCTAGGATGAAATGCTCTGCATATATCTGTTAAGTCCATCTGGCCCAGTGTGTCATTCAAAACCATTGTTTCCTTATTGATTGTCTGCTTGGGTGTTTTGTCCCTTGAAGTAAGTGTGGTGTTAAAGGACTCTACTATTACTGTTTTTTTTTTTTTTAACTAAGAGGTTCCTTTATGTTTCTTTTTTTTTTTTTTACAAATATAATTTATTCTCAAATTGGCTTACATACAACACCAAGTGCTCATCCCAACAAGTGCCATCCTCAATGTCCATTACCCATTTACCCTCTCCCCACCTTCTCATCTGCCCTCAGTTTGTTCTGTGTATTTAAGAGTCTCTTGTGGTCTGCTTACCTCCCTCTCTGTAACTATTTTTCCCCATCCCATCCCCCATAGTCTTCTGTTAAAGTTCCCAAGATCCACATATGAGTGAAAACATGTGATATCTGTCCTTCTCTGACTGACTTATTTCACTCAGTATAATACCTTCCAGTTCCATGCATATTGCTGAAAATGGCATGATTTCATTCTTTATCATTGCGAAGTAGTATTCCATTGTATACATAAACCACATTCTGTTTATCCATTCATCTGGTGGATATTTATGCTCTTTCCATAATTTGGCCACAAACATTAGGGTATGCGTGGCCCTATGCATCAGCACTCCTGTATCCCTTGGGTAAATTCCTAGTAGTGGCATTTCTGGGTCATAGGATAGATCTATTTTTAATTTTTTGAGGAACCTCCACACTGTTTTTCAGAGCAGCTGCACAAGTTTACATTCTCTCTTACAATTCAAGAGGATACCCATTTCTCCACACCCTCACAAACATCTGTAGCTTCCTGATTTGTTCATTTTAGCCACTCTGACCCATGTGAGGTGCTATCTCAGTGTGGCTTTAATTTGTATTTCCCTGATGATGAGTGATGTTGAGCAGCTTTTCATGTGTGTGCTGGCCATCTGGATGTCTTCTTTGGAAAAGTATCTATTCATGTCTTCTGCCCATTTACTCACTGGATTATTGTTTTTTGGGTGTGGAGTTTGATAAGTTCCTTATAGATTTTGTATATTAGCCCTTTATCCGATATACCTTTGCAAATATCTTTTCCTATTTTGTAGTTTCCCTTTTACTTTTTGAATTGATCCTTTTGCAGTGCAGAATCTTTTTTTATCTTCATGAGGTCCCAATAGTTCATTTTTACATTTAATCCCCTCATCTTTGGAGATGTGTCGAGTAAGAAATTGCTGTTGCTGCGGTCAAAGAGGTTGTTGCCTGTTTTCTTTTCTTGGCTATTTATGGTTTCTTGTCTCACATTTAGGTCTTTCATCCAATTTGAGTTTGTTTGTGTATGGTGTAAGAAAGTGGTCCAGTTTCATCCTTCTGTGTGTTGCTGTCCAGTTCTCACAGCACCATTTGCTAAAAAGACTCTATTTCTTCCCATTGGATGCCCTTTCCTGCTTTGGCAAGATTAGTTAGTCATACATTTTTGGGTCCAATTCTGGGATCTGTATTCTATTCCATTAGTCTATGTGTTTTTGTGCAATATCATACTACCTTGATGATTGCAACTTTGTAGTCAAGGTTAAAGTCTGGGATTGTGATGCCTCCTTCTTTGGTTTTCTTCTTCAATATTACTTTGGCTATCTGGGTCTTTTGTGGTTCCATACAAATTTTGGGAGTGTTCATTCTAGCTTCGAGAAGAATGCTGGTGCAATTTTGATTGGGATTGTATTGAATGTGTAGATTGCTTAGGTAGTAATGACATTTTAATAATATTTATTCTTCTAACCCATGAGCATGAAATTTTCATCAATTTCTTTTGGTACTCTTCGATTATATTCACAAGATTTAAAAAGTTTTCAGCATACAGGACTTTTACATTTTTGTTTAGGTTTCTTCCTAGGTATTTTATGGTTCTTGATTCAATTGTAAATAAGATCAGTTTCTTTAATTCTCTTTCTATTGCTTCGTTATTGATGTATAAAAATGCAACTGTTTTCTGTACATTGATTTTGTATCCTGAGACTTTGCTGAATTCCTTTATCAGTTCCTGGTGTAGAGTATAATGTGGTCTGCAAAAAGTGAAAGTTTTACATCATCTTTGCCAATTTTTAGGCCTTTATTTTCTTTTGTTTTCTGATTGTTGATGATCAGACTTCTCACACTGTGTTAAGCAACAGTGATTACAGTGGACATCCCTGACGTGTTCCTGATCTCAGGGTAAGCTCTCAGTTTTTTCCCAATAAGGATAACATTATCTGTGGGATTTTCATATTTTTTTATGTTTAAGTATGTTTCTTCTATTCTGATTTTTTGAGGGTTTTTATTAAGAAGGGATGTTGTATTTTGCCAAAAATTTTTTCTGCATCTATTAACAGGATTATATGGTTCTTATCCTTTCTTTTATTAATGTGGTCTATCACATTGATTGATTTTTGAATATTAAACCAGCCCTGCAGCCCAGGAATGCAACCCATTTTATCATGGTGAATAATTCTTTTTTTATACGGTTGACTTTGATTTGCTAGTATCTTGTTGAGAATTTTTGCATGTATGTTCATTAGAGATATTGGTCTGTATTTCTCTTTTTATGTGTGGGGTCTGTCTGGTTAAGGAATCAAGATAATGCTGGCTTCATAGAATGAGTCCAGAAGTTTTCTTTCTATTTCTGTTTTTTGAAACAACTTGAGTAGGATAGGAATAATTTGCTTTAAAGTTCTGGTAGAATTCCCCAGGGAAAGCCATCTGGCCCAGGATTCTTCTTTGTTGGGAAATTTTTTGACAACTCATTCAATTTCTTCACTAGGTATGGGTCTGTTCAAATTTTCTTTTTCTTCCCGTTTAAGTTTTGATAGTGTGTGGGTGTCTCAGAATTTGTCCATTTCTTTCAGGTTGTCCTGTTTGTTGGCATATGATTTTTCGTAGTATTCTCTGATAAATGCTTGTATTTATGAGAAATTGGTTGTGATAAATTCATAATTTTATCTATTTAGGTCCTCTCTCTCCTTTTTGAGAAGGCTGGCTAGGGGTTTATCAATTTTCTTTATTATTTAAAAAAAAACACAACTCTTTAGTTTCATTGATCTGTTCTACTGTTTTTGTTTGCTTTTTTTGTTTTGTTTTGTTTTGTCTGGGGTTGGGGGAATTCTATATTGTTTATTTCTGCTCTGATCTTTATTATTTCTCTTCTTCTGCTGGCTTTGGGGCTCTTTGTTGTTCTGCTTCTAGTTCTTTTATGTGTGCTGTTAGATTTTCCTTTTGGGATTTTTTCTTATTTCTTGAGATAGGCCTGGATTGAAATACATTTTTCTGTTAGGAATGCCTTTGCTGCATCCCAGAGGGTTTGGCTTGTTGTGTTTTCATTTTCATTTGTTTCCATATATTTTTTAAATTTCTTCTTTAATTTCCAAATTTTGACTTCTTTAATTCCAAACTTTTTCCTGTGGTTGATTTCAAGTTTGATAGCATTGTGATCTGAAGTGTCCACAGTATGATATCAATTCTTTTGTATTTATGAGGGCTGTTTTGTGACCCAGTATGTGATGTATCTTGGAGAATGTTCCGTGTGCACTGGAGAAGAATGTATATTCTGATGTTTTAGAAAGAAAATACTAAATATATCTGTAAAGTCCATCTGGCCCAGTGTATCATTCAGGGATATTGTTTCTTTACAGATTTTCTGTCTAAATAATCTGTCCATTGTTGTAAGTGGAGTATTACAGTCCCCTGCAACTACCACATTCTTACCAATAAGATTGTTTATGTTTGTGATTGTTTTATATATTTGGGTGTTCCTGAATTTTGTGCATAGACATTTATACTTTTAGCCCCTCTTCATGGCTAGGCCCTGTGATGATTATATAATGCCCTTCTTCATCTCTTTTTACACTCTTCAGTTTAAAATGTATTTTGTATGATATAAATATGGCTACTCCAGCTTTCTTTAGACTTCCAGTAGCTTGATAGATGGTCTCTATCCCATCACTTTCAATCTCATGGTGTCCTCAGGTCTTAAAACGGGTCTCTTGTAGACAGCAAATAGATGAGTCTGTTTTTTTTTAAATCCATTCTCATACCCTGTGTCTTTTGATTCAAGCATTTAATTTATTTACATTCAGTGTTATTATAGAAAAATATGGGTTTAGATTCATTGTATTATTTGTAGGTTTCATGCTTATAGTGATATCTCTGGTCCTTTGTAGTCTTTGCAACACTCAGAGAATCCCCCTTATTATCTTTTGTAGGGCTGGTTTAGTGGTGATGGATTCCTTCAGTTTTTGTTTGGGAAATCCTTTATATCTCCTTCTATTCCGAATGACATGCTTGCTGGATAAAGGATTCTTGGTTACATATTTTTCCTATTCATCACATTGAAAATTTCCTGCCACTCTTTTCTGGATTGCCAAATTTCAGTAGATAGGTCTTCTACTATCCTTATGTGTCTACTCTTGTAGGTTAAGGCCTGTTTATCCCTAACTGCTTTCAGAATATTCTGTCTTTGTATTTTTCCTGTTTCACTATGATACATCATGCAGAAGATCGATTCAGGTTACTTCTGAAGGTAATTCTCTGTGCCTCCTGGATTTCAATGTCTGTGTCTTTACCCAGATTTGGGAAGTTCTCAGCTATGATTTCTTCAGGCAAACCTTTGGCCCCTTTCTTTCTCTTCTTCTGGAATTCCTATGATATGGATATTGTTCTGTTTCTTTCTTTCAACTTCAACTTTTTTTCCATAATTTTATCTTATTTTTCACCTATTCTTCCCTCTGTCTCTTCAATTTTCACTGTGACCCCCTCTAGTTTATTTTTACCTCATTACAGCATTTTAAAATTTGTCATGACTATGTTTTTTAGTTCCTTGATCTTTGCAGCAATAGATTCTTTGCTGTCTTCTATGCTTTTTTCAAGCCTAGCGATTAATCTTATGACTATTATTCTAACTTATTGATCAGTTATATTGTGTATATATTTAGCTTTCATTTCTTCCTGGAATTTCTTTTGAGGATAATTCTTCCGTTTCATCATTTTGGCTAGTTTTCTGTCTCTTTTGTGTTTGAAAACTTTGTTATATGTCCTGCATCTGTGAGCACTACTATATTAAAGTGTGGTCATATACTGTTCAGGTCATGGCCCTTCAGGAGATGTTTTTTGAAGTGTGTTACTTGCTCTCTGTTGTGACTCTGGTTGCATTATCTCCCTAGTTGTTTTGATGTTTTGTATCTTCCACCAGGTGTGCTTTGATTTGTTCCTTGAAGTAGACCTGTAAAGGAAAACAAACAAACAAACAAACAAAAAAAAAAAACAGAAAAAAATAAGCAAAGACACAAACACTCAAAAACAAACAAACATGGGGCGCCTGGGTGGCGCAGTCGGTTAAGCGTCCGACTTCAGCCAGGTCATGATCTCGCGGTCCGTGAGTTCGAGCCCCGCGTCAGGCTCTGGGCTGATGGCTCAGAGCCTGGAGCCTGTTTCCGATTCTGTGTCTCCCTCTCTCTCTGCCCCTCCCCCGTTCATGCTCTGTCTCTCTCTGTCCCAAAAATAAATAAACGTTGAAAAAAAAATTTAAAAAAACAAACAAACAAACAAACAAGAAACACAAGCTACAAGTAAACAACAGAGTGGAGGTGGTGCTGATGGAAGAGGCTTTATCCCATACAAAGAGAGAAGTAACAGGGCAGGGAAAAAGAAAAAAAAAGTGACCAGACAGAGAAACCATATAGCTTAATACAGAGAGAGAGAGAGAGAAAGGAAAATAAAGATGGAAGCAAGGAAAAAGAAAAGAAAATTGTCCAGACAGGGAAACTATATGGCTTAATCCAGAGAGAAGAAAGGAGAATAAAGAAGGAGGTGTGGAACATGTATCAAGAGAATGTATTAAATATTTCTGCTTAAACAAACCAGCAACCTGAGTAAGCAACTAGAGGAAGGAAGAGATAAGTAGGAGAAAAGGAAGGAAGAATATATCTATATAATAAGAATTGTCCAAGAATTAAACCAGACAATGCAACAGCACTGGTCTGGAAGAGGGGCTGTGTGGTTCCTCAATGTCAATCCCTCTCCAGTAGATATGCAGTTACCAGATGCTGAGGGGGTTGATTTGGTGTAGGTGGGTCCTGCCACCACTGTGAGCTCTGAGGTCCCACCTCGGTGGTGGGGGGAGACAAATGCATCACCCCAGTCTCTCCTCCATGGACGAGGTGTCCCAAACCACTCCTATCAAGCCATCCTCCCTGTGCCTGGGTGCAAACAAGGTGGTTTTTCTTGCTACACTTACTCCCGTCCTCTGGTGTAAGCCTAGAATTCAAATTCTCACTCCATGTACCCAAGGTATTGGGGGAGTGCCACCTCATGCTTCCTGATATATGGTCCCTGGATAGCAGAAACAGGCAGACTTTGTCCTATCCCACAGCACACCAGGGAAGGGATCACTTTCTCTTTCTGTAGACTTTACTCCTGACTTAGCCACAAAGCCCAGGGCTGGCTCCTCCCCTCCCCAGGTGAGCGATCCGGGATGCCCACCCCAGTCTGGAGAAAGCTCTGTAGTTAGAGATTGGATCTTTGTCTATCCCAGTCTGTGATCTTTCTCTTGTGCATATACAGTCTTATGCTTCTCCAGCCTTTCTTTCTCTTCCCTTTGTCTCTCCACAGAAGGAGATCACTCCTGACATTCGTTTTATCTCTCCCAGTTCTCAACCACCCCCCTATGGCCCATCAGGTTGTCTCAGTGAGTCCCTGAAAGGGACTGTCTCTTTGACTCCTGGTCCCTCAGAGTTCAAAGTACTTTAACTTCTATACAGCTTTGTTTGAGAGATGCGGGAACATCGGGTCCCCCTATATCCCCACCATATTGACCAACCCCTCTTATGTTTGTTATTAATTATTTCGTATATTCAGGTGCTTCCATGTTGGTGGCATAAATATTTACAAGTTTGAGATCTACTTGTTGGATAGGCCATTTTATTTTGATATAGTATCCTTTTTCATCTCTTGTTACTGTCTTTGGTTTAAAGTCTACTGTTTGAGATAAGTATTGCTATTCTGGCTTTCTTTTTACATCGATTTGCATGATAAATGTTTCTCTCTATTCTTTGCCATTCAATCTGCAGACGTTGTGAGGTCTAGAATGAGTCTCTTTTAAAATTTTTTTTCAACGTTTATTTATTTTTGGGACAGAGAGAGACAGAGCATGAACGGGGGAGGGGCAGAGAGAGAGGGAGACACAGAATCGGAAACAGGCTCCAGGCTCTGAGCCATCAGCCCAGAGCCTGACGCGGGGCTCGAACTCAGGGACCGTGAGATCGTGACCTGGCTGAAGTCGGACGCTTAACCGACTGCACCACCCAGGCACCCCTAGAATGAGTCTTTTATAGGCAGCATATAGAAGGGTCTTGTTTTTGTTTTATTTTGTTTTTGTTTTTGTTCTTTTCTGATACTATACATCTTCTGATAGAAGCATTTAGTTTACTTCCACTCAGAGTAAGTATATATACATGTATTTAGTGTTATTATATTACTTGTCTTGTTGTCATGCTGGTATGTTTTCTCCTTTCTTTTTTATCTTTGTCATTTTTGTCTTTCCTTCCCACTCAAACAGTCCCCTTCATATTGCATGCAGGACTGGTTTAGTGGACATAAGATCCTTTAGGTTTTTGTTTCTCTTGAAAAGTTTTTATCCCATATGTTATATGTGATAGCCTAGTTGGACACAGCATTCTAGCTGAAGATTTTTCCCTTTCAGGACATTGACTATATCAAACCATTCTGTCTGACCAAGTTTCTGTGTAGAGATCTGCAGTGAACCTTGTAGCTCTTCCCTTGTAATGTTGGGAATTATTTTCTTTCTTGCTTTTGGATCTTTGCTCATTATCAGAATATTTTGCCCACTGAACTACAATATTTTTGGTTTTGGCCAGCTTTTGTTGATTTCTACACTGGGATTCTATACTTCCTATATTTAGATGGCTGTTTCTCTCACCAAATTTTGGAAGCTTTTGTCTATTATTTACTCAAACAAACCTTATATCCCCTTTTAGTCTCTTATTCTGTGACTCCTCTGATAAAAATTTTGTGTTTCATGGATTCATTGAGTATCCTAAGTCTATTCTCGTGACTCATAATTCTTTTTCTCTCTCTTGTTGAAGTTCATAGTTTCCCTTATTCTACATTGTTAATCACTTATTTGTTAATCTGCTTCTTCTATTCTTGTGTCCATTGCATTCAGAATGTTTCAAATCTCAATTATTGCATTTTTCACTTCTGACTAATTTTTTGTTTCTTTGTTTACCTCTTTTATCTCTTTAAAGATATAAAGGGTCTCTTTTATCTCTTTAATGAGATAAAGATTTTATGGGCCTCCTTAAAATCTTCCAATTTTTTTCAAGCCCACCTAGAATCTTATGATGGCTGCTTTAAATTATCCTTCAGGAATAGTACGTTTATAGGTTTTACTTAGATCTCTGATTTGATATTATATTTTTGTGTCATACCAGATGATTTCTCAGTCCTGGAATTTTCTCTAAATCTCTGACTTTCAGTGGTTCTAGGAATGCCTGTTACATTTCCTGCTACTGAGAGTAGTTGCTTTATGAGGAGTCATATAGTGTCCAGGACCTGATGCTTTAGGGAGTCTCTCTGGAGTGACCTACATATACTCTGCTCCTGTGTTTTGGCTGCACTATCATTTATGCCATTCAGCTTGAGAGGTAGACTTTTCCTGACTTGGAAGTATCTGGACCTTTGCCAGAGTGTGTCTAATTTTATCTAGGTATGCTCTGGTCTGCTTGTTAAATAAGAACTGATGTGACTTCAACTACAACTGAAGCTTTGCATAATACTGATTGTGAGACATGGTTGGGCAGCATTTCTGCTTGTCCTCTGAAGAAGAAGCTTGTCTAGCTGGGACTGAGGCACACTTGACAGATGAGGGGAATAGTGGCTGAACACAGGGGGGAGGACTTGGTGTAAGCAGGGTAAGCAGCCAGTCTCAGCACTGTGGATTTACTAAATGTTGTTCTGTGTTTATGCTGAAAGGTGGGGGGTTGAAACATCAACAACCAAATCCTTTATCTCCAGTGAGGGGTTATTGCATTGTTGCTCTCAGAGAAGCACTGTCAGAAGAGCAAAGAAGCTTCCCCTGTGTGTCTCCAGTGTTGGTGTGTTTCAGATCCTCATCTTCATGCTGTTTGCCTCTAAGTTGTTTGCCTTACTTTTAGCCAGGAGCATTGCAGTGCTCTCTGGCCTCTTTCTCAACCAGGCCACTGACCTTTAAATCTCCAGACGTTAAGCCTGTTGAAAAAAAAAATAAAAACACCTCAAGGATATCAGTCCCTCTGTTTGTCCCAGCCAATGGCTTTGAGGAAGTCTCCTCCTTGTGCATTCCCCTGTGTTTTCCTTGCTCTCATGTATTTCTCTGCAGCCAGGACTCTCTCCCCTCCCCAGCACCTAGGGTCCATGTGTCTCCAAACCATATCTCTGCATTTGCTACTTTCCTTGATGTGTCCTCTTTTCTCCGTCAAGGGTGGGCTTTTTCTTTCAGTCCTCAGTTTGATTTCTTGGGTATTCAGAATGATTTGACAGTTCTCTAGTGTGTTTGAGGAAGGAGAAAAGCCTGGGAACCTCCTATTATGCAGCCTTCTTAGCTCTGAAGCAGGCAAACTTGATAAGGAAGGAAAAGCTGAAGGTATCACTCTCCTGGTTTTAAAGTATAATATAAAGCTACCATAATGAAAACAGTACTTTTACTGGCACTAAAGTAGACAAATAGATAGATCAATACAACAAAATAGAAAGCCCAAAAACAATTCCACACTTATACGATCAATTATTCAATGACAAAGAAGGCAAGAATATACTATGGGGAAAATACCCTTTCAATACCTGATGTTGAGAAGACTATGCACAGATACTTACAAAATAATGAAATTTGACCATTTTCATACCATAGACTAAAGTAAACTGATAAATGGTGAAACATGTAAATGTAAGATCTAAATCATAATCCTCTTAGAAGAAAACATAAGCAGTAAATTCCTTGACAACAGTCTGAACAATAATTATTTAAACTGATTCTTCAGGAAAGGAGAGAAAAAAAAAACCTGTTAAGACTGTCCCAAAATAAATGTTTTTTTTTCCCAAGCAAAGGAAACAATTAACAGAACGAAAACCTAGTGAATGGGAATAGATATTCCAATCGTATATCTGATAAGAGACTAATATCCAAAATATATAATAAAATCATGTGATTCAATAACAAAAACTCAAAGAGCCCAGTTAAGAAATGTGCAAAATATATGACTAGAATTTTACAAAAAAAGACATACATATGGCCCACAGTCACAGGAAAATATGCTAAACATCACTAACCATTGAGTAAGTATGTATCAAAATCACATACTGATATAATCTAACATCTGTCTCAATGGCAAGTATCAAAAAGGAAACAATACATGGCAAAGACATGGAAAGGGAATACTGTGAACTGTCAGTGGCAATATAAATTATTGCACCAATTATTGAAAACAGTTTGGGTTTCCTTAAAAAAATAAAAATAGAATTACTGTATTGTCTGGTACCTCCAGTACTAGGCATTTATCTGAAGAAAATGAAAACACTAACTCAAAAAGGCATTCACTCTCTTATGTTTATCACAACATTGCTTACATAACAAAGATATGGAAGTAACATATTATCCAATGAGACTTGAATGGATAAAGATAACATCGTAATTTTGTGTACATATATAATGGAAATTTACTTAACCATAAAAAAGAATAAGACCTTGCCATTTAAGACAGCATGGGTATGTTTAGATGGTACTATGCTAAATGAAGTAAATCAGAAGAAGAAAATCAAATAACCTATGGTTTCACTTACATGTGAAATATAAATATCAAAACAAACTATTAAACAAAACAAAGCAGAAACCATTATTAAATACGGAAAGCAAACTGATAGTTGTTATAGGGGATGTGGTGGGGATGAAACAGGTAAAGGCAATTAAAAGTTTTCATTCTCTAGGTACAAAAGAAATAAAGCATGGTTATGTAATATACTCCATATGGAATGTACTCAATTGTACTGTATAAATTTTGGATGGCAATATATAATAGACTCATTTTGCCTATGATTTAATAAAATATGTAAGCATAGAAACACTGTGTTTTATACCAGAAACTAATAAAGTACATCATATCAATTATTCTTCCATTAAAAAATAAAAATTTTCCTGGGTGAATAAAGGTTTAAGATATTCACATTTTGTACTCTCCTAAGCATAGGTATGAGATACAGAAATATATACTTTACTCTCATTCTCTTTGAGTGACTTCATATGTTGTAGACTCTAAGTCTAAACACTTCTCTCTTGGCCACAAGAGAGTGGTACACAGGATGAAAAGCGAGGGATGGCTAATGTCGGGAAAAGATGGGACCCCCAAATAAGGGTCCTCGCTCCATTTTCATTAGGATCAGAAGGCTTACAAACATGGTGATGGACGTGCACAAAGAGACAATGAAACTGTGAACATTAACTTAGGGACATGCGGGAAAGGGAGTCTTGAAGATATTCTGGGCTAAGGGTTTGCATTAATACAAAACTAAATCTTGGTGCCGGTCAGGAAGAAGGTTATTTACAGAGGACAGGAGGACCACCCCTGTTTATCCTAGCTAGCCTAGGGGATGAGACAGGTAGGACACATGATCTCAGGGTTAATAAGTGCACCTTTTCTTTTCTTAAGCATCTCCACTCGAGAAAGCTTCATCTGCAGTGCAGTGCAGCTGTGTATAGCACAATTTCCCTGTTTACTTAAGTTGGTCCTTCCCTCCTGTGGAAGCAGCTTTCTGCTATCATACTACATTGGGGGGAGTTTTTGCCCTGAATGCTTAACCTTGCTTACCTTATATACCTTTGTATTGTGGGTTTTTGTCCCTCACTCTATTCTGGGTGTTTTTGCATCTGCCTCTCTATCCTCGCATCCTAATCTTGTTTACCCAAACTCAGGTGTGAGCACCCTATGGCTTTGTATTTCTTTTTGCCTTGTTAACCCATTGGTATAAGCCCAAAGAGTTTCTAAGCTTATTCCCCACAGTTCCTGTTTTTGTTTCTTTGTTTGTTTTTCTTGGTTCTTCTAGTTTTGTATTTGAGAACCATCATAATAAGCTCCTGGTTCTTCCTTTGCTTTTGGGTGGCCTGAAGAGTAATTCTGCAAAGACATAAAAGGAGGCATAGTAAAAACATTCTACTTCTTAGAGTTATTCAGAATTTGAGATGGGTGCTAGCCATAAGTGAGAAATGATTTAGGTCACATCACATTTCCCAGGAATCAGCCCATTCATTTTTAAGCTGATCCTCTGCATATTGTAGCTGTTGGCTCAATGTCATATCTAAATTTCTATATTGTCGAGAGGTGGGAAGAAAAGACACTGTGAAGGTGTGTCTGGACAGCATCCCAAGACTGGGAATGATTATAAGGAATTCCAGTCATGCAAATATGCTGGTAGTTAGGGTCACAGGGCAGTTTAGAGTGGAGAAACAAAGCCTCCTGTTCCTTTCTAATAAATTACACTGTAGCCTCAAGAGCCTTGAGGGAGGCCAAGACTTGTTTATCAGTGGAGATCTGGCTTAATAAATTCTGTGGTAGTGTTGACCATAAATTTATTAAGGACATTGGCTGTCTGGATAGTATGATGTAAGCTGACTCAAGATGCAGAGGCAGAGGCGATAATGCCTACTGCTGCTGCTAGGATGCCCATGATTAACAGGCCATTTTTTTTTCCATACAGCAGAGTGCCAGTGTTGAATAAGCTTGGAACAAGCACCTAGTCTTGATGGATGCATATAGATATCAGAGCTATTAATAGGAACCCAGGCTGAGATGCGCTAAGTACTAATAAGGAGGAGATATTTAATTGGATGATATTATTATTACTTACACAAGACACAAACCAGCCTTGGGAAGTAGAGATATTATAATTATTTCCAAGTTGCCAGATCTGTAAGGTGGAGGTAGCAAAAAGAATGTAGAGAGAAGGGACACAAATAGCGGTCCATTGTACAGGGAGGCCCAAGTTAGGTTAACATGCCATTTTACATAAATTTCACCGTGGCTAATAGTACAAGTGAAGAGGGGAAGACCTAGCGTCCAAAGATTAACAAGACAAGATTCTTTAATTTTACTTTATAAGCAGAAATTATAGGGTCAGACAAACCTCCATCTTTTCAAAAAATACTCTCCTTACTAAACTGGTAAAAGGATATGGTCTTATTAGAATATATTGTTTCAAGATGTCCTCTAGGACCCATGTCAATAATAGTCCAATTTCCCCAGTAAAGATTATGATCAGTCTCTCCATAGCAGTTTGTCTGAGGAATAATGTTCCAGGGGTGGTCTGAATATTTGAGACTAGAGCAATCTACAACATTAGGAGTGTGAGATATGTTTTTTGTTGAGGTATACCAAAACTTGCAGCTGAGAAAAAAGTAATATTGTCTGGGCTTGTAGAGGTTTAGGGCTGTACATGTAAAAGCTAGTTGGTTTTTAGTTTAAGGAAAGCAGATAAGTTGTTGAGTTTAGAAACACACATAGGAGGTGCTGAAGTAAGCCACCATTGAGGTCTTAGCATATAAAGCCAATGCTTTTGTTCAGCTTGGAAGGGAGGGTTAAGATTGGCTCCTCCCATGAACTCAGTGTCATTTTTGCTAATAGGAATATCCTGGTCTAGGAGTGTTAGGCTATCAAATATAGGTGGGTTAAGGAAATGAGCCCAATATGAATATGGAGCTTGGCATGGACAAAAGAGGGCAAGGAGTATCATCAGAGTTACCCATATTGAATTTCTGTCAATGATGGAGATCATGGCTATCAGGTGCAAGTCAGGGGTGTATGCAGTACCATTGTGTTGTAAGAGGATGCTGGCCTGTTTAGACAGGTGTTTAAGGCTGCCCCGTATTATATCAGGAGCAAGGACTTGCTTTTGTGGAGTGGTTTCAGGATGAGGAGTCCATGAAGAGGCTTCTTCCATCTTGAAGAAGAGGGCCAGTGACTACTCACTCAGTCATTCTCTGGAAGTCTTGGTTCATTGGAACATATCCTAGGGGTCTCCACCCTGCCACAGTATGGCTTCACCAACTGACAGGGGATCCACAGTGGTTCGGAATCTGAAAGAACACAACCATACCCTCAACTCCAGGTGAGAAGTTTAGTGGGCCCAGACCATGTGCACCCCCCTTCAGGGGTCTTGTACAACACCATAGGGTGAGAGGGCTTATCTTATTTTGAAGAATATCACTCAGCTACAGTTAGTCCTTGAGGATTAAGATTTTTAAAGTTAAGAGTAATCATAGTATAATTAAGAAGGAGCTGAGGTTTTAATGCAAACAACCAGGGGTATCTCCCCCTTTTTGTTTTATGTAACATGTTTTTGAGCATAATATATGCTCATTTTAAAATTGTTTCGCTTTGTGGATTATAAGGAATAGGTAATTCTAACCAAGGTTTAAGTAAAGCAACTTAAAAGGATGTGTTGTCTTGTTGTTTTACCCTTTTAATTAAAATTATATTCATTTTCTTATTTACTTATTTATTTATCGCCATTAACAAAAATGTATTTTTTCTCTGGTTGTCATAGGATGCATTAATTTTATTTAAGCTCAACAGTAACTTACTTATTGATCATTGGCAATTGAAGGAGGGGACTAAAGGGCCAAAGTCAAGGTCTATCCCCCTGTTTTCTCAACAATGCCCACATAAATATGTTTCATCCATGTGGACATCCATTTGTGGCATACAATGGACTAAGTTTAGTAAAATGGCTCCCATGTATCTTAGTAAAAACTCTTCATATATCATCCATCCCTCACATGCCATAGGCACCCATTCCTCTGCTAAACAGGAACAACACAAATGTGGAATACTGAGGCTGGCAACCTCATTTTGATGAGTATTGTCATTATTTTACCAGCCTTTGGAAAAAAAGGAGGAGGAATTATAATTGTAGCCCTGTGTACTTTTAAAATCCATTTGTTTTAACCTTAGTCCTTCCTGTCCATACATAAAATTTATTTTTAAAGATTTTTCTTTACAAACATTCTACAACTTTTCTTTGCATTTAGATTTTGTCCCAAGACATTTTTCTCCAAGTAACCAGTCTCATTTAGGACAAAATTACTTTATTTTACCTTCAACAAAAATATAGTTCCATTTCTTATATTTTCTTTCATATCTCCTACTTTTCTAGATACAGAGTTGCTTTTCTTATTTTTATCAGTTTTAACTACATTTAGCAGAATTTTAACTGTTAGAAACCTTAGTCTCTACTGAAAACTAAGAAGTGATCAATTGTGAATTGTCTGTTACATCAGAAAAAAAATAGGTGGTAAACTTATGAATCCTTTAAACATAAAGCATGAATTTAAACATTTATTTATTTATTTATTTATTTATTTATTTATTTATTTTAAGAAGTCAGAAACATAAATCCATATTTAGTAGGCAAAGCTTTATCATTCCATTTGATTTGAAAGAGATCTACATGTCCAATGAACTCAATTCAATTTATCATTTATTTAAAATGTTAAAGGTTTAGGTCACCAAAGACACTGAAAGCTATCTTAACAATTACCTATGAAAACTATGAGGCAAACAAAGTTAACCATTATTTTAAGTTATCCTTTTGTTAATAAATTGGAAGAGAGATAACATGAGCTTATTTGAACTTAAGTAAACCTTAGTAGAATAAAGTTTTATAATTTGAAAGACATGCCTATATTAATAATATTTCATCTATGTCCCCTTAAAAGTTTACCACTGTTAATATTTTCCCATGGAACCAGTGAAGAAATCTAAAATTTAAGGGGGTATTTTTTTTTTTTTTTTTTTTGCTTTTTGATAGCCTGGGGAGAAGGAGTTGATGACCTCTGAGGTATTGAAGAGATGAGCAGATACCAATTTTTGTTTTGTTTTGTTTTGTTTTGTTTTGTTTTGTTTTCAACTAGTGGAATTAGGCAGTATATGTCAGGCCAGAGAAGACTGGGAAGTTCCCAGAAACAAAAGGAGTTTTGGCAGCTGCTTAGAAATATTCCTTAAAATCTCCATTCCAAGGTACACTAGGCAGAGACAATTGGCTCTATTCATCATAGTCTTTAATTCAGGAAATGAATGAGAGAGAGGCCCTTAGATGTAATTAGAGTAACCAGAGAGCATAGGGAGAAATGGTGAGAGAGAGGGAAAGAGTTAGAGTCTCCTATATTAGGGATAGCCTGTGTAAAATACACTGCACTATTTCAGCGCATTGCTTTACTGACATAATTGGAGGTGGGCTTGCTACCTTGGTTGGGAATACTGCCTCGTGTCAGACAATTGTTCAAAAGACACCAGAATAGCAGCAGCAAAGTTCTGCATAGCACAAGCCACACAAGCATCATGAAATTCCTGAGCAAAGACAGCATATTGGGCTGAAATCAGGATGATTTTCATGAGACAGCCCCAGCAACAGACACACTTGGAATAAGTGCCACAAATAGTTTCCAAAATACCTATCGTAAAAGGGATATGAAGGTGGTAGAGTTGAACTGCTTTCTGTAATTCCTTTACTGTTTGGAAGGGCAAGCTTTCATGGACATATTGTCCATTTTGCCTCACAACAGGAAACAGCCAGGATTCACAGGCCTTATGGACTTCTTTAAGGCACTTTTGCATTGGGGTAAGGACCTTATCAGAGTCGGTTGATGAAGTTTTTTGAGGCTCGATGTCGTCCCACCTTTTGGGGGGAGTAGGAGTATCTGTTGGCTGTAAAAGTGCCAGAAGCACAGCCTGATAATAGGTGGACCAAGGTTTTCCATTCATCTTAGATAACTCTATATCTTCATATACGTTGTCTGAGCTCAAGGGGAGAAGGCAGTGCAGATGACGGACCAAGTGAGGTTTACTTCAGGGGGGCATTAGCCCCTTAAGAATGCCTGGCCTTTAATATTTTCCCTACTCATTCCCACACATCAAAATCGTAAGTTCCTGGTTTGCGGAACCAAGGGCAATTTTGTTGGACAGCCAGCAACAATTTAAGGAGAGCCTTATAGTTTGAGTGAGTCATCCTTGCTGTCTCTCCTAGTGACTGAAGAATTCAAATATAGAGCTTTTGTTCAGGGGCTAGAGAGTCAAGAGCTAGGGAGTTTCCTATGGGAGATCTTTCAGAGAGTTCTGCAACAGAGAATCCTAATATAGTTTCACTTTATCTCTTACCTCAGCAGGTAGAGACTATACCAGACGTGTTTTTTTTTTCTTGGAGCTTCTTTTTTTTTAAATTTTTAATATTTCTTTATTTTTGAGAGAGAGAGAGAGAGAGAGAGAGAGAGAGAGAGAGAGAGAGAGATAAAGAGAGAGAGCAGTGGAGGGGCATAGAGAGAGGGACACACAGAATCCCAAGCAGGCTCCAGGCTCTGAGATGTCAGCACAGAGCCTAATGTGGGACTTGAACCACAAACTGTGAGATCATGAACTGAGCTGAAGTCTGATGCTTAACTGACTGAGCCACCCAGGTTCCCCTTTTTCTTGGAGCTTCTTACCTGTTTCATGGCATCCTACACTCCTTGTGTCTCACCTCCTGACCATGTTGGCTCCTTGCCCACATTGGCCAGTAGTTCCTTCTATCATGTTGGGATCACCATCTGTCATAGGTTCTAAGTGTAACATTCTCTCTTAGCCAGCAAGAGAGCGGGGTGAAGGATGAAAACCGAGAGATAGATAATGTCCTGGAAAAGACAAGAGCCCCAAATAAGGGTCCTTGCTCCATTTTCATTAGGACCAAGAGGCTTACAAACATGTTGATGGATGTGCACAGAGACAAGGAAACTGTGAACATTAACTTGGAGACGTGAGGGAAAGGGACTGGAAGGTATTCAGGGTTAGGGGTTTGGGTTAATACAAAACAAAATCCTGGTTTCAGGAAGTCAGGTGGTTGGTTGTTTACAGCAGACATGAGGCACCACCTCTGTTTATCTTAGTTAGCTTAGGGGATGAGACAGGTAGGACATGTGATCTCAGGCACCTTTTCTCTTGTTAATCACCTATGCTCTGGGTAGCTTCATCCACAGTGCAGCGCAGTGGTCTATAGCCCAATTTACCTGTTTACCTAACTTGGTGCTTCCCTGCTGTGGAAGCAGCTTTCTGCTACAGTACTAAAGGGGAGTGTTTTTGCTCTGAACACCTAATCTTACTTACCTCATATATCTTTGTATTGTGGGCCTTTGCCCCCCTCTCTATTCTGGGTGTTTTTGCACCCCCTCTCTATTATGGATGCCTTTGCACACCACTCTCTCTCTTGGGGACCTAATCCTGTTTATCCAAACTCGGGTGTGAGAATCCTATGGGTTTGTACTTCTTTATGCCTTTTTAACCCATTGGTGTAAGCCCAGGGAATTTCTAAGCTTATTCCCCACATTCCTACAATGGTCATATCTATAATATTTAATGTAAGAGAAATAATGATTGAAACTGTTTCAAAACTTTGAAATGAGATGGTAATATTTGTTACAGAGTTGTGCTTTGGAGACACTTGATGGAGGGCAGCTCAGAAGTACTAAATACCCAAGAGATCACACTCTTCTCTGGAGAATATCACCCTCGGTGGTGCTGGAGGGTCATGACTCAGACCTCTCTGAATCATGGTACAGGTTCTCAAACTCTGTCAAGTATCTCTACTGGGTCAAAGTTGTATTTATTTATTATCCAGCTGCATAGCACTTGGATCACACACACAAAATACATAGTTTCCAAATTCCACCTGTCATGTGCTGAACCACCTTCACAGAGCAATGAAATGTCAGAATTTTTAGTTTCACTCTCTAACTTACTTGTGTTTCCTTCTTAAAGGTAAACTCCAGGAAGAATATGGTAAGTCATTAATTACTTCCTTGTGTTTTTTGGATTTATCTCGATATCAAAAGATAAGATTTGTTAAAAAGAATATTTAGGAGAAAAACATTTGGTAAAGATAGAAGGAAATAAATACTGATTACGAATTTGGGGTTGTGCATTTCCTTATCTTTGTCTTCATTAAGTTAAGTTTCCATGAGCTCTGTTGGATCATTGGGTGTATAATACCAAGGAGTTTGCAAGTATTGCTTTGATTCTACAGAGAGGAGAAGCTGGTTAATACCTGGGCAAAATAGAAAAGGAAGGTCTGCAGTAACCCACCAGAAATCCTGAACAGGCACATGGTGCTACATTTCAATGCAGAGCACAGCCTGGTCCACCATCCAAATCTCTACTAATGTTACCCATTCTCATTTTTTGTTGGCTAGTTTCCAGCATACATTGAACTTGCCAATCCATGTCATTGAAACTGAGAAAAGCAAGCTTGTGTCAAATGCAAGTGTAGAATCTTTTTTTCTCTTCTGCATTTTCAAAACATCCTCATGTTTTGAGGATTCTTTCTAGCCTCCTCTGACCCCCTCACATTTTAAATCTTTCCTCATGTGCTACAGACGAGTTTCCAAGGTATGAATGGGTGTTTGTATTATCATCAGTGTATGCACTCTCTGAAGTGTCGGGGAAAATTCATGTCTTTCAATGCAAGGAATTCTTCTTGGCATGAATGATGAAGACTGATTCACTGTAACAGGTTATTCCTGACTCTGGATATATTCCTCTCTCAAAGGCTCGCTCATCCTGTCCCAGTCTCTTGAAGTACAGATCCCATGTGTAATCCGGATGAACTTTCTTAGGGAATATCCTATCATGAGCTCCACACAATCAACAGATGGAGGGACATAGACCAACTTAGTTCTTGTAGAAAGGAAACTGTAGACAATGGAATTATGAGCATATTTCATGATACTCCAGAGTCCCTTAGAAAAAGTCTGTTTGAGATGATGGACACAAGTCCTGCTTCTTTTTCCTCTTCTCCAGCTCTTATTTTTACATATTGCTTAATATTGTACCAAGTCAGAGGTTGAAAGATTTTAGTAAAGTCTATTTCTTTAGAAATTCTTCTATATATACTTTGTTGAATATTATATATTTTGTTTTTACACAGAACTCTTAACTGAACAGAAAGGTGAGTAGTATTTGCATATATTTTAGAGGCAAACATCATAGAAAAATATACTCGATCAACTAAAATTTAGCAAACGATTTCTATATCATAAACTATCAATTCCTTCAATTGGTCTCCCTGTATAACATTAGTTAGTTATCAGTTGAAACTAATTTGTTTCTGGTAATGTTATAAATCATAGGTTGTGTAACCAATTTTCATTTAAATGCAGTCACACTGTGGCATTTTTGTTGAAATATTTTATCTGTTTATTACATATTTGTTTTTAAGGGCCGAAGAAAGTATTCAGATATTCCTTTATGATTTTTTTCTACTATGACTTCCAAAATGCATAACCATACCTGAATTTTGATCGTCAACTTGGTTTCTGCTAATTCCTAACTTCTTTATAATTAAATATTTATTGATGCTAATTTGTACTTTATGTGATAAGACAACAACTAAATATATAACAATCAAATTTTCGCTCTTTAAAAAAGATTTACATTTTTCCGTGTTATATGTAAAATTGTTAAATATGATCTTCATGTGTTTTGATATTCTGTATCCAGGTTGTTTTGTTTGTTTTGATTTTTTTTTTTTTTGTAACACTTGGCCTTTTTATTTAAGAGAAACTCGACTTTGTTACTTAAAAAAATAATTTTTTAATGTTCATTTTATTTATTTTGAGAGAAAGATTGAAAGAGCAGGGGAGAGGCAGAGAAAGGGGGATAGGAAGGATCTCAAGCAGGCTCTGTGCTGTCAGTGCAGAGCTATGGGGACTCTAACTCAGGGACCATGAGATCATGTCCTGAGCTGAAGTCAAGAGTCAGATGCTCAAGTGACTGAGCTGCCAAGGTGCCCTAGGGGCATGTTTCTTAGTGATTTTATCTCTGTGCCTTTGCACTTGTTTTTCTCTATTCCTGAAATGCTTTATTTCTGTGTTCATGTCACAATTAACTCTGCTTTCCCTGTGGGAACTTGGTGAACGATCACGACCACAGAGAGGGATCTGAGTACTCTATGGAATCCCACAGCCATGCAGTCTCTCATTATTGCTTAGCATGGTGCTTTGTGCATGTGACAGGTCAGAGTTCTGTGTCCTCCTTTACTGAAGGAGCCTGATCCGTGCAGAGCTAAGGGCAGCCAGTCCACAAATATTTGTTGAGTGGAAGAAATGATTTTTATTCATATTTTTTGTCGTTTTCTGTTTGTTTTCCTCCTTGGTTTTCTAGATTATGTAGGAAAAGAGAACAATATTTCCATTGCTATCCTGTTCGATGGCTTAAAGATCACATAACACCTAAATTACAGAATCACATAGGTGAAAATTAATCTCTTACATTGGCTTCATCTCATAGTGGTCTGAAACTCATGTCTTTGGACATACAACTCTGGGTCAGGTAAGGCAAGGTGAAGAATCTTTTCTTCACATTTCTGGCAGCTGTGCCAGAAATGGGCTTGCCCAGGAGACTTCCAGTTAGGATCTATGTGACCTCAGGACAACCATGTGGAGTGTGGATTTCATACCCCATGTGTGGATATAAATGGGGTGGGAGTTGGGAGGTAGCAACTTGATGAATACAGCAAAATCCTCCTTAAATGAAAGAGTCAGTATTTGAGCATTTAAGCACACAGATGACCCTCATGTGAGACCAATTTTTCTCCTTCGCTCCACCAACCCACACTCCTATACTCAGTTATCTTTCTTGGAGGATCCACAAGCTTCATGGGAAGTGAGAGGCAGTAGCAGACCTGAGGCAGAAGTGGCAAGGGACATTGCATGGCCTGGACAGTTAAATATTCAAAATATGCATCAGAAAAATAATTTGGCATAGTTTATTTGCAAGGATAATGGTGACATTTAATGAGATTTGTACCTTGCATGAACTTAATGATTTCCAAGTTATTCTACCAACCAGTTTTAAAGGCACATAGAACTATGTGTAGTATAGTCATATTTGGTCAAATGTTTAATAAATATCTATTGTGAAGTTGCACTTATTTCAATGAATGAGGTACTTTCCAGGAAACATACTATACTATTGCTTACTTAAGACACTTCCTGGGGCACCTGGGTGGCTCAAATCCCTTGGGCGTCTAACATCAGCTCAGGTCCTGATCACAGGCTTTGTGAGTGGGAGCCCTGATTCAAGCTCTGTACTGACAGGTTGGACCCTGTAGCCTGCTTCAGATTCTGTCTCCCTCTCACTCTGCTCCTTTGCTCTCTCTCTCTCTCTCTCTCTCTCTGTCTGTCTCTTTCTCTCAAAAAGAAATAAACATTAATTATAAAAAATAAAGAAACTTCTCAAAACAGGGCTAAGGAAGACATTTGCTAACTCTTTGAAATAATAAAAAAAAGAGAGAGAGAAAGAGTGTTATGATGTGTTTGAGGGTAAAATCCATAGGAATTGCATTTCATCTTAAGTATGCTGCCATGTAGAGTTTATTCTGGAGGACAAATCAGCAATAATTTAATAATTCCAGATTAATTTAAGATACAGTTGGTAGGTTTCCACGACTGTATGACTAAACAGCCTGTGGTTTGGAACATTTTAAGATGTGTATCAGGAAACCACCTACTTATTGTCAAAACTCCAAAACAGATGTCTTGAGTTTATTTGGTTCGCATTAAGGATTCATTACTTGAGCTGAGTATGCTAAAGACTCCACCTTCTTAATGCAAGGTAAGTAAAACATACCGTCATTCTGAGGAAATCCTCCGTTCTCACTTATTTTTTTTTCTTTTTTGTTTTTTACTTTTTTTAATTCTTCATTTTCTGCTTATCAGCTTCCCAATACTAGAAATGATCTCGTGCTAAAATGCGGTCCGTAAGGCCACTTTAACACTACCCTCTTATCTTGGAAAGGATGGATGCAATTTTTAGGTCCTTAGCACCTATTTTCTCAAATTTCAGACCTCATCTAAAAGAGACGTTTTTTAATATCCTCTCTTGTATCTATATAAATGCATTTACAAGTCAAATAATATATTTTTAAATTTTGTGTTATTTTAGTATTGTTATCAATTATTATTATTATTCAGTAAATACATATCTCTTTCTATGTCAGAGAAATATACTGGATCGTCAAGTTTCTGGGTGTCTGTTTTCAAATGTGGACCAAGTTCTGGGACAGATTTTCCATGAATAGGGATAGGAAGACACTTTCTAACATACTTTTTTGTTTGTTTCTTTCTTTATGTATGGAAAATAGAAGAAGAGAACGGTAAGTTGATATTTAGTTTTCAACATTCCACACTTGAAGTTTTTTTTTCATTTTAATAAAACAACAAAATTCAGACATTCCATTTATGGCCCAGACATGTTTCAAAGCAACTAAAATGTATTTCTGCTACTTTTTAAAAAGTGAACATAAGTATTCGTAAGACAGGGAATTATGTAGGCCTAAATGGAGAAGAACAAGATGCATCACCTGGTGGTGCTGAGGGCCGGGACTCAGGTCTTATATCTGCCTCATTCAGTGAGGACAGTCAGCTTTTGTGCATATAATAATTAACCATTTATTGTATACTCAGTGCTTGAGAAACACTGAGGAGAAAAGATTCTCTTTCATTATTGAAGTTGCTGTCTTACAACAGATCCAAATTCCACATTCAAATAATAAAGGAAAAACAAATATTCTAAGAGTGTTATGGAAGAGGATTCATGATGCTCTGAACACATACAATGGTGAGATTGGACTTATTCATGGGGTTGTGGATTTGCTGAAAAGCAACAATGAGGATGAGGCTAGTTATATTGAAAGGGACAGGTAGGTAGGTCAAAGAGAAAACTGGTATGTGTAAAGCACAAAGCACAATATGCGTATACTTTTCAGAGTAGAGATCATGCACCTCTTTGGTTAGGTTAATTCCTAGTTATCTAATGGTTTCTGGTGTAATTATAAATAAGACTGATCCCTTGCTTTCTTTTTCTGCTGGTTCATTGTTGGTGTATGAGGAATCTAAATAGAATTCTGCACATTGATTGTGTATCCTGTGACTGTACTAGATTTCTGTATCATTTCTAGAAATTCTTTTGTGAAATCTTTTGGATTTTCTATAACATGTCATTTGCAAGTAGTAGAAGTTTGACTTCTCTATCCATGTGGATGCTTTTTATTTCTTTGTATTGTCTGTTTGCTGAGGCTCAGATTTCCAGTATGATGTCAAGTAACAGGGGTGAGAGTGGATATCTATGTTTGTTTGTCTGTCTGTCTGTTTTTTTTTCTTTTTCTGACAAATCTTTCAGCGGTTCCCCATTGAGGATGATATTAAGTGTTGGTCTTTCACATATGGTTATTATTTTGTTGATGTATATTCTATCCCTATTTTGTGGAGGACTTTTAATTATTATTATTTATTAGTAGTAGTAGTACTTTTTAAATCAAGAATTGACACCTGGGTTGCCTGAGTGGCTCAGTCACCTAACACTCTGAATTTTGGTTTCAGGATGTTTTATGATCCCAGGGTCCTAAGATCAAGACGCACATCAGACTCAGTGCTGAGGATGGAGTTAAGATCATCTCTCTTGCCCTCTCTCTATATATGCCCCTTGCTTATGCTTGTGCTCTCTATCAATTAAGTAAATGTAAAAAAAAAAAAAAAAAGAATTGATGCTGTACTTTGTTAAATGCTTTATCTGCAGTTATTAACAGAATCATATAGTTTTTCTTCATTCTTTTTTGAGGTGATGTAACACATTGACTGATTTGGGAATATTGCACCACCCTTGCAGCACAGGAATAAATCCCACTTGGGCTTGGATAATGACTGTATGAATGTACTGTTTGATTCAGTTTGCTGGTGTTCCCTTGAGAATTTTTGCATTCATGTTCATTAGGGATATTGGCCTGTAGTTCTCTCTTTTTATTGGATTCTTTGTCTGATTTTGGTATCAGGGTAATGCTGACCTCATAGAATGAATTTGAAAGTCTTCCTTCAATTTCCGATTTTTGGAATAGTCTGAGAAGAATAGGTATTAACTCTTCTTTAAATGATTTATAGATTTTCCCTGTCAAGCAGTCAGGTCCTGGACTTTTGTTTGTGGGTAGAGTTTTGATTAGGAATTTAATGTCATTGCTGGTTATTGGTCTGCTCAAGTTTTCTCTTTCTTTCTGTTTCTGTTTCGGTACGTTATATGTTTCTAGAAGTTTTTCCATTTCTTCCTTTATGTCCAATTTGTTGTCATATATTTTTTATACTATGTTCTTTTTTTTAAATTTTTTTTTCAACGTTTATTTATTTTTAGGACAGAGAGAGACAGAGCATGAACGGGGGAGGGGCAGAGAGAGAGGGGACACAGAATCGAAACAGGCTCCAGGCTCCGAGCTATCAGCCCAGAGCCTGACGCGGGGCTCGAACTCACGGACCGCGAGATCGTGGCATGGCTGAAGTCGGACGCTTAACCGACTGCGCCACCCAGGCGCCCCTATACTATGTTCTTATCATTGTTTATATTTCTGTGGTGTTGTTTGATGTTTCTCATCTCTCCTTTGTCATTTCATTTACTTGTGTCCTTTCTCTTACCTTTCTGATAAGTCTGGCAGCTGTTTATTAATTTTATTCTTATTTTTTTACATCCTGCTCCTGGTTTCATTGATCATTTCTATTTTGTTTGTTTGCTTGTTTCAGTATCTTTTATTTCTGTTTGAATCTTCATTGTAACTTTCCTTCGGTAGGTTTTAGGCTTTGTTTTTTATTCTTTCTCTGGCTTTCATGTAAGGTTAGGTTTTTTATTTGAGGTGTTTCCTGCTTCTTGAGGTAGGTATTGTTCTCTAATTCCTTTGGGACCACTTTTGCTGTATCCTAAAGCTGTGGACCATTGTGTTTTCATTTTCATTTCTTTGCATGTATTTTTCTTTCTCTTCATTTCCCATTCATTCTTTAAAACCACGTTCTTTAACCTCCTTATATTTGTGGTCTTTCTAATGTGTGTGTGTGTGTGTGTGTGTGTGTGTGTGTGTGTGTTTACTTCAAGTTTCATAGCATTGGGGTGATAAAAGATGCACAGAGTGATCTGACTCATTTCATCTCAGTGAGGCCTGAGATGTTATCTATTCTGGAGAATGTCCCTAGTTCACTTGAAAAAAATGGACTATCTCAAAATAAAGGCTTTTTTCTTTCCCCCAAGCAAAGAACACCATTAAAAAATGAAAACCTAGTGACAGGGAATAGAAAATTGCAATCATAAATGTGTTAAGGGACTAACATCTAAAAAATATAATCAAATCATTCAATTCAATATCAAAACCTCAAACAGCCCAACTTAAAAATGTAGAAAATCTAGGATTAGATTTTTCAAAAAAATAAATAAATAAACATACATATGGCCCACAGTCCCATGAAAATATTTTAACCTGTAGAAGTTTTAGTTTGACTTTGTAACTTATTTGTGTTCTTTTTTCTTCTTCAAGGTAAACTCCAGGAAAAATATGGTAAGTCATTTATTACCTCCTTATATTTATCAGATTTATCACAGTACCTAGAGCTCAGGGGTTTCTTCTTTTTTAAGCATAGATTTCCAAGGAAAACAGTCAGTAAAAATAGAAGGAAATAAATACCAATTAGGAATCTGGGATTGTGTATTCCCTTCATTTGTCTTCATTAGCTTGTTCAAGTGTCCATGACCTCTGTTGGGTCATTGTGCTTATAAACCCTTGAGGTTTGCCAAGGTATCTTTGATTCTACAGAGAGGACACGCTGGTTAATACCTGGGCAAAGTAGAAAAGCAAGGTCTGCAGCAAACCCACCAGGAATCCTGAACAAGCACATGGCACTACATTTCAAAGCAGAGCACAGCCTGGTCCACCATCCAAATGTCTACTAAAGTTAGCTATTCTCACTTTGTGTTGGTTAGATTGCAGTGTCCCTTTTACTTGCTAATCTGCTTTCACTGGAATTGAGAAAAGGGAGCTTGTGTCAAATGCACCTGTGGAACCTTTTTTCTCTTCTGCATTTTCAAAACATCCTCATGTATTGAGGATTCTTTCTAGCCTCCTGACCCCCTCACATTTTAAAATCTTTTCTCATGTGCTGCAGATGAGTTTCCAAGGTATGAATTGGTGTTTGTATTACCGTCAGTGTATGCCCCCTTTAAAGTGTCAGGGAAAAAGTTCGTCTCTCTATGCAAAGAATTCTTCTTGGCATGAGCGATGAAGACTGAGTCACTGTTTCAGGTTATTCCTGACTCTGGATATATTCCGCACCCAAAGGCTCATGGATCCTGTCCCAGTCTCTTGAGGCACAGATCCCATGTGTAATCTCGATGAACTTTTTTGGGGGAATAGCCTATCATGAGCTCCACACAATCAACAGGTGGAGGGGCATGGACTGATTTATTTCTTATACACAAGACCTGCTTCTTTTCCCCTCTTCGCTAGCTCTTATTTTCACCTATTGCTAAATATCATACCAAGTCAGGCAAGAAAGACTTGAGTAAAATCTGTTTCTTTAGAAATTCTTCCATACATGCTTTATTGAATGCATTATTATTTATCTTGGTTTTACACAGAACTCTTATTTAAACAGAAAGGAGAGTAGTTTTTGTTTCCATTTAGAGGCAAACATCATAGAAAAATATACTCGATCAACTAAAATTTAGCAAACGATTTCCATATCATAAACATTTTGTTCAACTGGCCTACTTCTATAAGATTAGCTACCAGTTGAAACTATGTTGTGTTTGGTAACACTATAAATTATAGGCTGTGAAACCAATTGTCATTTAAACAAAGTCACACTGTGGCATCTTTGTTGGAAGATTTCACCTGTGTTTAAATATTTGTTTTTAAGGTCCCAGGAAAGTATTGAGATATTCCTTTATGATGTTTTCTACTATGACTTCTATAATGCATGTCCATATCTCAATTTTGAACTTCTCCTGGGTTTCTGCTAATTCTTGACTTCTTTGTTATTAAATAGTTATTAATGATAACTTGTACATTCTATGGTAAGATGACAACCAAAATATCACAGTCTAGTTTTGGTTCGTTGAAAGTCTTTACATTTTTCTGCATTATATGTCAAACTGTTAAATATGATTTGCATAAGCTTTGATATTCTGTATCCATATTTTATGTTTTTGTTTTGATTTTTGATTTTTTTTTTTTACCTTTTGACCTTGTTACTTAAGAGAGCGTTAGTTTTTTTTTTCTTTTTAATATTTTTTAACGTTTATTTATTTTTGAGACAGAGAGAGACAGAGCATGAACGGGGGAGGGTCAGAGAGAGGGGGAGACACAGAATCTGAAACAGGCTCCAGGCTCTGAGCGGTCAGCACAGAGCCCGATGCGGGGCTCGAACTCATGGACCGCGAGATCATGACCTGAGCTGAAGTCGGACGCTTAACCGACTGAGCCACCCAGGCGCCCCAATTTTTTAATATTCATTTAATTTCATTTGAGAGAAATCATAAGAGAGAAGGGGAGGGGCAGAGAAAGAGGGATAGAACGGATCTCAAGCAGGCTCTGTGCTGTGAGTGCAGAGCTATGGGAACTCTAACTCACAGAC
Organism: Felis catus; assembly: GCF_018350175.1. Taxonomy (NCBI): domain Eukaryota; kingdom Metazoa; phylum Chordata; class Mammalia; order Carnivora; family Felidae; genus Felis; species Felis catus. Next base: position 85,889,642 of record NC_058368.1, read on the forward strand.
CGTGAGATCATGTCCTGAGCTGAAGTCCAGAGTCAGATGCTCAAGTGACTGAGCTGCCAAGGTGCCCTAGGCGCATGCTTCTTAGTGATTTTATCTCTGTGTCTTTGTACTTGTTTTTCTCTATTCCTGAAATACTTTATTTCTGTGCTCATGTCACAATTAACTCTGCTTTCCCTGTGGGAACTTGGTGAACGATCACGACCACAGAGAGGGATCTGAGTACTTTATGGAATCCCACAGCCATGAGATCTCTCGTTACTGCTTTACATGGTGCTTTGTGCAGGTGACAGGTCAGAGTTCTGTGTCCTCCTTTACTGAGAGAGCCTGATCCCTGCAGAGCTAAGGGCGGCCAGTCCACAAATATCTGTTGAGTGGAAGAAATGATTTTTATTCATATTTTTTGTCATTTTCTGTTTGTTTTCCTCCTTGTTTATCTATATTATATAAGAAAAGAGAACAAGAGTTCTATTGCTATCCTGTTCGATGGCTTAAAGATCACATAATACCTAACTTGTACAGAATCACTTAGGTGAAAATTAATCTCTTACATTGACTTCTTCTCATATTTTTCTGAACCTCATGTCTTTGGACATACACCTCTGGACCAGGTGAGGCAAAGTGAAGAATCCTGTCCTGGAGCTGCCAGTAATGGGCTTGCCCAGGAGACTTCCAGTTAGGCTCTACGTGACATCAAGACAACCATGTGGAGGGTGGATTTCTTATCCCATGCAAGGATACAAATGGGGGTGGGAGTTGGGAGGAGGTACTGTCCAGGAAACATACTATATTATTGCTTACTTAAGACACTTCTCGGGGCGCCTGGGTGGCTCAAGTCCCTTGGGCATCTGACATCGACTCAGGTCCTGATCACAGGGTTTGTGAGTGGGAACCCTGATTCAGGCTCTGTGCTGACAGGTTGGAGACTGTAGCCTGCTTCAGATTCTGTGTCCCTCTCCCTCTGCCCTTTCCTCGCTTGCACTCTCTCCTCTGCCTCTCTCTCTCCAAAATAAATAAACCTTTTTCTTTTTAAATAATGTAACTTCTCAAAACAGGCCTAGGGAAATCATTTGCTGACTCCTTGAAATACCAAAAAAAAGTTACTGTTTTGTGTTTGAGGGTAAAATCCATGAGGCATTCCATTTCACCCTATGTCTGCTGCCATGTAGAGTTTATTCTGGAGGACAAATCAGCATGAGTTCAGATTAATTTAAGATACAGTTGGGAGGTTTCCACAACTGATGACTAAACAGCCTATGGTTAGGACATTTTAAGGTGTGTATCAGGAAACCACCTACCTATTGCTCAAACTCCAAAACATATGTATTGAATTTTTTTGGTTGTTCACATTAAGGATTCATTACTTGAGCTGAGTATGGTAAAGATACCACCTTCTCAATGCAAGGTCGGTAAAACATACTGTCATTCTGAGAAAATCCTCTGTTCTCAGTATTTTTTTTTTCCTTTTCCTTTTCTACTTATCAGTTTCCAGATATTATAAATGATCTTGTGCGAAAATAAGGTACTCAAGGACAGTTTCAGACTACCTTCTTATCTTGGAAATAATGGGTAAAATTTGTGGGTATTTGCACCTATTTTCCCTAATTTTTGGACCTCACCCAAAAGAGACCTTTTGTAATATTCTGTTTTATGTCTATATAAACACATATAAAAGCCAGATAGCTTTTTAGATTGTGTTATTTATTATTATTATTAATATTCAGTACATAAATTGCTCTTTCTATGTCAGAGAAATATACTGGATCGTCAGCTTTCTGGGTCTCAGTTTTCAAATGAGAACCAAGTTCCAGGACAGATTTTCCATTGACAGTGATAGGAGGACACTTTCTAACAGACTTTTGTTTTGTTTGTTTCTTTATATAGCAAAACTAGAAGAAGAGAACGGTACGCCCTATTTAGTTTTCAACATTCCACCCTTGATGTTCTTTCATTTTAATAAAACAACAAAATACAGACATTGCATTTATGACCCAAACGCGTTTAGAAGCAGGTAATGTATCCTTCTGCTATTTTTAAAAACGTAACCTAAGTATTCCTAAGACAAGGAATGATGTAGGCCTAAATGGAGAAGAATGCGATGCATCATGTGGTGAGTTCAGGGCTGGGACTCAGGTGTTAAATCTGCCCCATTCAGTGAGGGCGGTCATCCTTTCTGCATGTAGTAATTAGCTACCTATTTCATACTCAGTTCTTTAGAAACACTGAGGAAAGAAGACTCTCTTTTGCTATGGAACTTTCTACCTTACGACAGATGCAAATTCCACATTCAAATAATAAAAGTAAAACAAATATGGAATATGTTATAGAAAAGGATTCTTGATGCTATGAAGACATAAAATAGAGTGGACTTATTCATGGGATTGTGGATTTGCTGAAAAGCAGCAATGAAGATGAGGCAAGTGGTATTTCTTTAATATGAAATTTATTATCAAATTGGTTCCCATACAACACCCAGTGTTCATCCCAACAAGTACCCTCCTCAATGCCCATCACCCAATTTCACCGCCCTCCAACCCCCCATCAACCCTCAGTTTATCCTCAGTTTTTAACAGCCTCTTATGGCTTGCCTTCCTCCCTTTCTAACTTTTTTCCCCTTCCCCTCACCCCCCCCCAATAGTCTTCTGTTACGTATCTCAGGAACCACATAAGAGTGAAAACATATGGCATCTGTCTTTCTCTGTATGACTTATTTCACTTAGCCTAACAGTATCCAGTTCCATCCACATTGCTAAAAAAGGCCATATTTCATTCCTTCTCATTGCCACGTAGTATTCCATTGTATATAGAAACCACAACTTCTTTATCCATTCATCAGTTGATGGACGTTTAGTCTCTTTCCATAATTTGGCTATTGTTGAAAGTGATGCTATAAACATGGGGGTAGAAGTGTCCCTATGCATCAGCACCCCTGTGTCCCTTGGATAAATTTCTAGGAATGCTATTGCTGGGTATAGGGTAGATCTATTTTTAATGTTTTGAGGAACCTCCACACTGTTTTCCAGAGAGGTTGTATCAGTTTGCATTTCCACCAACAGGGCAAGAGGGTCCCCGTTTCTCCACATCCTCTCCAGCATCTATAGTCTCCTGATTTGTTCATTTAGGCCACTCTGGCAGGCATGAGGTGATATCTCACTGTAGTTTTGATTTGTATTTAAATGATGATTACTGACTTTGAGCATCTTTTCATGTGTCTGATGGCCACCTAGATGTCTTCTTTAGAAAAGTGTCTAATCATGTCTTCTGTCTATTTCCTCACTGGATTATTTGCTTCTCAGGTGTGGAATTTGGTGAGTTTTTTTTTTTTTTTTTAATATAGATTTTAGATACTAGCCCTTTATCCTATAAGTCATTTGCAAATATCTTTTTCCCACTCCATAGGTTGCCCTTTGTGGTTTTGATTTGTATTTCCCTGATGAGGAGTGACATTGAGCATCTTTTCATGTGCCTGTTGGCCATCTGGATGTCTCTTTTAGAGAAGTGTCTATTAATGTCTTCTTCCCATTTCTTCACTGGATTATTTGTTTTTCGGGTGTGGAGTATGGTGAGTTCTTTATAGATATTGGAGACTAGCCCTTTGTCCGATGTGTCATTTGGAAATATCTTTTCCCGTTCCGTTGGTTGCCTTTTAGTTTTGCTGATTGTCTCCTTTGCAGTGCAGAAGGTATTCGTCTTCCTGAGGTCCCAATAGTCATTTTTTTTGCTTTTAATTCCCTTGCCTTTGGAGATGTGTCAAGTAAGAAATTGTTGAGGCTGAGGTCGGAGAAGCTTTTTCCTGCTTTCTCCTCTAGGGGTTTGATGGTTCCCTGCTGAACATTCAGGTCCTTCATCCATTTTCAATTTATTATTGTGAATAGTGTAAGAAAGTGTTCAGTTTCATCCTTCTGTATGTTGCTGTCCAGTTTTCCCAACACCATTTGTTAAAGAGACTGCCTTTCTTTAATTGGAGATTCCTTCCTGCTTTGTCAAAGATTAGTTGGCCATACTTTTGTGGGTCCAATTCTGGAGTCTCTAATATATTCCATTGGTGTATGTGTCTGTTATTGTGCCAATACCATGCTGTCTTGATGATTACAGCTTTGCATTGGAGGCTAAAGTCTGGGATTGTGATGCCTCCCACTTTGGTCTGCTTCTTAAATATTACTTAGGTTATTCCAGGTCTCTTGTGGTTCCCTACAAATTTTAGGATTCCTTGTTCTAGCTTAGAGAACAATGTTGGCGTAATTTTCATTGGGATTTCATTGAATGTGTGGATTGATTTGGGTAGTATCGACATTTTAACAATATTTATTCTTCCAATCCATGAACACGGAATGTTTTTCCATTTCTTTGTATATTCTTCAATTTCCTTCAAGAGCTTTCTACACTTTTCAGCATACAGACCTTTCACATTTTTTGGTGAGGTTTATTCCTAGGTATTTTACGATTCTTGTAATTTTGAATGGGATAAGTTTCATTCTTTGTCTTTCCGTTACTTCATTTTTAATGTATAATAATGCAACTTATTTCTGTACATTGATTTTTTTTATCCTGCGACTTTGCTGAATTAATGTATCAGTTCTAGCAGGCTTTTGGTGGAGTCTATTAGGTTTTCCATGTCATCTGCAAAAAGTGAAAGCGTGACTTCATCTTTGCCTTTTTTTATGACTTTGATTCCTTTTGTTGTCTGATTGCTGATGCTGGAACTTCCAACACCATATTAAACAAGAGCGGTGAGAGTAGATATCCCTGACGTGTTCCTGATCTCAGGGAGGAAGCTCTCAGTTTTCCCCCATTGAGGATGTTATTAGCTCTGGGTTTTTGGTAATTGCCTTTTATGATGTTTAAGTATGTTCCTTCTATCCGACTTTCTCGAGGGTTTTTATTAAGAAAGGATGCTGAATTTTGTCAAATGCTTTTTCTGCATCGATTGACAGGATCATATGGTTCTTTTCTTTTCATTTATTAATGTGATGTATCACATTGATTGATTTGAGAATGTTGAGCCAGCCCTGCAGTCCAGGAATGAATCCCACTTGATCGTGGTGGATAATATTTTTTATATGCTGTTGAATTTGGTTTGCTAGTATCTTGTTGAGAATTTTTGCATGCATATTCAATAGGAATTTTGGCCTCTAGTTCTCTTTTATTGCTGGGTCTCAGTCTGTCTTGGGGATCAAAGTAATGCTGGCTTCATAGAATGAGTCTGGAAGTTTTCCTTCTCTTTCTATATTTTTGAAAATCTTGAGAAGGATAGGTATTATCTCTACGTTAAATGACTTGTAGAATTCCCCAGGGAAGACTTCTGGCCCTGGACTCTTATTTGTTGGGAGATTTTAGATAACTGATTCAATTTATTCGCTGGTTATGGGTCTTTTCAAGTTTTCTAGTTCGTCCTGTTTGAGTTTGGGAAGTGTGTGGGTGCGTAGGAATGTGTCCGTTTCTTCCAGCTTGTCCAGTTTGTTGGCATATAGTTTTTTTGTAGTATTCCCTGATAATTGCTTGTATTTCTGAGGGATTGGTTATAATAGTTCAATTTTAATTAATGATTTTATCTATTTGGGTCTTCTCCCTTTTCTTTTTGAGATGTGTGGCTAGAGGTTTATCAATTGTTCATTTTTCAGAAAATATACTCTTGGTTTCATTGATCTACTACAGTTTTTTTTTTTTTTTTTAGATTCTATATAGTTTATTTCTGCTGTGATTTTTATTTCTCTTCTTCTTCTGGGTTTGGGTGTCTTTGCTGTTCTGCTTCTATTTCCTTTAGGTCTGCTGTTAGATTTTGTATGTGGGATTTTTCTTGTTTCTTGGGAAAGGCCTGGATTGCAATGTGTTTTCCTATCAGGACTGCCTCTGCTGTATCCCAAAAACTGTTGGATTGTTGTATTTTCATTTTAATTTGTTTCCATACATTTTTAATTTCTTCTCTAATTGCCTGGTTGACACATTCATTCTTTAGTAGGGTGTTCTTTAACCACCATGATTTTAGAGGTTTTCCAGGCTTTTTCCTGTAGTTGATTTCAAGTTTCATAGCATTGTCCTCTGAAAGTGTGCATGATATGTTCTCAATTCTTTATACTTATTAAGGGCTGATTTGTGTCCCGGTATGTGATCTATCTTGGAAAATGTTCCATGTGCACTGGAGAAGAAAGTATATTTTGTCACTTTGGGATGCAGAGTTCTAAATATATCTGCCAAGTCCATCTGACCCAATGTATCATTCAGGGCTCTTGTTTCTTTGTTGATCCTGGTAGAGATGATCTATTCATTGTTGTATGTGGGGTATTAAAGACCCTGCAGTTACCACATTCTTATCATTAAAGTTGCTTATGTTTGTGATTAATTGTTTTATATATTTGGGGGTTTCTGTATTCGGCGCATAGACATTTATGATTGTTAGCTCTTCCTGATGGATAGACTCTGTAATAATTATATAATGACCTTCTTCATTTCTTGTTACAGCCTTTAATTTAAAGTCTAGTTTGTCTGATATAATTATGGCTACTCCAGCTTTCTTTTGACTTCCAGGGGCATGATAAATAGTTCTCCATCACCCACTTTCAATCTGAAAGCGTTCCCAGGTCTGAAATGAGTCTCTTATGGACAACAAATAGATGAGTCTTGTTTTTTATCCATTCTGACACCCTATGACTTTTGACTGGAGCATTCATTCCATTTACATTAAGTGTTATTATTCAGTGTTAAAGATATGGGTTTGGAGTCATTGTGATGTCTGTAGGTTTCATGCTTGCAGTGATGTCTCTGGTACCGTGTGGTGCTTACAACATTTCACTCACAGAGTCCCCCTTAGAATCTCTTGTAGGGCTGGTTTAGTGTGATGAATTCTTTCAGTTTTTGTTTGTTTGGGAAAACCTTTATCTCTCCTATTCTGAATGACAGCCTTGTTGAATAAAGGATTCTGGGCTGCATTTTTTTTTTCCCTACTGATCACATTGTAGAATTCATGTTGGTGGCATAAATATTTACAACTGTGAGATCTACTTGTTGGATAGACCACGTCACTTTGATATAGTATCCTTTGTCATTTCTTGTTACTGTCTTTGGTTTAATGTCTACTCTGCCTGAGATAAGTATTGCTACTCTGGCTTTCTTTCCACAGGCATTGGCGTGATAAGTATTTATCCCTCTGTCCCTTCCCATTCAATCTGCAGGCATTGTGAGGTCTTAAATGAGTCTCTTATAGACAGCATGTAGAAAGGTCTTGTTTTTTTTTTTCCTCTATTGTTTTTGTTTTTATTCTTTACTGATACTATATGTCTTTTGATTGGAGCACATCCTACACTTACATTCAGAATAAATCTATATACAGGTATATACATGTATTTAGTGTCATTTTAATACTTGTTTTGTTGTCTCACCTGGATGTGTTCTCTTATCCTTTTTGTTTGTCACTTTTTTTCTTCCTTCCCACTTAAACAGTCCCCTTTAATATTGTGCACAGGGCTGGTGTAGTGGACATAAAGGTTCAGCTCCTTTAGTTTTTGTTTCTCTTGGAAAGTCTTTATCTGCTTCTGTTCTATATGATAACCTTGTTGTATAGAGTATACTAGGTGATGAGTTTCCCCGTCAGGACATTGAATACACCATGGCTTACCAAGTTTCTGTCGAGAGATCTGCAGCCAACCTTGTGGTTCTTCCCTTGTAATGTAGGCAATTCTTTTCTTTCTTGCTAATTGGATGTTTGTTCTTTGTCAGAATATTTTACACATTTAACTACAATATTTTGGGTTTAGGTCTGCTTTGGTGGATTTCTGTGGGAGTTTTCTGTGCCTCCTGGATTCGGATGGCTGTTTCACTCCCCAGATTTGGGAAGTGTTAGCCTATTATTTATGTAGACTACCCTTATGTTCCCTTTTATGTCTCTTCTTCTGCAACTCTGGTGATACAAATTTAAGTTTCATAGATACACTGAGTTTCCTAAGTCTATTTTCAGGCTTCCCTGAAGACTTCTTTTATTTTTTCAAGCAGAGCAGGAATCTTATGATGGCTGCTTTAAATTCTCCATCTGGTATAGTACTTTTCTTGGTTTTACATAAACCTCTGGCTTTTATCTTATATTCTTTCATTTCAGAGGGTTCCTCAGTCCTGGCATTGTCTATACATCTTTCTGTCTTCTTATTGGTGTTCGGAAAGCCTGTTTCATTTCCTGCTCCTTAGAGTAGTTGCGTTATGAAGACGAGGTCAAATGGTGTCCAGGTCCTGATGCTTTAAAGAGTGTCTCTCGAGTGACCTACATACACTAGGCTCCTGTGTTTTGGCTGCACTGCCTTTCAGGCCAGGCATCTTCAAAGGTTGTCCTTGCCTGCTGGTGCAGTGCTTGAACCTTGGTGAGAGTGTGGCAAATTTTATGTAGGTGTGCTCTGGTGTACAATTCAATGAGACTCATGTGGTTTCCACTAGGACTGAAGCCTTGCAGAACAAAGAGTTTGGGAGACGTGGTTGACAGCATTTCTGCTCATCACCTGAGGAAGAAGACTGCCTGGCTGGGACTGAGACACACTTGACAGAGAAGGGGAATAGTCATTGAACACAGGGCTGTGGACTTGCTGTAAGCAGGAGAGGCAGCCAGTCTCAGCACTGTGTACTTCCTAAACATCCTTCTCTGTCTTTTCTGAAAGTATGGGGGAGTGTAGTGTCACCAACCAACTTCTTTGTCTCCAGTTGAGGGGTTATTGCATCTTTTGAGAAGCACTCTCAGAGGAGCATTGAAAGTCCCCCTTTGTGCCTCCAGTGTTGGTGTGTTTCAGATCCTCATCTTCATGCTGTCTGTGTCTAAGTTGTTTGCCTGACTTTCAGCCAGGAGCATTGCAGTGCCTGCTGGCCTCCATCCCAGCCAGGCACGCTGATCTTTAAACCTCCAGACTTTAAGCCCTGTTCATCAAAAGGCCTCAAGGAAATCAACCCCTCTGCTTGTCCCAGCCAATGGCTTTTAAGAAGTGTCCATCTCATTCATTCCACTGTGTACTCCTAGAACTTTTTGTGTTTCTCTGCAACCAAGATCGTCTCCCCTCCATAGCACCTAGGAAACATGTGGCCCCAAACCACATCTCTGCATTTCCTACTATCCTTGATGTGTCCTCTTTCCTCCCTCAAGGATGAGCTTGTTTTATCAGTACTCAAGATTAATTCTTGGGTACTGAGAATGATTTGACAGTTTTCTAGTGTGTTTGAGGAAGGAGAAAAACCTAGGGTCCTCCTACTATGCAACCACCTCAGCTCTGAAGCAGTTGACCTTGACAAGGAGGGAAAAGTTCGTTATCAGCTTCTTGGATTTATAGCATAATATTCCATAGTATAATATTCTTGTGTTGTATAAATAGGGTAATAGTATAATCTGTCATAGTAGAACATAAAGCTATGGCAAGGAAATGGTACTTTTACTGGGACTAAAGTAGACAGAGGGATCAATACAAGAGAAATGAAACTGCAAAAAGAGTTCCACATTTGTACGGTGAATAAATCAATGACAAAGGAAGCAAGAAAATGTAATGGGAAAAATGCCCCTTCATTAAATGATGTTGAGAACACTGGTCACAGATATTTACAAAATATTGATATTTGACCACTTTCCCACCATATGCTATAGTAAACTCATAATGGGTGAAAACATAAATCTAAGATATGAAGTATAAAACCTTTAAATAAAACCTAAGAAGTAAGTTCTTTGGCAACCTCCTGAGCAATATTTACTTGAAACTGGTTCCTCAGACAAGGATAGAAAAAACAGTAACAAATTATTCGGACTATCTCAAAATAAAGGCTTTTTTCTTTCCCCCAAGCAAAGAACACCATTAAAAAATGAAAACCTAGTGACAGGGAATAGAAAATTGCAATCATAAATGTGTTAAGGGACTAACATCCAAAAAATATAGTCAAATCATTCAATTCAATATCAAAACCTCAAACAGCCCAACTTAAAAATGTAGAAAATCTAGGATTAGATTTTTCAAGAAAATAAATAAATAAACATACATATGGCCCACAGTCCCATGAAAATATTTTAACCTGTAGAAATTTTAGTTTGACTCTGTAACTTATTTGTGTTTTTTTTTCTTCTTAAAGGTAAACTCCAGGAAAAATATGGTAAGTCATTTATTACCTCCTTATATTTATCAGATTTAGCACAGTACCTAGAGCTCAGGGGTTTCTTCTTTTTTAAGCATAAATTTCCAAGGAAAACAGTCAGTAAAAATAGAAGGAAATAAATACCAATTAGGAATCTGGCATTGTGTATTCCCTTCCCCTTTGTCTTCATTAGCTTGTTCAAGTGTCCATGACCTCTGTTGGGTCATTGTGCTTATAAACCCTTGAGGTTTGCCAAGGTATCTTTGATTCTACAGAGAGGACACGCTGGTTAATACCTGGGCAAAGTAGAAAAGCAAGGTCTGCAGCAAACCCACCAGGAATCCTGAACAAGCACATGGCACTACATTTCAAAGCAGAGCACAGCCTGGTCCATAATCCAATTGTCTACTAAAGTTAGCTATTCTCACTTTGTGTTGGTTAGATTGCAGTGTCCCTCTTACTTGCTAATCTGCTTTCACTGGAATTGAGAAAAGGGAGCTTGTGTCAAATGCACCTGTGGAACCTTTTTTCTCTTCTGCATTTTCAAAACATCCTCATGTATTGAGGATTCTTTCTAGCCTCCTGACCCCCTCACATTTTAAAATCTTTTCTCATGTGCTGCAGATGAGTTTCCAAGGTATGAATTGGTGTTTGTATTACCGTCAGTGTATGCCCCCTTTAAAGTGTCAGGGAAAAAAGTTCGTCTCTCTATGCAAAGAATTCTTCTTGGCATGAGCGATGAAGACTGAGTCACTGTTTCAGGTTATTCCTGACTCTGGATATATTCCGCACCCAAAGGCTCATGGATCCTGTCCCAGTCTCTTGAGGCACAGATCCCATGTGTAATCTCGATGAACTTTTTTGGGGGAATAGCCTATCATGAGCTCCACACAATCAACAGGTGGAGGGGCATGGACTGATTTATTTCTTATACACAAGACCTGCTTCTTTTCCCCTCTTCTCTAGCTCTTATTTTCACCTATTGCTAAATATCATACCAAGTCAGGCAAGAAAGACTTGAGTAAAATCTGTTTCTTTAGAAATTCTTCCATACATGCTTTATTGAATGCATTATTATTTATCTTGGTTTTACACAGAACTCTTATTTAAACAGAAAGGAGAGTAGTTTTTGTTTCCATTTAGAGGCAAACATCATAGAAAAATATACTCGATCAACTAAAATTTAGCAAACGATTTCCACATCATAAACATTTTGTTCAACTGGCCTACTTCTATAAGATTAGCTACCAGTTGAAACTATGTTGTGTTTGGTAACACTATAAATTATAGGCTGTGAAACCAATTGTCATTTAAACAAAGTCACACTGTGGCATCTTTGTTGGAAGATTTCACCTGTGTTTAAATATTTGTTTTTAAGGTCCCAGGAAAGTATTGAGATATTCCTTTATGATGTTTTCTACTATGACTTCTATAATGCATGTCCATATCTCAATTTTGAACTTCTCCTGGGTTTCTGCTAATTCTTGACTTCTTTGTTATTAAATAGTTATTAATGATAACTTGTACATTCTATGGTAAGATGACAACCAAAATATCACAGTCTAGTTTTGGTTCGTTGAAAGTCTTTACATTTTTCTGCATTATATGTCAAACTGTTAAATATGATTTGCATAAGCTTTGATATTCTGTATCCATATTTTATGTTTTTGTTTTGATTTTTGATTTTTTTTTTACCTTTTGACCTTGTTACTTAAGAGAGCGTTAGTTTTTTTTTTCTTTTTAAGATTTTTTAACGTTTATTTATTTTTGAGACAGAGAGAGACAGAGCATGAACGGGGGAGGGTCAGAGAGAGAGGGAGACACAGAATCTGAAACAGGCTCCAGGCTCTGAGCGGTCAGCACAGAGCCCGATGCGGGGCTCGAACTCATGGACCGCGAGATCATGACCTGAGCTGAAGTCGGACGCTTAACCGACTGAGCCACCCAGGCGCCCCAATTTTTTAATATTCATTTAATTTCATTTGAGAGAAATCATAAGAGAGAAGGGGAGGGGCAGAGAAAGAGGGATAGAACGGATCTCAAGCAGGCTCTGTGCTGTGAGTGCAGAGCTATGGGAACTCTAACTCACAGACCGTGAGATCATGTCCTGAGCTGAAGTCCAGAGTCAGATGCTCAAGTGACTGAGCTGCCAAGGTGCCCTAGGCGCATGCTTCTTAGTGATTTTATCTCTGTGTCTTTGTACTTGTTTTTCTCTATTCCTGAAATACTTTATTTCTGTGCTCATGTCACAATTAACTCTGCTTTCCCTGTGGGAACTTGGTGAACGATCACGACCACAGAGAGGGATCTGAGTACTTTATGGAATCCCACAGCCATGAGATCTCTCGTTACTGCTTTACATGGTGCTTTGTGCAGGTGACAGGTCAGAGTTCTGTGTCCTCCTTTACTGAGAGAGCCTGATCCCTGCAGAGCTAAGGGCGGCCAGTCCACAAATATCTGTTGAGTGGAAGAAATGATTTTTATTCATATTTTTTTGTCATTTTCTGTTTGTTTTCCTCCTTGTTTATCTATATTATATAAGAAAAGAGAACAAGAGTTCTATTGCTATCCTGTTCGATGGCTTAAAGATCACATAATACCTAACTTGTACAGAATCACTTAGGTGAAAATTAATCTCTTACATTGACTTCTTCTCATATTTTTCTGAACCTCATGTCTTTGGACATACACCTCTGGACCAGGTGAAGCAAAGTGAAGAATCCTGTCCTGGAGCTGCCAGTAATGGGCTTGCCCAGGAGACTTCCAGTTAGGCTCTACGTGACATCAAGACAACCATGTGGAGGGTGGATTTCTTATCCCATGCAAGGATACAAATGGGGGTGGGAGTTGGGAGGAGGTACTGTCCAGGAAACATACTATATTATTGCTTACTTAAGACACTTCTCGGGGCGCCTGGGTGGCTCAAGTCCCTTGGGCATCTGACATCGACTCAGGTCCTGATCACAGGGTTTGTGAGTGGGAGCCCTGATTCAGGCTCTGTGCTGACAGGTTGGAGACTGTAGCCTGCTTCAGATTCTGTGTCCCTCTCCCTCTGCCCTTTCCTCGCTTGCACTCTCTCCTCTGCCTCTCTCTCTCCAAAATAAATAAACCTTTTTCTTTTTAAATAATGTAACTTCTCAAAACAGGCCTAGGGAAATCATTTGCTGACTCCTTGAAATACCAAAAAAAAAAAAAAAGTTACTGTTTTGTGTTTGAGGGTAAAATCCATGAGGCATTCCATTTCACCCTATGTCTGCTGCCATGTAGAGTTTATTCTGGAGGACAAATCAGCATAAGTTCAGATTAATTTAAGATACAGTTGGGAGGTTTCCACAACTGATGACTAAACAGCCTATGGTTAGGACATTTTAAGGTGTGTATCAGGAAACCACCTACCTGTTGCTCAAACTCCAAAACATATGTATTGAATTTTTTTGGTTGTTCACATTAAGGATTCATTACTTGAGCTGAGTATGGTAAAGATACCACCTTCTCAATGCAAGGTCGGTAAAACATACTGTCATTCTGAGAAAATCCTCTGTTCTCAGTATTTTTTTTTTCCTTTTCCTTTTCTACTTATCAGTTTCCAGATATTATAAATGATCTTGTGCGAAAATAAGGTACTCAAGGACAGTTTCAGACTACCTTCTTATCTTGGAAATAATGGGTAAAATTTGTGGGTATTTGCACCTATTTTCCCTAATTTTTGGACCTCACCCAAAAGAGACCTTTTGTAATATTCTGTTTTATGTCTATATAAACACATATAAAAGCCAGATAGCTTTTTAGATTGTGTTATTTATTATTATTATTAATATTCAGTACATAAATTGCTCTTTCTATGTCAGAGAAATATACTGGATCGTCAGCTTTCTGGGTCTCAGTTTTCAAATGAGAACCAAGTTCCAGGACAGATTTTCCATTGACAGTGATAGGAGGACACTTTCTAACAGACTTTTGTTTTGTTTGTTTCTTTATATAGCAAAACTAGAAGAAGAGAACGGTACGTCCTATTTAGTTTTCAACATTCCACCCTTGATGTTCTTTCATTTTAATAAAACAACAAAATACAGACATTGCATTTATGACCCAAACGCGTTTAGAAGCAGGTAATGTATCCTTCTGCTATTTTTTAAAACGTAACCTAAGTATTCCTAAGACAAGGAATGATGTAGGCCTAAATGGAGAAGAATGCGATGCATCATGTGGTGAGTTCAGGGCTGGGACTCAGGTGTTAAATCTGCCCCATTCAGTGAGGGCGGTCATCCTTTCTGCATATAGTAATTAGCTACCTATTTCATACTCAGTTCTTAAGAAACACTGAGGGAAAAAGACTCTCTTTGCTATGCAACTTGCTACCTTACGACAGATGCAAATTCCACATTCAAATAATAAAAGTAAAACAAATATGGAATATGTTATAGAAAAGGATTCTTGATGCTATGAAGACATAAAATAGAGTGGACTTATTCATGGGATTGTGGATTTGCTGAAAAGCAGCAATGAAGATGAGGCAAGTGGTATTTCTTTAATATGAAATTTATTATCAAATTGGTTCCCATACAACACCCAGTGTTCATCCCAACAAGTACCCTCCTCAATGCCCATCACCCAATTTCACCGCCCTCCAACCCCCCATCAACCCTCAGTTTATCCTCAGTTTTTAACAGCCTCTTATGGCTTGCCTTCCTCCCTTTCTAACTTTTTTCCCCTTCCCCTCACCCCCCCCCCAATAGTCTTCTGTTACGTATCTCAGGAACCACATAAGAGTGAAAACATATGGCATCTGTCTTTCTCTGTATGACTTATTTCACTTAGCCTAACAGTATCCAGTTCCATCCACATTGCTAAAAAAGGCCATATTTCATTCCTTCTCATTGCCACGTAGTATTCCATTGTATATAGAAACCACAACTTCTTTATCCATTCATCAGTTGATGGACGTTTAGTCTCTTTCCATAATTTGGCTATTGTTGAAAGTGATGCTATAAACATGGGGGTAGAAGTGTCCCTATGCATCAGCACCCCTGTGTCCCTTGGATAAATTTCTAGGAATGCTATTGCTGGGTATAGAGTAGATCTATTTTTAATGTTTTGAGGAACCTCCACACTGTTTTCCAGAGAGGTTGTACCAGTTTGCATTTCCACCAACAGGGCAAGAGGGTCCCCGTTTCTCCACATCCTCTCCAGCATCTATAGTCTCCTGATTTGTTCATTTAGGCCACTCTGGCAGGCATGAGGTGATATCTCACTGTAGTTTTGATTTGTATTTAAATGATGATTACTGACTTTGAGCATCTTTTCATGTGTCTGATGGCCACCTAGATGTCTTCTTTAGAAAAGTGTCTAATCATGTCTTCTGTCTATTTCCTCACTGGATTATTTGCTTCTCAGGTGTGGAATTTGGTGAGTTTTTTTTTTTTTTTTTAATATAGATTTTAGATACTAGCCCTTTATCCTATAAGTCATTTGCAAATATCTTTTTCCCACTCCATAGGTTGCCCTTTGTGGTTTTGATTTGTATTTCCCTGATGAGGAGTGACATTGAGCATCTTTTCATGTGCCTGTTGGCCATCTGGATGTCTCTTTTAGAGAAGTGTCTATTAATGTCTTCTTCCCATTTCTTCACTGGATTATTTGTTTTTCGGGTGTGGAGTATGGTGAGTTCTTTATAGATATTGGAGACTAGCCCTTTGTCCGATGTGTCATTTGGAAATATCTTTTCCCGTTCCGTTGGTTGCCTTTTAGTTTTGCTGATTGTCTCCTTTGCAGTGCAGAAGGTATTCGTCTTCCTGAGGTCCCAATAGTCATTTTTTTTGCTTTTAATTCCCTTGCCTTTGGAGATGTGTCAAGTAAGAAATTGTTGAGGCTGAGGTCGGAGAAGCTTTTTCCTGCTTTCTCCTCTAGGGGTTTGATGGTTCCCTGCTGAACATTCAGGTCCTTCATCCATTTTCAATTTATTATTGTGAATAGTGTAAGAAAGTGTTCAGTTTCATCCTTCTGTATGTTGCTGTCCAGTTTTCCCAACACCATTTGTTAAAGAGACTGCCTTTCTTTAATTGGAGATTCCTTCCTGCTTTGTCAAAGATTAGTTGGCCATACTTTTGTGGGTCCAATTCTGGAGTCTCTAATATATTCCATTGGTGTATGTGTCTGTTATTGTGCCAATACCATGCTGTCTTGATGATTACAGCTTTGCATTGGAGGCTAAAGTCTGGGATTGTGATGCCTCCCACTTTGGTCTGCTTCTTAAATATTACTTAGGTTATTCCAGGTCTCTTGTGGTTCCCTACAAATTTTAGGATTCCTTGTTCTAGCTTAGAGAACAATGTTGGCGTAATTTTCATTGGGATTTCATTGAATGTGTGGATTGATTTGGGTAGTATCGACATTTTAACAATATTTATTCTTCCAATCCATGAACACGGAATGTTTTTCCATTTCTTTGTATATTCTTCAATTTCCTTCAAGAGCTTTCTACACTTTTCAGCATACAGACCTTTCACATTTTTTGGTGAGGTTTATTCCTAGGTATTTTACGATTCTTGTAATTTTGAATGGGATAAGTTTCATTCTTTGTCTTTCCGTTACTTCATTTTTAATGTATAATAATGCAACTTATTTCTGTACATTGATTTTTTTTATCCTGCGACTTTGCTGAATTAATGTATCAGTTCTAGCAGGCTTTTGGTGGAGTCTATTAGGTTTTCCATGTCATCTGCAAAAAGTGAAAGCGTGACTTCATCTTTGCCTTTTTTTATGACTTTGATTCCTTTTGTTGTCTGATTGCTGATGCTGGAACTTCCAACACCATATTAAACAAGAGCGGTGAGAGTAGATATCCCTGACGTGTTCCTGATCTCAGGGAGGAAGCTCTCAGTTTTCCCCCATTGAGGATGTTATTAGCTCTGGGTTTTTGGTAATTGCCTTTTATGATGTTTAAGTATGTTCCTTCTATCCGACTTTCTCGAGGGTTTTTATTAAGAAAGGATGCTGAATTTTGTCAAATGCTTTTTCTGCATCGATTGACAGGATCATATGGTTCTTTTCTTTTCATTTATTAATGTGATGTATCACATTGATTGATTTGAGAATGTTGAGCCAGCCCTGCAGTCCAGGAATGAATCCCACTTGATCGTGGTGGATAATATTTTTTATATGCTGTTGAATTTGGTTTGCTAGTATCTTGTTGAGAATTTTTGCATGCATATTCAATAGGAATTTTGGCCTCTAGTTCTCTTTTATTGCTGGGTCTCAGTCTGTCTTGGGGATCAAAGTAATGCTGGCTTCATAGAATGAGTCTGGAAGTTTTCCTTCTCTTTCTATATTTTTGAAAATCTTGAGAAGGATAGGTATTATCTCTACGTTAAATGACTTGTAGAATTCCCCAGGGAAGACTTCTGGCCCTGGACTCTTATTTGTTGGGAGATTTTAGATAACTGATTCAATTTATTCGCTGGTTATGGGTCTTTTCAAGTTTTCTAGTTCGTCCTGTTTGAGTTTGGGAAGTGTGTGGGTGCGTAGGAATGTGTCCGTTTCTTCCAGCTTGTCCAGTTTGTTGGCATATAGTTTTTTTGTAGTATTCCCTGATAATTGCTTGTATTTCTGAGGGATTGGTTATAATAGTTCAATTTTAATTAATGATTTTATCTATTTGGGTCTTCTCCCTTTTCTTTTTGAGATGTGTGGCTAGAGGTTTATCAATTGTTCATTTTTCAGAAAATATACTCTTGGTTTCATTGATCTACTACAGTTTTTTTTTTTTTTTTTAGATTCTATATAGTTTATTTCTGCTGTGATTTTTATTTCTCTTCTTCTTCTGGGTTTGGGTGTCTTTGCTGTTCTGCTTCTATTTCCTTTAGGTCTGCTGTTAGATTTTGTATGTGGGATTTTTCTTGTTTCTTGGGAAAGGCCTGGATTGCAATGTGTTTTCCTATCAGGACTGCCTCTGCTGTATCCCAAAAACTGTTGGATTGTTGTATTTTCATTTTAATTTGTTTCCATACATTTTTAATTTCTTCTCTAATTGCCTGGTTGACACATTCATTCTTTAGTAGGGTGTTCTTTAACCACCATGATTTTAGAGGTTTTCCAGGCTTTTTCCTGTAGTTGATTTCAAGTTTCATAGCATTGTCCTCTGAAAGTGTGCATGATATGTTCTCAATTCTTTATACTTATTAAGGGCTGATTTGTGTCCCGGTATGTGATCTATCTTGGAAAATGTTCCATGTGCACTGGAGAAGAAAGTATATTTTGTCACTTTGGGATGCAGAGTTCTAAATATATCTGCCAAGTCCATCTGACCCAATGTATCATTCAGGGCTCTTGTTTCTTTGTTGATCCTGGTAGAGATGATCTATTCATTGTTGTATGTGGGGTATTAAAGACCCTGCAGTTACCACATTCTTATCATTAAAGTTGCTTATGTTTGTGATTAATTGTTTTATATATTTGGGGGTTTCTGTATTCGGCGCATAGACATTTATGATTGTTAGCTCTTCCTGATGGATAGACTCTGTAATAATTATATAATGACCTTCTTCATTTCTTGTTACAGCCTTTAATTTAAAGTCTAGTTTGTCTGATATAATTATGGCTACTCCAGCTTTCTTTTGACTTCCAGGGGCATGATAAATAGTTCTCCATCACCCACTTTCAATCTGAAAGCGTTCCCAGGTCTGAAATGAGTCTCTTATGGACAACAAATAGATGAGTCTTGTTTTTTATCCATTCTGACACCCTATGACTTTTGACTGGAGCATTCATTCCATTTACATTAAGTGTTATTATTCAGTGTTAAAGATATGGGTTTGGAGTCATTGTGATGTCTGTAGGTTTCATGCTTGCAGTGATGTCTCTGGTACCGTGTGGTGCTTACAACATTTCACTCACAGAGTCCCCCTTAGAATCTCTTGTAGGGCTGGTTTAGTGTGATGAATTCTTTCAGTTTTTGTTTGTTTGGGAAAACCTTTATCTCTCCTATTCTGAATGACAGCCTTGTTGAATAAAGGATTCTGGGCTGCATTTTTTTTTTCCCTACTGATCACATTGTAGAATTCATGTTGGTGGCATAAATATTTACAACTGTGAGATCTACTTGTTGGATAGACCACGTCACTTTGATATAGTATCCTTTGTCATTTCTTGTTACTGTCTTTGGTTTAATGTCTACTCTGCCTGAGATAAGTATTGCTACTCTGGCTTTCTTTCCACAGGCATTGGCGTGATAAGTATTTATCCCTCTGTCCCTTCCCATTCAATCTGCAGGCATTGTGAGGTCTTAAATGAGTCTCTTATAGACAGCATGTAGAAAGGTCTTGTTTTTTTTTTCCTCTATTGTTTTTGTTTTTATTCTTTACTGATACTATATGTCTTTTGATTGGAGCACATCCTACACTTACATTCAGAATAAATCTATATACAGGTATATACATGTATTTAGTGTCATTTTAATACTTGTTTTGTTGTCTCACCTGGATGTGTTCTCTTATCCTTTTTGTTTGTCACTTTTTTTCTTCCTTCCCACTTAAACAGTCCCCTTTAATATTGTGCACAGGGCTGGTGTAGTGGACATAAAGGTTCAGCTCCTTTAGTTTTTGTTTCTCTTGGAAAGTCTTTATCTGCTTCTGTTCTATATGATAACCTTGTTGTATAGAGTATACTAGGTGATGAGTTTCCCCGTCAGGACATTGAATACACCATGGCTTACCAAGTTTCTGTCGAGAGATCTGCAGCCAACCTTGTGGTTCTTCCCTTGTAATGTAGGCAATTCTTTTCTTTCTTGCTAATTGGATGTTTGTTCTTTGTCAGAATATTTTACACATTTAACTACAATATTTTGGGTTTAGGTCTGCTTTGGTGGATTTCTGTGGGAGTTTTCTGTGCCTCCTGGATTCGGATGGCTGTTTCACTCCCCAGATTTGGGAAGTGTTAGCCTATTATTTATGTAGACTACCCTTATGTTCCCTTTTATGTCTCTTCTTCTGCAACTCTGGTGATACAAATTTAAGTTTCATAGATACACTGAGTTTCCTAAGTCTATTTTCAGGCTTCCCTGAAGACTTCTTTTATTTTTTCAAGCAGAGCAGGAATCTTATGATGGCTGCTTTAAATTCTCCATCTGGTATAGTACTTTTCTTGGTTTTACATAAACCTCTGGCTTTTATCTTATATTCTTTCATTTCAGAGGGTTCCTCAGTCCTGGCATTGTCTATACATCTTTCTGTCTTCTTATTGGTGTTCGGAAAGCCTGTTTCATTTCCTGCTCCTTAGAGTAGTTGCGTTATGAAGACGAGGTCAAATGGTGTCCAGGTCCTGATGCTTTAAAGAGTGTCTCTCGAGTGACCTACATACACTAGGCTCCTGTGTTTTGGCTGCACTGCCTTTCAGGCCAGGCATCTTCAAAGGTTGTCCTTGCCTGCTGGTGCAGTGCTTGAACCTTGGTGAGAGTGTGGCAAATTTTATGTAGGTGTGCTCTGGTGTACAATTCAATGAGACTCATGTGGTTTCCACTAGGACTGAAGCCTTGCAGAACAAAGAGTTTGGGAGACGTGGTTGACAGCATTTCTGCTCATCACCTGAGGAAGAAGACTGCCTGGCTGGGACTGAGACACACTTGACAGAGAAGGGGAATAGTCATTGAACACAGGGCTGTGGACTTGCTGTAAGCAGGAGAGGCAGCCAGTCTCAGCACTGTGTACTTCCTAAACATCCTTCTCTGTCTTTTCTGAAAGTATGGGGGAGTGTAGTGTCACCAACCAACTTCTTTGTCTCCAGTTGAGGGGTTATTGCATCTTTTGAGAAGCACTCTCAGAGGAGCATTGAAAGTCCCCCTTTGTGCCTCCAGTGTTGGTGTGTTTCAGATCCTCATCTTCATGCTGTCTGTGTCTAAGTTGTTTGCCTGACTTTCAGCCAGGAGCATTGCAGTGCCTGCTGGCCTCCATCCCAGCCAGGCACGCTGATCTTTAAACCTCCAGACTTTAAGCCCTGTTCATCAAAAGGCCTCAAGGAAATCAACCCCTCTGCTTGTCCCAGCCAATGGCTTTTAAGAAGTGTCCATCTCATTCATTCCACTGTGTACTCCTAGAACTTTTTGTGTTTCTCTGCAACCAAGATCGTCTCCCCTCCATAGCACCTAGGAAACATGTGGCCCCAAACCACATCTCTGCATTTCCTACTATCCTTGATGTGTCCTCTTTCCTCCCTCAAGGATGAGCTTGTTTTATCAGTACTCAAGATTAATTCTTGGGTACTGAGAATGATTTGACAGTTTTCTAGTGTGTTTGAGGAAGGAGAAAAACCTAGGGTCCTCCTACTATGCAACCACCTCAGCTCTGAAGCAGTTGACCTTGACAAGGAGGGAAAAGTTCGTTATCAGCTTCTTGGATTTATAGCATAATATTCCATAGTATAATATTCTTGTGTTGTATAAATAGGGTAATAGTATAATCTGTCATAGTAGAACATAAAGCTATGGCAAGGAAATGGTACTTTTACTGGGACTAAAGTAGACAGAGGGATCAATACAAGAGAAATGAAACTGCAAAAAGAGTTCCACATTTGTACGGTGAATAAATCAATGACAAAGGAAGCAAGAAAATGTAATGGGAAAAATGCCCCTTCATTAAATGATGTTGAGAACACTGGTCACAGATATTTACAAAATATTGATATTTGACCACTTTCCCACCATATGCTATAGTAAACTCATAATGGGTGAAAACATAAATCTAAGATATGAAGTATAAAACCTTTAAATAAAACCTAAGAAGTAAGTTCTTTGGCAACCTCCTGAGCAATATTTACTTGAAACTGGTTCCTCAGACAAGGATAGAAAAAACAGTAACAAATTATTCGGACTATCTCAAAATAAAGGCTTTTTTCTTTCCCCCAAGCAAAGAACACCATTAAAAAATGAAAACCTAGTGACAGGGAATAGAAAATTGCAATCATAAATGTGTTAAGGGACTAACATCCAAAAAATATAGTCAAATCATTCAATTCAATATCAAAACCTCAAACAGCCCAACTTAAAAATGTAGAAAATCTAGGATTAGATTTTTCAAGAAAATAAATAAATAAACATACATATGGCCCACAGTCCCATGAAAATATTTTAACCTGTAGAAATTTTAGTTTGACTCTGTAACTTATTTGTGTTTTTTTTTCTTCTTAAAGGTAAACTCCAGGAAAAATATGGTAAGTCATTTATTACCTCCTTATATTTATCAGATTTAGCACAGTACCTAGAGCTCAGGGGTTTCTTCTTTTTTAAGCATAAATTTCCAAGGAAAACAGTCAGTAAAAATAGAAGGAAATAAATACCAATTAGGAATCTGGCATTGTGTATTCCCTTCCCCTTTGTCTTCATTAGCTTGTTCAAGTGTCCATGACCTCTGTTGGGTCATTGTGCTTATAAACCCTTGAGGTTTGCCAAGGTATCTTTGATTCTACAGAGAGGACACGCTGGTTAATACCTGGGCAAAGTAGAAAAGCAAGGTCTGCAGCAAACCCACCAGGAATCCTGAACAAGCACATGGCACTACATTTCAAAGCAGAGCACAGCCTGGTCCATAATCCAATTGTCTACTAAAGTTAGCTATTCTCACTTTGTGTTGGTTAGATTGCAGTGTCCCTCTTACTTGCTAATCTGCTTTCACTGGAATTGAGAAAAGGGAGCTTGTGTCAAATGCACCTGTGGAACCTTTTTTCTCTTCTGCATTTTCAAAACATCCTCATGTATTGAGGATTCTTTCTAGCCTCCTGACCCCCTCACATTTTAAAATCTTTTCTCATGTGCTGCAGATGAGTTTCCAAGGTATGAATTGGTGTTTGTATTACCGTCAGTGTATGCCCCCTTTAAAGTGTCAGGGAAAAAAGTTCGTCTCTCTATGCAAAGAATTCTTCTTGGCATGAGCGATGAAGACTGAGTCACTGTTTCAGGTTATTCCTGACTCTGGATATATTCCGCACCCAAAGGCTCATGGATCCTGTCCCAGTCTCTTGAGGCACAGATCCCATGTGTAATCTCGATGAACTTTTTTGGGGGAATAGCCTATCATGAGCTCCACACAATCAACAGGTGGAGGGGCATGGACTGATTTATTTCTTATACACAAGACCTGCTTCTTTTCCCCTCTTCTCTAGCTCTTATTTTCACCTATTGCTAAATATCATACCAAGTCAGGCAAGAAAGACTTGAGTAAAATCTGTTTCTTTAGAAATTCTTCCATACATGCTTTATTGAATGCATTATTATTTATCTTGGTTTTACACAGAACTCTTATTTAAACAGAAAGGAGAGTAGTTTTTGTTTCCATTTAGAGGCAAACATCATAGAAAAATATACTCGATCAACTAAAATTTAGCAAACGATTTCCACATCATAAACATTTTGTTCAACTGGCCTACTTCTATAAGATTAGCTACCAGTTGAAACTATGTTGTGTTTGGTAACACTATAAATTATAGGCTGTGAAACCAATTGTCATTTAAACAAAGTCACACTGTGGCATCTTTGTTGGAAGATTTCACCTGTGTTTAAATATTTGTTTTTAAGGTCCCAGGAAAGTATTGAGATATTCCTTTATGATGTTTTCTACTATGACTTCTATAATGCATGTCCATATCTCAATTTTGAACTTCTCCTGGGTTTCTGCTAATTCTTGACTTCTTTGTTATTAAATAGTTATTAATGATAACTTGTACATTCTATGGTAAGATGACAACCAAAATATCACAGTCTAGTTTTGGTTCGTTGAAAGTCTTTACATTTTTCTGCATTATATGTCAAACTGTTAAATATGATTTGCATAAGCTTTGATATTCTGTATCCATATTTTATGTTTTTGTTTTGATTTTTGATTTTTTTTTTACCTTTTGACCTTGTTACTTAAGAGAGCGTTAGTTTTTTTTTTCTTTTTAAGATTTTTTAACGTTTATTTATTTTTGAGACAGAGAGAGACAGAGCATGAACGGGGGAGGGTCAGAGAGAGAGGGAGACACAGAATCTGAAACAGGCTCCAGGCTCTGAGCGGTCAGCACAGAGCCCGATGCGGGGCTCGAACTCATGGACCGCGAGATCATGACCTGAGCTGAAGTCGGACGCTTAACCGACTGAGCCACCCAGGCGCCCCAATTTTTTAATATTCATTTAATTTCATTTGAGAGAAATCATAAGAGAGAAGGGGAGGGGCAGAGAAAGAGGGATAGAACGGATCTCAAGCAGGCTCTGTGCTGTGAGTGCAGAGCTATGGGAACTCTAACTCACAGACCGTGAGATCATGTCCTGAGCTGAAGTCCAGAGTCAGATGCTCAAGTGACTGAGCTGCCAAGGTGCCCTAGGCGCATGCTTCTTAGTGATTTTATCTCTGTGTCTTTGTACTTGTTTTTCTCTATTCCTGAAATACTTTATTTCTGTGCTCATGTCACAATTAACTCTGCTTTCCCTGTGGGAACTTGGTGAACGATCACGACCACAGAGAGGGATCTGAGTACTTTATGGAATCCCACAGCCATGAGATCTCTCGTTACTGCTTTACATGGTGCTTTGTGCAGGTGACAGGTCAGAGTTCTGTGTCCTCCTTTACTGAGAGAGCCTGATCCCTGCAGAGCTAAGGGCGGCCAGTCCACAAATATCTGTTGAGTGGAAGAAATGATTTTTATTCATATTTTTTTGTCATTTTCTGTTTGTTTTCCTCCTTGTTTATCTATATTATATAAGAAAAGAGAACAAGAGTTCTATTGCTATCCTGTTCGATGGCTTAAAGATCACATAATACCTAACTTGTACAGAATCACTTAGGTGAAAATTAATCTCTTACATTGACTTCTTCTCATATTTTTCTGAACCTCATGTCTTTGGACATACACCTCTGGACCAGGTGAAGCAAAGTGAAGAATCCTGTCCTGGAGCTGCCAGTAATGGGCTTGCCCAGGAGACTTCCAGTTAGGCTCTACGTGACATCAAGACAACCATGTGGAGGGTGGATTTCTTATCCCATGCAAGGATACAAATGGGGGTGGGAGTTGGGAGGAGGTACTGTCCAGGAAACATACTATATTATTGCTTACTTAAGACACTTCTCGGGGCGCCTGGGTGGCTCAAGTCCCTTGGGCATCTGACATCGACTCAGGTCCTGATCACAGGGTTTGTGAGTGGGAGCCCTGATTCAGGCTCTGTGCTGACAGGTTGGAGACTGTAGCCTGCTTCAGATTCTGTGTCCCTCTCCCTCTGCCCTTTCCTCGCTTGCACTCTCTCCTCTGCCTCTCTCTCTCCAAAATAAATAAACCTTTTTCTTTTTAAATAATGTAACTTCTCAAAACAGGCCTAGGGAAATCATTTGCTGACTCCTTGAAATACCAAAAAAAAAAAAAAGTTACTGTTTTGTGTTTGAGGGTAAAATCCATGAGGCATTCCATTTCACCCTATGTCTGCTGCCATGTAGAGTTTATTCTGGAGGACAAATCAGCATAAGTTCAGATTAATTTAAGATACAGTTGGGAGGTTTCCACAACTGATGACTAAACAGCCTATGGTTAGGACATTTTAAGGTGTGTATCAGGAAACCACCTACCTGTTGCTCAAACTCCAAAACATATGTATTGAATTTTTTTGGTTGTTCACATTAAGGATTCATTACTTGAGCTGAGTATGGTAAAGATACCACCTTCTCAATGCAAGGTCGGTAAAACATACTGTCATTCTGAGAAAATCCTCTGTTCTCAGTATTTTTTTTTTCCTTTTCCTTTTCTACTTATCAGTTTCCAGATATTATAAATGATCTTGTGCGAAAATAAGGTACTCAAGGACAGTTTCAGACTACCTTCTTATCTTGGAAATAATGGGTAAAATTTGTGGGTATTTGCACCTATTTTCCCTAATTTTTGGACCTCACCCAAAAGAGACCTTTTGTAATATTCTGTTTTATGTCTATATAAACACATATAAAAGCCAGATAGCTTTTTAGATTGTGTTATTTATTATTATTATTAATATTCAGTACATAAATTGCTCTTTCTATGTCAGAGAAATATACTGGATCGTCAGCTTTCTGGGTCTCAGTTTTCAAATGAGAACCAAGTTCCAGGACAGATTTTCCATTGACAGTGATAGGAGGACACTTTCTAACAGACTTTTGTTTTGTTTGTTTCTTTATATAGCAAAACTAGAAGAAGAGAACGGTACGTCCTATTTAGTTTTCAACATTCCACCCTTGATGTTCTTTCATTTTAATAAAACAACAAAATACAGACATTGCATTTATGACCCAAACGCGTTTAGAAGCAGGTAATGTATCCTTCTGCTATTTTTTAAAACGTAACCTAAGTATTCCTAAGACAAGGAATGATGTAGGCCTAAATGGAGAAGAATGCGATGCATCATGTGGTGAGTTCAGGGCTGGGACTCAGGTGTTAAATCTGCCCCATTCAGTGAGGGCGGTCATCCTTTCTGCATATAGTAATTAGCTACCTATTTCATACTCAGTTCTTAAGAAACACTGAGGGAAAAAGACTCTCTTTGCTATGCAACTTGCTACCTTACGACAGATGCAAATTCCACATTCAAATAATAAAAGTAAAACAAATATGGAATATGTTATAGAAAAGGATTCTTGATGCTATGAAGACATAAAATAGAGTGGACTTATTCATGGGATTGTGGATTTGCTGAAAAGCAGCAATGAAGATGAGGCAAGTGGTATTTCTTTAATATGAAATTTATTATCAAATTGGTTCCCATACAACACCCAGTGTTCATCCCAACAAGTACCCTCCTCAATGCCCATCACCCAATTTCACCGCCCTCCAACCCCCCATCAACCCTCAGTTTATCCTCAGTTTTTAACAGCCTCTTATGGCTTGCCTTCCTCCCTTTCTAACTTTTTTCCCCTTCCCCTCACCCCCCCCCCAATAGTCTTCTGTTACGTATCTCAGGAACCACATAAGAGTGAAAACATATGGCATCTGTCTTTCTCTGTATGACTTATTTCACTTAGCCTAACAGTATCCAGTTCCATCCACATTGCTAAAAAAGGCCATATTTCATTCCTTCTCATTGCCACGTAGTATTCCATTGTATATAGAAACCACAACTTCTTTATCCATTCATCAGTTGATGGACGTTTAGTCTCTTTCCATAATTTGGCTATTGTTGAAAGTGATGCTATAAACATGGGGGTAGAAGTGTCCCTATGCATCAGCACCCCTGTGTCCCTTGGATAAATTTCTAGGAATGCTATTGCTGGGTATAGAGTAGATCTATTTTTAATGTTTTGAGGAACCTCCACACTGTTTTCCAGAGAGGTTGTACCAGTTTGCATTTCCACCAACAGGGCAAGAGGGTCCCCGTTTCTCCACATCCTCTCCAGCATCTATAGTCTCCTGATTTGTTCATTTAGGCCACTCTGGCAGGCATGAGGTGATATCTCACTGTAGTTTTGATTTGTATTTAAATGATGATTACTGACTTTGAGCATCTTTTCATGTGTCTGATGGCCACCTAGATGTCTTCTTTAGAAAAGTGTCTAATCATGTCTTCTGTCTATTTCCTCACTGGATTATTTGCTTCTCAGGTGTGGAATTTGGTGAGTTTTTTTTTTTTTTTTTAATATAGATTTTAGATACTAGCCCTTTATCCTATAAGTCATTTGCAAATATCTTTTTCCCACTCCATAGGTTGCCCTTTGTGGTTTTGATTTGTATTTCCCTGATGAGGAGTGACATTGAGCATCTTTTCATGTGCCTGTTGGCCATCTGGATGTCTCTTTTAGAGAA
Organism: Felis catus; assembly: GCF_018350175.1. Lineage (NCBI taxonomy): Eukaryota > Metazoa > Chordata > Mammalia > Carnivora > Felidae > Felis > Felis catus. The sequence goes on from NC_058368.1 coordinate 85,917,497, forward strand.
GTGTCTATTAATGTCTTCTTCCCATTTCTTCACTGGATTATTTGTTTTTCGGGTGTGGAGTATGGTGAGTTCTTTATAGATATTGGAGACTAGCCCTTTGTCCGATGTGTCATTTGGAAATATCTTTTCCCGTTCCGTTGGTTGCCTTTTAGTTTTGCTGATTGTCTCCTTTGCAGTGCAGAAGGTATTCGTCTTCCTGAGGTCCCAATAGTCATTTTTTTTGCTTTTAATTCCCTTGCCTTTGGAGATGTGTCAAGTAAGAAATTGTTGAGGCTGAGGTCGGAGAAGCTTTTTCCTGCTTTCTCCTCTAGGGGTTTGATGGTTCCCTGCTGAACATTCAGGTCCTTCATCCATTTTCAATTTATTATTGTGAATAGTGTAAGAAAGTGTTCAGTTTCATCCTTCTGTATGTTGCTGTCCAGTTTTCCCAACACCATTTGTTAAAGAGACTGCCTTTCTTTAATTGGAGATTCCTTCCTGCTTTGTCAAAGATTAGTTGGCCATACTTTTGTGGGTCCAATTCTGGAGTCTCTAATATATTCCATTGGTGTATGTGTCTGTTATTGTGCCAATACCATGCTGTCTTGATGATTACAGCTTTGCATTGGAGGCTAAAGTCTGGGATTGTGATGCCTCCCACTTTGGTCTGCTTCTTAAATATTACTTAGGTTATTCCAGGTCTCTTGTGGTTCCCTACAAATTTTAGGATTCCTTGTTCTAGCTTAGAGAACAATGTTGGCGTAATTTTCATTGGGATTTCATTGAATGTGTGGATTGATTTGGGTAGTATCGACATTTTAACAATATTTATTCTTCCAATCCATGAACACGGAATGTTTTTCCATTTCTTTGTATATTCTTCAATTTCCTTCAAGAGCTTTCTACACTTTTCAGCATACAGACCTTTCACATTTTTTGGTGAGGTTTATTCCTAGGTATTTTACGATTCTTGTAATTTTGAATGGGATAAGTTTCATTCTTTGTCTTTCCGTTACTTCATTTTTAATGTATAATAATGCAACTTATTTCTGTACATTGATTTTTTTTATCCTGCGACTTTGCTGAATTAATGTATCAGTTCTAGCAGGCTTTTGGTGGAGTCTATTAGGTTTTCCATGTCATCTGCAAAAAGTGAAAGCGTGACTTCATCTTTGCCTTTTTTTATGACTTTGATTCCTTTTGTTGTCTGATTGCTGATGCTGGAACTTCCAACACCATATTAAACAAGAGCGGTGAGAGTAGATATCCCTGACGTGTTCCTGATCTCAGGGAGGAAGCTCTCAGTTTTCCCCCATTGAGGATGTTATTAGCTCTGGGTTTTTGGTAATTGCCTTTTATGATGTTTAAGTATGTTCCTTCTATCCGACTTTCTCGAGGGTTTTTATTAAGAAAGGATGCTGAATTTTGTCAAATGCTTTTTCTGCATCGATTGACAGGATCATATGGTTCTTTTCTTTTCATTTATTAATGTGATGTATCACATTGATTGATTTGAGAATGTTGAGCCAGCCCTGCAGTCCAGGAATGAATCCCACTTGATCGTGGTGGATAATATTTTTTATATGCTGTTGAATTTGGTTTGCTAGTATCTTGTTGAGAATTTTTGCATGCATATTCAATAGGAATTTTGGCCTCTAGTTCTCTTTTATTGCTGGGTCTCAGTCTGTCTTGGGGATCAAAGTAATGCTGGCTTCATAGAATGAGTCTGGAAGTTTTCCTTCTCTTTCTATATTTTTGAAAATCTTGAGAAGGATAGGTATTATCTCTACGTTAAATGACTTGTAGAATTCCCCAGGGAAGACTTCTGGCCCTGGACTCTTATTTGTTGGGAGATTTTAGATAACTGATTCAATTTATTCGCTGGTTATGGGTCTTTTCAAGTTTTCTAGTTCGTCCTGTTTGAGTTTGGGAAGTGTGTGGGTGCGTAGGAATGTGTCCGTTTCTTCCAGCTTGTCCAGTTTGTTGGCATATAGTTTTTTTGTAGTATTCCCTGATAATTGCTTGTATTTCTGAGGGATTGGTTATAATAGTTCAATTTTAATTAATGATTTTATCTATTTGGGTCTTCTCCCTTTTCTTTTTGAGATGTGTGGCTAGAGGTTTATCAATTGTTCATTTTTCAGAAAATATACTCTTGGTTTCATTGATCTACTACAGTTTTTTTTTTTTTTTTTTAGATTCTATATAGTTTATTTCTGCTGTGATTTTTATTTCTCTTCTTCTTCTGGGTTTGGGTGTCTTTGCTGTTCTGCTTCTATTTCCTTTAGGTCTGCTGTTAGATTTTGTATGTGGGATTTTTCTTGTTTCTTGGGAAAGGCCTGGATTGCAATGTGTTTTCCTATCAGGACTGCCTCTGCTGTATCCCAAAAACTGTTGGATTGTTGTATTTTCATTTTAATTTGTTTCCATACATTTTTAATTTCTTCTCTAATTGCCTGGTTGACACATTCATTCTTTAGTAGGGTGTTCTTTAACCACCATGATTTTAGAGGTTTTCCAGGCTTTTTCCTGTAGTTGATTTCAAGTTTCATAGCATTGTCCTCTGAAAGTGTGCATGATATGTTCTCAATTCTTTATACTTATTAAGGGCTGATTTGTGTCCCGGTATGTGATCTATCTTGGAAAATGTTCCATGTGCACTGGAGAAGAAAGTATATTTTGTCACTTTGGGATGCAGAGTTCTAAATATATCTGCCAAGTCCATCTGACCCAATGTATCATTCAGGGCTCTTGTTTCTTTGTTGATCCTGGTAGAGATGATCTATTCATTGTTGTATGTGGGGTATTAAAGACCCTGCAGTTACCACATTCTTATCATTAAAGTTGCTTATGTTTGTGATTAATTGTTTTATATATTTGGGGGTTTCTGTATTCGGCGCATAGACATTTATGATTGTTAGCTCTTCCTGATGGATAGACTCTGTAATAATTATATAATGACCTTCTTCATTTCTTGTTACAGCCTTTAATTTAAAGTCTAGTTTGTCTGATATAATTATGGCTACTCCAGCTTTCTTTTGACTTCCAGGGGCATGATAAATAGTTCTCCATCACCCACTTTCAATCTGAAAGCGTTCCCAGGTCTGAAATGAGTCTCTTATGGACAACAAATAGATGAGTCTTGTTTTTTATCCATTCTGACACCCTATGACTTTTGACTGGAGCATTCATTCCATTTACATTAAGTGTTATTATTCAGTGTTAAAGATATGGGTTTGGAGTCATTGTGATGTCTGTAGGTTTCATGCTTGCAGTGATGTCTCTGGTACCGTGTGGTGCTTACAACATTTCACTCACAGAGTCCCCCTTAGAATCTCTTGTAGGGCTGGTTTAGTGTGATGAATTCTTTCAGTTTTTGTTTGTTTGGGAAAACCTTTATCTCTCCTATTCTGAATGACAGCCTTGTTGAATAAAGGATTCTGGGCTGCATTTTTTTTTTCCCTACTGATCACATTGTAGAATTCATGTTGGTGGCATAAATATTTACAACTGTGAGATCTACTTGTTGGATAGACCACGTCACTTTGATATAGTATCCTTTGTCATTTCTTGTTACTGTCTTTGGTTTAATGTCTACTCTGCCTGAGATAAGTATTGCTACTCTGGCTTTCTTTCCACAGGCATTGGCGTGATAAGTATTTATCCCTCTGTCCCTTCCCATTCAATCTGCAGGCATTGTGAGGTCTTAAATGAGTCTCTTATAGACAGCATGTAGAAAGGTCTTGTTTTTTTTTTCCTCTATTGTTTTTGTTTTTATTCTTTACTGATACTATATGTCTTTTGATTGGAGCACATCCTACACTTACATTCAGAATAAATCTATATACAGGTATATACATGTATTTAGTGTCATTTTAATACTTGTTTTGTTGTCTCACCTGGATGTGTTCTCTTATCCTTTTTGTTTGTCACTTTTTTTCTTCCTTCCCACTTAAACAGTCCCCTTTAATATTGTGCACAGGGCTGGTGTAGTGGACATAAAGGTTCAGCTCCTTTAGTTTTTGTTTCTCTTGGAAAGTCTTTATCTGCTTCTGTTCTATATGATAACCTTGTTGTATAGAGTATACTAGGTGATGAGTTTCCCCGTCAGGACATTGAATACACCATGGCTTACCAAGTTTCTGTCGAGAGATCTGCAGCCAACCTTGTGGTTCTTCCCTTGTAATGTAGGCAATTCTTTTCTTTCTTGCTAATTGGATGTTTGTTCTTTGTCAGAATATTTTACACATTTAACTACAATATTTTGGGTTTAGGTCTGCTTTGGTGGATTTCTGTGGGAGTTTTCTGTGCCTCCTGGATTCGGATGGCTGTTTCACTCCCCAGATTTGGGAAGTGTTAGCCTATTATTTATGTAGACTACCCTTATGTTCCCTTTTATGTCTCTTCTTCTGCAACTCTGGTGATACAAATTTAAGTTTCATAGATACACTGAGTTTCCTAAGTCTATTTTCAGGCTTCCCTGAAGACTTCTTTTATTTTTTCAAGCAGAGCAGGAATCTTATGATGGCTGCTTTAAATTCTCCATCTGGTATAGTACTTTTCTTGGTTTTACATAAACCTCTGGCTTTTATCTTATATTCTTTCATTTCAGAGGGTTCCTCAGTCCTGGCATTGTCTATACATCTTTCTGTCTTCTTATTGGTGTTCGGAAAGCCTGTTTCATTTCCTGCTCCTTAGAGTAGTTGCGTTATGAAGACGAGGTCAAATGGTGTCCAGGTCCTGATGCTTTAAAGAGTGTCTCTCGAGTGACCTACATACACTAGGCTCCTGTGTTTTGGCTGCACTGCCTTTCAGGCCAGGCATCTTCAAAGGTTGTCCTTGCCTGCTGGTGCAGTGCTTGAACCTTGGTGAGAGTGTGGCAAATTTTATGTAGGTGTGCTCTGGTGTACAATTCAATGAGACTCATGTGGTTTCCACTAGGACTGAAGCCTTGCAGAACAAAGAGTTTGGGAGACGTGGTTGACAGCATTTCTGCTCATCACCTGAGGAAGAAGACTGCCTGGCTGGGACTGAGACACACTTGACAGAGAAGGGGAATAGTCATTGAACACAGGGCTGTGGACTTGCTGTAAGCAGGAGAGGCAGCCAGTCTCAGCACTGTGTACTTCCTAAACATCCTTCTCTGTCTTTTCTGAAAGTATGGGGGAGTGTAGTGTCACCAACCAACTTCTTTGTCTCCAGTTGAGGGGTTATTGCATCTTTTGAGAAGCACTCTCAGAGGAGCATTGAAAGTCCCCCTTTGTGCCTCCAGTGTTGGTGTGTTTCAGATCCTCATCTTCATGCTGTCTGTGTCTAAGTTGTTTGCCTGACTTTCAGCCAGGAGCATTGCAGTGCCTGCTGGCCTCCATCCCAGCCAGGCACGCTGATCTTTAAACCTCCAGACTTTAAGCCCTGTTCATCAAAAGGCCTCAAGGAAATCAACCCCTCTGCTTGTCCCAGCCAATGGCTTTTAAGAAGTGTCCATCTCATTCATTCCACTGTGTACTCCTAGAACTTTTTGTGTTTCTCTGCAACCAAGATCGTCTCCCCTCCATAGCACCTAGGAAACATGTGGCCCCAAACCACATCTCTGCATTTCCTACTATCCTTGATGTGTCCTCTTTCCTCCCTCAAGGATGAGCTTGTTTTATCAGTACTCAAGATTAATTCTTGGGTACTGAGAATGATTTGACAGTTTTCTAGTGTGTTTGAGGAAGGAGAAAAACCTAGGGTCCTCCTACTATGCAACCACCTCAGCTCTGAAGCAGTTGACCTTGACAAGGAGGGAAAAGTTCGTTATCAGCTTCTTGGATTTATAGCATAATATTCCATAGTATAATATTCTTGTGTTGTATAAATAGGGTAATAGTATAATCTGTCATAGTAGAACATAAAGCTATGGCAAGGAAATGGTACTTTTACTGGGACTAAAGTAGACAGAGGGATCAATACAAGAGAAATGAAACTGCAAAAAGAGTTCCACATTTGTACGGTGAATAAATCAATGACAAAGGAAGCAAGAAAATGTAATGGGAAAAATGCCCCTTCATTAAATGATGTTGAGAACACTGGTCACAGATATTTACAAAATATTGATATTTGACCACTTTCCCACCATATGCTATAGTAAACTCATAATGGGTGAAAACATAAATCTAAGATATGAAGTATAAAACCTTTAAATAAAACCTAAGAAGTAAGTTCTTTGGCAACCTCCTGAGCAATATTTACTTGAAACTGGTTCCTCAGACAAGGATAGAAAAAACAGTAACAAATTATTCGGACTATCTCAAAATAAAGGCTTTTTTCTTTCCCCCAAGCAAAGAACACCATTAAAAAATGAAAACCTAGTGACAGGGAATAGAAAATTGCAATCATAAATGTGTTAAGGGACTAACATCCAAAAAATATAGTCAAATCATTCAATTCAATATCAAAACCTCAAACAGCCCAACTTAAAAATGTAGAAAATCTAGGATTAGATTTTTCAAGAAAATAAATAAATAAACATACATATGGCCCACAGTCCCATGAAAATATTTTAACCTGTAGAAATTTTAGTTTGACTCTGTAACTTATTTGTGTTTTTTTTTCTTCTTAAAGGTAAACTCCAGGAAAAATATGGTAAGTCATTTATTACCTCCTTATATTTATCAGATTTAGCACAGTACCTAGAGCTCAGGGGTTTCTTCTTTTTTAAGCATAAATTTCCAAGGAAAACAGTCAGTAAAAATAGAAGGAAATAAATACCAATTAGGAATCTGGCATTGTGTATTCCCTTCCCCTTTGTCTTCATTAGCTTGTTCAAGTGTCCATGACCTCTGTTGGGTCATTGTGCTTATAAACCCTTGAGGTTTGCCAAGGTATCTTTGATTCTACAGAGAGGACACGCTGGTTAATACCTGGGCAAAGTAGAAAAGCAAGGTCTGCAGCAAACCCACCAGGAATCCTGAACAAGCACATGGCACTACATTTCAAAGCAGAGCACAGCCTGGTCCATAATCCAATTGTCTACTAAAGTTAGCTATTCTCACTTTGTGTTGGTTAGATTGCAGTGTCCCTCTTACTTGCTAATCTGCTTTCACTGGAATTGAGAAAAGGGAGCTTGTGTCAAATGCACCTGTGGAACCTTTTTTCTCTTCTGCATTTTCAAAACATCCTCATGTATTGAGGATTCTTTCTAGCCTCCTGACCCCCTCACATTTTAAAATCTTTTCTCATGTGCTGCAGATGAGTTTCCAAGGTATGAATTGGTGTTTGTATTACCGTCAGTGTATGCCCCCTTTAAAGTGTCAGGGAAAAAAGTTCGTCTCTCTATGCAAAGAATTCTTCTTGGCATGAGCGATGAAGACTGAGTCACTGTTTCAGGTTATTCCTGACTCTGGATATATTCCGCACCCAAAGGCTCATGGATCCTGTCCCAGTCTCTTGAGGCACAGATCCCATGTGTAATCTCGATGAACTTTTTTGGGGGAATAGCCTATCATGAGCTCCACACAATCAACAGGTGGAGGGGCATGGACTGATTTATTTCTTATACACAAGACCTGCTTCTTTTCCCCTCTTCTCTAGCTCTTATTTTCACCTATTGCTAAATATCATACCAAGTCAGGCAAGAAAGACTTGAGTAAAATCTGTTTCTTTAGAAATTCTTCCATACATGCTTTATTGAATGCATTATTATTTATCTTGGTTTTACACAGAACTCTTATTTAAACAGAAAGGAGAGTAGTTTTTGTTTCCATTTAGAGGCAAACATCATAGAAAAATATACTCGATCAACTAAAATTTAGCAAACGATTTCCACATCATAAACATTTTGTTCAACTGGCCTACTTCTATAAGATTAGCTACCAGTTGAAACTATGTTGTGTTTGGTAACACTATAAATTATAGGCTGTGAAACCAATTGTCATTTAAACAAAGTCACACTGTGGCATCTTTGTTGGAAGATTTCACCTGTGTTTAAATATTTGTTTTTAAGGTCCCAGGAAAGTATTGAGATATTCCTTTATGATGTTTTCTACTATGACTTCTATAATGCATGTCCATATCTCAATTTTGAACTTCTCCTGGGTTTCTGCTAATTCTTGACTTCTTTGTTATTAAATAGTTATTAATGATAACTTGTACATTCTATGGTAAGATGACAACCAAAATATCACAGTCTAGTTTTGGTTCGTTGAAAGTCTTTACATTTTTCTGCATTATATGTCAAACTGTTAAATATGATTTGCATAAGCTTTGATATTCTGTATCCATATTTTATGTTTTTGTTTTGATTTTTGATTTTTTTTTTACCTTTTGACCTTGTTACTTAAGAGAGCGTTAGTTTTTTTTTTTCTTTTTAAGATTTTTTAACGTTTATTTATTTTTGAGACAGAGAGAGACAGAGCATGAACGGGGGAGGGTCAGAGAGAGAGGGAGACACAGAATCTGAAACAGGCTCCAGGCTCTGAGCGGTCAGCACAGAGCCCGATGCGGGGCTCGAACTCATGGACCGCGAGATCATGACCTGAGCTGAAGTCGGACGCTTAACCGACTGAGCCACCCAGGCGCCCCAATTTTTTAATATTCATTTAATTTCATTTGAGAGAAATCATAAGAGAGAAGGGGAGGGGCAGAGAAAGAGGGATAGAACGGATCTCAAGCAGGCTCTGTGCTGTGAGTGCAGAGCTATGGGAACTCTAACTCACAGACCGTGAGATCATGTCCTGAGCTGAAGTCCAGAGTCAGATGCTCAAGTGACTGAGCTGCCAAGGTGCCCTAGGCGCATGCTTCTTAGTGATTTTATCTCTGTGTCTTTGTACTTGTTTTTCTCTATTCCTGAAATACTTTATTTCTGTGCTCATGTCACAATTAACTCTGCTTTCCCTGTGGGAACTTGGTGAACGATCACGACCACAGAGAGGGATCTGAGTACTTTATGGAATCCCACAGCCATGAGATCTCTCGTTACTGCTTTACATGGTGCTTTGTGCAGGTGACAGGTCAGAGTTCTGTGTCCTCCTTTACTGAGAGAGCCTGATCCCTGCAGAGCTAAGGGCGGCCAGTCCACAAATATCTGTTGAGTGGAAGAAATGATTTTTATTCATATTTTTTTGTCATTTTCTGTTTGTTTTCCTCCTTGTTTATCTATATTATATAAGAAAAGAGAACAAGAGTTCTATTGCTATCCTGTTCGATGGCTTAAAGATCACATAATACCTAACTTGTACAGAATCACTTAGGTGAAAATTAATCTCTTACATTGACTTCTTCTCATATTTTTCTGAACCTCATGTCTTTGGACATACACCTCTGGACCAGGTGAAGCAAAGTGAAGAATCCTGTCCTGGAGCTGCCAGTAATGGGCTTGCCCAGGAGACTTCCAGTTAGGCTCTACGTGACATCAAGACAACCATGTGGAGGGTGGATTTCTTATCCCATGCAAGGATACAAATGGGGGTGGGAGTTGGGAGGAGGTACTGTCCAGGAAACATACTATATTATTGCTTACTTAAGACACTTCTCGGGGCGCCTGGGTGGCTCAAGTCCCTTGGGCATCTGACATCGACTCAGGTCCTGATCACAGGGTTTGTGAGTGGGAGCCCTGATTCAGGCTCTGTGCTGACAGGTTGGAGACTGTAGCCTGCTTCAGATTCTGTGTCCCTCTCCCTCTGCCCTTTCCTCGCTTGCACTCTCTCCTCTGCCTCTCTCTCTCCAAAATAAATAAACCTTTTTCTTTTTAAATAATGTAACTTCTCAAAACAGGCCTAGGGAAATCATTTGCTGACTCCTTGAAATACCAAAAAAAAAAAAAAAGTTACTGTTTTGTGTTTGAGGGTAAAATCCATGAGGCATTCCATTTCACCCTATGTCTGCTGCCATGTAGAGTTTATTCTGGAGGACAAATCAGCATAAGTTCAGATTAATTTAAGATACAGTTGGGAGGTTTCCACAACTGATGACTAAACAGCCTATGGTTAGGACATTTTAAGGTGTGTATCAGGAAACCACCTACCTGTTGCTCAAACTCCAAAACATATGTATTGAATTTTTTTGGTTGTTCACATTAAGGATTCATTACTTGAGCTGAGTATGGTAAAGATACCACCTTCTCAATGCAAGGTCGGTAAAACATACTGTCATTCTGAGAAAATCCTCTGTTCTCAGTATTTTTTTTTTCCTTTTCCTTTTCTACTTATCAGTTTCCAGATATTATAAATGATCTTGTGCGAAAATAAGGTACTCAAGGACAGTTTCAGACTACCTTCTTATCTTGGAAATAATGGGTAAAATTTGTGGGTATTTGCACCTATTTTCCCTAATTTTTGGACCTCACCCAAAAGAGACCTTTTGTAATATTCTGTTTTATGTCTATATAAACACATATAAAAGCCAGATAGCTTTTTAGATTGTGTTATTTATTATTATTATTAATATTCAGTACATAAATTGCTCTTTCTATGTCAGAGAAATATACTGGATCGTCAGCTTTCTGGGTCTCAGTTTTCAAATGAGAACCAAGTTCCAGGACAGATTTTCCATTGACAGTGATAGGAGGACACTTTCTAACAGACTTTTGTTTTGTTTGTTTCTTTATATAGCAAAACTAGAAGAAGAGAACGGTACGTCCTATTTAGTTTTCAACATTCCACCCTTGATGTTCTTTCATTTTAATAAAACAACAAAATACAGACATTGCATTTATGACCCAAACGCGTTTAGAAGCAGGTAATGTATCCTTCTGCTATTTTTTAAAACGTAACCTAAGTATTCCTAAGACAAGGAATGATGTAGGCCTAAATGGAGAAGAATGCGATGCATCATGTGGTGAGTTCAGGGCTGGGACTCAGGTGTTAAATCTGCCCCATTCAGTGAGGGCGGTCATCCTTTCTGCATATAGTAATTAGCTACCTATTTCATACTCAGTTCTTAAGAAACACTGAGGGAAAAAGACTCTCTTTGCTATGCAACTTGCTACCTTACGACAGATGCAAATTCCACATTCAAATAATAAAAGTAAAACAAATATGGAATATGTTATAGAAAAGGATTCTTGATGCTATGAAGACATAAAATAGAGTGGACTTATTCATGGGATTGTGGATTTGCTGAAAAGCAGCAATGAAGATGAGGCAAGTGGTATTTCTTTAATATGAAATTTATTATCAAATTGGTTCCCATACAACACCCAGTGTTCATCCCAACAAGTACCCTCCTCAATGCCCATCACCCAATTTCACCGCCCTCCAACCCCCCATCAACCCTCAGTTTATCCTCAGTTTTTAACAGCCTCTTATGGCTTGCCTTCCTCCCTTTCTAACTTTTTTCCCCTTCCCCTCACCCCCCCCCCCAATAGTCTTCTGTTACGTATCTCAGGAACCACATAAGAGTGAAAACATATGGCATCTGTCTTTCTCTGTATGACTTATTTCACTTAGCCTAACAGTATCCAGTTCCATCCACATTGCTAAAAAAGGCCATATTTCATTCCTTCTCATTGCCACGTAGTATTCCATTGTATATAGAAACCACAACTTCTTTATCCATTCATCAGTTGATGGACGTTTAGTCTCTTTCCATAATTTGGCTATTGTTGAAAGTGATGCTATAAACATGGGGGTAGAAGTGTCCCTATGCATCAGCACCCCTGTGTCCCTTGGATAAATTTCTAGGAATGCTATTGCTGGGTATAGAGTAGATCTATTTTTAATGTTTTGAGGAACCTCCACACTGTTTTCCAGAGAGGTTGTACCAGTTTGCATTTCCACCAACAGGGCAAGAGGGTCCCCGTTTCTCCACATCCTCTCCAGCATCTATAGTCTCCTGATTTGTTCATTTAGGCCACTCTGGCAGGCATGAGGTGATATCTCACTGTAGTTTTGATTTGTATTTAAATGATGATTACTGACTTTGAGCATCTTTTCATGTGTCTGATGGCCACCTAGATGTCTTCTTTAGAAAAGTGTCTAATCATGTCTTCTGTCTATTTCCTCACTGGATTATTTGCTTCTCAGGTGTGGAATTTGGTGAGTTTTTTTTTTTTTTTTTAATATAGATTTTAGATACTAGCCCTTTATCCTATAAGTCATTTGCAAATATCTTTTTCCCACTCCATAGGTTGCCCTTTGTGGTTTTGATTTGTATTTCCCTGATGAGGAGTGACATTGAGCATCTTTTCATGTGCCTGTTGGCCATCTGGATGTCTCTTTTAGAGAAGTGTCTATTAATGTCTTCTTCCCATTTCTTCACTGGATTATTTGTTTTTCGGGTGTGGAGTATGGTGAGTTCTTTATAGATATTGGAGACTAGCCCTTTGTCCGATGTGTCATTTGGAAATATCTTTTCCCGTTCCGTTGGTTGCCTTTTAGTTTTGCTGATTGTCTCCTTTGCAGTGCAGAAGGTATTCGTCTTCCTGAGGTCCCAATAGTCATTTTTTTTGCTTTTAATTCCCTTGCCTTTGGAGATGTGTCAAGTAAGAAATTGTTGAGGCTGAGGTCGGAGAAGCTTTTTCCTGCTTTCTCCTCTAGGGGTTTGATGGTTCCCTGCTGAACATTCAGGTCCTTCATCCATTTTCAATTTATTATTGTGAATAGTGTAAGAAAGTGTTCAGTTTCATCCTTCTGTATGTTGCTGTCCAGTTTTCCCAACACCATTTGTTAAAGAGACTGCCTTTCTTTAATTGGAGATTCCTTCCTGCTTTGTCAAAGATTAGTTGGCCATACTTTTGTGGGTCCAATTCTGGAGTCTCTAATATATTCCATTGGTGTATGTGTCTGTTATTGTGCCAATACCATGCTGTCTTGATGATTACAGCTTTGCATTGGAGGCTAAAGTCTGGGATTGTGATGCCTCCCACTTTGGTCTGCTTCTTAAATATTACTTAGGTTATTCCAGGTCTCTTGTGGTTCCCTACAAATTTTAGGATTCCTTGTTCTAGCTTAGAGAACAATGTTGGCGTAATTTTCATTGGGATTTCATTGAATGTGTGGATTGATTTGGGTAGTATCGACATTTTAACAATATTTATTCTTCCAATCCATGAACACGGAATGTTTTTCCATTTCTTTGTATATTCTTCAATTTCCTTCAAGAGCTTTCTACACTTTTCAGCATACAGACCTTTCACATTTTTTGGTGAGGTTTATTCCTAGGTATTTTACGATTCTTGTAATTTTGAATGGGATAAGTTTCATTCTTTGTCTTTCCGTTACTTCATTTTTAATGTATAATAATGCAACTTATTTCTGTACATTGATTTTTTTTATCCTGCGACTTTGCTGAATTAATGTATCAGTTCTAGCAGGCTTTTGGTGGAGTCTATTAGGTTTTCCATGTCATCTGCAAAAAGTGAAAGCGTGACTTCATCTTTGCCTTTTTTTATGACTTTGATTCCTTTTGTTGTCTGATTGCTGATGCTGGAACTTCCAACACCATATTAAACAAGAGCGGTGAGAGTAGATATCCCTGACGTGTTCCTGATCTCAGGGAGGAAGCTCTCAGTTTTCCCCCATTGAGGATGTTATTAGCTCTGGGTTTTTGGTAATTGCCTTTTATGATGTTTAAGTATGTTCCTTCTATCCGACTTTCTCGAGGGTTTTTATTAAGAAAGGATGCTGAATTTTGTCAAATGCTTTTTCTGCATCGATTGACAGGATCATATGGTTCTTTTCTTTTCATTTATTAATGTGATGTATCACATTGATTGATTTGAGAATGTTGAGCCAGCCCTGCAGTCCAGGAATGAATCCCACTTGATCGTGGTGGATAATATTTTTTATATGCTGTTGAATTTGGTTTGCTAGTATCTTGTTGAGAATTTTTGCATGCATATTCAATAGGAATTTTGGCCTCTAGTTCTCTTTTATTGCTGGGTCTCAGTCTGTCTTGGGGATCAAAGTAATGCTGGCTTCATAGAATGAGTCTGGAAGTTTTCCTTCTCTTTCTATATTTTTGAAAATCTTGAGAAGGATAGGTATTATCTCTACGTTAAATGACTTGTAGAATTCCCCAGGGAAGACTTCTGGCCCTGGACTCTTATTTGTTGGGAGATTTTAGATAACTGATTCAATTTATTCGCTGGTTATGGGTCTTTTCAAGTTTTCTAGTTCGTCCTGTTTGAGTTTGGGAAGTGTGTGGGTGCGTAGGAATGTGTCCGTTTCTTCCAGCTTGTCCAGTTTGTTGGCATATAGTTTTTTTGTAGTATTCCCTGATAATTGCTTGTATTTCTGAGGGATTGGTTATAATAGTTCAATTTTAATTAATGATTTTATCTATTTGGGTCTTCTCCCTTTTCTTTTTGAGATGTGTGGCTAGAGGTTTATCAATTGTTCATTTTTCAGAAAATATACTCTTGGTTTCATTGATCTACTACAGTTTTTTTTTTTTTTTTTAGATTCTATATAGTTTATTTCTGCTGTGATTTTTATTTCTCTTCTTCTTCTGGGTTTGGGTGTCTTTGCTGTTCTGCTTCTATTTCCTTTAGGTCTGCTGTTAGATTTTGTATGTGGGATTTTTCTTGTTTCTTGGGAAAGGCCTGGATTGCAATGTGTTTTCCTATCAGGACTGCCTCTGCTGTATCCCAAAAACTGTTGGATTGTTGTATTTTCATTTTAATTTGTTTCCATACATTTTTAATTTCTTCTCTAATTGCCTGGTTGACACATTCATTCTTTAGTAGGGTGTTCTTTAACCACCATGATTTTAGAGGTTTTCCAGGCTTTTTCCTGTAGTTGATTTCAAGTTTCATAGCATTGTCCTCTGAAAGTGTGCATGATATGTTCTCAATTCTTTATACTTATTAAGGGCTGATTTGTGTCCCGGTATGTGATCTATCTTGGAAAATGTTCCATGTGCACTGGAGAAGAAAGTATATTTTGTCACTTTGGGATGCAGAGTTCTAAATATATCTGCCAAGTCCATCTGACCCAATGTATCATTCAGGGCTCTTGTTTCTTTGTTGATCCTGGTAGAGATGATCTATTCATTGTTGTATGTGGGGTATTAAAGACCCTGCAGTTACCACATTCTTATCATTAAAGTTGCTTATGTTTGTGATTAATTGTTTTATATATTTGGGGGTTTCTGTATTCGGCGCATAGACATTTATGATTGTTAGCTCTTCCTGATGGATAGACTCTGTAATAATTATATAATGACCTTCTTCATTTCTTGTTACAGCCTTTAATTTAAAGTCTAGTTTGTCTGATATAATTATGGCTACTCCAGCTTTCTTTTGACTTCCAGGGGCATGATAAATAGTTCTCCATCACCCACTTTCAATCTGAAAGCGTTCCCAGGTCTGAAATGAGTCTCTTATGGACAACAAATAGATGAGTCTTGTTTTTTATCCATTCTGACACCCTATGACTTTTGACTGGAGCATTCATTCCATTTACATTAAGTGTTATTATTCAGTGTTAAAGATATGGGTTTGGAGTCATTGTGATGTCTGTAGGTTTCATGCTTGCAGTGATGTCTCTGGTACCGTGTGGTGCTTACAACATTTCACTCACAGAGTCCCCCTTAGAATCTCTTGTAGGGCTGGTTTAGTGTGATGAATTCTTTCAGTTTTTGTTTGTTTGGGAAAACCTTTATCTCTCCTATTCTGAATGACAGCCTTGTTGAATAAAGGATTCTGGGCTGCATTTTTTTTTTCCCTACTGATCACATTGTAGAATTCATGTTGGTGGCATAAATATTTACAACTGTGAGATCTACTTGTTGGATAGACCACGTCACTTTGATATAGTATCCTTTGTCATTTCTTGTTACTGTCTTTGGTTTAATGTCTACTCTGCCTGAGATAAGTATTGCTACTCTGGCTTTCTTTCCACAGGCATTGGCGTGATAAGTATTTATCCCTCTGTCCCTTCCCATTCAATCTGCAGGCATTGTGAGGTCTTAAATGAGTCTCTTATAGACAGCATGTAGAAAGGTCTTGTTTTTTTTTTCCTCTATTGTTTTTGTTTTTATTCTTTACTGATACTATATGTCTTTTGATTGGAGCACATCCTACACTTACATTCAGAATAAATCTATATACAGGTATATACATGTATTTAGTGTCATTTTAATACTTGTTTTGTTGTCTCACCTGGATGTGTTCTCTTATCCTTTTTGTTTGTCACTTTTTTTCTTCCTTCCCACTTAAACAGTCCCCTTTAATATTGTGCACAGGGCTGGTGTAGTGGACATAAAGGTTCAGCTCCTTTAGTTTTTGTTTCTCTTGGAAAGTCTTTATCTGCTTCTGTTCTATATGATAACCTTGTTGTATAGAGTATACTAGGTGATGAGTTTCCCCGTCAGGACATTGAATA
Source organism: Felis catus (assembly GCF_018350175.1). Taxonomy (NCBI): domain Eukaryota; kingdom Metazoa; phylum Chordata; class Mammalia; order Carnivora; family Felidae; genus Felis; species Felis catus. Next base: position 85,933,780 of record NC_058368.1, read on the forward strand.
CACCATGGCTTACCAAGTTTCTGTCGAGAGATCTGCAGCCAACCTTGTGGTTCTTCCCTTGTAATGTAGGCAATTCTTTTCTTTCTTGCTAATTGGATGTTTGTTCTTTGTCAGAATATTTTACACATTTAACTACAATATTTTGGGTTTAGGTCTGCTTTGGTGGATTTCTGTGGGAGTTTTCTGTGCCTCCTGGATTCGGATGGCTGTTTCACTCCCCAGATTTGGGAAGTGTTAGCCTATTATTTATGTAGACTACCCTTATGTTCCCTTTTATGTCTCTTCTTCTGCAACTCTGGTGATACAAATTTAAGTTTCATAGATACACTGAGTTTCCTAAGTCTATTTTCAGGCTTCCCTGAAGACTTCTTTTATTTTTTCAAGCAGAGCAGGAATCTTATGATGGCTGCTTTAAATTCTCCATCTGGTATAGTACTTTTCTTGGTTTTACATAAACCTCTGGCTTTTATCTTATATTCTTTCATTTCAGAGGGTTCCTCAGTCCTGGCATTGTCTATACATCTTTCTGTCTTCTTATTGGTGTTCGGAAAGCCTGTTTCATTTCCTGCTCCTTAGAGTAGTTGCGTTATGAAGACGAGGTCAAATGGTGTCCAGGTCCTGATGCTTTAAAGAGTGTCTCTCGAGTGACCTACATACACTAGGCTCCTGTGTTTTGGCTGCACTGCCTTTCAGGCCAGGCATCTTCAAAGGTTGTCCTTGCCTGCTGGTGCAGTGCTTGAACCTTGGTGAGAGTGTGGCAAATTTTATGTAGGTGTGCTCTGGTGTACAATTCAATGAGACTCATGTGGTTTCCACTAGGACTGAAGCCTTGCAGAACAAAGAGTTTGGGAGACGTGGTTGACAGCATTTCTGCTCATCACCTGAGGAAGAAGACTGCCTGGCTGGGACTGAGACACACTTGACAGAGAAGGGGAATAGTCATTGAACACAGGGCTGTGGACTTGCTGTAAGCAGGAGAGGCAGCCAGTCTCAGCACTGTGTACTTCCTAAACATCCTTCTCTGTCTTTTCTGAAAGTATGGGGGAGTGTAGTGTCACCAACCAACTTCTTTGTCTCCAGTTGAGGGGTTATTGCATCTTTTGAGAAGCACTCTCAGAGGAGCATTGAAAGTCCCCCTTTGTGCCTCCAGTGTTGGTGTGTTTCAGATCCTCATCTTCATGCTGTCTGTGTCTAAGTTGTTTGCCTGACTTTCAGCCAGGAGCATTGCAGTGCCTGCTGGCCTCCATCCCAGCCAGGCACGCTGATCTTTAAACCTCCAGACTTTAAGCCCTGTTCATCAAAAGGCCTCAAGGAAATCAACCCCTCTGCTTGTCCCAGCCAATGGCTTTTAAGAAGTGTCCATCTCATTCATTCCACTGTGTACTCCTAGAACTTTTTGTGTTTCTCTGCAACCAAGATCGTCTCCCCTCCATAGCACCTAGGAAACATGTGGCCCCAAACCACATCTCTGCATTTCCTACTATCCTTGATGTGTCCTCTTTCCTCCCTCAAGGATGAGCTTGTTTTATCAGTACTCAAGATTAATTCTTGGGTACTGAGAATGATTTGACAGTTTTCTAGTGTGTTTGAGGAAGGAGAAAAACCTAGGGTCCTCCTACTATGCAACCACCTCAGCTCTGAAGCAGTTGACCTTGACAAGGAGGGAAAAGTTCGTTATCAGCTTCTTGGATTTATAGCATAATATTCCATAGTATAATATTCTTGTGTTGTATAAATAGGGTAATAGTATAATCTGTCATAGTAGAACATAAAGCTATGGCAAGGAAATGGTACTTTTACTGGGACTAAAGTAGACAGAGGGATCAATACAAGAGAAATGAAACTGCAAAAAGAGTTCCACATTTGTACGGTGAATAAATCAATGACAAAGGAAGCAAGAAAATGTAATGGGAAAAATGCCCCTTCATTAAATGATGTTGAGAACACTGGTCACAGATATTTACAAAATATTGATATTTGACCACTTTCCCACCATATGCTATAGTAAACTCATAATGGGTGAAAACATAAATCTAAGATATGAAGTATAAAACCTTTAAATAAAACCTAAGAAGTAAGTTCTTTGGCAACCTCCTGAGCAATATTTACTTGAAACTGGTTCCTCAGACAAGGATAGAAAAAACAGTAACAAATTATTCGGACTATCTCAAAATAAAGGCTTTTTTCTTTCCCCCAAGCAAAGAACACCATTAAAAAATGAAAACCTAGTGACAGGGAATAGAAAATTGCAATCATAAATGTGTTAAGGGACTAACATCCAAAAAATATAGTCAAATCATTCAATTCAATATCAAAACCTCAAACAGCCCAACTTAAAAATGTAGAAAATCTAGGATTAGATTTTTCAAGAAAATAAATAAATAAACATACATATGGCCCACAGTCCCATGAAAATATTTTAACCTGTAGAAATTTTAGTTTGACTCTGTAACTTATTTGTGTTTTTTTTTCTTCTTAAAGGTAAACTCCAGGAAAAATATGGTAAGTCATTTATTACCTCCTTATATTTATCAGATTTAGCACAGTACCTAGAGCTCAGGGGTTTCTTCTTTTTTAAGCATAAATTTCCAAGGAAAACAGTCAGTAAAAATAGAAGGAAATAAATACCAATTAGGAATCTGGCATTGTGTATTCCCTTCCCCTTTGTCTTCATTAGCTTGTTCAAGTGTCCATGACCTCTGTTGGGTCATTGTGCTTATAAACCCTTGAGGTTTGCCAAGGTATCTTTGATTCTACAGAGAGGACACGCTGGTTAATACCTGGGCAAAGTAGAAAAGCAAGGTCTGCAGCAAACCCACCAGGAATCCTGAACAAGCACATGGCACTACATTTCAAAGCAGAGCACAGCCTGGTCCATAATCCAATTGTCTACTAAAGTTAGCTATTCTCACTTTGTGTTGGTTAGATTGCAGTGTCCCTCTTACTTGCTAATCTGCTTTCACTGGAATTGAGAAAAGGGAGCTTGTGTCAAATGCACCTGTGGAACCTTTTTTCTCTTCTGCATTTTCAAAACATCCTCATGTATTGAGGATTCTTTCTAGCCTCCTGACCCCCTCACATTTTAAAATCTTTTCTCATGTGCTGCAGATGAGTTTCCAAGGTATGAATTGGTGTTTGTATTACCGTCAGTGTATGCCCCCTTTAAAGTGTCAGGGAAAAAAGTTCGTCTCTCTATGCAAAGAATTCTTCTTGGCATGAGCGATGAAGACTGAGTCACTGTTTCAGGTTATTCCTGACTCTGGATATATTCCGCACCCAAAGGCTCATGGATCCTGTCCCAGTCTCTTGAGGCACAGATCCCATGTGTAATCTCGATGAACTTTTTTGGGGGAATAGCCTATCATGAGCTCCACACAATCAACAGGTGGAGGGGCATGGACTGATTTATTTCTTATACACAAGACCTGCTTCTTTTCCCCTCTTCTCTAGCTCTTATTTTCACCTATTGCTAAATATCATACCAAGTCAGGCAAGAAAGACTTGAGTAAAATCTGTTTCTTTAGAAATTCTTCCATACATGCTTTATTGAATGCATTATTATTTATCTTGGTTTTACACAGAACTCTTATTTAAACAGAAAGGAGAGTAGTTTTTGTTTCCATTTAGAGGCAAACATCATAGAAAAATATACTCGATCAACTAAAATTTAGCAAACGATTTCCACATCATAAACATTTTGTTCAACTGGCCTACTTCTATAAGATTAGCTACCAGTTGAAACTATGTTGTGTTTGGTAACACTATAAATTATAGGCTGTGAAACCAATTGTCATTTAAACAAAGTCACACTGTGGCATCTTTGTTGGAAGATTTCACCTGTGTTTAAATATTTGTTTTTAAGGTCCCAGGAAAGTATTGAGATATTCCTTTATGATGTTTTCTACTATGACTTCTATAATGCATGTCCATATCTCAATTTTGAACTTCTCCTGGGTTTCTGCTAATTCTTGACTTCTTTGTTATTAAATAGTTATTAATGATAACTTGTACATTCTATGGTAAGATGACAACCAAAATATCACAGTCTAGTTTTGGTTCGTTGAAAGTCTTTACATTTTTCTGCATTATATGTCAAACTGTTAAATATGATTTGCATAAGCTTTGATATTCTGTATCCATATTTTATGTTTTTGTTTTGATTTTTGATTTTTTTTTTACCTTTTGACCTTGTTACTTAAGAGAGCGTTAGTTTTTTTTTTTCTTTTTAAGATTTTTTAACGTTTATTTATTTTTGAGACAGAGAGAGACAGAGCATGAACGGGGGAGGGTCAGAGAGAGAGGGAGACACAGAATCTGAAACAGGCTCCAGGCTCTGAGCGGTCAGCACAGAGCCCGATGCGGGGCTCGAACTCATGGACCGCGAGATCATGACCTGAGCTGAAGTCGGACGCTTAACCGACTGAGCCACCCAGGCGCCCCAATTTTTTAATATTCATTTAATTTCATTTGAGAGAAATCATAAGAGAGAAGGGGAGGGGCAGAGAAAGAGGGATAGAACGGATCTCAAGCAGGCTCTGTGCTGTGAGTGCAGAGCTATGGGAACTCTAACTCACAGACCGTGAGATCATGTCCTGAGCTGAAGTCCAGAGTCAGATGCTCAAGTGACTGAGCTGCCAAGGTGCCCTAGGCGCATGCTTCTTAGTGATTTTATCTCTGTGTCTTTGTACTTGTTTTTCTCTATTCCTGAAATACTTTATTTCTGTGCTCATGTCACAATTAACTCTGCTTTCCCTGTGGGAACTTGGTGAACGATCACGACCACAGAGAGGGATCTGAGTACTTTATGGAATCCCACAGCCATGAGATCTCTCGTTACTGCTTTACATGGTGCTTTGTGCAGGTGACAGGTCAGAGTTCTGTGTCCTCCTTTACTGAGAGAGCCTGATCCCTGCAGAGCTAAGGGCGGCCAGTCCACAAATATCTGTTGAGTGGAAGAAATGATTTTTATTCATATTTTTTTGTCATTTTCTGTTTGTTTTCCTCCTTGTTTATCTATATTATATAAGAAAAGAGAACAAGAGTTCTATTGCTATCCTGTTCGATGGCTTAAAGATCACATAATACCTAACTTGTACAGAATCACTTAGGTGAAAATTAATCTCTTACATTGACTTCTTCTCATATTTTTCTGAACCTCATGTCTTTGGACATACACCTCTGGACCAGGTGAAGCAAAGTGAAGAATCCTGTCCTGGAGCTGCCAGTAATGGGCTTGCCCAGGAGACTTCCAGTTAGGCTCTACGTGACATCAAGACAACCATGTGGAGGGTGGATTTCTTATCCCATGCAAGGATACAAATGGGGGTGGGAGTTGGGAGGAGGTACTGTCCAGGAAACATACTATATTATTGCTTACTTAAGACACTTCTCGGGGCGCCTGGGTGGCTCAAGTCCCTTGGGCATCTGACATCGACTCAGGTCCTGATCACAGGGTTTGTGAGTGGGAGCCCTGATTCAGGCTCTGTGCTGACAGGTTGGAGACTGTAGCCTGCTTCAGATTCTGTGTCCCTCTCCCTCTGCCCTTTCCTCGCTTGCACTCTCTCCTCTGCCTCTCTCTCTCCAAAATAAATAAACCTTTTTCTTTTTAAATAATGTAACTTCTCAAAACAGGCCTAGGGAAATCATTTGCTGACTCCTTGAAATACCAAAAAAAAAAAAAAGTTACTGTTTTGTGTTTGAGGGTAAAATCCATGAGGCATTCCATTTCACCCTATGTCTGCTGCCATGTAGAGTTTATTCTGGAGGACAAATCAGCATAAGTTCAGATTAATTTAAGATACAGTTGGGAGGTTTCCACAACTGATGACTAAACAGCCTATGGTTAGGACATTTTAAGGTGTGTATCAGGAAACCACCTACCTGTTGCTCAAACTCCAAAACATATGTATTGAATTTTTTTGGTTGTTCACATTAAGGATTCATTACTTGAGCTGAGTATGGTAAAGATACCACCTTCTCAATGCAAGGTCGGTAAAACATACTGTCATTCTGAGAAAATCCTCTGTTCTCAGTATTTTTTTTTTCCTTTTCCTTTTCTACTTATCAGTTTCCAGATATTATAAATGATCTTGTGCGAAAATAAGGTACTCAAGGACAGTTTCAGACTACCTTCTTATCTTGGAAATAATGGGTAAAATTTGTGGGTATTTGCACCTATTTTCCCTAATTTTTGGACCTCACCCAAAAGAGACCTTTTGTAATATTCTGTTTTATGTCTATATAAACACATATAAAAGCCAGATAGCTTTTTAGATTGTGTTATTTATTATTATTATTAATATTCAGTACATAAATTGCTCTTTCTATGTCAGAGAAATATACTGGATCGTCAGCTTTCTGGGTCTCAGTTTTCAAATGAGAACCAAGTTCCAGGACAGATTTTCCATTGACAGTGATAGGAGGACACTTTCTAACAGACTTTTGTTTTGTTTGTTTCTTTATATAGCAAAACTAGAAGAAGAGAACGGTACGTCCTATTTAGTTTTCAACATTCCACCCTTGATGTTCTTTCATTTTAATAAAACAACAAAATACAGACATTGCATTTATGACCCAAACGCGTTTAGAAGCAGGTAATGTATCCTTCTGCTATTTTTTAAAACGTAACCTAAGTATTCCTAAGACAAGGAATGATGTAGGCCTAAATGGAGAAGAATGCGATGCATCATGTGGTGAGTTCAGGGCTGGGACTCAGGTGTTAAATCTGCCCCATTCAGTGAGGGCGGTCATCCTTTCTGCATATAGTAATTAGCTACCTATTTCATACTCAGTTCTTAAGAAACACTGAGGGAAAAAGACTCTCTTTGCTATGCAACTTGCTACCTTACGACAGATGCAAATTCCACATTCAAATAATAAAAGTAAAACAAATATGGAATATGTTATAGAAAAGGATTCTTGATGCTATGAAGACATAAAATAGAGTGGACTTATTCATGGGATTGTGGATTTGCTGAAAAGCAGCAATGAAGATGAGGCAAGTGGTATTTCTTTAATATGAAATTTATTATCAAATTGGTTCCCATACAACACCCAGTGTTCATCCCAACAAGTACCCTCCTCAATGCCCATCACCCAATTTCACCGCCCTCCAACCCCCCATCAACCCTCAGTTTATCCTCAGTTTTTAACAGCCTCTTATGGCTTGCCTTCCTCCCTTTCTAACTTTTTTCCCCTTCCCCTCACCCCCCCCCAATAGTCTTCTGTTACGTATCTCAGGAACCACATAAGAGTGAAAACATATGGCATCTGTCTTTCTCTGTATGACTTATTTCACTTAGCCTAACAGTATCCAGTTCCATCCACATTGCTAAAAAAGGCCATATTTCATTCCTTCTCATTGCCACGTAGTATTCCATTGTATATAGAAACCACAACTTCTTTATCCATTCATCAGTTGATGGACGTTTAGTCTCTTTCCATAATTTGGCTATTGTTGAAAGTGATGCTATAAACATGGGGGTAGAAGTGTCCCTATGCATCAGCACCCCTGTGTCCCTTGGATAAATTTCTAGGAATGCTATTGCTGGGTATAGAGTAGATCTATTTTTAATGTTTTGAGGAACCTCCACACTGTTTTCCAGAGAGGTTGTACCAGTTTGCATTTCCACCAACAGGGCAAGAGGGTCCCCGTTTCTCCACATCCTCTCCAGCATCTATAGTCTCCTGATTTGTTCATTTAGGCCACTCTGGCAGGCATGAGGTGATATCTCACTGTAGTTTTGATTTGTATTTAAATGATGATTACTGACTTTGAGCATCTTTTCATGTGTCTGATGGCCACCTAGATGTCTTCTTTAGAAAAGTGTCTAATCATGTCTTCTGTCTATTTCCTCACTGGATTATTTGCTTCTCAGGTGTGGAATTTGGTGAGTTTTTTTTTTTTTTTTTAATATAGATTTTAGATACTAGCCCTTTATCCTATAAGTCATTTGCAAATATCTTTTTCCCACTCCATAGGTTGCCCTTTGTGGTTTTGATTTGTATTTCCCTGATGAGGAGTGACATTGAGCATCTTTTCATGTGCCTGTTGGCCATCTGGATGTCTCTTTTAGAGAAGTGTCTATTAATGTCTTCTTCCCATTTCTTCACTGGATTATTTGTTTTTCGGGTGTGGAGTATGGTGAGTTCTTTATAGATATTGGAGACTAGCCCTTTGTCCGATGTGTCATTTGGAAATATCTTTTCCCGTTCCGTTGGTTGCCTTTTAGTTTTGCTGATTGTCTCCTTTGCAGTGCAGAAGGTATTCGTCTTCCTGAGGTCCCAATAGTCATTTTTTTTGCTTTTAATTCCCTTGCCTTTGGAGATGTGTCAAGTAAGAAATTGTTGAGGCTGAGGTCGGAGAAGCTTTTTCCTGCTTTCTCCTCTAGGGGTTTGATGGTTCCCTGCTGAACATTCAGGTCCTTCATCCATTTTCAATTTATTATTGTGAATAGTGTAAGAAAGTGTTCAGTTTCATCCTTCTGTATGTTGCTGTCCAGTTTTCCCAACACCATTTGTTAAAGAGACTGCCTTTCTTTAATTGGAGATTCCTTCCTGCTTTGTCAAAGATTAGTTGGCCATACTTTTGTGGGTCCAATTCTGGAGTCTCTAATATATTCCATTGGTGTATGTGTCTGTTATTGTGCCAATACCATGCTGTCTTGATGATTACAGCTTTGCATTGGAGGCTAAAGTCTGGGATTGTGATGCCTCCCACTTTGGTCTGCTTCTTAAATATTACTTAGGTTATTCCAGGTCTCTTGTGGTTCCCTACAAATTTTAGGATTCCTTGTTCTAGCTTAGAGAACAATGTTGGCGTAATTTTCATTGGGATTTCATTGAATGTGTGGATTGATTTGGGTAGTATCGACATTTTAACAATATTTATTCTTCCAATCCATGAACACGGAATGTTTTTCCATTTCTTTGTATATTCTTCAATTTCCTTCAAGAGCTTTCTACACTTTTCAGCATACAGACCTTTCACATTTTTTGGTGAGGTTTATTCCTAGGTATTTTACGATTCTTGTAATTTTGAATGGGATAAGTTTCATTCTTTGTCTTTCCGTTACTTCATTTTTAATGTATAATAATGCAACTTATTTCTGTACATTGATTTTTTTTATCCTGCGACTTTGCTGAATTAATGTATCAGTTCTAGCAGGCTTTTGGTGGAGTCTATTAGGTTTTCCATGTCATCTGCAAAAAGTGAAAGCGTGACTTCATCTTTGCCTTTTTTTATGACTTTGATTCCTTTTGTTGTCTGATTGCTGATGCTGGAACTTCCAACACCATATTAAACAAGAGCGGTGAGAGTAGATATCCCTGACGTGTTCCTGATCTCAGGGAGGAAGCTCTCAGTTTTCCCCCATTGAGGATGTTATTAGCTCTGGGTTTTTGGTAATTGCCTTTTATGATGTTTAAGTATGTTCCTTCTATCCGACTTTCTCGAGGGTTTTTATTAAGAAAGGATGCTGAATTTTGTCAAATGCTTTTTCTGCATCGATTGACAGGATCATATGGTTCTTTTCTTTTCATTTATTAATGTGATGTATCACATTGATTGATTTGAGAATGTTGAGCCAGCCCTGCAGTCCAGGAATGAATCCCACTTGATCGTGGTGGATAATATTTTTTATATGCTGTTGAATTTGGTTTGCTAGTATCTTGTTGAGAATTTTTGCATGCATATTCAATAGGAATTTTGGCCTCTAGTTCTCTTTTATTGCTGGGTCTCAGTCTGTCTTGGGGATCAAAGTAATGCTGGCTTCATAGAATGAGTCTGGAAGTTTTCCTTCTCTTTCTATATTTTTGAAAATCTTGAGAAGGATAGGTATTATCTCTACGTTAAATGACTTGTAGAATTCCCCAGGGAAGACTTCTGGCCCTGGACTCTTATTTGTTGGGAGATTTTAGATAACTGATTCAATTTATTCGCTGGTTATGGGTCTTTTCAAGTTTTCTAGTTCGTCCTGTTTGAGTTTGGGAAGTGTGTGGGTGCGTAGGAATGTGTCCGTTTCTTCCAGCTTGTCCAGTTTGTTGGCATATAGTTTTTTTGTAGTATTCCCTGATAATTGCTTGTATTTCTGAGGGATTGGTTATAATAGTTCAATTTTAATTAATGATTTTATCTATTTGGGTCTTCTCCCTTTTCTTTTTGAGATGTGTGGCTAGAGGTTTATCAATTGTTCATTTTTCAGAAAATATACTCTTGGTTTCATTGATCTACTACAGTTTTTTTTTTTTTTTTTAGATTCTATATAGTTTATTTCTGCTGTGATTTTTATTTCTCTTCTTCTTCTGGGTTTGGGTGTCTTTGCTGTTCTGCTTCTATTTCCTTTAGGTCTGCTGTTAGATTTTGTATGTGGGATTTTTCTTGTTTCTTGGGAAAGGCCTGGATTGCAATGTGTTTTCCTATCAGGACTGCCTCTGCTGTATCCCAAAAACTGTTGGATTGTTGTATTTTCATTTTAATTTGTTTCCATACATTTTTAATTTCTTCTCTAATTGCCTGGTTGACACATTCATTCTTTAGTAGGGTGTTCTTTAACCACCATGATTTTAGAGGTTTTCCAGGCTTTTTCCTGTAGTTGATTTCAAGTTTCATAGCATTGTCCTCTGAAAGTGTGCATGATATGTTCTCAATTCTTTATACTTATTAAGGGCTGATTTGTGTCCCGGTATGTGATCTATCTTGGAAAATGTTCCATGTGCACTGGAGAAGAAAGTATATTTTGTCACTTTGGGATGCAGAGTTCTAAATATATCTGCCAAGTCCATCTGACCCAATGTATCATTCAGGGCTCTTGTTTCTTTGTTGATCCTGGTAGAGATGATCTATTCATTGTTGTATGTGGGGTATTAAAGACCCTGCAGTTACCACATTCTTATCATTAAAGTTGCTTATGTTTGTGATTAATTGTTTTATATATTTGGGGGTTTCTGTATTCGGCGCATAGACATTTATGATTGTTAGCTCTTCCTGATGGATAGACTCTGTAATAATTATATAATGACCTTCTTCATTTCTTGTTACAGCCTTTAATTTAAAGTCTAGTTTGTCTGATATAATTATGGCTACTCCAGCTTTCTTTTGACTTCCAGGGGCATGATAAATAGTTCTCCATCACCCACTTTCAATCTGAAAGCGTTCCCAGGTCTGAAATGAGTCTCTTATGGACAACAAATAGATGAGTCTTGTTTTTTATCCATTCTGACACCCTATGACTTTTGACTGGAGCATTCATTCCATTTACATTAAGTGTTATTATTCAGTGTTAAAGATATGGGTTTGGAGTCATTGTGATGTCTGTAGGTTTCATGCTTGCAGTGATGTCTCTGGTACCGTGTGGTGCTTACAACATTTCACTCACAGAGTCCCCCTTAGAATCTCTTGTAGGGCTGGTTTAGTGTGATGAATTCTTTCAGTTTTTGTTTGTTTGGGAAAACCTTTATCTCTCCTATTCTGAATGACAGCCTTGTTGAATAAAGGATTCTGGGCTGCATTTTTTTTTTCCCTACTGATCACATTGTAGAATTCATGTTGGTGGCATAAATATTTACAACTGTGAGATCTACTTGTTGGATAGACCACGTCACTTTGATATAGTATCCTTTGTCATTTCTTGTTACTGTCTTTGGTTTAATGTCTACTCTGCCTGAGATAAGTATTGCTACTCTGGCTTTCTTTCCACAGGCATTGGCGTGATAAGTATTTATCCCTCTGTCCCTTCCCATTCAATCTGCAGGCATTGTGAGGTCTTAAATGAGTCTCTTATAGACAGCATGTAGAAAGGTCTTGTTTTTTTTTTCCTCTATTGTTTTTGTTTTTATTCTTTACTGATACTATATGTCTTTTGATTGGAGCACATCCTACACTTACATTCAGAATAAATCTATATACAGGTATATACATGTATTTAGTGTCATTTTAATACTTGTTTTGTTGTCTCACCTGGATGTGTTCTCTTATCCTTTTTGTTTGTCACTTTTTTTCTTCCTTCCCACTTAAACAGTCCCCTTTAATATTGTGCACAGGGCTGGTGTAGTGGACATAAAGGTTCAGCTCCTTTAGTTTTTGTTTCTCTTGGAAAGTCTTTATCTGCTTCTGTTCTATATGATAACCTTGTTGTATAGAGTATACTAGGTGATGAGTTTCCCCGTCAGGACATTGAATACACCATGGCTTACCAAGTTTCTGTCGAGAGATCTGCAGCCAACCTTGTGGTTCTTCCCTTGTAATGTAGGCAATTCTTTTCTTTCTTGCTAATTGGATGTTTGTTCTTTGTCAGAATATTTTACACATTTAACTACAATATTTTGGGTTTAGGTCTGCTTTGGTGGATTTCTGTGGGAGTTTTCTGTGCCTCCTGGATTCGGATGGCTGTTTCACTCCCCAGATTTGGGAAGTGTTAGCCTATTATTTATGTAGACTACCCTTATGTTCCCTTTTATGTCTCTTCTTCTGCAACTCTGGTGATACAAATTTAAGTTTCATAGATACACTGAGTTTCCTAAGTCTATTTTCAGGCTTCCCTGAAGACTTCTTTTATTTTTTCAAGCAGAGCAGGAATCTTATGATGGCTGCTTTAAATTCTCCATCTGGTATAGTACTTTTCTTGGTTTTACATAAACCTCTGGCTTTTATCTTATATTCTTTCATTTCAGAGGGTTCCTCAGTCCTGGCATTGTCTATACATCTTTCTGTCTTCTTATTGGTGTTCGGAAAGCCTGTTTCATTTCCTGCTCCTTAGAGTAGTTGCGTTATGAAGACGAGGTCAAATGGTGTCCAGGTCCTGATGCTTTAAAGAGTGTCTCTCGAGTGACCTACATACACTAGGCTCCTGTGTTTTGGCTGCACTGCCTTTCAGGCCAGGCATCTTCAAAGGTTGTCCTTGCCTGCTGGTGCAGTGCTTGAACCTTGGTGAGAGTGTGGCAAATTTTATGTAGGTGTGCTCTGGTGTACAATTCAATGAGACTCATGTGGTTTCCACTAGGACTGAAGCCTTGCAGAACAAAGAGTTTGGGAGACGTGGTTGACAGCATTTCTGCTCATCACCTGAGGAAGAAGACTGCCTGGCTGGGACTGAGACACACTTGACAGAGAAGGGGAATAGTCATTGAACACAGGGCTGTGGACTTGCTGTAAGCAGGAGAGGCAGCCAGTCTCAGCACTGTGTACTTCCTAAACATCCTTCTCTGTCTTTTCTGAAAGTATGGGGGAGTGTAGTGTCACCAACCAACTTCTTTGTCTCCAGTTGAGGGGTTATTGCATCTTTTGAGAAGCACTCTCAGAGGAGCATTGAAAGTCCCCCTTTGTGCCTCCAGTGTTGGTGTGTTTCAGATCCTCATCTTCATGCTGTCTGTGTCTAAGTTGTTTGCCTGACTTTCAGCCAGGAGCATTGCAGTGCCTGCTGGCCTCCATCCCAGCCAGGCACGCTGATCTTTAAACCTCCAGACTTTAAGCCCTGTTCATCAAAAGGCCTCAAGGAAATCAACCCCTCTGCTTGTCCCAGCCAATGGCTTTTAAGAAGTGTCCATCTCATTCATTCCACTGTGTACTCCTAGAACTTTTTGTGTTTCTCTGCAACCAAGATCGTCTCCCCTCCATAGCACCTAGGAAACATGTGGCCCCAAACCACATCTCTGCATTTCCTACTATCCTTGATGTGTCCTCTTTCCTCCCTCAAGGATGAGCTTGTTTTATCAGTACTCAAGATTAATTCTTGGGTACTGAGAATGATTTGACAGTTTTCTAGTGTGTTTGAGGAAGGAGAAAAACCTAGGGTCCTCCTACTATGCAACCACCTCAGCTCTGAAGCAGTTGACCTTGACAAGGAGGGAAAAGTTCGTTATCAGCTTCTTGGATTTATAGCATAATATTCCATAGTATAATATTCTTGTGTTGTATAAATAGGGTAATAGTATAATCTGTCATAGTAGAACATAAAGCTATGGCAAGGAAATGGTACTTTTACTGGGACTAAAGTAGACAGAGGGATCAATACAAGAGAAATGAAACTGCAAAAAGAGTTCCACATTTGTACGGTGAATAAATCAATGACAAAGGAAGCAAGAAAATGTAATGGGAAAAATGCCCCTTCATTAAATGATGTTGAGAACACTGGTCACAGATATTTACAAAATATTGATATTTGACCACTTTCCCACCATATGCTATAGTAAACTCATAATGGGTGAAAACATAAATCTAAGATATGAAGTATAAAACCTTTAAATAAAACCTAAGAAGTAAGTTCTTTGGCAACCTCCTGAGCAATATTTACTTGAAACTGGTTCCTCAGACAAGGATAGAAAAAACAGTAACAAATTATTCGGACTATCTCAAAATAAAGGCTTTTTTCTTTCCCCCAAGCAAAGAACACCATTAAAAAATGAAAACCTAGTGACAGGGAATAGAAAATTGCAATCATAAATGTGTTAAGGGACTAACATCCAAAAAATATAGTCAAATCATTCAATTCAATATCAAAACCTCAAACAGCCCAACTTAAAAATGTAGAAAATCTAGGATTAGATTTTTCAAGAAAATAAATAAATAAACATACATATGGCCCACAGTCCCATGAAAATATTTTAACCTGTAGAAATTTTAGTTTGACTCTGTAACTTATTTGTGTTTTTTTTTCTTCTTAAAGGTAAACTCCAGGAAAAATATGGTAAGTCATTTATTACCTCCTTATATTTATCAGATTTAGCACAGTACCTAGAGCTCAGGGGTTTCTTCTTTTTTAAGCATAAATTTCCAAGGAAAACAGTCAGTAAAAATAGAAGGAAATAAATACCAATTAGGAATCTGGCATTGTGTATTCCCTTCCCCTTTGTCTTCATTAGCTTGTTCAAGTGTCCATGACCTCTGTTGGGTCATTGTGCTTATAAACCCTTGAGGTTTGCCAAGGTATCTTTGATTCTACAGAGAGGACACGCTGGTTAATACCTGGGCAAAGTAGAAAAGCAAGGTCTGCAGCAAACCCACCAGGAATCCTGAACAAGCACATGGCACTACATTTCAAAGCAGAGCACAGCCTGGTCCATAATCCAATTGTCTACTAAAGTTAGCTATTCTCACTTTGTGTTGGTTAGATTGCAGTGTCCCTCTTACTTGCTAATCTGCTTTCACTGGAATTGAGAAAAGGGAGCTTGTGTCAAATGCACCTGTGGAACCTTTTTTCTCTTCTGCATTTTCAAAACATCCTCATGTATTGAGGATTCTTTCTAGCCTCCTGACCCCCTCACATTTTAAAATCTTTTCTCATGTGCTGCAGATGAGTTTCCAAGGTATGAATTGGTGTTTGTATTACCGTCAGTGTATGCCCCCTTTAAAGTGTCAGGGAAAAAAGTTCGTCTCTCTATGCAAAGAATTCTTCTTGGCATGAGCGATGAAGACTGAGTCACTGTTTCAGGTTATTCCTGACTCTGGATATATTCCGCACCCAAAGGCTCATGGATCCTGTCCCAGTCTCTTGAGGCACAGATCCCATGTGTAATCTCGATGAACTTTTTTGGGGGAATAGCCTATCATGAGCTCCACACAATCAACAGGTGGAGGGGCATGGACTGATTTATTTCTTATACACAAGACCTGCTTCTTTTCCCCTCTTCTCTAGCTCTTATTTTCACCTATTGCTAAATATCATACCAAGTCAGGCAAGAAAGACTTGAGTAAAATCTGTTTCTTTAGAAATTCTTCCATACATGCTTTATTGAATGCATTATTATTTATCTTGGTTTTACACAGAACTCTTATTTAAACAGAAAGGAGAGTAGTTTTTGTTTCCATTTAGAGGCAAACATCATAGAAAAATATACTCGATCAACTAAAATTTAGCAAACGATTTCCACATCATAAACATTTTGTTCAACTGGCCTACTTCTATAAGATTAGCTACCAGTTGAAACTATGTTGTGTTTGGTAACACTATAAATTATAGGCTGTGAAACCAATTGTCATTTAAACAAAGTCACACTGTGGCATCTTTGTTGGAAGATTTCACCTGTGTTTAAATATTTGTTTTTAAGGTCCCAGGAAAGTATTGAGATATTCCTTTATGATGTTTTCTACTATGACTTCTATAATGCATGTCCATATCTCAATTTTGAACTTCTCCTGGGTTTCTGCTAATTCTTGACTTCTTTGTTATTAAATAGTTATTAATGATAACTTGTACATTCTATGGTAAGATGACAACCAAAATATCACAGTCTAGTTTTGGTTCGTTGAAAGTCTTTACATTTTTCTGCATTATATGTCAAACTGTTAAATATGATTTGCATAAGCTTTGATATTCTGTATCCATATTTTATGTTTTTGTTTTGATTTTTGATTTTTTTTTTACCTTTTGACCTTGTTACTTAAGAGAGCGTTAGTTTTTTTTTTCTTTTTAAGATTTTTTAACGTTTATTTATTTTTGAGACAGAGAGAGACAGAGCATGAACGGGGGAGGGTCAGAGAGAGAGGGAGACACAGAATCTGAAACAGGCTCCAGGCTCTGAGCGGTCAGCACAGAGCCCGATGCGGGGCTCGAACTCATGGACCGCGAGATCATGACCTGAGCTGAAGTCGGACGCTTAACCGACTGAGCCACCCAGGCGCCCCAATTTTTTAATATTCATTTAATTTCATTTGAGAGAAATCATAAGAGAGAAGGGGAGGGGCAGAGAAAGAGGGATAGAACGGATCTCAAGCAGGCTCTGTGCTGTGAGTGCAGAGCTATGGGAACTCTAACTCACAGACCGTGAGATCATGTCCTGAGCTGAAGTCCAGAGTCAGATGCTCAAGTGACTGAGCTGCCAAGGTGCCCTAGGCGCATGCTTCTTAGTGATTTTATCTCTGTGTCTTTGTACTTGTTTTTCTCTATTCCTGAAATACTTTATTTCTGTGCTCATGTCACAATTAACTCTGCTTTCCCTGTGGGAACTTGGTGAACGATCACGACCACAGAGAGGGATCTGAGTACTTTATGGAATCCCACAGCCATGAGATCTCTCGTTACTGCTTTACATGGTGCTTTGTGCAGGTGACAGGTCAGAGTTCTGTGTCCTCCTTTACTGAGAGAGCCTGATCCCTGCAGAGCTAAGGGCGGCCAGTCCACAAATATCTGTTGAGTGGAAGAAATGATTTTTATTCATATTTTTTTGTCATTTTCTGTTTGTTTTCCTCCTTGTTTATCTATATTATATAAGAAAAGAGAACAAGAGTTCTATTGCTATCCTGTTCGATGGCTTAAAGATCACATAATACCTAACTTGTACAGAATCACTTAGGTGAAAATTAATCTCTTACATTGACTTCTTCTCATATTTTTCTGAACCTCATGTCTTTGGACATACACCTCTGGACCAGGTGAAGCAAAGTGAAGAATCCTGTCCTGGAGCTGCCAGTAATGGGCTTGCCCAGGAGACTTCCAGTTAGGCTCTACGTGACATCAAGACAACCATGTGGAGGGTGGATTTCTTATCCCATGCAAGGATACAAATGGGGGTGGGAGTTGGGAGGAGGTACTGTCCAGGAAACATACTATATTATTGCTTACTTAAGACACTTCTCGGGGCGCCTGGGTGGCTCAAGTCCCTTGGGCATCTGACATCGACTCAGGTCCTGATCACAGGGTTTGTGAGTGGGAGCCCTGATTCAGGCTCTGTGCTGACAGGTTGGAGACTGTAGCCTGCTTCAGATTCTGTGTCCCTCTCCCTCTGCCCTTTCCTCGCTTGCACTCTCTCCTCTGCCTCTCTCTCTCCAAAATAAATAAACCTTTTTCTTTTTAAATAATGTAACTTCTCAAAACAGGCCTAGGGAAATCATTTGCTGACTCCTTGAAATACCAAAAAAAAAAAAAAGTTACTGTTTTGTGTTTGAGGGTAAAATCCATGAGGCATTCCATTTCACCCTATGTCTGCTGCCATGTAGAGTTTATTCTGGAGGACAAATCAGCATAAGTTCAGATTAATTTAAGATACAGTTGGGAGGTTTCCACAACTGATGACTAAACAGCCTATGGTTAGGACATTTTAAGGTGTGTATCAGGAAACCACCTACCTGTTGCTCAAACTCCAAAACATATGTATTGAATTTTTTTGGTTGTTCACATTAAGGATTCATTACTTGAGCTGAGTATGGTAAAGATACCACCTTCTCAATGCAAGGTCGGTAAAACATACTGTCATTCTGAGAAAATCCTCTGTTCTCAGTATTTTTTTTTTCCTTTTCCTTTTCTACTTATCAGTTTCCAGATATTATAAATGATCTTGTGCGAAAATAAGGTACTCAAGGACAGTTTCAGACTACCTTCTTATCTTGGAAATAATGGGTAAAATTTGTGGGTATTTGCACCTATTTTCCCTAATTTTTGGACCTCACCCAAAAGAGACCTTTTGTAATATTCTGTTTTATGTCTATATAAACACATATAAAAGCCAGATAGCTTTTTAGATTGTGTTATTTATTATTATTATTAATATTCAGTACATAAATTGCTCTTTCTATGTCAGAGAAATATACTGGATCGTCAGCTTTCTGGGTCTCAGTTTTCAAATGAGAACCAAGTTCCAGGACAGATTTTCCATTGACAGTGATAGGAGGACACTTTCTAACAGACTTTTGTTTTGTTTGTTTCTTTATATAGCAAAACTAGAAGAAGAGAACGGTACGTCCTATTTAGTTTTCAACATTCCACCCTTGATGTTCTTTCATTTTAATAAAACAACAAAATACAGACATTGCATTTATGACCCAAACGCGTTTAGAAGCAGGTAATGTATCCTTCTGCTATTTTTTAAAACGTAACCTAAGTATTCCTAAGACAAGGAATGATGTAGGCCTAAATGGAGAAGAATGCGATGCATCATGTGGTGAGTTCAGGGCTGGGACTCAGGTGTTAAATCTGCCCCATTCAGTGAGGGCGGTCATCCTTTCTGCATATAGTAATTAGCTACCTATTTCATACTCAGTTCTTAAGAAACACTGAGGGAAAAAGACTCTCTTTGCTATGCAACTTGCTACCTTACGACAGATGCAAATTCCACATTCAAATAATAAAAGTAAAACAAATATGGAATATGTTATAGAAAAGGATTCTTGATGCTATGAAGACATAAAATAGAGTGGACTTATTCATGGGATTGTGGATTTGCTGAAAAGCAGCAATGAAGATGAGGCAAGTGGTATTTCTTTAATATGAAATTTATTATCAAATTGGTTCCCATACAACACCCAGTGTTCATCCCAACAAGTACCCTCCTCAATGCCCATCACCCAATTTCACCGCCCTCCAACCCCCCATCAACCCTCAGTTTATCCTCAGTTTTTAACAGCCTCTTATGGCTTGCCTTCCTCCCTTTCTAACTTTTTTCCCCTTCCCCTCACCCCCCCCCCAATAGTCTTCTGTTACGTATCTCAGGAACCACATAAGAGTGAAAACATATGGCATCTGTCTTTCTCTGTATGACTTATTTCACTTAGCCTAACAGTATCCAGTTCCATCCACATTGCTAAAAAAGGCCATATTTCATTCCTTCTCATTGCCACGTAGTATTCCATTGTATATAGAAACCACAACTTCTTTATCCATTCATCAGTTGATGGACGTTTAGTCTCTTTCCATAATTTGGCTATTGTTGAAAGTGATGCTATAAACATGGGGGTAGAAGTGTCCCTATGCATCAGCACCCCTGTGTCCCTTGGATAAATTTCTAGGAATGCTATTGCTGGGTATAGAGTAGATCTATTTTTAATGTTTTGAGGAACCTCCACACTGTTTTCCAGAGAGGTTGTACCAGTTTGCATTTCCACCAACAGGGCAAGAGGGTCCCCGTTTCTCCACATCCTCTCCAGCATCTATAGTCTCCTGATTTGTTCATTTAGGCCACTCTGGCAGGCATGAGGTGATATCTCACTGTAGTTTTGATTTGTATTTAAATGATGATTACTGACTTTGAGCATCTTTTCATGTGTCTGATGGCCACCTAGATGTCTTCTTTAGAAAAGTGTCTAATCATGTCTTCTGTCTATTTCCTCACTGGATTATTTGCTTCTCAGGTGTGGAATTTGGTGAGTTTTTTTTTTTTTTTTAATATAGATTTTAGATACTAGCCCTTTATCCTATAAGTCATTTGCAAATATCTTTTTCCCACTCCATAGGTTGCCCTTTGTGGTTTTGATTTGTATTTCCCTGATGAGGAGTGACATTGAGCATCTTTTCATGTGCCTGTTGGCCATCTGGATGTCTCTTTTAGAGAAGTGTCTATTAATGTCTTCTTCCCATTTCTTCACTGGATTATTTGTTTTTCGGGTGTGGAGTATGGTGAGTTCTTTATAGATATTGGAGACTAGCCCTTTGTCCGATGTGTCATTTGGAAATATCTTTTCCCGTTCCGTTGGTTGCCTTTTAGTTTTGCTGATTGTCTCCTTTGCAGTGCAGAAGGTATTCGTCTTCCTGAGGTCCCAATAGTCATTTTTTTTGCTTTTAATTCCCTTGCCTTTGGAGATGTGTCAAGTAAGAAATTGTTGAGGCTGAGGTCGGAGAAGCTTTTTCCTGCTTTCTCCTCTAGGGGTTTGATGGTTCCCTGCTGAACATTCAGGTCCTTCATCCATTTTCAATTTATTATTGTGAATAGTGTAAGAAAGTGTTCAGTTTCATCCTTCTGTATGTTGCTGTCCAGTTTTCCCAACACCATTTGTTAAAGAGACTGCCTTTCTTTAATTGGAGATTCCTTCCTGCTTTGTCAAAGATTAGTTGGCCATACTTTTGTGGGTCCAATTCTGGAGTCTCTAATATATTCCATTGGTGTATGTGTCTGTTATTGTGCCAATACCATGCTGTCTTGATGATTACAGCTTTGCATTGGAGGCTAAAGTCTGGGATTGTGATGCCTCCCACTTTGGTCTGCTTCTTAAATATTACTTAGGTTATTCCAGGTCTCTTGTGGTTCCCTACAAATTTTAGGATTCCTTGTTCTAGCTTAGAGAACAATGTTGGCGTAATTTTCATTGGGATTTCATTGAATGTGTGGATTGATTTGGGTAGTATCGACATTTTAACAATATTTATTCTTCCAATCCATGAACACGGAATGTTTTTCCATTTCTTTGTATATTCTTCAATTTCCTTCAAGAGCTTTCTACACTTTTCAGCATACAGACCTTTCACATTTTTTGGTGAGGTTTATTCCTAGGTATTTTACGATTCTTGTAATTTTGAATGGGATAAGTTTCATTCTTTGTCTTTCCGTTACTTCATTTTTAATGTATAATAATGCAACTTATTTCTGTACATTGATTTTTTTTATCCTGCGACTTTGCTGAATTAATGTATCAGTTCTAGCAGGCTTTTGGTGGAGTCTATTAGGTTTTCCATGTCATCTGCAAAAAGTGAAAGCGTGACTTCATCTTTGCCTTTTTTTATGACTTTGATTCCTTTTGTTGTCTGATTGCTGATGCTGGAACTTCCAACACCATATTAAACAAGAGCGGTGAGAGTAGATATCCCTGACGTGTTCCTGATCTCAGGGAGGAAGCTCTCAGTTTTCCCCCATTGAGGATGTTATTAGCTCTGGGTTTTTGGTAATTGCCTTTTATGATGTTTAAGTATGTTCCTTCTATCCGACTTTCTCGAGGGTTTTTATTAAGAAAGGATGCTGAATTTTGTCAAATGCTTTTTCTGCATCGATTGACAGGATCATATGGTTCTTTTCTTTTCATTTATTAATGTGATGTATCACATTGATTGATTTGAGAATGTTGAGCCAGCCCTGCAGTCCAGGAATGAATCCCACTTGATCGTGGTGGATAATATTTTTTATATGCTGTTGAATTTGGTTTGCTAGTATCTTGTTGAGAATTTTTGCATGCATATTCAATAGGAATTTTGGCCTCTAGTTCTCTTTTATTGCTGGGTCTCAGTCTGTCTTGGGGATCAAAGTAATGCTGGCTTCATAGAATGAGTCTGGAAGTTTTCCTTCTCTTTCTATATTTTTGAAAATCTTGAGAAGGATAGGTATTATCTCTACGTTAAATGACTTGTAGAATTCCCCAGGGAAGACTTCTGGCCCTGGACTCTTATTTGTTGGGAGATTTTAGATAACTGATTCAATTTATTCGCTGGTTATGGGTCTTTTCAAGTTTTCTAGTTCGTCCTGTTTGAGTTTGGGAAGTGTGTGGGTGCGTAGGAATGTGTCCGTTTCTTCCAGCTTGTCCAGTTTGTTGGCATATAGTTTTTTTGTAGTATTCCCTGATAATTGCTTGTATTTCTGAGGGATTGGTTATAATAGTTCAATTTTAATTAATGATTTTATCTATTTGGGTCTTCTCCCTTTTCTTTTTGAGATGTGTGGCTAGAGGTTTATCAATTGTTCATTTTTCAGAAAATATACTCTTGGTTTCATTGATCTACTACAGTTTTTTTTTTTTTTTTTAGATTCTATATAGTTTATTTCTGCTGTGATTTTTATTTCTCTTCTTCTTCTGGGTTTGGGTGTCTTTGCTGTTCTGCTTCTATTTCCTTTAGGTCTGCTGTTAGATTTTGTATGTGGGATTTTTCTTGTTTCTTGGGAAAGGCCTGGATTGCAATGTGTTTTCCTATCAGGACTGCCTCTGCTGTATCCCAAAAACTGTTGGATTGTTGTATTTTCATTTTAATTTGTTTCCATACATTTTTAATTTCTTCTCTAATTGCCTGGTTGACACATTCATTCTTTAGTAGGGTGTTCTTTAACCACCATGATTTTAGAGGTTTTCCAGGCTTTTTCCTGTAGTTGATTTCAAGTTTCATAGCATTGTCCTCTGAAAGTGTGCATGATATGTTCTCAATTCTTTATACTTATTAAGGGCTGATTTGTGTCCCGGTATGTGATCTATCTTGGAAAATGTTCCATGTGCACTGGAGAAGAAAGTATATTTTGTCACTTTGGGATGCAGAGTTCTAAATATATCTGCCAAGTCCATCTGACCCAATGTATCATTCAGGGCTCTTGTTTCTTTGTTGATCCTGGTAGAGATGATCTATTCATTGTTGTATGTGGGGTATTAAAGACCCTGCAGTTACCACATTCTTATCATTAAAGTTGCTTATGTTTGTGATTAATTGTTTTATATATTTGGGGGTTTCTGTATTCGGCGCATAGACATTTATGATTGTTAGCTCTTCCTGATGGATAGACTCTGTAATAATTATATAATGACCTTCTTCATTTCTTGTTACAGCCTTTAATTTAAAGTCTAGTTTGTCTGATATAATTATGGCTACTCCAGCTTTCTTTTGACTTCCAGGGGCATGATAAATAGTTCTCCATCACCCACTTTCAATCTGAAAGCGTTCCCAGGTCTGAAATGAGTCTCTTATGGACAACAAATAGATGAGTCTTGTTTTTTATCCATTCTGACACCCTATGACTTTTGACTGGAGCATTCATTCCATTTACATTAAGTGTTATTATTCAGTGTTAAAGATATGGGTTTGGAGTCATTGTGATGTCTGTAGGTTTCATGCTTGCAGTGATGTCTCTGGTACCGTGTGGTGCTTACAACATTTCACTCACAGAGTCCCCCTTAGAATCTCTTGTAGGGCTGGTTTAGTGTGATGAATTCTTTCAGTTTTTGTTTGTTTGGGAAAACCTTTATCTCTCCTATTCTGAATGACAGCCTTGTTGAATAAAGGATTCTGGGCTGCATTTTTTTTTTCCCTACTGATCACATTGTAGAATTCATGTTGGTGGCATAAATATTTACAACTGTGAGATCTACTTGTTGGATAGACCACGTCACTTTGATATAGTATCCTTTGTCATTTCTTGTTACTGTCTTTGGTTTAATGTCTACTCTGCCTGAGATAAGTATTGCTACTCTGGCTTTCTTTCCACAGGCATTGGCGTGATAAGTATTTATCCCTCTGTCCCTTCCCATTCAATCTGCAGGCATTGTGAGGTCTTAAATGAGTCTCTTATAGACAGCATGTAGAAAGGTCTTGTTTTTTTTTTCCTCTATTGTTTTTGTTTTTATTCTTTACTGATACTATATGTCTTTTGATTGGAGCACATCCTACACTTACATTCAGAATAAATCTATATACAGGTATATACATGTATTTAGTGTCATTTTAATACTTGTTTTGTTGTCTCACCTGGATGTGTTCTCTTATCCTTTTTGTTTGTCACTTTTTTTCTTCCTTCCCACTTAAACAGTCCCCTTTAATATTGTGCACAGGGCTGGTGTAGTGGACATAAAGGTTCAGCTCCTTTAGTTTTTGTTTCTCTTGGAAAGTCTTTATCTGCTTCTGTTCTATATGATAACCTTGTTGTATAGAGTATACTAGGTGATGAGTTTCCCCGTCAGGACATTGAATACACCATGGCTTACCAAGTTTCTGTCGAGAGATCTGCAGCCAACCTTGTGGTTCTTCCCTTGTAATGTAGGCAATTCTTTTCTTTCTTGCTAATTGGATGTTTGTTCTTTGTCAGAATATTTTACACATTTAACTACAATATTTTGGGTTTAGGTCTGCTTTGGTGGATTTCTGTGGGAGTTTTCTGTGCCTCCTGGATTCGGATGGCTGTTTCACTCCCCAGATTTGGGAAGTGTTAGCCTATTATTTATGTAGACTACCCTTATGTTCCCTTTTATGTCTCTTCTTCTGCAACTCTGGTGATACAAATTTAAGTTTCATAGATACACTGAGTTTCCTAAGTCTATTTTCAGGCTTCCCTGAAGACTTCTTTTATTTTTTCAAGCAGAGCAGGAATCTTATGATGGCTGCTTTAAATTCTCCATCTGGTATAGTACTTTTCTTGGTTTTACATAAACCTCTGGCTTTTATCTTATATTCTTTCATTTCAGAGGGTTCCTCAGTCCTGGCATTGTCTATACATCTTTCTGTCTTCTTATTGGTGTTCGGAAAGCCTGTTTCATTTCCTGCTCCTTAGAGTAGTTGCGTTATGAAGACGAGGTCAAATGGTGTCCAGGTCCTGATGCTTTAAAGAGTGTCTCTCGAGTGACCTACATACACTAGGCTCCTGTGTTTTGGCTGCACTGCCTTTCAGGCCAGGCATCTTCAAAGGTTGTCCTTGCCTGCTGGTGCAGTGCTTGAACCTTGGTGAGAGTGTGGCAAATTTTATGTAGGTGTGCTCTGGTGTACAATTCAATGAGACTCATGTGGTTTCCACTAGGACTGAAGCCTTGCAGAACAAAGAGTTTGGGAGACGTGGTTGACAGCATTTCTGCTCATCACCTGAGGAAGAAGACTGCCTGGCTGGGACTGAGACACACTTGACAGAGAAGGGGAATAGTCATTGAACACAGGGCTGTGGACTTGCTGTAAGCAGGAGAGGCAGCCAGTCTCAGCACTGTGTACTTCCTAAACATCCTTCTCTGTCTTTTCTGAAAGTATGGGGGAGTGTAGTGTCACCAACCAACTTCTTTGTCTCCAGTTGAGGGGTTATTGCATCTTTTGAGAAGCACTCTCAGAGGAGCATTGAAAGTCCCCCTTTGTGCCTCCAGTGTTGGTGTGTTTCAGATCCTCATCTTCATGCTGTCTGTGTCTAAGTTGTTTGCCTGACTTTCAGCCAGGAGCATTGCAGTGCCTGCTGGCCTCCATCCCAGCCAGGCACGCTGATCTTTAAACCTCCAGACTTTAAGCCCTGTTCATCAAAAGGCCTCAAGGAAATCAACCCCTCTGCTTGTCCCAGCCAATGGCTTTTAAGAAGTGTCCATCTCATTCATTCCACTGTGTACTCCTAGAACTTTTTGTGTTTCTCTGCAACCAAGATCGTCTCCCCTCCATAGCACCTAGGAAACATGTGGCCCCAAACCACATCTCTGCATTTCCTACTATCCTTGATGTGTCCTCTTTCCTCCCTCAAGGATGAGCTTGTTTTATCAGTACTCAAGATTAATTCTTGGGTACTGAGAATGATTTGACAGTTTTCTAGTGTGTTTGAGGAAGGAGAAAAACCTAGGGTCCTCCTACTATGCAACCACCTCAGCTCTGAAGCAGTTGACCTTGACAAGGAGGGAAAAGTTCGTTATCAGCTTCTTGGATTTATAGCATAATATTCCATAGTATAATATTCTTGTGTTGTATAAATAGGGTAATAGTATAATCTGTCATAGTAGAACATAAAGCTATGGCAAGGAAATGGTACTTTTACTGGGACTAAAGTAGACAGAGGGATCAATACAAGAGAAATGAAACTGCAAAAAGAGTTCCACATTTGTACGGTGAATAAATCAATGACAAAGGAAGCAAGAAAATGTAATGGGAAAAATGCCCCTTCATTAAATGATGTTGAGAACACTGGTCACAGATATTTACAAAATATTGATATTTGACCACTTTCCCACCATATGCTATAGTAAACTCATAATGGGTGAAAACATAAATCTAAGATATGAAGTATAAAACCTTTAAATAAAACCTAAGAAGTAAGTTCTTTGGCAACCTCCTGAGCAATATTTACTTGAAACTGGTTCCTCAGACAAGGATAGAAAAAACAGTAACAAATTATTCGGACTATCTCAAAATAAAGGCTTTTTTCTTTCCCCCAAGCAAAGAACACCATTAAAAAATGAAAACCTAGTGACAGGGAATAGAAAATTGCAATCATAAATGTGTTAAGGGACTAACATCCAAAAAATATAGTCAAATCATTCAATTCAATATCAAAACCTCAAACAGCCCAACTTAAAAATGTAGAAAATCTAGGATTAGATTTTTCAAGAAAATAAATAAATAAACATACATATGGCCCACAGTCCCATGAAAATATTTTAACCTGTAGAAATTTTAGTTTGACTCTGTAACTTATTTGTGTTTTTTTTTCTTCTTAAAGGTAAACTCCAGGAAAAATATGGTAAGTCATTTATTACCTCCTTATATTTATCAGATTTAGCACAGTACCTAGAGCTCAGGGGTTTCTTCTTTTTTAAGCATAAATTTCCAAGGAAAACAGTCAGTAAAAATAGAAGGAAATAAATACCAATTAGGAATCTGGCATTGTGTATTCCCTTCCCCTTTGTCTTCATTAGCTTGTTCAAGTGTCCATGACCTCTGTTGGGTCATTGTGCTTATAAACCCTTGAGGTTTGCCAAGGTATCTTTGATTCTACAGAGAGGACACGCTGGTTAATACCTGGGCAAAGTAGAAAAGCAAGGTCTGCAGCAAACCCACCAGGAATCCTGAACAAGCACATGGCACTACATTTCAAAGCAGAGCACAGCCTGGTCCATAATCCAATTGTCTACTAAAGTTAGCTATTCTCACTTTGTGTTGGTTAGATTGCAGTGTCCCTCTTACTTGCTAATCTGCTTTCACTGGAATTGAGAAAAGGGAGCTTGTGTCAAATGCACCTGTGGAACCTTTTTTCTCTTCTGCATTTTCAAAACATCCTCATGTATTGAGGATTCTTTCTAGCCTCCTGACCCCCTCACATTTTAAAATCTTTTCTCATGTGCTGCAGATGAGTTTCCAAGGTATGAATTGGTGTTTGTATTACCGTCAGTGTATGCCCCCTTTAAAGTGTCAGGGAAAAAAGTTCGTCTCTCTATGCAAAGAATTCTTCTTGGCATGAGCGATGAAGACTGAGTCACTGTTTCAGGTTATTCCTGACTCTGGATATATTCCGCACCCAAAGGCTCATGGATCCTGTCCCAGTCTCTTGAGGCACAGATCCCATGTGTAATCTCGATGAACTTTTTTGGGGGAATAGCCTATCATGAGCTCCACACAATCAACAGGTGGAGGGGCATGGACTGATTTATTTCTTATACACAAGACCTGCTTCTTTTCCCCTCTTCTCTAGCTCTTATTTTCACCTATTGCTAAATATCATACCAAGTCAGGCAAGAAAGACTTGAGTAAAATCTGTTTCTTTAGAAATTCTTCCATACATGCTTTATTGAATGCATTATTATTTATCTTGGTTTTACACAGAACTCTTATTTAAACAGAAAGGAGAGTAGTTTTTGTTTCCATTTAGAGGCAAACATCATAGAAAAATATACTCGATCAACTAAAATTTAGCAAACGATTTCCACATCATAAACATTTTGTTCAACTGGCCTACTTCTATAAGATTAGCTACCAGTTGAAACTATGTTGTGTTTGGTAACACTATAAATTATAGGCTGTGAAACCAATTGTCATTTAAACAAAGTCACACTGTGGCATCTTTGTTGGAAGATTTCACCTGTGTTTAAATATTTGTTTTTAAGGTCCCAGGAAAGTATTGAGATATTCCTTTATGATGTTTTCTACTATGACTTCTATAATGCATGTCCATATCTCAATTTTGAACTTCTCCTGGGTTTCTGCTAATTCTTGACTTCTTTGTTATTAAATAGTTATTAATGATAACTTGTACATTCTATGGTAAGATGACAACCAAAATATCACAGTCTAGTTTTGGTTCGTTGAAAGTCTTTACATTTTTCTGCATTATATGTCAAACTGTTAAATATGATTTGCATAAGCTTTGATATTCTGTATCCATATTTTATGTTTTTGTTTTGATTTTTGATTTTTTTTTTACCTTTTGACCTTGTTACTTAAGAGAGCGTTAGTTTTTTTTTTCTTTTTAAGATTTTTTAACGTTTATTTATTTTTGAGACAGAGAGAGACAGAGCATGAACGGGGGAGGGTCAGAGAGAGAGGGAGACACAGAATCTGAAACAGGCTCCAGGCTCTGAGCGGTCAGCACAGAGCCCGATGCGGGGCTCGAACTCATGGACCGCGAGATCATGACCTGAGCTGAAGTCGGACGCTTAACCGACTGAGCCACCCAGGCGCCCCAATTTTTTAATATTCATTTAATTTCATTTGAGAGAAATCATAAGAGAGAAGGGGAGGGGCAGAGAAAGAGGGATAGAACGGATCTCAAGCAGGCTCTGTGCTGTGAGTGCAGAGCTATGGGAACTCTAACTCACAGACCGTGAGATCATGTCCTGAGCTGAAGTCCAGAGTCAGATGCTCAAGTGACTGAGCTGCCAAGGTGCCCTAGGCGCATGCTTCTTAGTGATTTTATCTCTGTGTCTTTGTACTTGTTTTTCTCTATTCCTGAAATACTTTATTTCTGTGCTCATGTCACAATTAACTCTGCTTTCCCTGTGGGAACTTGGTGAACGATCACGACCACAGAGAGGGATCTGAGTACTTTATGGAATCCCACAGCCATGAGATCTCTCGTTACTGCTTTACATGGTGCTTTGTGCAGGTGACAGGTCAGAGTTCTGTGTCCTCCTTTACTGAGAGAGCCTGATCCCTGCAGAGCTAAGGGCGGCCAGTCCACAAATATCTGTTGAGTGGAAGAAATGATTTTTATTCATATTTTTTTGTCATTTTCTGTTTGTTTTCCTCCTTGTTTATCTATATTATATAAGAAAAGAGAACAAGAGTTCTATTGCTATCCTGTTCGATGGCTTAAAGATCACATAATACCTAACTTGTACAGAATCACTTAGGTGAAAATTAATCTCTTACATTGACTTCTTCTCATATTTTTCTGAACCTCATGTCTTTGGACATACACCTCTGGACCAGGTGAAGCAAAGTGAAGAATCCTGTCCTGGAGCTGCCAGTAATGGGCTTGCCCAGGAGACTTCCAGTTAGGCTCTACGTGACATCAAGACAACCATGTGGAGGGTGGATTTCTTATCCCATGCAAGGATACAAATGGGGGTGGGAGTTGGGAGGAGGTACTGTCCAGGAAACATACTATATTATTGCTTACTTAAGACACTTCTCGGGGCGCCTGGGTGGCTCAAGTCCCTTGGGCATCTGACATCGACTCAGGTCCTGATCACAGGGTTTGTGAGTGGGAGCCCTGATTCAGGCTCTGTGCTGACAGGTTGGAGACTGTAGCCTGCTTCAGATTCTGTGTCCCTCTCCCTCTGCCCTTTCCTCGCTTGCACTCTCTCCTCTGCCTCTCTCTCTCCAAAATAAATAAACCTTTTTCTTTTTAAATAATGTAACTTCTCAAAACAGGCCTAGGGAAATCATTTGCTGACTCCTTGAAATACCAAAAAAAAAAAAAAAGTTACTGTTTTGTGTTTGAGGGTAAAATCCATGAGGCATTCCATTTCACCCTATGTCTGCTGCCATGTAGAGTTTATTCTGGAGGACAAATCAGCATAAGTTCAGATTAATTTAAGATACAGTTGGGAGGTTTCCACAACTGATGACTAAACAGCCTATGGTTAGGACATTTTAAGGTGTGTATCAGGAAACCACCTACCTGTTGCTCAAACTCCAAAACATATGTATTGAATTTTTTTGGTTGTTCACATTAAGGATTCATTACTTGAGCTGAGTATGGTAAAGATACCACCTTCTCAATGCAAGGTCGGTAAAACATACTGTCATTCTGAGAAAATCCTCTGTTCTCAGTATTTTTTTTTCCTTTTCCTTTTCTACTTATCAGTTTCCAGATATTATAAATGATCTTGTGCGAAAATAAGGTACTCAAGGACAGTTTCAGACTACCTTCTTATCTTGGAAATAATGGGTAAAATTTGTGGGTATTTGCACCTATTTTCCCTAATTTTTGGACCTCACCCAAAAGAGACCTTTTGTAATATTCTGTTTTATGTCTATATAAACACATATAAAAGCCAGATAGCTTTTTAGATTGTGTTATTTATTATTATTATTAATATTCAGTACATAAATTGCTCTTTCTATGTCAGAGAAATATACTGGATCGTCAGCTTTCTGGGTCTCAGTTTTCAAATGAGAACCAAGTTCCAGGACAGATTTTCCATTGACAGTGATAGGAGGACACTTTCTAACAGACTTTTGTTTTGTTTGTTTCTTTATATAGCAAAACTAGAAGAAGAGAACGGTACGTCCTATTTAGTTTTCAACATTCCACCCTTGATGTTCTTTCATTTTAATAAAACAACAAAATACAGACATTGCATTTATGACCCAAACGCGTTTAGAAGCAGGTAATGTATCCTTCTGCTATTTTTTAAAACGTAACCTAAGTATTCCTAAGACAAGCAATGATGTAGGCCTAAATGGAGAAGAATGGGATGTATCATGTGGTGAGTTCAGGGCTGGGACTCAGGTGTTAAATCTGCCCCATTCAGTGAGGGCAGTCATCCTTTCTGCATATAGTAATTAGCTACCTATTTCATAATCAGTTCTTTAGAAACACTGAGGAAAAAAGACTCTCTTTTGCTATGGAACTTGCTACCTTAGGACAGATGCAAATTCCACATTCAAATAATAAAGGTAAAACAAATATGGAATATGTTATAGAAAAGGATTCATGATGCTATGAACACATAAAACAGTGTGGACTTATTCATGGGATTGTGGATTTGCTGAAAAGCAGCAATGAAGATGAGGCAAGTGGTATTTCTTTAATATGAAATTTATTATCAAATTGGTTCCCATACAACACCCAGGAAATTCCTTGAGTTTCTTTTCAGGAAAATTCTTCTGTTTCATCATTTTGGGGTCCCTGTGGTAGCTCCAAACTACAGGGCACTTCCCCTGTGCTGTTCTAAGAAACTTGTGTTGGTGGGTGGGGCCACAGCAAGACCTGATGCCTGCTGACAGACCACCGTGGGGGCCACAGTCAGACTGGTGTGTAGTTTATCTTCCCCTCTCCTAAGGCCCAGACTCACTGTGAAGTGATGTGGCCCCTGTCTGGGGTGCTTGCACAGTGCCAGGCATGTGGGGCTGCTTCCATGGGATCTGGCCAAGGGCATATTAGACGGTGGATCTGCCAGTGCCCAGGGGTGAGAGGGTTCGGCTTAGGTAGATTTGCCTTAGGTGGTCCCCTGCTGGAGGAGCCCTGCAGCACAGGGAGGGAGGCAGGCCTGTTTGTTGGAAGGATGGATCCACAGAAGCACAGCTTTGGCATTTGCGAGGTGCAAGCAAGTTCAGTGATGGGAACAAGTTCCCTTTGTAATTTCACCTGGGGGATGGGAGAGGGAAATGGCGGTTGCCAACACCTTTGTTCCCCCACTGAGCTCTGTCCTTCTGGAGTTCAACAACTCTCCCTCCCAGCATCCTCTCGACCTCCCTACTCTCTAAGAGCAGAGCTATTGACTTTTCACATTCCAGATGTTAAGTCCCGTTGGCTGTCAGAATTCATGGAGTCTGGCCCCCCTGATTTTGCAAGCCAGACTTTGTGGGCTCTGCCTTGCATGATGGGCTGCCCCTCCACCACCTGTATCCCTCCCACCAGTCCATGTAGCATGCATCGTCTCTCTGCCTTTCTTACTCTCTTCAGTGGGCCTCTCGTCTAAGCTTGGCTCTGGAGTGTCCATTCTTCTAGTGTTCTGGCAGTGTTGTGGGTTATTTAGGCAGATGTGGGTGGAATCTTAGCGATCAGCAGGAAAAGATGAGCCCAGTGTCCTCCTATGTTGCCATCTTCCGAAGATGTCCCTAGATCTTCAAGGCTAGAGTTATTAAAGAGGGGAGGTATAGAGGTATGCTTTCAAGGCTAGAGGTATATTTCAAGGGGAGGAATAGTATGTGCAAAGCACAAAGCACAACATGCATTAAACTCTGGGGGGGTGGGGGAGGATGAGCCCAGGATACTATTAGAGGACACACTATTATCCAGGTGACTCTGGTTCAGACAACCCATACAAGGCTATATGTAGGCAATGGCTGGGAAATACAGTGTCATTTTCCTTTCTAAGAATTATGAATGCTGTCCAGGAAACATAATTTTGAACATAATCAAGAAAATCAGCAAAACATAGAAATGTTAAACAATAAAGTGGTGTAGTGACAATATTTTCTTTTCAAAAGTGTTATTCTTTTTTTTAACATTTATTTATTTTTGAGAGGCAGAGAGAGACAGAGTTTGAGCATGGGTTGGAGGCAGAGAGAGGCATAGAATCCAAACCAGACTCTAGGCTCTGAGCTGTTAGCACAGAGCCCAACTTGGGACTCAAATGCATGAACCACAAGGTCATGATCTGAGCTAAAGCTGGATGCTTAACTGACTGAGCCACACAGGCACCACCCAAAATGTTATTTTTTGTTATTTACTTGGTAAGTAAAGTTTCTCTGTGAGGATAAAAATGTACATATATTAAAAAGAAAAGAAATGTAAACATATTTTAAATCAATCTCTCACTACATCCCATTCTTTCAGAAAGGATAAAACTCCTGGGAAAAGAAGGTGAGTAATGAAAATGACCACCTCCAACCCTGACTCATGCACTTTCCTTTTGATCACACATCTCCTTGCTGTTTTATTCACTGTTAAATCTTGGATTCAAATCTATACTAATTTATTTATTTATTTATTATTTATATTTAGGATTGAAGTATCTTCGACTGTATGCAGGTAACTAAAGACTAGTATTTGGATATTGATTCTTACTTTTAGCAAGCACACTGTGTCACTCGAGCCTTAAC
The DNA here is from genome assembly GCF_018350175.1 of Felis catus. Taxonomy (NCBI): domain Eukaryota; kingdom Metazoa; phylum Chordata; class Mammalia; order Carnivora; family Felidae; genus Felis; species Felis catus. The sequence continues at coordinate 85,967,169 of NC_058368.1, forward strand.
ACACTCACCAACTCACACAACACATACAAACTCATCCCTGTTTTTTTTTTTTTTTCTTCTATAAAATTTCTATTTTGTCATGCTTATTCTTGGGTAGTTCATAGCTACAACTCCTTACATATAGCAAATGGTGTTGCTCTCTGAGGTACAGTGATGGAAGGAAACAATATTAAAGCCCAAAATGATACTACCAAACATGCTGTTTGGAACCGGAAGTGAGTTGGGGGGCGTTACCAGGTAGGTGACAGGGAATGGGGTAAGGACAGGCTGTCATTTAACTATGTTAGAATGGACGCTAGTAACACAATGACACTAATTGCCTATGGACCACAATCAGTTGTCCTTCATGTAATTTGTTAAATGGAAAACTCCTACTTACCTAGGATATCTTTTGACTTCTAACAAATTGTCAAACTTATGAAGCTTATTGAATATTAGGAAAAATAGCATTTTCATTACATTTTACATATTTGTATTATTTCAAATAAAATATTTTTATTTCATTTCCACACGTACACTGTGAAGAAGAAAAGTCAGATATTTATACACTATTCCACAAAGAAATGTATAAGTATTCTTAAGAGATTTCTCCAGTCTATATAACTAATTGACATAATCTTCACATTAATTAGACAACTTTAGAAGTACATTTACCAATTGGAAAAAGTACAGTCTAGTTATCCAATGCTGCTTTGTAAAAATGTCCATTAACAATTGAGTTGCAATGTCTTTAAATGCACATAATACTATATTTACAGTGCTAATATGAGTCTTTAGTGATTTTTATATTATATGAATACTGGTAGAACTTTATTTGTGGTTATAGTAAATAAGTAAAATTTATTTTTGCCTACTGCTATGGCAATTCTTTCATAGCAAAAGTACTTTTAGCCTGTATTAACAGAATACAGGGTAATTGGGTAAATATCTGGATCATTTTACCTCCGACTTGTGTGCTTATATGCTTTCACCATTTTACAAATTATTTTTAGATTCATGTATCTGAAAACTTGTACTCATGTGAAGGTACTTTTAGGAAAAGTAATTCATTAAATCTGCTTAAATTCCAAAGAATGATTTAGGGAAAATTTTAAATTGTCAAAGCATTTAGATTTCAAGCAAAAATAAATAATTGTTTCTCATGAATTCATTAACTGAAAAAGACAGACCTGGGTGTGAATCCAAACATTGATGGATATTAGTAACCATAGTTGGACAAACTTCTCTAAATCTTTGTTGTCTCAACTACAAAATGAAAAAAAAAAATCTACAGCTCATTGATGTGTTATGAAAATTATTTATAAATGTGCTTCAAAGAGCCTGAGGCACATAGTAAGTGTTTGGTGAAACACTGGTCATATTCATAAATTATTTGACTAGAATATATCTGCATTTTTATATACTTATTTTTTCCCATTCTGCATAAATCCTCATTTGAAAATGAGTTAAAATTTTTAACTTGAAAGTTAACTGTGTGATTTGATAAATGGAGGTGATATAAAGAGCATGAGTTGAGGGAATGTAGCAGCTACATTTGAAGAAATTAGAGAAAAATCCTAGATAGAGGAAGGACCCTTCTATATTGTGTTAATTATTCTTGATTATTATTGACTATAGCCAAGACTGACAACATGTTCTTCCATAGAAAATGTTACCCTGGATCAAGACACAGCTCAACCAAATCTCCAAATTACTGAAGACAAGAGAAGGGTGAAGAGAGTCGATATCTTTTGGGAACTACTCAGAGAAAGGAATCCATTAAATAAGCTATTCCAGGTTTTAGGTCAGCAATTTTTCTTCAAAGGTAGACACTACTGGGAAGTGAGTGTGAAAAATAAATTAAACTGGACTCTAGGCATTTGTAAAGCTTCTGTCTACAGACAGGGAGAAATCATGCTGTCCCCAGAGACCGGATTCTGGACACTATGCTTTAAGAGAAGCAATGGCTACCAAGCTCTTGAAAATCCACAGATAACACTTGACCTTAAGGAATCTCCTGAGATTATTGGTATCTTTCTTGATTATGAGGCTGGGAGAGTCTCCTTTTATAATGTTACAAACCTGTCTCATATCTACACCTATAAAAACTGCTTCAGTGACCCCCTGAGACCATATTTCTGTCCTGGCCCCAACGACCAAGGTGAAAATGAATATTCTCTGACCATCCTGCCATTAGGTAATATTAAAAAATCCAGAAGATGTTCTATTTGACTGAGGAAAAAGTGCCTTACTTTAAATCAACTGAAGTTTGGGATTTATATATCTAATGTATAAATATTATATACAATATAATATATACAATTTTAGAATTCAAATGGTGTTCTTCCTTCAAATAAATCTAAAAAAAAACACTTTGATGTTATAAATTACACTTCTAAAAATTTTTTTTCTTTTTTTTTAAATTTTTTAACATTCATTTATTTTTTGAGACAGAGAGAGAGAGAGCCAAGAAGCAGCAGAGAGAGAGAGGGAGACACAAAATCTGAAACAGCCTCCAGGCTCTGATCTGTCAGCACAGAACCCAACATGGGGTTCAAACCCATGAACCGTGAGATCATGACCTGAGCCAAAGTCCGGCCCTTAACCGACTGAGCCACCCAGACACCCCAATATACTTTTTATAATTTCAATCCCCTATATGCTTATTTGTTAATGGAAAATAATTACTTGATTTGAATTATATGCTGTAGAAATTACTCGATGACAATTCAAATCTACAGAACATAAATACAATACCCAAATGAAGTACATAATTGTGTAAGTGGCGAAGGAAAGTCAATTTTCAGTTGATCCCCGATGAGTATGATTTCATCTTCATTCATAGTTTGAGATGGAAGAAGATATGGGCTCTACTCTATCATCAGGAAATTCGCTGGAACTCATACTCTATTAATTTTGCCCAAACCTAAAGGACCATGATGACTTTGAAAAAGAGAGTTTTAACCTGTACTATGTATGGTACACTCCAATATGTATTTCAGTCACTAATTTCTTAACCATTTTGCCTTCATGTTGTTTTGAAGTTTCAATGACCATAATCTCCAAATTAATTTAATATTACAGTATTACAGTTTCTTTGACTCATCTACTCAATAAATGCTTATTAGGTTCTCTCTCTCTCTCTCTCTCTCTATATATATATATGTTCTAGATATCCATTATCTACAACACTGCAGATTGTCTACCTGTAACTGTAACTATGTTATCTGTTACTGACAATAAACAGGAAAACACTGACAAACAGTTATTAATTTCAAAATGTTGTGTAGTAAATCAAGGTATCCAGATATGGAATGATGGTGAGTGGATTCACCTTAATCTCATCATCAGGAAAACTTTCACTGGGAAAGTGATGCATAAAAGAGGAAATTTTGCACATGCATAGCTGGAAATTATTCAATTCAAACAATAGGCAAAATACAGAGAGAATGGGCCTGGGTGAGAAGGTAGAAGAAGATATATGGAGCTCAGATGAAGTTGGGACAGAATAGTTTGAAATTAGGCTGCAGAAGTAAGTAGCTGAAGCAACATGACCAGGCTGAGCTGAAATTGATTTTCTTTCTACTTCTAAGAGATTATTTGGGTTAATTATAATAAAATATTTAATATATAAGTAAAGAAATGTTAAAATAAAATATTTGAGCAAAAACAAAATAAGAGAACTGTTCCAAATGAATACCAAATCTATCGTCATACAGTATTTTAAAGGAGGTGGCCTAAATTTGGTTACATGAATGTAACTGCTCATGGCTTGGAACATTTATGGAGTCAAGAGAGAATGTGAAGATTTTAAGAACAATGTGTGGTTGTATTTTTAATTTCTGTCCCCTCAAAATATGGTTTTCTAACCCTCAATTAAAGCACATGGAAACAAAATTAAGAGATTAGTCTGTCTCATGAAATTTAAAGAACAAAGTGGACCTATATTTACCTTCTGCCTGGGATACTGAGAGTGAGAGAAGGGCCAGGAGCTATTCTATAGCATGATGGAGGAGTTCTGTGTTGTTTGACATGTACACTGACCATACGTGGGTGAGAGTCTCATGTTTCCTAAAGTCTAGAATATGGTCCATGCGTCCTCAAGGATGCTGCCTGCGAAAGTGAATACATATCAGTGGAAATTAAATTATGTATCACAGGATGCTTGGTGCCTGAGGTGGGAATATTGAAAAGCTAGGGGTGCCTGGGTGGCTCAGTGGGTTGAGCGTCTGACCTCAGCTCAGTTCATGATCTCACAGTTAATGAGTTTGAGCCCCGCGTCGAGTTCTGTTCTGACAGCTCAAAGACTGGAGCCTGCTTCAGATTCTGTGTTTCCCTCTCTTTCTGTCTCTCCCTTGCTCCTGCTTTGTCTCTCTCTGTCTCAAAAATAAAGATAAACATAAAAAAAGAAAAAGAAAAAAAAAGCCAAAAAAACAGGCCTCAAAATAAAGATAAGCATAAAAAAAGAAAAAGAAAAAGAAAAGCGAAAAAAACAGGCCTATTTCACTTTCCTCAATTTAACAGCAGGAAAAAGTTTCTCAGATATTTGGTGTGTTTTGAAGAATTAAGGAGGGAAAAATGAGCTTGAAATGCCTTCTAAATGTAACTAATTACAAAAATGATCAAGAAAAACTTTCTCACTCTTGTTATAAACTAATAATAATAGTAATAGTTATAATAATAAGTGTACCTCTTTTCAAGAATAAATAACTAAAAGTGTTCTCACTTATGATAACTCACTCAAACCCTCCACAGTTCCCCCACAATGTGTATTTTCCCTTAATGCAGTGAGTGATATACCCAACTCACTCAATTACAGGTGTTTTCCTGATAACCTTTAGCTAGAGGGCATTGATAAATGCTAAAGGGAAAAGACATCTATCATATGGATGCACCCTTCCACCAACATTAAACTGTCCTAAAGAATAATATCAAGAAAATGGAAAATTCAGGGCAAAGGGGAAATTCATGACAAAAATAATTCACCAAAAATAACTACTCAATTACAGAAGACATGACATAATTTCATTGTGCTGAAAGGCCAGATATTCTTTAATTAAAAATAAGAAAATGAGGAAGGAATAAATGACAGAGTTGTAGGTCGACTCCTCTAAGCCTGCCTAGTCCTTCAAACACAGCTAGACAAATAACAAATCATTCTGGACATCCAATAAATCAATATGAAGACTGAGAGAACAAGCCTTCACATCTACAGGTAAAAGATGACCACCTCTTGGAAGGTAAGAGCTGCAGAGAGTTGATATGGGGAGAAAATAAATGTGAGTGCTCCAAAAGGGAGGTATCCTTGATTATAGAGAGAGGAGTGAGGTAGTAAGCAAGAGAGAGAAAAACAAAGAGTGAACAAGCAGGTAGGGGATTGCTCAGGGAAATCTCTTCCCATAATCCATTGACTGGGAAAAGGAGAGGGGCTGACAATTGCAAGGTATAATAAGCAGCAGAACACAAAGTCTGCAGTTTTAGAAGTGCATGCCATTGCCCAGGGTCATGCCTGGTGGGCTTTGCTGTGTTCCTCTAGGGAAGAAGATTAGAGACCTGGGACTGGGCAGTATGGTTTGAGATCACTTGAGAGAAACAGTTTCTCTTTTTGGAGGGCATTTTGGAGTGGTGTCACAGCCTCTCTTGGCCAAAAGAACTGATGGTGCCAATGTATTACCTTGTTCATTAGAATAGAGACAGAGACAACAGCTGAGAACAACAAACTTGGTGTTGGATTTTTGCTTGCCATAAACTCTGAACCATTGTGCAGTTGTGCAAGTGCTATTCGGTGACAAACCAGCAAATTGCAAAAGCACAGTGAGACCCTCCATCGGAGCAGTGCAAGTTCATGCTGGGTGGGTCCATAAAATTTGGTTTTGAAACCCAGCGACATGCCTGAAATGTGACACAGAAGTACTGTGCCTCCTGACAGACAGACAGCTCAGACACAGACAAGGTGAAGGCAGGGATCTTACAGACTCTGGGGATACAAGACTGGTGATGACTATTCTGTGAGGACTTCCTGAAGAGTAGTAGTTGCAAATTACCCACTCCAGGGAGAATAAAGTGGGGGCTGGTCCCTCCCCTACCCCCACCTCCCCCAACTCCCCCACCTCCCCCAACTCCCCCACCCCCCCACTCCCACTCATCAGACTGACCAACTTCAGTGAGCAACACTACATCCCAAAGTGGAGACCAGAGCTGTTTACACCAAGCTCCTCTCTGCCCCCTGCAGGTGCATCTCCAGTAGAGCACATACACCTGAAATTCAGTGATGCAAGACCCTCCTCAAAAGTCCAGCACAAACCCCTCACACCAAATCTACTGATCAAAGAATGCTCCAAAACTTCAGTGTAGGGGCAGTAGGATATATCTTCTACTTATTTTATTTTATTTTATTTTATTTATTTGTTTTGTTTTGTTTTGTTTTGTTTTATTCCATTCCATTCCATCCTATTCAATTCCATGTTATTCTATTCTATTCTATTCTATTCTATTCTATTCCATTCCATTCCATTCTATAGTATTCTATTCTATTTTGGTCTAGTTTCTTTTAAAAAGTAGACGAAGATACATAGTTAAAACTTGCCACACAATGGATAGTGGCCAAACACCCTCCCCCTGCAGGCAAGGAGAAACTCTTCAGAACACTGATTGAAGGTGTGGCAAAACAAAACAAAACAGCGGAGTACATATAGAAGCCCCTTTCTTTTATGGACCTCTTCTTAATGTAGCCTTACTCTCAGGACCAGGACTGACAGGCTTCCCTAACAATCACACAGACACACACAGACACACACACAGACACAGACACACACACACACACACACACACACACACACACAAAGAAAACAAAACAAACAACAACAACAAAAAAAAACCAATGATCTAGACAAAATGAAAGGATGGAAGAATTCACCTCAAAAGAAACAACAGGAAGAAGTGATGGTCAGTGACTTAATAAATACAGATGTAAGCATGATGTCTGAAACAGAATAAAAAAAATCTAAGAAAATGAGCTGTGCTTGAAAAACAGTAGAAAAAACTACATAATCCCTTACATCAGAGATAAAAGAACTAAAAACTGGTGAACCTGAAATTAAAAATGTTATAACTGAAATGCAAACTTTATTGGATGGCATGACAGCACGGATGGTTGAAGCAGAAAAATAAATCAATGATATAGAAGATAAAATTATGGAGAATAATGAAGCTGAAAAGAAAGGAAGAATGGTATTGTATCAAAAGGTAAATTAGCAAACTCAGTGATTACTTAAAGTGTAATAAAATTTCTGTGATGGTAGTTCTAGAAGAAGAAGAGAAAAAAATGGGGCGGGTTTGTTCCACTACCAGCATGTTTTTTTTTCAAATATCTGTTTATTTTTGAGAAAAACAGAGCATGAGTGAAAAAGAGGCAGAGAGAGGGAGACACAAAATCCAAAGCAGTCTCCAGGCTCTGAGCCAGCAGCACAGAACCTGATGTGGGGCTCAAACTCATGAATAGTGATATCATGACCTGAGCTGAACTCGGATGCTTAACCAACTAAGCCATCCAGGCGTCCCAACTATTTGTGTCTTTTGTGGTTCCATACATATTTTATAATTGTTTGATCTAGGTTTGCCAATAATTGTGGTGTTATTTTGATTGGTGTTGCATTATATGTGTAGATTGCTTTGGGTAATGTAGACATTTTAACAATAATTATTCTTGCAATCCATGAGCATGGAATGCTTTTCTTTCTTTCTTTCTTTCTTTCTTTCTTTCTTTCTTTCTTTCTTCTTTCTTTCTTTCTTTCTTTCTTTCTTTCTTTCTTTCTTTCTCCTTTCTTTCTTTTTTTTTCCTCTTCAATTTCTTTCATAAGCTTTCTATAGTTTTCTGAGTCTAATTATTTCACTTCTTTAGTTATGTTTATTCCTAGTATCTTATGGTTTTTGGAGAAATTGTACGTGGAAATGATTCTTTGACAGGTATTTTCCTCAATGTGGGAATAAAGTGAAAATTGCCAAAAGAAGCCTAAATAAGGGGCAAGAATAAAGATGGGGAATTTGTTGGGTGGAAATTCTGATATCATCAGTGTTAAATCCTCTGGTTGCCCAATCACTTTGCTTCTATGGCAAAATGAGAACTCTGGAAAGCAGCTCTAGTGTCTTGTTCTGGATTCATGAACTGTGAGACAACTGAAGATCTTAGGCAATACTGATAACAGAAGGGTTATCAGAGCAAATTATAAGTTGTGTTTTCTGGGATAAATTACCTGGGTGTTTCTTTCAGAAATATTCTGGAGGTCATTTTTCATCTCTTCTTACATCCAAATAACACAAAAGCTCTAATTGCAGCTGAGAGCCACAAAGGAAAGAAAATCAGTGCTTGAGCATCAGTCACTGAGGCTGATTCCTGATGTTGAAGCCTGGAGGTCATTTTCCTTAGGAATATACGAACAAACACTTATCTTGGAAGTTAAGAATTTTAAGGACAACTGAAGCTGTTGGGGAGATGGGTGGATGAGCAAAACTGATGGGCTGGAGCAAATATACACTTTGGACTTCGAAATACAGCCTGAGAAAGATGCCACAAGTGAAGAAAGGAAAAAAAAAATAATGAGAGGAAATCTAAACAGCTTTCAAGGATTGAGGGTCATTAAGAGAACTGAGGAAGAAGGGAAGTGTCAGGTGGTTATCCTGTGGAGAGACGTGCGAGAGGGTGCTGCCACCCCTTTAAGGTCTGGGTGGCTCATTATGGCCATGTTCCCAAGAAGTCAGCTAAGGGACAGTAAATCTGTCATTTCCAGATGGAAAAGATACATAGTTCTATCAGTCTCTGATTGGAGGGTCCCTCTATCCTTCTGTGGTCCCACCATAACTCCATTCCCATAGAGGCAACTATACTGAAAAGGGGGAGAACACAAATATTTTGAGACTTTGGACAATGGGTTATAGACATATCTCCATCTGGTTTTTACCCTAAACAGAAAATGCAGCTCTTTGGTGTATAGCACAAAATGCAGCCCACACTAAGGATTGCTCATTGTGATTCCTGGTAATGGCTTCTATGAGGATATATAATGCTCACTACATGACTGGTCTCAAGGAGGACAAAGTGCTGGCTCTCATTCCCTCTACCTTAGCAAGATCGGCAGACACCCAAGGACCAAGGGACGGTTGCAAAGCATCAGGTGAAATAGAACACATTTTAATAAATGATGATCAGGGAAGTAGGTATTCACATGGAAAATTTTTCAATGACTTCTTACTTCATATCACAAACAAATGTCAATTTTAAGTGTATTTTAATCTTACATATAAAAAATATACAGAATTTACCAAATAACATAAGTCACTATTGTTATACTCTTAGGGAATATTTAAAATAAGACACAAAATCTGCTGACACTAAAATAAATGGATGATTTTTACTATATTAAAATATGTCAATATGGGTCACTTGGCTGGCTCAGTGGGTTAAGGTTCTGACTTTGGCTCGGTAATGATCTCATGGTTTGTGAATTCAAGCCCCATGTCATGCTCTGTGCTGACAACTCAGAGCCTGAGCCTGTTTTGGATTCTGTATCTCCCTCTCTCTCTGCCCCTACCATGCACATACTCTCTCTCTCTCCTTCAAAAATAAACAAACATTTTTAAAAAATTTTAAAAAGTAAGCCAATTATATTAATGAAAAAAAAACCATAAAGAGGATGAAAGAAGCCTGAAAATGAGAAAGAGTATTTTCAACCTGTATGAAGAAAAATATGTTAAAAAAAGGGAAAAAAACTCAAGAAAGAGTTAATCCAGATATCTAATAAATAAATTAACATATATTCAACCTTTTGTCCATAGGAAAATGCATATTAAAACCAGTTAGATTTCTTCCTATAACCAACATGTTTCCATATACTAAACATTCAGAGAATAACACGTATTTGTGAGGGAAAGAAACAAAAGAAAATTATATAATGTCCTCATGTGAATATAATTTTTATACTAATTTTGGAAAATGTTTTGGCATTATCCAACTGAGGAAGCACTCTATGACCCAACAATTAAACTTTTAAATGCAAAAGGTAAGTAATTGCATTTTTAAAGGCAATGAGAAACAAGTATATAGATGTCTATAAAATATTGTTTAAAGTATCCTAAGTGATAAAAATTCTAGTGTCCATCAAAATATGGATGGATTGAATAAATTTGCATATATTTATAAAGTGTAAAATTTAGGAATGTGGTGCAAGACGGTGGAGTAGCATGGATGCTCTTAGCTTGTCTCTGTCCCTAAAGACACAACTAGATCAGCACACCTCGGAAATTGTTCTGAGGCTTTTGCACACCTTGAAAATTGATCTGAGGATTGACACAACAATCTGCAACACTTGAGCCACAGAAATCGGCAGGTAAGTGGTGCAGAGAGGTAAACGGGGGGGGGGGGGGAGAGAAATCCTCAGAGGGTAGGGAGTTGTTTTTGTGGAGAGACAACAGGAAAAGAGAAATGGGGGAGAGTGTGGCACATTGGGGTAGAGTGCAGAAAAAGCACTCTCCCTGAAAGCAGCTGGAAAGAAAGCTAAAGAGTGAAAACACTTATAAGGGACTGAACAATAATATGTTCCTCAAAGCCATTGATGGGAAGAAAGGAGAGGGATTAAATACCACTAAGATTCTATGAATAGTGGAGCACAGAGTCTGAAGTTCTGGAGCCCAGTGGCTGGTGGCATTCTGGTGAAGGAAAAGGGCAAATCCCCAGGAACAGGAAGCAGGTTCCAAGGGTTGCATGTGTCACACAGGGAAAAGTGGTTCTCCCTGCATGGAGAGCATTTGGTAGAGGCCATCTAGCCTCCCCACAGGCAAAGTTCCCAGTGGACCTCAGAAGGCATCCACATTTGCTGCAATTGGGACCAAGATGTCAAGAGTGAGGTGAAATCTGGCATGAGATATGTGTTGTGATTTACGACAATCCCTGAACCTCTGGCACCGCCCCTTCCAAGCACATCCTCTAGAACACATCACAAGTCCACCAACCTGCTTAGTATAGAGACTATAGAGTACTTCATAGTACTGGGAAACTGGATGTAACTTCATTTCAGGTTTCATTCTGTTAGATGGTTCATTTATTCAGGTTTCTGTTTGTTTTGTTTGTTTTTGCTTTGTTTTGTTTGTTTGTTTGCTTCTTTCTATGATAAAATGGATTTCTCCTTTTTTTCCCATTCCTTTTCTTGGATACAGATAGAGAAAAAATATTTTATTTTTTTAATCTGTGTTTTTTTTTATTTTTTTTTAAATAATTTTCTTACTGGGGTGCCTAGGTGGCTTGGTCAGTTGGGCGTCCAACTTCAGCTCAGGTTGTGTTCTCATGGTTTGTGAGTTTGAGCCCTGCATCAGACTGTGTGCTGACAGCTTGGAGCCTGGAGCTTGCTTCAGATTCTGTGTCTTCTTCTCTTTCTGCCCCTCCCCAATTTGTACTCTGTCTCTCTATGTCTCTCAAATAAATAAATAAATAAATGTGAAAAAAAATAATTTTTGTACTTTTTTCTGTATTTTTTAATTCTATTTCAATTTACTTAATTTCATTATATTTTATTATATACTTTTTTAATTTATAAAATTTATCTTTCCTTTTCTTTTCTTTCTGTAATTTTCCTTTTTTCTTTATTCTATCTAACATCCTTCAGCAAGCAGACCAAAACACACAAATGATCTATTTTCCTTTACTTGAGTTTTGTTTTGTTTTGTTTTAACTTTTACGTTTCATTTTATAAATTTTGTCTTCTTCCAAAATGACAAAATGAAGGAATTCACCCCAAAAGAAAGAACACAAAGAAATGACAGGAGGTTAAATAACATAGATACAAGCAAGATGTTTGAACTAGAATTTAAAACCACGATTATAAAAATATAAGCAGAGGTTCTAAAAGCATAGAATCCCTTTCTGTGGAGATAAAAGAAGTAAAATCTATTCAGGATGAAATTAAAAATGCTATAACTGAGATGTAGTCTCAAATGGATGCCACAGCAGCAAGGATGGATGAACCAGAGCAGTGAATCAGTGACATAAAAGACAAACTTAGGGAGAATAAGGAAGAAGAAAAAAAGAGATAAACAAAGTTAAAAGAGCATGATACAAGACTTAGATAACTCCGTAACTTATTAAAAAGTAATAACATCCAAATGAATAAAGTTTTAAAAAATAAAAAAATTAATAACAAAAAAAAAAAAAAAGAAGGGGCACCTGTGTGGCTCAGTCAGTTAAGAGTTCAACTTCGGCTCAGGTCATGATCTCCCAGTTCATGCATTCGAGCCCCACTTTGGACTCTGTGCTGAAAGCTTGAAGCCTGGATCCTGCTTCAGATTGTGTCTCCCTATCTCTCTGTTCCTGCCCCACTCACAATCTCTTTCTCTCTGTCTCATAAATAAATATTAAAACAAACAAACAAATAACATCCGAATCACAGGAGTCCCAGAAGATGAAGGGAGAGAAAGAAGAGCAGAAGGTTTATGTGAAAAAATTATAATGGAAAACTTTCCTAACCTGGGGAAGGACACAGACATCAAAATCCAAGAAGTTGAGAGAACTCCCAGTAGAATCCACAAAAACTGACCATTAGCAAGGCATGGCATAGTCAAATTCACAAAACACACAGACAAGGAAAGAATTAAGAAAGCATCAAGACAAAAACAGAAGTTCTTAATCTATAAGGGAGTCCAATCAGGTGTGCAGCAGACTTAACTACAGAAACTTGACAAGCCAGAAAGTATTGGATAGATATAATCAACCTGCTGAAATAGATAAAAAAAAAAATGCAGCCAAGAATTCTTAACCCAGCAAAGTTTTTATTCAAAAGAGGAAAAGAGATAGTTACCCCAGACAAACAAAAACTAAAGGAAGTTGTGACCACTAAACCACCCTTGAAAGAAACTTAAAGGGGGATTCTTTTAGTTGAGAAAAGATGAAACAAAACAAAAAAGACCAAAAACAACAAAGACTAGAAAGGACCTGTTGCAGCCGTATGGCCAGAGTCACAAAAGATGAGTCTGCAAACAAAGTGCAGTCCTCATACTCGAGTTGGAATGAGGCCCTGACTCTAGAATGAAGCTTCTTTTTATTAGGATAATTGCTAAAGACTATGTGCATAAAGTCAACTAAGCAAGTGTGTTAATCAGTCTAGTGGTTTAGTTTTTCAAGATTGAATTTCGAGTTAATTGGTTTCTATAACACAGGGAAGGGTCAGGTGTGAAGAAGGATCTGGCCCTGGACAATGTTAATGGCTCTAGGTGTTCCTTAAGATCCTCAGCAGTGTTCAGCTGTGTAAACATGTCCTAAGGCCTTTCACATTCTCTAGCCCTTCCCTTTTGAGGTCTTTTCTTTTGATGCTTCTCTCCTGCATCTCCCACATCTCTCCCTTTTTCTTTCATTTGGTAAAGCTGGAGGGCAAAAACAGAGGCTCCTGAGGCATATTCTTAGCTTCATTGCCATCCTGTTCTCCAGACTAGGTATATGCAAAGTAATAAGACAAAGATTAATATAAAAATACCAATTGCAGAAACGCTTAAGGGTTTTATATAATTCATTGGATTCAATTCTGAGATTTGATTAGTTGTCTCAGATAGAGGAGCACCAGAAGTCATCTCAAGTTTATTTTTGAATGTTTCATAGATGTCCTTTTGCAATTGAGCTATATCAGCAGAGGTGTTGCCTTGATTAAGAAGGTGTCGATGCACAGGTCTCATGATATCTTGGACTGATTATATACATGGGGGGGGTGACACAAAAGGTGGTTATGTTCCAATCACATTGAAGTTTTACCTGTTGTTGTAAACTAATCAACTGATCTCCTAGAAAAAGAAGAGCTTGTTGTAAATCAGATAATTGGCTCTCTATTTGACTATCAATTAGCCATTGGCTGTTTCACAGCCTTTCTGACTCTTGCTGCCAGTTTTGTACTATGTGAGTGGTTTGTATAGTCTGATGAAGCACAAAGCCAGCTGTTGCTGCTGTAGCTGTAATAGCTATAACCCAAGTACAGCAGTTACCAGTAAAGCTACAAGCTGTTGGGTGCAATGTAAGACAGGTTTCAATATTTCATTTATTGGAAACATCTCAGGGGAGTGTTGCCAAGACCGATCCATGATTATAGGCATCCAAACCCCATTACATGCCTTAAGGATATATAAGTTTTGTTTTTCCTAGTTAAAAGAGATAGTAGAGTTGAGGCAAGTATAAAAGGAACAATTATGGCAAGTAAGAAGATTGTTATCAGGGTCCCAATGAGGCATACCTAACACAAACAGAAAAGGAAGTCTGAAACATGCTTGAATTTTATGAGTTTCATTTAATCTAAAAGAGATGGATAATTTATTTGAAACATTCATTAAGTAGCCTTTCCAAGCAGCCATACTCAATAATCCAGTACCAATTTTCCAAAGTTCTGAATGAACTGGCTCATCAGGTAAACATGGTCTGGGGGAAGTCATCCCTCCTTCCTGCCATCCAATGGGTTAAGATGTTACATCTGAAATCCTGTCATCTTGATATCAACACCATCAGAGCTCTTTTTTGGAGTATTTGGTCCAAGCAGAGCCTACAGAGGCCCAGTTAATAACGCTTTCTTTGGAAGTATTAAGAAGAACTCTACCAACCTCTCCTCTACAGATCTCCCAATTAACCCATTCCTCAGGATTTATGATCTTTCTTAATTGACATCGAGGCAATTTAGGAGGGTGATTGTATGTAATTCTTTGACTTCTCATGGAGATTCCCTATAGTAAATACAATATAGAGACATTAGTCCCATTGGGTTTTTCTGTTATCCATGCCTGTGAACGAAATGTAACACACTGGTCACCTGTTCCAAAGCACCTACAGAATATTCAGGGATTACTTTTCCTTCTTCTTCTGGTTTAAGTGGGCCTCTATTATCATAAGGTCCAGGCAACCAGGGCGAATAATTTACATTAACTGGGAAGAGGGATCATCCCATGTAATTAATCTATTAAAGAGGTGGATTTGGGATATAAGCCCAATATGTGTGATTGTCTTCAGTACTCAACGGTTAATGTAAGAACTGACATCATGGCAATAAATAGAGTAGTAGAACTCTTAGGTGTTTCTGTTTTTTGCAGGATCTGTTCTGCTTCTTGAGTCATCTTCATCTGTCCCCATGATGGAGGTTTGGCTTTCGTTTTTTTTTGTTTTTTGTTTTTTTTTTTCTGTTCTTTTTATCTCCCATTCCAGGCTTAATTCTTCCATATCTTTCTCCAGTGGTCGAAAATTGTCGAATCTTTTTCTCTTTGCCCATTTGTTCATATCGTGGTTTTAATCACCGGGCTGGGAGCCAGATATCCCTGTTATCTGTGGATATAAGAACAAATCCTCGACCCCACAATTTAACATACCCAGGGCACCATTTGTTACTATCATTTTTCCAAAATATTGGTTGTGAAAGGGTCTGGTATTAGAGACTGTGTGATGTTTTTCAGCTGTGGTGATCTCTTGTTCACCTCTTAAATCCAAAAAATTAAGTGTAAAAAATGCTTTCATTAACTAACTCTTTGGATTCAAGGCCATATCCCCCTGTTTTTGTTTTTGTAACATGGTTTTTAATGTACGATTGATATGTTCAATAATGGCTTGACTTTGTGGATTATAAGGAATGCCTGTAGTATGATGAATGCTCCATTTTTGATAAAATATAAGAAAAGTGTGAGAACTATAAGCCAGACCATTGTCAGTTTTAAGATTCCAGGGGAGTCCTACCGTGGCAAATGCTTCTAAAAGATGTTGAATAACATGGCCATGTTTTTTGTTTGTTTTGTTTTTGTTTTTACTGACAAAGGTGTAGCCCATATAAAACCAGAATATGTATCTATTGATACATGTACATATGCAAGGAGACCGAATTGCAGAATATGAGTAACATCCATTTGCCATAAATCATTAGGCTGTTGACTTCTGGGATTAACCCCCTGAAAGTAGGGAGGAGTGACCATAGGCTTATAAATGGGGAAGTGTGTGATAATTTCTCTAGCTTGGTAAGGGGAATAGAAAAACATTTATTTAAGGCTTTAGCATTAAGATGAGTCAGACTTTGAAAATCTTGTGTTGTAATAACAGGAGCTGCCAATAAGGGATCTGCTGTAGCGTTTCTTTCTGTCAAGGAGCTGGGGAGGCCAGAATGAAATCATATATGAGTAATGCATATGGGATGGGATCAGTGTTGGAGACAATGATGGACCTGAAAAAATAAGTCAGACAATTCTGAGCCATCTGAATAAATATTAATGATTTCCAAATTTTCAATTATTTGTTTAGAATAGACTGAATCCGTTAAGATATTGACGGAGGAATGAACATCCTGAAGCAATAGAAATATGACAATGAGTTCAACTTTTTGTATTGAGGTATGTGGGGATTTTATATATTTAGAAGTAGGACCATAATATGCAGAATAACCAGATTTGTTGGCATCTGTGAAATAATTAGGTTCATTTACAGGTACCGATTGTACAATTCGAGGCATGATGAAGGAGGTGGTTTTGAAAAATTCAATTAATCTGGATTTAGGATAATGGTTGTCTATATTATCTATATAATCTGCAACTCCAGGTTGCTGTGAAATGCATTGCCAATATGCCATGGATATTTTGCTTGAGACAGAGGTACTATAATTGTCTCAAGGCTGTTACTTCCTTAAGTCTTTCCTGACCCTTAAAAATTAACATTCCTATTTTGTCTAAACATGTAGATAATTTTTAAACGCTTTGTTGGAAAGAAACATTCATTCTATGGGGTGCCTGGGTGGCTCAGTCAGTTAGGAGTCCAACTTCAGCTCAGGTCATGATCTCGCAGTCCATGAGTTTGAGCCCCGTTTCCGGCCATGTGCTGACAGCTTGGAGCCTGGAACCTGCTTCAGATTCTATGTCTTCCTCTCTCTCTGCCCCTCCCCCACTCATGGTCTGTTTCTCTCACTCTCAAAAATGAATACATGTTAAAAAAAAAAAGGAAGAAACATTCATTCTATGATTCCATTAACCTGCCAAAATACTCCTGTAGGAAAATGAGGTGACAATAAAATTAAAAAGGAAACAGGTATTGAGGGGTTAACTCAAGTAAGCTGACTGGAAGCATTTTTTTATTCAATCCATTGTAATTCTTGGGATGCTTCAGGAGTTAATTCTCTAGGGCTATTTAAATTGGAATACCCTTTAAGTACATCAAAAAGATGAGCCGGTTGATAAGTAGGTATGCCTAGAGTAGGAGGTAGCCTCTTAATGTCTCCTAATAATTTTTGGAAATCATTTAAAGTATGCAAGGTATCTCTATGAATTTGAACATTTTGAGGTATTATTGAATTTTGTACTAATTTTTGACCTAAATAGAAAAAGGGATCTTCAAATTGAATTTTGTTTTCTGCAATAATAAGGCCATATTTTGAGAGGGTTGCCTTAGCTGCTAAAAACAGTGCATGTAAATCATGTCATTCAGGTAAATCTAATAGGATGTCATATATGTAATGGATAATCTTAGTATGAGGAATTTGAGATCATAAATATTTGAGAGGTTCTGCAACAAAAAGCTGACAAAGAGAGGGACTATTTAACATTTCTTGGGGTAAAACTCTCCATTGAAATCTGCTTTTGTGCTCATCATGATTAGTTACAGGAATGGAGAACGTAAATCTTTCTGAATCTTAGGGTTTAAGGGAATGGAGAAAAAAACAATCCTTACGATCAATGATTATAACTTTCTAATCTTGAGGGATAGCAGCAGGCATCAGAAGGCCAGTATGTAGAGCCCCCATGGGTTGTATGATTTTATTTATGGCTCAGAGATCAGTCAGGAAATTTTCCATTTTCCAGATTTTTTTTTATAACAAAAAACAGAATTCCAGGGACTAGTTGAAGTTTCAATATGTCCCTCTTCTAATTGTTCAGAAACTAAAGATTTTAAAGTTGCCAGTTTTTCTTGAGAAAGTGACTACTGCTCTCTTCATATGGGCTCATCAATAAGCCATTTTAAAGGCAGCACATATTTTTGTTCTTTGGCAGTGGCCACTAGGATAAATTTGGATATCCTGGCCCTGCGGCTTTATATTTGGGGAAAATATTGAGGGGTGTTTTAATGCCTTGTTGATTTTTATCTAATCCCTTCAGTGGGTCATATCCCATGGCACACATTATATTTTTATTTTGAGTAGATGTGAATGGGATATTAATATATGCATCCCATTGTTGAAGTAAATCTCTACGCCATAGATTAATGGCAATGTTAGTCACATAGGGTTTAAGAGTCGCTATCTGATCCTGGGGCCCTTTACATCTCATAATCTATTAACCTCTTTTTATTCCCCCCTAAGGAGCCAAGTCCTATAAAAATTACAGGTATGTTTTCAACAGGCCACAAGGAAGGCTAAAACTTTTCAGATATGATGGTAACGTCAGCTGCTGTGTTTATTAATCTGATGAAAGATTTATTATTAATTTTAAGATGTATTTTGGGGCAAGGATTTTTCAAAAAGTTCACCAATATAATTTTCCAGCATTGTCAAAACCTCCAGTTCTGATAACGGGATTGCTTTGGCCCTCTATATAAGGACGAATAAGTAATTGAGCAATTTTATCTCCTGGTTGAATAGTATAAGGATTATCAGCCGATACCATAACTTGAATTTCATTTTCACAATCATAATCAAAAACATCAGTATGCATACGAATACCTTTAAGTGTAAGTCTACTCCGTCCAAAAATAAGGCCTATTGTGCATTTTCCCAAAGGCCCATATTTAGTAATTAGTGTTTTAGCTTTTTACCTCATTAGATATCCAATGAATTTATCTCAATTTATCATGCAAACAAAACTTAAATGTTTTAGGTTACCAAAGACTTTGAAAGCTATCTTAACAATTATCCATGAAAACTATGAGGCAAACAGTTAACCATTACTTTAAGTCATCCTTCCGTTAACAGATTGGAAGAGAGATAATGTGAGTTTATTTGACCTTTGATAAATCTTAGTAGAATAAAGATTTATATTTAATGTTAATAACATTAAAGACAGATTTAATAAACTTAATTAGTTTAAATATTAAATATGTTTTATTTATTATTTACATCTTGGGAAGTTTGTTATAACCTTAGGATGTTATTTAAAGCATATCTTAAATAGGATTATAAAATGTTATAAATCTTAAAATTGTATTTATTTAACCAATGTGTCAATAAAAGATTCTAAAGGCGAATCCATAGTATTATATAATTTTTAGCAAAACTTAACTCTTTTAACACTTAGAAGTTTTACCTAAGCAATCAAAGACCTGATAAAGATGAAACCTAAAGCTTTTTTTTTTTTTGGCAAAGAGAAAAGAAAAACAAACAACAACTTTGTTTACATTGTCTTAGCAGAACCGTCCAAGAAAGCTTTGTTTTTTGAACCGAGAGAAAAATGGAATTTTAACCTTACACCAGTATATTTTTAAAATTCCATTCATCTCAACCTAGTAGAATAACATTTTATAATTTAAGAGATACACCTATCTTAATAATATTTTATTTGTGTCCCCTTAAAAGTTTACCATTGTTAATTTTTTCCCGTGGAACCAGTGAGGAAATTTGAACTTTAAGGAGTTTGTTGTTGTTTTTTAACTTTTTCCAGTGTACATTCTTACCTCAAAGAAGAGGTTAGTTGTCATTGTCAAGAGGCCTGAAGGCAGAGAGGCACAAAGGGAAGAGAAAAGAGTTTACATGGTCCTAAAGTCTGTCAACTCAAATAGATGAGTAGATACCGATTTTTGTTTTGTTTTGTATTATTTACTTTGTCTTGTTTTGGTTTTCCATTAGTGGAATTAGGCATTCTATGCTGAGCCAGAGAAGACAGGGAGGTTCCCCCAAAACAAAAGGAGTTTTGGCAGCTGCTTGGGAATATTCCTTAAAATCTCTATCCCGAGGTAGACTAGCCAGAGACAATTGGCTCTAGTCATCATTTGTGGGTGGCAGCAGAGGCCATTCTGATAAAGTATTTTCCTCAGGTTCTATATCCTTGATTCCCTCATCCTCAAAATTATCAGATGTAAAATCTGAGTGATCTTCTTCTTCTTGATGAGTTTTTAATTTAGAGGAACTTATATTTTGTTCTGAGTCAGACTGTAAAGGGTGTAAAGCCATCTCAATTAAAGAGCATAAAGACCAAACTTTTAAAGAAATGATATCTCCATTTTGATGAGTATGTCTAAGCGTTTCCATAATTAATCCCCATTGTTTAAGGTTTAAAAGATTTTTTCCAGAAGGATTAAACCAATAGCAACGTTTTTTAACCAAGTACCAGAGCTCATCAAAATTCCCCTTTTCACTTTTACTCCTGAATTTTGCAATAAAATATGAAGTAACTTATAGTAAGCTTCATGATAATGAGACTGGGAGTTTCTCATACTTCACTAAGCTTCATGATAATGAGACTGGGAGTTTCTCATACTTTACTATCCCAAAGCTGGGACTTAACTGTTCTACCATTCTGCGTTGGTCCTCTGTGACTGTAAACCGAAGTAGTCATCAAGACTGCCATGCCTTATCCTGTCAACTATGCCAAATGTTGCAGGGACTATGGCCAGATTCACAAAAGATGAGTCCACAAAGTGCAGTTAAGTGAAGGTCCTCATACTCAAGTTGGAATGAGGCCCGGACTCCAGAATGAAGCTTCTTTATATTAGGATAATTGCTAAAGGTTACGTGCATTAAGTCAGCTTAGCAAGTGTGTTAATCAATCTAATAGTTTAGCTTTTCAAGGTTGAATTCACATCATCTGTGAAGTGAAAGTTTGACTTCTTCTTTGCCAATTTTGATGCATTTTATTTCATTTTGTTGCCTGATTGCTGATGCTAGGACTTCCAACACTATGTTAAACAACAGTGGTGAGAGTGGACATCCCTTGTCATGTTCCTGATCTCAGGGGGAAAGCTCTCAGTTTTTCTCCATTGAGGATGATATTAGCTGTGGGCTTTTCATAAATGGCTTTTAGGATGTTTAGGTTCCTTCTATCCTGACTTTCTTGAGGATTTTTGTTAAGAAAGGATACTGTCTTTTGTCAAAGGCTTTTTCTGTATCTATTGACAGGACAATATGGTCCTTATCCTTTCTTTTATTAATGTGTATGTATCACATTTATTGACTTGCAAATATTGAACCAGCCCTGCAGGCCAGGAATGTATTGGATCCCATTTCATCATGATGAATAATTCTTCTAATATGCTGCTGAATTCCATTTGCTAGTATCTTGTTGATAATTTTTGCATCCAAGTTCATCAGGGATATTAGCCTGTAGTTCTCCTTTTTTTGGGGGGGGGGCACTGTCTGGTTTAGGAATTAAACTAATGTTGGCTTCATAGAATGAGTCTGGAAGTTTTCCTTCCATTTCTGTTTTTTGAAGCAGCTTGAGAAGGATAGGTATTAAATCTGATTTAAAGTTCTGGTAGAATTCCCTAGGGAAGCCATCTGGTCTAGGATTCTTATTTTTGGGGAGATTTTTGATAACTGATTCAATTTCTTCACTACTCTTAGATCTGCTCAAATTTTCTATTTCTTCCCATTTACGTTTAGGTAGTGTGTGGGTGTCTATGAATTTACCCATATGTTCCAGGTTGTCCTGTTTGTTGGCATATAATTTTTCATAGTATTCCCTGATAATTGCTGGTATTTCTGAGGGATTGGTTTTAATAAATCCATTTTCATTCATGATTTCATATATTTGGGTCCTCTCTCTTTTCTCTGTGAGAAGTCTGGGTAAAAGTTTATCAACTTTGCTTATTTTTTCAAAAAACCAACTCTTTGTTGCATTGATCTGTTCTACTGTTTTGTTTTTGTTTGTTTGTTTTGATTCTATATTATTTATTTATGCTCTCATCTTTTAATTTTTCTAATTCTGCTGGGTTTGTGGTGTCTTTATTGTTCTGCTTTTAGTTCTTTAGGTGTGTTGTTAGATTTTCTATTTGGGATTTTTCTTTTTCCTTGAGATAGGCCGTGATTGCAATGTATTTTCTTCTTAGAACTAACTTTGCTGCATCCCAAAGGTTTTGCATTGTTGTGTTTTCATTTTCATTTGTTTCCATACATTTTTAAATTTCTTCTCTAATAGCCTGGTTGACCCATTCATTCTTTAGTGGGATGTTTTTGTTTGTTTGTTTGGTTGGTTGGTTGGTTTACCTCCATGCTTTTGGAGGTTTTCCAGACTTTTTCCTATGGATTATTTCAAGTTTCATAGCACTGTGATCTGAAAGAGTGCATGGTATGATCTCAATTCTTTTATATTTGTTGAGGGCTGTTTTGTGACCCAGTTTTTGATCTATCTTGGAGAATGCTCCATATGCACTTGAGAAGGAAGTATATTCTGCTGATTTAGGATGTAGAGTTCTAAATATATCCGTGAAGTCCATCTGGTCCAGTGTATCATTCAAGGCCATTGTTTGCTTACTGATTTTCTGTCTAGATGTTTTGTCCAATGTTGTAAGTGGGGTATTAAAGTCACCTGCAATTACTGCATTCCTACCAATAAGATTGCTTATGTTTGTGATTAATTGTTTTACATATTTTGGTCCTACCGATTTTGGCGCATAGACATTTATAATTGTTATCTCCTCCTGATAGATAGACCCTGTAATCATTATATAATGCCCTTCTTCATATCTTCTTATAGCTTTTAACTTAGTCTAGTTTGTCTGATATAAATATGGCTACTCCATCTTTCTTTTGACTTCCAGTAACGTGATAGATAGCTCTCCATCCCCTCAATTTTAATCTGAAGGTGTCCTCGGGTGTAAAATGGGTCTCTTGTAGACAGCAAATAGATGGGTCTTGTATTTTTATTCTTTCTGATACCTTATGTCTTTTGATTGGAGCATTTAGTCCATTTACATTCAGTGTTATTATTGAAATATATGGATTTAGAGTCATTGTGTTATCTGCAGGTTTCATGTTAGTAGTGATGTCTCTGGTCCTTTGTGGGCCTTGCAACATTTCACTCACAGAGTCCCCCATATGATCTTTTGTTGGGCTGGTTTAGAGGTGATTTCCTTCAGTTTTTTTTGTTTGGGAAAACCTTTATTTCTCCTTCTATTCTGAGTGACAGGCTTGCTGCATAAAGTATTCTTGTCTGCATATTTTCCCTGTTAATCACATTGAAGATTTCCTGACATTCTTTCTGGCCTGCCAAGTTTCAGTAGACAGGTCTGCTACTACCCTTAGGTATCTACCTTAGTACATTAATACCCATTTGTCCCTAGCTGCTTTCAGAATTCTCTCTTTATCCTTGTATTTTGCCAGTTTCACTATGATATTATGTGCAGAAGATCGATTCAAGTGACTTCTGAAGGGAGTTCTCTGTACCTCTTGGATTTCAATGTCTGTTACCTTCCCCAGATTAGGGAAGTTCTCAGCTATGATTTGTTCAAGTACACCTTCAGCTCCTTTCACTCTCTTTTCTTCTCTGGAACTCCTATGGTATGGTTATTGTTCCATTTGATAAATAACTTAGTTCTCTAATTCTCCCCTCATGACCCAGGATTTGTTTTATCTCTCTTTTTCTCAGCTTCTTCTTTTTCCATAATTTTATCTTCTGTTTCACCTATTCTCCTGTCTGCCTCTTCAATCCGCACTGTGGCCACCTCCATTTTATTTACCACCTCATTTATAGCATTTTTAAATTCATCATGACTAGTTTTTAGTTCTTTGACTCTGCAGCAATCTCTGCTGTTTTCTATGCCTTTTTCAAGCCCAGAGATTTATCTTATGACTATTATTCTAAATTCTTCTTCAGATATATATATAGATATAGATATAGATATAGATAGTTGTCCATATATATATATATATATATATATATATATAGTTGTTTATATCTCTTTTGATCCATTCTTTAGCTGTCATTTCTTCCTGGTATCTTCTGAGAAGAATACTTCCATTTTATCATTTTGCCTAGTTTTCTGTCCCTTGTGTGTTTCAAAAGCTTGTTATGTTCTCTGAACCTGAGAGCACTGCTGTATTAAGTGTGGGGGGTGTTATATACTATACAGAGACTGACCCTTCAGTAAGTGCTTTTTGGAGAGTGTTACTTGCTCTCTGTTGTTGTGACATTGTTTAATTTATTTCTCCAACTGTGATGTAAACAGAAAACAGAAAACCATGCACACACACACACACACTCACTCAAAAAAACAAAAACAAAAACAAAACAAAACCCTAAAGAACAGCGTGGAGGTGACACTCATGGAAGAGCACATACAAAGAGAGAAATGATGGTGGGGGGGGGTAGAAAAAAATAAACACTGACCAGGCAGAGAGACTATAAGACTTAATCCAGGAAGACAGAAAAGAAAGTAAAGAAGGAGGTGGGGGAAAAAGAAAAGAAGATAAATTTGCCCATTTAAAGAAACTATAAGGCTTGATTATTACAGAGAGACAGAAAGTAAAGAAGAAGGTATACAGCATGTATCAAGAGAATGTTTTAAATATGTCTTTTCAAACAAACCAACTTCCAGAGTAAGCAGACTAGAGGAGGGAATAGATAAGAAGGAGAAAAGTAAGGAGGAATGTATCTATATAAGAAGAATTGTCTGAGAATTAATCCTGGCAATGCAGCAGCACTGGTCTGGAGGGTGGGCCATCTGGTTCTTCAGTGTCTATCCTGTTCCAGTAGATATGCAGTTAATAGGGCAGAGGGGTGTGGTTTGGTGTAGGTGGGTCCCACCTCTACTGTGGGGCCAGCAGTCCAATCCCTGAGGCCCTGCCTTGGTGGTAGTGAGGAGAGAAATGGAGACACCCCAGTCTCCATGGGGTGGGAATGGGAGGGTGGACCTTGAGGAACATACCAACATCCTCCCCAAAAGAGTCTGCATTTGAGTATCTAAGCACACAGATGACTGTCATGTGAGACCAGTTTTTCTCCTTCCCTTCCACAAACCCACACTCTGTTCTATCATCAGTTCTCTTTTTTTGAGGAACCAAAAGCTTCAAGGGAGGTGAACAGAGGTAGCAGACCCGAGGCTGAGGGGCAAGGGGCATAGCATGGCCTAGAGAGATTAATACTCAAAATACACAGGGGAAAAATAATTTTACAAACTTTACATAAAAGGATAATTGTGAGATTTAATGAGGTTTGTATCTTACATAAAAGTAATGGTTTCAAAGTTATTTTACAAACCAGTTATAAAGGCACCTACATTCACATATATGTACTATGTGTACATATGTGTACACATATGTGTACTATATTCACATTTGGCCAAATGTTTAATAAATAACTATTTTGATAATTTACTTATTTAAATGAATTAGGTAACATCCAGGAAACATTCTGTATTATTGTTTCCTTAAGAAACTCCTCGAGGGCGCCTGGGTGGCGCAGTCGGTTGAGCGTCCGCCTTCAGCCAGGTCAGGATCTTGCGGTCCGTGAGTTCGAGCCCCGCGTCGGGCTCTGGGCTGATGGCTCAGAGCCTGGAGCCTGTTTCCGATTCTGTGTCTCCCTCTCTCTCTGCCCCTTCCCCGTTCATGCTCTGTCTCTCTCTGTCCCAAAAATAAATAAACGTTGAAAAAAAATTAAAAAAAAAAAAAACTTCTCGGGGTGTCTGGGTGGCTCAGTGCGTTTTGCATTTCACTAAGGCTCAGTTCATGATCATAGTATTTGTGAGTGAGCCCTGATTCAGGCTTTGTACTGACAGCTTGAGCCTGTAGCCTGCTTCAGATTCTGTCTCCCTCTCACTCTGCCCCTTCCTTGCTTGCACTCACTTTCTCTTTCTGTCTTCCTCTCTGTCTCAAAAATAAATCAACACTAGAACACTTTTAAAAAATAAAGAAACTTCTCATGACAGGCCCTGGGAAGACACTTGCTAACTCTTCTTTGAAGTAGTCAAAAAAAGGTTAGTTTGATGTAGATGAGTGTAAAATCCATGGGAATTGCATTTGACCCTATGTCTGCAAGCATGTAGGTAGAGTTCATTCTGGAGGACAAATCAGCAATAATTTCAGATTAAGTTAAGATATATGTGGGAGGTTTTCAAGACTGTATGACTAAACAGAAAAAGGTCTGGAACATTTTATTGTGTATATCAGGAAACCATCTACTTATTTCTAAAACTCCAAAACACATGTCTTGAGTTATTATGGTTGTTCACATAAAGTGTCCATTTCTTGAGCTGGGTATGCTAAAGATACCACCTTGTTAATCCAAGGTAAGATAAAGAATAAAAACCTCATGAGGAAATCTTCCATTCTCAGAATTTTTTTCTTTTTTGACTTCTCAGCTTCCTGTATTATAAATGATCATGTGCTACAATGAGGTTCTGTAGACCAGTTTAATATTGCCCTCTTATCCTAGAAAGAATGGGTACATCCTGGGCACCTATTTTCTCTACTTTCAGACCTCATGCAAAAGAGACCTTTTGTGACATCCTCTTTTATATCCACATGCATGCATTTACAAGCAAAATGGTATTTTTTAGTTTGTGTTATTTATTACTGTTATTATTATTCAGTAAATAAATATCTCTTTCCATGTCAGAGAAATATACTGGATCACCAAGTTTCTGGGTCTGTGTTTTCAAATGAGGACCAGGTTCTGAGACAGATTTTCCATGAATAGGGATAGGAAGACACTTTCTAACATATTTTTGTTTTGTTTATGTAGGGAAAACAGAAGAAGTGAATGGTAAGGGTTATTTATTTTTATACATCCCACACTTGATGATCTTTCATCATAATTAACAAATAAAATGCTGGGGCGCCTGGGTGGCTCAGTCGGTTGAGCGTCTGACTTCGGCTCAGGTCATGGTCTCACAGTCTGTGGGTTCGAGCCCCACATCGGGCTCTGTGCTGACAGCTCAGAGCCTGGAGCCTGCTTCAGATTCTGTGTCTCCCTCTTTCTCTGACGCTCCCCTGTTCATGCTCTCTCCCTGTCTCAAAAATAAATAAATGTTAAAAAAATTTTTAAAAAAAGAAATAAAATGCTGACACCCCATTTATGACCCAGTCATGTTTCGAAGCAACTAAAATACCTTTCTGCTACTTTTCAAAAAGTGAACATAAGTATTTGTAAGACAAGGAATGATGTAGGCATAAATGAAGAAGAACAAGATGCATCACCTGGTGGTGTTGAGGGTTGGGACTCATGTCTTACATCTGTCCCATTCAGTGAGGGCAGTCAGCTTTTGTGCATATAGTAATTAACTACTTATTTTATATTCAGTGCTTAAGAAACACTGAGAAGAATTCTCCTTGTAGTTGCTGTCTTCATGCAGATGCAAATTCCACATTTAAATAATAAATGTAAAACAAATATTCTGGTAGTGTTATCCAAGGATTCAGATTCTATGAGCACATACAGTAGTGAGATTGGATTTGCTCATTCCGTTGTGGATTTGCTGAAAATAGCATCAATGAGGATGATGGTAGTGGTATTAAAGAGGACATGTAGGTAGGTAAAAGGGAGGAATAGAGTGTGTAAAACACAAAGCACAACATGCATTAAACTCTGGCTGGGAAGTGAGCCCATGATACTATTAGAGGACACAGTATTATCCAGGTGACTCTGGTTCAGACAACCCAGACAAGGCTATAGGTAAGCAAATGTTGGGAAATACAAAGTCACTTTACCATTCTAAGAATTCTGAATGCTATCCAGGAAACAATTTTGAATATTATCCAAGAAACTCAGTAAAACATATAAATGTTAAACAAAAAAGGTGTGCAGTGACAATATTTTCATTTCAAAAATGTTATTTTCTTTTTTTTTTTAATTAACATTTATTTATTTCTAAGAGATGGAGAGAGACAGAGCATAAGCAGGAAGTGGGGACAGAGAGAGGCATAGAATCCAAAGCAGGCTCCAGGCTCTGAGCTGTCAGCACAGAGCCCAGCATAAGGGGGCTCGATCCACAAACCACAAGATCATGACCTGAGCCGAAGTTAGAAGCTTAACCAACTGAGTCACCCAGCTGTCCCCCCTATAAATGTTATTTTCTTGTTTTTTACTTGGTAAGTAAAGTTTCTCCATGAGGATAGAAATGTATTAAGAAAAATATATTAAGAAATATATTCTTAATATTTCTTAATAAATATTTCTTAACAAAAATATATTAAGAAAAAAACAAAGAAGAAGAAATGTAAAGATATTTCAAAGCAATCTCTCACTACATCTCATTATTTCAGAAAGGTTAAAACTCCAGGGAGGAGAAGGTGAGTAATGAAAATGGCCACTCTAGCCCTGACTCATGCACTTTTCTTTTAGTCATGCATCTCTTTGCTGTTTTATTCACTGTTAAATCTTGAATTCAAAACTATACTTTTATTTTATTTATTTTTTTAAATTTTAAGTGAAGTTTCTTCGACAGTAAGCAGCTAACTAGAGACTGAAGTATTTGGATAATGATATTTATTTTTAACAAGCACTCTGGGTCACTGGAGACAACACACTCACAAACTAAAAAAAAAAAAAAAAGAGGTTAGAGTGGGAGAGAGCTAAAGCATAAGAGACTCTTAAAAACTGAGAACAAACTGAGGGTTGATGGGGGTGGGAGGGAAAGGAGGGTGCATGATGGGTATTGAGGAGGGCACCTTTTGGGATGAGCACTGGGTGTTGTATGGAAACCAATTTGACAATAAATTTCATATATTGAAAAAAATAAAATTAAATTAAAAAAATAAAAAGAACCACACAAACTCACACAGAGCACACAAACACACCCCCTTTTTTCTCCAAAATTTCCATTTTGTCATGTCTATTCTTGGGTAGTTTATTGCGATAACTCCTTACATATCGCAAATGGTGCTGCTCTCTGAAGTTCAGTGATGGACAGAAGCAGAATATTATAGTCCAAAATGATACTATCAAACATCTTTTTAGAACCAGAAATGAATTGAGGAATGGTTTAGCGGGAAGCAGACAGGGAATGGGGTAAAGGCAGGCTGCCACTTAACTATGTTAGAATGGAGACTAATGACACTATGACACTAGTTGCTTATGGATCGCAATCGGTGGCCCTTCATTTAATTTGTCAAATGGAGGGGCGCCTGGGTAGCTCAGTCGGTTAAGCGTCTGATTTCAGCTCAGGTCATCATCTTGTGGTCTGAGAGTTCGAGCCCTGGGTCAGGCTCTGGGCTGATGGCTTAGAGCCTGGAGCCTGCTTCTGATTCTGTGTCTCCCTCTCTCTCTTCCCCTTGCCCACTCATGCTCTGTCTTTGTCTCAAAAATAAAAATTAAAAAGTTACAAAAAATAAAAAAAAATTTAATTTGTCAAATGGAAAACTCCTACCTTCTTAGGATATCTTTTGACTTCCAAAAAATTGTGAAACTTATGAGCTTTGTTTACCATTAGGAACCATAACATTTTTGTTATATTTTACACTTTTGTTGTATTTCAAATAAAATATTGTCATTTGATTTCCACAAATACACTGTGAAGAAGAAAGGTCAGGTATTAATATACTGTTCCACAAAATAATGCATGGTAAGTATTCTTAGGAGATTTCTCAGTTTATATTACTAATTGGTATAATATTCACATTCATTAGACAACTTTAGAAGCACATTTACCAATTGAAAAAAGTACAGTCTAGATATCAGATATTACTTTGTAAAAATGCCCGTTAGCAACTGAGTTGCAATGTCTTTAAATTCACATACTATATTTACAGTGCTAATATATGGTTTCAGTTATTTTTATATTATATTAATACTATTGGAACTATATCTGTGGTTACAGTAAATAAGTAAATTTATTTTTAAGTAAATAAATTATAAGTCATAAATAATAAAGTAATAAAGTAAATAAATTTTTAAGTAAATAAATAAATTTTATTTATAGTAAATAAGTAAAAATTTATTTTTACCTACAACTATGGAACTTCTTTCACAGCAAAAGTACTTTTAGCCTATATTAACAGAATCCTGGGTAATTGGGTAAATATCTGGATCATTTTACCTCTGACTTGTGTGCTTATGTTTTCACCATTTTAAAAATTATTTTTGGATTCATGTATCTATGAAAATATGTACCCATGTGAAGGCACTTTTAAGAAAAGTAATTCAGGGGGCACCTGGGTGGCACAGTCGGTTAAGCGTCCGACTTCAGCCAGGTCACGATCTCGCGGTCCGTGAGTTCGAGCCCTGCGTCGGGCTCTGGGCTGATGGCTCAGAGCCTGGAGCCTGTTTCCGATTCTGTGTCTCCCTCTCTCTCTGCCCCTCTCCCGTTCATGCTGTCTCTCTCTGTCCCCAAAATAAATAAAAACGTTGAAAAAAAATTAAAAAAAAAAAAGAAAAGTAATTCAGTAAATCCGCTTAAATTTCAAAGAATGATTTAAAGCAAATTTTAAATTACCAAAGCACTTAGATTTCAAGAAAAAATATATAATTGTTTCTCATTAATTTGTAAGTTGAATAAGATGGACTTGGACTTGAATCCAAACATTGACAGATATTAGTAATCATAGTTGGACAAACCTCTCCAAATCTTTGTTTTCACAATTACAAAATAAAAAAAATTCCCATCTCATTGATTTGTTATGAGAATTATTTATAAATGCTCTTCAAACAGCCTGAGGCACATATAAGTGTTCAGTGTACCACTGGTCATATTCATAAAATATTTTGACAAGAATATATCTGCCTGTTTATATACTCATTTTTTTCCATTCTGCATAAATCCTCAGTTTCAACTTAAGTGTGTAATTTGATAAATGGAGTGGTATAAAAAGCATGAGCTGAGGGAAAGTAGCAGCTACATTTGAAGAAACTACAAAAAAATTCTAGATAGAAGAAGGGTCCTTTTATATTGTGTTAATTGTTTTTTATTATTATTGATCATGCTAAGACTGACATGTTCTTCCATAGTAAATAATACCTTGGATCCTGGCATAGTTCACCGTCCAAATGTCTGAGGACAACTGAAGTGTGAAAGAAGTTGATATCTCTTGGGAACTACCCAAAAGAAGGAATCCATTGGATAAGTTATTCTGGGTTTTAGGTCAGCATTTTTTTCTTTTCTTTTCTTTTCTTTTCTTTTCTTTTCTTTTCTTTTCTTTTCTTTTTCCTTGAAGGTAAACACTACTGGGAAGTGAGTATGAAAAATAAATTAAACTGGACTCTAGGTATTTGTAAGGATTCTGTCAGCAGACAGGGAGAACTCATGCCGCCACCAGAGACTGTACTCTGGACACTATGCTTTAATAGAAGTAATGGCTACAAAGCGCTTGAAAATCCATGGATAACACTCGACCTTGAGGAATCTCTGGAAATTATTGGTATCTTCCTGGATTATGAGGCTGAGAGAGTCTCCTTTTTAATGTGACAATTAAAGGAAGGTGTTCTTTGTGACTGAGGAAAAATTGCCCTATTTTAAATCGACTGAAATTTGGGATTTGTATATCTAATATATTAATATTATAATTCAGATATATAAATATTTTATTTTAGAATTCAAATGATGTGCTTCTTCCTTCAAATAAATCTAAAAAAACTCTTTGATGTCATAAATTATACCTTTTTATCATTTCAATCCCCTATATACCTATTTGTTAATGGACAATAATTGCTTGATTGGAATTACACGCTGTAGAATTTATTTGATGACAATTCAAATCTACAGAACATAAATAAAATATCCAAATAAAGTACATATTTGTGCAAGTTGTGAAAGAAAGTTAATTCTCAGTTGATCCCTGATAGGTATGATTTCTCCTTCCTTCATGGTTTGAGATGGAAGAAAATATGGGCTCTACTCTTCATCACCAGGAAATTTGTAGGAGCCCACACTCTATTAATATGGCCCAAACCTAAGGAATAATGACGGCTTTGAAAAAGAGAGTTCTAAACCTGTACTATGTACAGTACACTCCAAAAAATATCTTCAAGTGAATATGTCTTCCAGTCACTCATTTCTTCACCATTTTACCTTCACGTTGTTTTGAAGTTTCAAAGACAATCTTCAACTTAATTTAATATAACAGTATCATTGATTCATCTACTCAACAAAAGCTTATTAGGTACTAGATATATATTTGTTTTAGATATCCATTATCTACAGCACTGCAGATTGTCTACCTGTAACTGTAACTATGTACCTAGTACTGACAGTAAACAGGAAAACACTGGCAAATAGTTACTAATTTCAAAATGCTGTGTGGGAAAATCAAGGTATCCATATAAAGAATGATAGTGAGTGGATTCACTTTAATCTCATCATCAGGAAAACCGTTACTTGGAGGGTGATGAATTAAAGGTGATATTTTGCACATGCATAAGTGGAAATGATTTTGTTCAAAACAACAGGCAAAATACAGAAAGAGTGGGCCTGGGTGAGAAAGTAGAAGAAGATCTATAGGGCTCAGATGAAATTGGGGCAGAATGCTTTTAAATTAGGCTGCAGAAGTAAGTAGCTGAAACAACGTGACAGGCTGAACTGAAATGGATTTTCTTTCTACTACTAAAAGATTATTTGGGTTTATTTTAATAAAATATTTAATATATAAGTAAAGAAATGTTAAAATGAAATATTTGAGCAAAACAAAATAATAGGAGAACTATTCCAAATTGACACCAACTCTATCACCATAGGGCGTTTTAAAGGAGGTGGCCTAAATCTGGTTACATGAATATGACTGCTCATGGCTTGGAAAATATATGGAGTAAAAAGAGAACATGAAGGTTTTAGGAAAGATCTGTGGTTGTATTTTGAATTACTGTCCCAGAAAAACAGATGGTATGGTTGTGTGACCCTCACTTAAAACATATGGGAAAGAGTTAAGAGGTTAGTCTGTCTCCTGAAATTTAAAGAACACAGTGGACCTATCTTTGCCTTCTTCCTGGGATATTGAAATTGACAGAAGGGCCAGGAGATACTCGGTAGCAGGATGCAGGAGTGCTGCATTTTATGACATGTGCCCTGAGCATATCTGGGTGAGGATATTATGTTTCCAAAGGCTAGAATATGGTCCATGCATCCTCTGGGATGCTGCCTGCAAAAGTAAATACATATCATTGGAAATTAGATTATGTATCAAAGGATGCCTGGTGCCTGAGATAGAAATCTTGAAAAGCGAAAATATAGGCCTATTTCACTTTCTTCAAGGTAACAGGAGGAAAAGAAGTTTCTCAAATATTTGGTGTTTTTAAAGTACCAAAGAGGGGGAAATGAGCTTGAAATGCCTTTTAAATGTAACCCATTACAACAATGATCGCGAAAACTTTCTCACTCTTGTTATAAAAGAATAATAATAGTAATAGTAATAATAATAAGTGTACCTAATTTCAACAATAATTATAAGTGTTGTCATTTATATTACCTCGCTCAGACACTTCACAGTTCCCGACAATGTGTATTTTCCCTTACTGCAGTGAGTAATATACCCACCTCGCTCAATTACAGGTGTTTTCCTGGTAACCTTTCGCTAGAGGGCATTGATAAATGCTAAAGGGTAAAGGCATCTATCATATAGATGCATCTTTCCACTAACAATAAACTGTCTTGTAGAATAAGATTTAGAAAATGGAAAATTCAGGGCAAAGAGGAAATTCATGACAAAAATAATTTTCCAAACATAACTATTCCAGTTACACAAGACACGATACAATTTCATTGTGCTGAAAGGCCTGAAATTCTGTTTTAATTAAAAATAAGAAAATGAGAAAAGAGTAAATGACAGAGTTGTAGGGTGACTCCTCTAAGCCTGCCTAGTCCTTCAAACACACCTAGATAAATAACAAATCATTCTGGACATCCAAGAAATCAATATCAAGACTGAGAGAACAAAACAAGAGCATATCTACAAGTAAAAGAAAACCAACTCTTGGAAGGTAAGAACTGCATAGGGTTGATATGGGGAGGAAAGAACTGTGAGTGCTCCAAAAGGGAAGCATCCTTGACTACAGAGAGAGGAATCAGCTAGTAAGCATGAGAGAGAGAGAAAGAGAAAGAGTGAAACAGCAAGCAGGGAATTGCAGAAGGAAATCTCTTCCCATAATCCATGGACTGGGAAAAGGAGAGGGGCTATTTCAAGTCATTATAAGCAGCAGAGCACAGTCTGCAGTTTTAGAAGTACATGCCATCGCCCAAGGTCATGTCTGTTCGGTTTAGCAGTGCTCCTGTGGTGAAGAAGGGTAGAGACATGGGACTGGGCAGCATGGTCTGCGGATCACTTGGCATAAATAGTTCCTCTTTTAGAAGTGTATTTTGGAGTTGGGCCATAGCTTCTCTGGGCCAAACGAACTGGTGGTGTCAGTGTGTTGCCTTGTTCATTAGAATAGGGACAGGGACACTAGCTGAAGACAACAAACTGGATTCTGTATTTTTGCTGAGTATTACCATAAACTTTGAACCATTATGTAGTTGTGCAAGCACTTTTGTGGGATGAACGAGCAAATCACAAAAACACAGCGGAATCCTCCTCCATAGGAGCCGTGCAAGTTCATGATGTATGGGTTCATAAAATTTGGAGTTTTGAAACCCAGCCAAATGTCTGATATGTGACACAGCAGTACTGTGCCTCCTGACAGGCAGACAGCTCAGACACAGACAAGGTGAAGGCAGGGATCTGACAGACTTTGGGGACACAAGATGGGGATTACTATTCTGTGAGGGCTTAGTAAAGAGTAGTTGGTACAAACTACCCACTCCAGGGAGAATAAAGTGGGAGGTTGAGACCCCCCAGCTCATCACACTGACCAACTTCAGTGAGCAACACAGCACCCCAAAGTGGAGACCAGAGCTCTTTACACCAACTCCTCCCTGACCCCTGCTGGTGAATCTCCAGTAGAACATGTACTCCTGAGAGTCATTCCAGCAGGACCCTTCCCAAAAGACCAGCACAAACTCCTCACACCAAGCCTACTGATCATAGAATGTTCCAAAGCTTCAGTGGAAGGGAAGTAGGATCTAGCTTCTATTTATTTTATTTTATTTTATTTTATTTTATTTTATTTTATTTTATTTTATTTTATTTTTATTTTTTGTTCTATTCTATTCTATTCTATTCTGATCTAGCTTCTTTTAACAAGAAGACCAAAACACACATAGTTAAAACTTGCCACGCAATGGACAATGGCCAAACACTCTCCAACTGCAGGCAAGGAGAAACTCTTCAGAGTACTGAATTGGGAGTGTGCATAAACAAAACACCAACAGTAGAGTACATATAGAGCCCCCCCTCCATTTTTTTATGGACCTCTTCTTAATATAGTCATTGCTCTCAGGAGCAGGAATATGACAGGCTTCCCAACAATCAGACACACACACACACACACACACACACACACACACACACGACAAAAACAAACAAACAAACAAACAAACAAAAAACCCACAGTGATCTAGATGAAATTAAATGATGGAAGAATACACCTCAAAAGAAAGAACAGGAAGAAGGGATGACAAGGGATTTAATAAATACAGATAAAAGCATGATGTCTGAAACAGAATTAAGAAAAAAAAATTAAGATATAAAAGAATAGAAAACACTAAACAATCCCTAAAGAGATAACTAACACTAAGGAGAAAACAACTAAAAACTGGTGAACCTGAAATTAAAAATTCTATAACTGAAATGTAAATCTGACTGGATGGCATGACAGCAAGAATTGTTGAAGGAGAAAAATAAATTAATGATATTGAAGATAAAATTATCGAAAATGATGAAGCTGAAAGGAAGAAGGGAAGAAAGGTATTGTACCAAAGGTAGACTTACAAAAGTCAATGACTACTTAACTTGTAATAAAATCTCTGTGATTTAGAAGAAGGAGGAGGAGGAGGAAGAGGAGGAGGAGAAGGAGGAGAGGAGGAGGAGAAGGAGGAGAAGGAGAAGGGAGAAAATGTGGCAAAAGGTTCATTTGACGATTTGTATGCTTTTGTAATTGTTTTTAATGTTTGTTTATTTTTGAGGAAGGAAGACAGAATATGAGTGGAACAGAGGCAGAGAGAGGGAGACACGTTATCCCAATGAGTCTCCAGGCTCTGAGCTGTCAGCATAGAACCTGATGTGGGGCTCAAACTCACAAACTGTGAGGACATGACCTGAGTCGAACTCGGGGAAACCAACTGAGCCCCGACTGTGTATTTTATAGTTCCATGAAAATTTTAGAATTGTGTGATCTAGGTCTGTCAAGAATGCCATTTTGTTTTTGTTTTTTTTTTTTCTTTGAGAGGTTTTGCATTATATGTCTAGATTGATTTGGGTAGCATAGACATTTTAACAATAATTATTCTTCCAATCCATGAGCATGGAATGCTTTTCTGTCTTTGTGTCCTCTTCAATTTCTTTCATAAGTTTTCTATAGTTTTCTGAGTATAATTATTTTACCTCTTTAGTTAGGTTTATTCATAGTATCTGATGGCTTTTGGTACAATTGTAAGTGGAATTGATTCTTTGACAGGTATTTTTCTTAATGTGGGAATAAAGTGAAAATTGCCAAAGCAAGCCTAAAATAAGGTGCAAGAATAAAGATGCGGATTTTGTTGAATGGAAACCGTGATGTCATCAGTGTTAAATCCTGTGGCTGTCCAATTGCTTTGCTTCTATGGCATAAAGAGAATTCTGGAAAGCAGCTCGAGTGTCTTGTTCTTGATTCCTGAGCCATGAGACAGTTGAAGATCCTTGGCAATACCAGTAACAGAAGGGTTATCAGAGTAATTTATGAGTTGTGTGGTCTGGGATAAATGTTTCTTTCAGAAATATTATGGAGGCCATTTTTCACCTCTTTTTACAACCAAATAACACAGAAGCTCTAATTGCAGCTGACAGCCACAAAGGAAAGAAAATCAGTGCTTGAGCATCAGTCACTGAGGCTGATTGCTGATGCTGAATTCTGGAGATCGTTTTCCTCAGGAATGTGCCAACATCCACTTCTCTGGGAAGTAAAGAACTTTTGAGAGCCACAGAAGCTGTTAGGGAGATGGGTGCATGAGCAAAGCTGATGGGCTGGGGAAAATATACAGTTTGGGTTTCCAAATACAGTCTGAGAGTGATGCCACAAGTGAGGAAAGGGAAAAATATGGTGAGAACAAATCTAAACAGCTTTCACGGACTGAGTGTAATCTATAGGAGAACTGAGGAAGAAGAGAAATGCCAAGTGGTTGCCATGTAAAGAGAACTAAGAGAAGGTGCTCTCACCCTTTACAGGTCTGGGTGGCTCATCCTGACCATCTGTCCAACAAGTCTGCTAAGGGACATTAAATCTCTCATTTCCAAATGGAAAAGAGTGATACACAGTTATGTCAGTCTCTGATTAGAAGGTCCCTCTCCTTTCTATGGCCCCACGCCAACTCCTTTCCTATAGAGGGAACTACACTAAAAAGGTGGAGAACACAAATATTTGGAGACTTTGGGGCAATGGGATATAGACATATCTACGTCTGGTTTATTGCCTAAACAGAAAATGCAGCTCTTTGCAGGTATAACACAAAAAGCAGCACACACTAAGAGGGCTTGCTCAGTGTGATTCCTGATAATGGCTTCCATGATGATGTATAATGCTCACTACAGGACTGAGCTAAAAGAGGATGAAGTGCTGGCTCTCATTCTCTTTTCCATAGCAAGATCGACAGACACCCAGGGACCAAGGGAGGGGTGAAAATCAGCAGGTGAAATAGAACACATTTTAATAAATGGTGATCAGGAAAGTAGGTATTCATATGGAAAATTTTCAATGCATTCTTACTTCATATCACACATAGATGTCAACTTTAAGTGTATTTCAGTCTTAAATATAAAAAAAATTATACAAAATTTAGAAAATAACATGAGTCACTGTCTTTATACTCTTAGGGAATATTTCAAATAAGACATAAAATTACTGACACTAAAACAAATGGATGATTTTTACTATATTAAAATAAGCCAATTATATTAATGAAAACAAAACATAAAGAGGATCAGAAGCAACAAAATCAGAAAGAGTATTTTCAAAAATATGAGGAAAAATACATATAAAAATTAAGTAAAGCCAAAAAGCACCTCAAGAAAGAGTTAATCCAGACATCTAATAAACAAATGAATATATTCAACATTTTTTCCATTAGGAAAATGCAAATTAAAACCACAGTTATATATTTTCCTATGACCAGCATGTTTCCATATATTAAATATTGAAAGAATAACACATATTGGTAAGGGAAAGAAACAAAAGAATCCTTCATAATGTACTGGTGTGAATATAATTTGCCATAGTAATTTTGGAAAAATTTTTGCATTATGCAATTTAGGAAACACTCTATGACCCAATAATCAAAATTTTAAAAACAAAAGGTAAGTAATTGTATTCCTAAAGGCAACAAGAAACAAGTATATAAATGTCCTTACAATATTGTTTATAATATTCCCAAATGGATAAAAAGAACTAGTGTCCATCAAAATATAGATTGAATGCATACATTTACATATATGTATAAAATATAAAATTTGGGACTGTGATTCAAGATGGCAGAACAGCACGGAAGCTCTCAGCTTGTCTCTGTCCCTGAAAACACAGCTAAATCAGCACAAATCTTGGAAATAGATATGAGGATTTTACACAACTTGGAAAATTATCTCAGGATTGACACAAAAATCTGCAACACTTTAACCACAGAACCCAGAGGGTAAGTAGTGCAGAGAGGTAAACTGGGGGAGAGAAAACTCAAGGAAGTTAGGGAGCTGTTTTTGCAGAGAGAAGACAGAGGAAGATAAACGGGGGGAATGTGGTGCATCAGGAGAGTGCAGGAAAAGCACTCCCCTAAAAGTAGCTGGAGAGAAAGAAAGAGTGAAAACACTCACAAGGGACTGACCAAGAAATATATACCCCAAAGCCATTGGTGGGGAGAAAGGAGAAGGTTTCAATACCATTAAGATTCTATGAACAGTGGAGCACAGAGTCTGAAATTCTGGACCCCAGTGCCTGGTGGCACTCTTGTGAAGAAAAAGCATGAATCCCCAGAAACAGACAGCAGGGTCTGAAGCGTCCATGTGCCACACAGGGATAAGTGGTTCCCCCATGTGAAGAGCATTTGGTAGAATCCATATGGCCTCCCCACATGCAAAGTTTCCAGTGGACCTCAGAGAACAACCACATTTGCTGGGATTGGGACAAAGACTTCAGAGTGAGGTGAAACCTGGTGCAGGCTATGTGTTGTGATTTTCCAAAATCCCTGAAAATCTGCCACTGAGTGATCACACATCTTCTGGAACAAGCCAGCACCTGACCATTGCTCAGCAAGACCCTACCCCAGAGATTTGGAGTGGGACTAAGCTCCAAGGTTCTCTGAAGTGAGGAGTTTTGAAACACAACTCTATCTGAGATAAAATTCTGGAGGAAGGCTCTACCTGGCAGCCTGATGGAATAGACATGGACAGGGTAGAGACAAGGAGTAGACTGATGCCTGAGACAAGGCAGGGGTACATGATCTCAGGTCAGTGAGATTGCAAAACTCCTGTTCCAGAGACTAGGAAGCTGGGTGAAGCCATTTCCACATCACCTGCACCACACATACACGTGCATAGACTTGCATGCACACCATACCAATCCACCACAGTAAGCTAAGAAGCACCACCTAGTGGACAACGGAAATTTTATACCAATGCCACCCAACTGCACCCTCCTAACACATCCCCTAGAAGACCAGCACAAGTACATCCACCTTCTTAGTATATGGACCATACAGTGCTTCATAGTTTTTGTTCTAGGGGAAGCTGGATGTAACTTAATTCAGATTTCATTCTGTTTACTGGTTCATTGATTTGTTTTTTTGTTTGTTTTTGTTTTGTTTGTTTTGCTTCTGATTTGATTAAAGGGTTTTTTCTTTTTTTTCTTTTTTCTTTTCTTGGATACAGAAAGAGAAAAAATATTTTCTTTTTTTACATTGTTTTTTTAAATTTTTTAAATTATTTTCTTGCCGGTTATTTTTGGTAATGTTTTAAATCAGTTTCACTTTATTTCATTTCATTCTACTTTATTATATGCATTCTTTCATTTTTAATTTTTTTCTTACTTTTCTTTTCATTTCTTTGTATAACTTTCTTTTTTTTCTCTACGCTATCAACCTTATTTTCACAAACAGAACAAACACACAGGATCTTATTTCCTTTATTTGATTTTTTGTTTTATTTTTTTTTTACTTTTTATTTTATTAATTTTTTTCTTCTAAAATGACAAAAGGAAGCAATTCACCCCAAAAGATAGAACAGGAAGAAATGGCAGCCAAGAGCTTAACCAACACAGTTATATGCAACATGTTTGAACTCAAATATAGAACTACGATTATAAAAATACAAGCTGCTGTTGAAAAAAGCATAGAATCCCTTTCTGTGGAGATGAAAGAAGTAAAATCTAGTCAGGGCAAAATTAAAAATGTCAGTTGACATGTAATCTTAATACTTGACACAGTAACAAGGATGGGAAAAGGAGAGCAGTGCATCAGCAATATATATATATATATATATATATATATATATATATGTGTGTGTGTGTGTGTGTGTGTGTGTATGTATGTATATATATATATGTATATATATGTATGCATATATATGTGTATATATATGTATGTATGTGTGTGTGTGTGTGTGTGTATATATATATGTTTGTATGTATGTATATAATTTTACTTAGTTTTATTTTTTATATGAAATTTATTGTCCAGTTCGTTTCCATACAACAACCAGTGCTCATCCCAACAGGTGCCCTCCTCAAGCCCATCACCCACTTTCCCCGCCCTCCCACCCCCATCAAACCTCAGTTTATTCTCAGTCTTTAAGTGTCTCTTATGGTTTCCTCCCTCCCTCTCTAACTTTGTTTTCCCTTCCCCTCACCCATACTCTTCTGTCAAGATTCTCAGGATCGACATAAGAATGAAAATAAATGGTATTTGTCTTTCTCTGTATGACTTCTTTCACTGAGCATAACACTCTCCAGTTCCATATACATTGCTATAAAAGGCCATTTTTCAATCTTTCTCATTGCCAACTAGTATTCCATTGTATACATAAACCACAACTTCTTTATCCATTCATCTGTTGATGGACATTTAGGCTCTTTCCATAATTTGGCTATTGTTGAAAGTGCTGCTGTAAACATTGGGGTACAAGTGCCCCTATGCATCAGCACTCCTGTATCCCTTGGGTAAATTCCTAGTAGTGCTATTGCTGGGTCATAGGATAGGTCTATTTTTAATTTTTGAGGAACCTCTACACTCTTTTCCAGAGTGGAGGCACCACATTGCATTCCCACCAACAAAATAAGGGGGTTCCTGTTTCTCCACATCTTCTTCAGCATCTATAGTCTCCTGATTTGTTCATTTTAGCTACTCTGACTGGTGTGAGGTGATAGTGTGGTTTGATTTGTATTACCCTGATGAGGAGTGATGTTGAGCATCTTTTCATGTGCCTGTTGGCCATCTGGAGGTCTTCTTTAGAGAAGGGTCTGTTCATGTTTTCTTCCCATTTCTTCACTGGATTATTTGTTTTTCGGGTGTGAAGTTTGGTGAGCTCTTCATAGATTTTGGATACTAGCCCTTTGTCCAATATGTCATTTGCAAATATCTTTTCCCATTCTGTTGATTGCCTTTTTGTGTTGTTGATTGTTTCCTTTGCAGTGCAGAAGCTTTTTATCTTCATGAGGTCCCAATAGTTCATTTTTTCTTTTAATTCCCTCGCCTTTGGAGTTGTGTCAAGTAAGAAATTGCTGCTGCTGAGGTCAGAGAGGTCTTTTCCTGCTTTCTCCTCTAGGGTTTTGATGGTTTCCTGTCTCACATTCAGGTCCTTCATCAATTTTGAGTTTATTTTTGTGAATGGTGTAAGCAAGTAGTCTAGTTTCATTCTTGTGCATGTTGCTGTCCAGTTCTCCCAGCACCATTTGTTAATGAGACTGTCTTTTTTTCCATCGGATATTCTTCCCTGCTTTGTCAAATATTAGTCCGCCATACATTTGTGGGTCCAATTCTGGGGTCTCTATTCTATTCCATCAGTCTATGTGTCTGTTTTTGTGCCAATACCATGTTGTCTTGATGATTACAGCTTTGTAGGAGAGGCTGAATTGTGGGATTGTGATGCCTCCCGTTTTGGACTTCTTCAATATTACTTTGGATATTTGGGGTCTTTTTTGGTTCCATACAAATTTTAGGATTCCTTGTTCTAGCTTCAAGAAGAATGCTGGTGCCATTTTGATTGGTATTGCACTGAATGTGTAGATTGATTTCCGTATTATTGACATTTTAACAATATTTATTCTTCCAATCTATGAGCATGGGATATTTTTCCATTTCTTGGTATCTTCTTCAATTTCCTTCATAAGCTTTCTATAGTTTTCAGCGTACAGATATTTTACATCTTTGGTTGAATTTATACCTACCTATTTTATGATACTTGGTACCATTGTGAATGGGATCAGTTTCTTTATTTGTCTTTCTGTTGCTTCATTATTAGTGTATAAGAATGCAACTAATTTCTGTACATTAATTTTGTTTCTTGAGATTTTGCAGAATTCATGTATCAGCTCTAGCAGACTTTTGGTGGAGAGTATCAGATTTTCTATGTTCCCTATCATGTCATCTGCAAAAAGTGAAAGCTTGTCTTCATCTTTGCCAATTTTGATGCCTTTGATTTCCTTTTGTTGTCTGATTGATGATGCTAGAACTTCCAACACTATGTTAAACAACCGCGGTGAGAGTGGAAATCCCTGTCGTGTTCCTGATCTCAGGGGGAAAGCTCTCAGTTTTTCTCCATTGAGGATGATATTAGCTGTGGGCTTTTTATAAATGGCTTTATGATGTTTAAGTATGTTCCTTCTATCCTGACTTTCTCAAGGGTTTTTATTAAGAAAGGATGCTGAATTTTGTCAAATGCTTTTTCTGCATCGATTGACAGGACCATATAGTTCTTATCTTTTCTTTCATTAATGTGATGTATCACATTGATTGATTTGGGAATATTGAACCATCCCTCCAACCCAGGAAAGAATCTGACTTGATCATAGTGAATAAGTATTTTTATATGCTGTTGAGTTCGATTTGCTCTTATAATGTTGAGAATTTTTACATCCATAGTCACCAGGGATATTGGCCCTTTTTTTTTTGCTGGGTCTCTGTCAGGTTTGAGAATCAAGTTTTCCTTCCCTACTTTTTGGAACAGTTTGAGAAGGGTATGTATTATCTCTACTTTAAATGTCTGGTAGAATTCCCCAGGGAAGCCACCTGGTCTTGGAGTCTGATTTGTTGGGAGATTTTTGATAACTGATTCAATTTATTCACTGGTTATGGGTCTGTTCAAGTTTCTATTTCTTCTTGTTTCAGTTTTGGAAGTGTGTGGGTGCTTAGGAATTCGTCCATTTATTCCAGGTTGTCCAGTTTGTTAGCATGTAAGTTTTCATAGTGTTCCTTGATAATTGCTCATATTTCTGAGGGATTAGTTGTAATAATTCCATTTTCATTCATGATTTTATCTATTTGGGTCATCTCCCTTTCTTTTGGAGAAGTCTGGCTAGAGGTTTATCAATGTTGTTTATTCTTTCAAAAAACCAACTATTGGTTTCATTGATCTCCTCTACTGTTTTTTTTTTAAGATTCTATATTGTTTATTTCTGCTCTAATCTTTATTATTTCTCTTCTTCTGCTGGGGTTGGGGTGTCTTTGCTGTTCTGCTTCTATTTACTTTAGGTGTGCTGTTAGATTTTGTATTTGGGGTTTTTCTTGCTTCTTGAGATAGGCCTGGATTGCAATGTATTTTCCTCTCAAGACTGCCTTCGCTGCATCCCAAAGTATTTGGATTGTTGTATTTTCATCTTCATTTGTTTCTGTATACTTTCAATTTCTTCTCTAATTGTCTGGTTGACCCATTCATTCTTTAGTAGGGTGTTCTTTAACCTCCATGCTTTTGGAGGTTTTCCAGACTTTTT
Organism: Felis catus; assembly: GCF_018350175.1. Lineage (NCBI taxonomy): Eukaryota > Metazoa > Chordata > Mammalia > Carnivora > Felidae > Felis > Felis catus. The sequence goes on from NC_058368.1 coordinate 86,011,008, forward strand.
CCTGTGGTTGATTTCAAGTTTCATAGCATTGTGGTCTGAAAGTGTGCATGATATGATCTCAATTCTTGTATACTTGTGAAGGGCTATTTTGTGACCCAGTATGTGATCTATCTTGGAGAATGTTCCATGTGCACTTGAGAAGAAAGTATATTCTGTTGCTTTGGGATGCAGAGTTCTAAATATATCTGTCCAGTCCATCTGATCCAATGTATCAGTTAGGGCCCTTGTTTCTTTATTGATCCTGTGTCTACATGATCTATCTACTGTTGTAAGTGGGGTATTAAAGTCCCCTGCCAGGGGCACCTGGATGGCTCAGTCAGTTAAGCATCTGACTTTGGCTCAAGTCATGATCTCACAGTTTGTGGGTTCGAGACCCGCATTGGGATCTGTGCTGCCAGCTCAGAGCCTGGAGCCTGCTTCGGATTCTGTGTCTCCCTGCCTCTCTGCCCACCCCCCCACCCCCCCACCCCTGCTCACACTCTGTCTCTCTCTGTCTCTCAAAAATAAATAAATGTAAAAAAAAGTCCCCTGCCATTACCACATTCTTATAAATAAGGTTGCTTATGTTTGTGATGAATTGTTTTATCTATTTGGGGGCTCCTGTATTCAGTGCATAGACATTTATAATTGTTAGCTCCTCCTGATGGATAGAACCTATAATTATTATATAATGCCCTTCTTCATCTCTTGTTACAGCCTTTAATAGTCTAGTTTGTCTGATATAAGTATGGCTACCCCAGCTTTCTTTTGACTTCCAGTAGCATGATAGATCATTCTCCATCCCCTAACTTTCAATCTGAGGGTGTCCTCAGGCCTAAAATGAGTCTCTTGTAGACAGCAAATAGATGGGTCTTCTTCTTCTTCTTCTTCTTCTTCTTCTTCTTCTTCTTCTTAATCAATTCTGATACCCTATGCTTTTTGTTTGGAGCATTTAGTCAATTTACATTGAGTGTTATTATTGAAAGATATGTGTTTATAGTCATTGTCATGTATGTAGGCTTCATGCTTGTAGTGATGTCTCTGGTAGTTTGTGGTCCTTGCAACATTTCTCTCACAGAGTTCCCCTTAGGATCTCTTGTAGGGCTGGTTTAGTGGTGATAAATTCCTTCAATTTTTGGTCTTTTTGGGAAAACAATTATCTCTCCTTCTATTCTGAGTGGCATGCTTTCTGGACAAAGGATTCTTGGCTGCATATTTTTTTCTGTTCATCACATTGAAGAGTTCCTGCCATTCATTTCTGGCTTGCCAAATTGCAGTAGATAGGTCTTCTACTACCCTTATGTTCTACCTTTGGAAGTTAGAGCCAGTTTTTCCCTAGATGCTTTCAGAATTCTCTCTTTATCCTTGTATTGGCCAGTTTCATTATGATATGTCATGCAGAAGATCGATTCAAATTACGTCTGAAGGGAGTTCTCTGTGCCTCTTGGATTTCAATGCCTGTTTCCTTCCACAGATCAAAGAAGTTCTCAGATATGATTTTTTCAAGTACACCTTCAGCCCCTTTCTCTCTCTCTTCTTCTTCTGATATTCCTAAGATATGGATATTGTTCCATTTGATTGCGTCACTTAGTTCTCTAATTCTCCCCTCATACTCCTGGATTTTTAATCTCTCTTTTTCTCAGCTTCCTCTTTTTCCATAGTTTTATCTTTCAATTCACCTCTTCTCTCCTCTGTCTCTTCAATCCATGCTATGACTGCCTCCATTTTATTTTGCACCTTATTTATAGCATTTTTTAACTCCTCATGACTATTAGTTAGTCTGTTGATCTCTGTAGCAATAGATTCTCTGCTGTTCTCTGTGCTTTTTTCAAGCCCAGCAATTAATTTTATGACGATTATTCTAAATTCTTGTTCCGCTGTAATGCTTAAGTCGGTTTTGATCCATGCGTTAGTTGTCACTACTTTCTGGAGTTTCTTTTGAGGAGAATTCTTCTGTTTCATCATTTGAGTAGACTCTGTGGTGGCTCCAAACTTGAGGGCACTTCCCCTATGCTGTGTTGAGTAACTTGTGTTGGTGGGTGGGGCCGTAGTCTGCCCCCATGTCTGCCCCCAGTCACCTCTGGGGTCACAGTCAGAGTTGTGTGTACCTTATCTTCCCCTCTCCCAGAGGCAGGGCTCACTGTGGAGTGGTGTGGCCCTTGTCGGGGCTACTTGCACACTTCCAGGTTTGTGGGTGCAGTTTCAATGGGATCTGGCCAAGGGCATATTAGACAGGGTGGATCCGCAAGGAGCACAGGGACTAGAGGGGCAGGCTTAGCTTGTTTTGCCATCAGTGGTCCCCTGCAGGAGGGTCCCTGCAGCACCAGGAGGGAGGCAGACCTGTCAGAGGGATGGATCCACAGAAGCACAACATTGGATGTTTGTGCAGTGCAGGCAAGTTCAGTGATGGGAATGTGTTCCCTTTGGAATTTCATCTGGGGGATGGGAGAGGGAGATGGCACTTGCCAGTGCCTTTGTTCCCCTGCTGAGTGAGCTCCATCTTCTGTTGCTCAACAACTCTCCCTTCTGGCATCCACTCACCCTCCCTGCTCTCTGAGAGCAGAGCTGTTGACTTTTCACATTCCAGATGTTAAGTTCAGCTGGCTGCCAGAACTCACAGAGTCCAGCCCCTCTGCTTTTGCAAGCCAGACCCTGGGGGCTCTGCCTTGCCTGGCATGCTGCCCTCCACTGCCCTGGCTCCCTCCAGCCCATCCTTGTAGCACACACCGCCTCTCCGCCCTTCCTCTATCATTGTAGATTTGATTTGTATTTCCCCGATGATGAGTGATGTTGAGCAACTGTGTCTTCTATGGTAAAAAAGTGTCTATTCATATCCTCTGCACATTTTTCATTAAATTATTACTTTTGGGGTGTTGAGTTTTCTAAGTTCATTATATTTTGGATACTTACTCTTTATCAGATATGCCATTTACAAATATATTCTCCCATTCCATAGGCTGCCTTTTAGTCTTTTGGGTTTTTTTTTTGCTGTGCAGGAACTTTTTATTTTGATGAATTCTTATACTTTATTTTTGTCTTTGTTTCTTTTGCCTCAGGAGATATATCTAGTAAGAAGTTGCTGAGGTCAATGTCAAAGAGGCTATTGCCTGTGTTCTCCTCTAGGGTTTTTATAGTTTCCTGTCTCACACTTAGGTCTTTCATACATTCTGAATTTATTTTTGTGTATGATATAAGACAATCGTCCATTTTCACTCTTTTGCATGTTGCTTTCCAGCACCTTCCCATCGGGTATTCTTTCCTGCATTGTTGAAGACTGATTTACCATATAGTTGTGAGTTCAGTTCTGAGTTTTTTATTCTGTTTGATTGATATATGTGTCTATTTTTGTGCCAACAGCATACCGCCTTGATCATTACTGCTTCATAATAGGTCTGGAGATGTGATGCCTCTATCTTTGCTTTGCTTTTCAAGTTTGCCTTGTGTGTTTGGTCTTCTGTGGCTCCATACATATTTTAGGATTATTTGCTGTAGCTCTGTGAAAAATGCTGGTGGTAATCTGAATTGGATTGCATTAAATGTGTAGACTGCTTTGGGTAGTATAGACATTTTAACAATGTTTGTTCTTCCAGTCCATAAGCCTGGAATGTCTTTACATTTTTATTGTGCATCATCCTCAATTTCTTTTATCAGTGTTTTATAGTTTGCAGAGTACAGATCTTTAACACTTTAACTAGGTGAATTATTAGATATCTTATGTGTTTGTTTCAATTGTAAGTGGGATCAATTCCTTGATTTCTCTTTCTGCTGCCTCATTGTTGTATAGGAATACAAGATTTATGTATGTCGATTTTGTATCCTGGGTCTTTACTAAACTAGTGTGTAACTTCTAGCAATGTTTTGGTGAGTCCTTCTGCTTTCTATATAGGGTATCGTGTCATGTGCAAATAGGAAACATTTCACTTCTTTCTTGCAGGTTTAGATGTCTTTTATTCCTTTGTCTTTTCTCATTGCTGTGGTACTATGTTAAATAAAGTGATGACAGTAAGCATCCCTGTCTTATTCCTGACTACAGAGGAAAATCTCTGTTTTTCCCCATTGAGGGTGATATTAGCTGTGAGTATTTTGCATATTGCCTTTATTGTGATGAATAATGCTAACCATACTTTTTTGTCATGAATGGATCTTGCTTTTGTCAAATGTTTTTTTCTGCATCTATTGAAATGATCATACGGTTCTTATCATTTCTTTTATTAAAGTGGTGTATCATGTTGATTGATTTGTGAGTATTGAACCACCCTTGCAAACCAGAATAAATACCACTTGATTGTTAGTTCATGCCTCAGAACTACCTGCTATTTTGGGGGATTTACATTAGAAATTCAACAGAACTTGAGTCTGAGATATAATGGAGCCTGTTGGTGGGATCTCAGGGCAAAATTATCCTTAGGGAACCACAAACACCATGGGTGATCACCTGATGGTAGATACACTGAGATGGCTGTGAGTTTAATCAGTGAAGTAATCAGTCCCTAACAGCCCATAAGACCCTGATAATAAAGTGACATAAAATACCCTGTGCTTCCTAAACAGTGTGTAGGAGGTGTAGAAGCATACTTCTCCAGGAGACGCAAAAACAGTGAACACTTAATGACGCCATGGCATTCAGTGTATTCTAAAGGATGAGGAAGGGAAAGGATACCCATACCAGAAATAAACCCAGGAATATATGGTTAACTAATGTACAACAAAGAAACCAAGAATATACTATGGTGAAAGTATAGTCTATTCAGTGATTGTACATCCTATGCATTTTCAGTCAGAAAACTGTGTGGCCACCTGCAAACAAAAAATAAAATTGAACCATTATCTTGAACCATACACAAAAATTATTTTAAAAGTGTTTGAAGACAAATGTAAGAATAGACACCATAAAACTTCTGGAAGAAACAGGTGGTTAGCTTCTTGACACAGATATTTATAATAGTTATATAAATCTTACACAAAGACAAAAAGAAGAGAAGTAAAGATAAGTGGGGTACATTAAACTAAAAATATGCACACCAAAGAACCATCAACAAAATTAAAAGTCAAACTACTGAATAAGAAAGGTACTTGTAAATCATATTTATCCTTAGGGAAGCTAGTATTCAAAACAGATAAAGAACACACAATTTCAATGGCATAAAAATTGGTTACAAAATGGACAGAAGACATGAATAGAGTTTGTTTTCCAAGGAAGACATATAGATGGGTAAAAAGTTAAAGAAAGAAAGAAAACAAAAGATGTACAACGTCATAAATAATCAGGAAAAGCAAACAAAAACCACAATGAGATATGACCTTACACATTAAGAATATCTATTTTCAAAAAGACAGGGAATAACGTGTTGGTGAGGATGGGGAAAAATGGAAATCGTTGTTTTTTATTGGGGAGAATGAAAATTGGTGCAGCCAGTACAGAAAACAATATGGAGTTTTCCTCTTGAAACTAAAAATGGAACTACCATACATCCATAAATTCCACTGCTGGGTATTTATCCAAAGATTTCAGAAACACTGCTTTTAAAGATATATGCATCTTTATGTTCATTGATCATTCCTGTGTTCATTGCAGCAGTATTGACAATGGCTAAGAAGCTAAGACAGGGAAACAACTTATGTATCCTAAGAACCCATTAATGGTTGAGTGAATATTATATATATATATATATATATATATAAAAATTTACTCATTATATATTGCACAGACTATATTTAAATGCACATATAATAAATATGCTTGTACACATATATATGTATAAATATACATATACATGCATGTCTATTTATTAAAACAATAATATAACATAGTAAATATAAATGCACAAAATATAGATATTATAAATATAAATATACATATATATATAATATAGATATAATAACTATATATTTATATATGTATATCATATTTAAATATTTAAATAAAAGTGAAATATAATTACAAATTTATATTAAATACATTTATACAGGTAATCAAATCTTGCCATTTGTTACAACATAGATTAGACCTTGAAGGTATTATTTTATGTGAAATATATTAGAAAGAGAAAAACAAATACAAAATGATCTCTCCTATGTATGGAAGATAAAACAAAACACAACAAGAAAACAAGCTCATAGACACAGAAAACAGATTGGTGTTTGCCAAAGTGAGGGGGTGAGGATTGAGAGAAAGGAGGAAAACAAATACTTTTTAGAAAAACAGAAAGAAATCAGGGGAAATAAAAATAAAGCATTCAAAATCATATCACAAGTGTGTAGAAACAAAATATCTGATAAAAGTGTCCAGTCAACTTAAAATAAAAAGGATAACATATTTATTAAATTGCACTGGAATGCTTAATAGCATTTAGAAGAAAATATACTCCTACTTACAAGAATTGCATGCAATTAATTACATACATGTTTAAAATCATTTTTTTAATAAATCTAAATAATATCACTGATGTTTCTATGTATTTGTTTAAAAAATTCTTGGGTGCCTGGGTGGCTGAGTTGGTTAAGCATCCAAATTTTGATTTTGGCTCAGCTCATGATGTCATAATTTTTGAGCTGGAGCCCCATGCAGGGCTCTGCACTGACAGTTCAAAGCCTGCTTAGGATTCTCTCCATTCTCTCTCTCTACCACTCCCCCTTTCACTCTGTGTGTCTCTCTCTTTTTCAAAAACAAAACAAAACAGAACAAAAAAAAAAAAAACAAAGATATAAACAAACAACCACAACAACAACAAAAAAACCACACACAAAAAAATATTTAAAACATTGTTTTCAATCTATTTGAATTTTTTATTGAACAATACAGGTATTTAAATAGATAATCACATTGGCATATTTGAAATATATATATTTCTTATATATTGTTCACAAAACAGGACCCTTGTTTCAACAGAAATTTTAGAGAACTTTGATCATTGTTTTGTGTCTGACAAAACACGTCTTGACATGTCTTAGGAAGGAAAAGTTCCGATGTCTATGTTTTGTTTTGTTTTGTTTTTTTATTTTATATATGAAATTTATTGTCAAATTGGTTTCCATACTATGTTAAAACTAAATAGTCACTTCCTTTTTTGACTCTCAGTTATAGGAAAGGAATATAATCATACTTTCTATTAAATCTTTTAATTTCAAACTTTAAAGTGGGTGCCTTCAAATAAGCAAGGGATATGCACATTCACTAAGCAAACAGCACAAGAAAAATAAATAAGTGTTTATTGCAATTCATCAAGTTTTCAGAGGAGCTCATCATATGATTTTTGAGCTGTGAATGGTGTGAGTCATATTAATTAATCTCAGACACATTTTGGAAATTGATTTTGGTTATGTATTTTCCAGACATCACTGGGCCAGAATTTCTGAAGAGTCTTAAAGTCTCTCACTTTTTTTCTTTTTTTAATGTTAATTTATTTCTTTTGAGACAGAAGAGAGCTAAAGAGAGGAAGGGACAGACAGAGAGGGAGAGAGAGAATCCCAAGCAGGTTCCATGCTCAGTGCACAGCCTGATGTGGGGTTTTATCTCACAACTGAGAGATCATGACCTGAAACAATATCAAGTAGTTGGATGCACCCCCAGATGCCTCTGTCACTCTTTTTAATATAATATTTTCTGCTTAAATTCTACCGATTTTTTTTCTATTAAAAAAATGAATTTACTTTAGTTAAGAACCTTAACTAATTACATTTCAAACCCCAAATTAATTCAACTGGAAAACCTTGGTAGTAAAGAGTAATGCCTAATGAACCTTTGGCCATTGATACCAAACAGTGAATGTCTTTTTTTTTTTCAAAATTTGAAAATGAAGTTATGTGATATGAAGGAAAATTAAGCAAACTCTTCCTTTTTTAAAAGATTAATCATACACGTTCTTTTGATAAAAAATTTCCCATCATAGTTACACCATTTCAAAATAAAGCTTTTAAACAGTAAATAGTCAAGAAATCTCTAAGGACTCACTTAGTTTTAGTATAAAAGCATCCATAATTACAGTATATAATCTAACATGCAGATCTTCTATTTGGGGGGAAAATACTTATATCTAATTCTAATATATCAGTCATTCATCACTGTGATGCTTTGGATATTACAGGGCTTTGTACATGTTAATTCTAGCTTCCTTATTTACACCCACTCTTATATAATAAAGAGTATAGAAGACTTACTCCGTAAATAGTGATGACTGTTCATTCATAGTGCCCAGGTGTAGAACTAGCCTGCAGGTAATGGGAAGACTTTTGTAAGGTAGTCATTAAACAGGTATCTCTATTGAAAACCGTGCTACAGAGAGGTTAATAATAAAGCAAAGCACCCAAATCTCATTCAGTAGAATTATAAGAATATTAAATGTATAATGAAATGCTGATAACAGAAATCATCTTATGAAATGGAGTTAGTGGCTTTTGGGGTTGTGAAATGAGTGTTTTGAAAGACAACTGGGAAGTGGCTCAGACTGACTAATCTGCACTAAACAGTATATAACTCCCATCAATCCTTTTAGAAAAAGGCTCTCATTATTCCATAGTCTATTCTTCATTTTCCTGATCACAATTATCCCGATCATGTAGACCTGTTGTAAATGACTTTCTTAGATTCATCTAGTTACTTCCAGAGTCCTTCTCATAAAATATATAAACTTGTATTTCCTCCTTACTGGTGAGAGAATGTCTAATTCTATACAGAGTTCTTTGTCCAATCTCCATACCTATCACTTCCCCTGAAAATAAGGGAACAGAAGAATCATTTTTTCACCAGGCAAGGGTAAATATATATATATAAAGGGTAAATATATACAAAGGATAAATATATATGTACATATATATATACACATATATATACACACATATATATTTATATATATATATACATATATATATATATATGTATATATATATTAGATTTCAAAGAAACCTGGGAACGTGATAACACTTTCTGTTATTTTTCCTATTTTAGCCATTTGGGAAGAGATGTTAAGTATATATGAATTATTGTAATGTGTGATACCATCATGTTGGATTGTTTCCATTATCATTTCAATATATTAATAAAATCTTACTACCCACAGGCTAAGGGAAAATATTTGTTCTTTCTATTTATTGAAAAATTACCACAAAGAAAACAAATAAAAGAATATAAAATTATTTTGTCAAATCTCAATTATTTCAATTTTCTAGATTAATATAATCCCTGTCTTCATTCTTGGAATGTCATTGCTCCTAATGAGTGTAAAAGGTGAAAAAGATGGAATTTTAAGGCAGCAGGATTAAAGAGAACTTTGTCAAACTTATATAGAGCAGATCCCCTGAATCACTCTTCTCAGGGCTCCCATCACCTCCTTGTTTCTCAGGATATAAATGATGGGGTCAAGCATTGGGGTCAGAATAATGTAGAAGACACCAGAACCTTGGCTTCTGTGGGAGATCTCAGCGATCTTGGGCATAGGTAAATGTAAGCAAAGGGTGCAGAGTAGAAAGTCACCACAATGAGGTGTGTGCTGCAGGTTGAATAGGGCTTCTTCCTTCCTTCTGTTGAGTGCATGTGGCAGATAGCATGGAAAACTCGGCCACAGGAACATGCAATGCCGATGAAAAGAAATGCAATCAAGAGTGTGGTGCTCACAAACACTGTGTACTCATAGATCATAGGTGTCCATGCAGGCCAGAGTCAACATGGCTAGGACATCACAGAAGAAATGGTTGATGAACCCGGATCAACCATAAGGGATATGGAGGGCATATACAGTGTGGGCACAGGAGTTGATTGAGCCCATTATCCAAGATCCTGTTATTATCAACACACACACTTTTTTGCTCATACGAATGGGATAATGAAGAGGAAAGCAAATAGTCACATAGCGATCATGGGACATGGAGGCCAATAGTAACCCATCTGCATCTGCTAAAGTCAAAAAGAAGCTCTGTATCCCACACCCAATGAAGGAGATAGACTTGTTTCCAAAGACATAATTGGATGCCATCTGGGGAATGATGGTGGAGATGAAGTTCAAGTCCATGAGGGAGAGGTGACTAAGTAGAAAATAGATGGATGTGTGGAGATGGGTGTCCAGGAGGATGAGGAGAATCATGGACAGGTTGCCAAAAAAAGCCATTAGGAAAATGACAATAATGAGAATGAAAAGAAACAACCCAATTCTTGATGGGGGAAAAACCCCAATAAAAGGAAGCCTGTTAATGTTTGGCTGTTATTTTCCATTTTCTACTCATTGGTATTCTTGAAGAAAGAGAAAAACTCATATGTGAAAAATAAAGAAATGTGAGTTTTTACATTTTATTCAAATTATTTTAGTCTAATTCTGAAGTTTTTATGGAATACCTTGTTCCTTAAATAAATAATCAACATTTCTTACTTTGAGAAAGAAGTTATATGATGTTTCACAAAGTCACAAGGTAAGGTGGTAAGCATATACATTCCAAGTTTTCTGTAAAGAATCCATGAAATAATAAAAGGTAAATATTAATACTCACCTGAGTGTGATATGAGTAATTCTATGCCCTTCATAAATGTACACATACAAAATATTAAATTTTAATTTAATGTAAGCATAATTCTTATTGCCAAGACTGAGCACAAGTTGACTAATAATTCAAATGAATATAGGTTTGGCTCATGTGTATTTTTAATATATCATTTAGACTAGGACTTTATTAAAATGAAAGATCTCCCCATCAGGAATTCATTCATAACCACTAGATGGTTATTTTAATTTTGACAAAGTAGACAATTTTTGATTGCCTAAAGAATCTTCAAATGGATTGCTTTTTACCCATTAATTCTGCTTCTAGTCACTAAAACAGTAATATGTAGGCTATGTATAGACTATGTAAAAAAACTCTAACCTGTATTGATTACATTGACTCCTCCTGACAACTTTGACACATAAGCATTGGATTAATCCTACTGCACAACATTGACAATATTTGTCTGAAGTGACATACTGTATGAGATAAAGATAACATTTTGCTCCTGGGCCATTTCTATAAATGGAAGGGAAGACTCAGATGTAACCTTTATTTTCCATTTCACTAACATCCTGGACAGGTATAAGAAATTATGCTAAGTCGAAACAAAATTCTGAGGCTGGTATCATCACCCACAATTGTAAAATAAGCATCATGGGGTGCCTGGGCGGCTCAGTCAGTTAAGAGTCCAACTTCAACTCAGGTCATGATCTAAAGGTCTGTGAGTTTGAGCCCTGTGTCAGGCTTTATGCTGACAGCTCAGAGTCTGGAGCCTGCTTCAGATTCTGTCTCTCCCTCTCTCTCTGATCCTCCCCTACTTGCTCTCTGTCTCTCTGTCAAAAATAAATAAATAAAAACATTAAAATTTTTAAAATAAATGACATTCACAGAACTTGAGTAACTTATCATGAGCTAAAAAGATACAGTTTATCCTGTACCTTATGAAAAGCAAGGAATCACAAAGAATTGCTCACGTTAGCCACCCCAAACTTCCAGTAAAGTAGCTATTTAAACAAGAATTGTCTATGTCTACTAGGCAGTATATGATGGCAAATGTCTCTAATAAATTATTTTGTGCTCAAATAAAATTGGTTTTGAGATTAAAGTCACACATTTTACATTTTCTCCTTAGAAACATGTTTCCTCTGTCCTCCTGCTCTTCCTGTATTCTCACTGGCTCCCTGCAACAACACAACAGCTCACACTTGGTCTCTACTAAATGGAAGAAGAGAGGCCTCACAATATCATTTAGCAATAAATAATATCACAGGACTTTTAAATGAAGTGTAAGCCATAGTTTCTTTCAATCAAAAAGTGTCACAGTCTAACAGCATGTTCATGAAAGAACACTCATGTTGTCTGTAAGTCAGGTTGCAGATACACATATTCTTTCAGTTGCTTTGCAAATTTGAAAGCGGCTGATATGTTGCATTTCTGTTACTCTCCTTGCATTAGTTTCTTTTTCCTATCCTTTTCTTCAGAAGTTTGAAATTAAATTGGATTCTATGTACTTTTAGATTTCTTCTTTAACTTATTATTTAGCCCACTCATGCTCTAGAAGTATGTTATTTAGTCTCCAAGTATTTGTTAGCTTTCCAGATATTTGTCTTGTGGTTGATTTTGAGTTTCACAGCATTTTGGTCTGGAAATATGCAAAGCATGATCTCAATTGTTTTGTTCTTTTTTTAGGGATGATTTGTGTCCCAGTGTGGGGTCTATTCTGGATAATATTCCATGTGCACTCAAGAAGAATGTGCATTCTGTGGCTTTAGAATGAAATATTCTGAATGTATATGTTATGTCCATCTGGGTCCAGATTGTCATTCAAATCTGTTGTTCCCTTGTTTATTTTCTCTTATATGATTTGTCCATTGCTGTAATGACTCTTATGGGAAAGTGTCTCAATGAGCAACAGCTGTGTGCTGGCCCACCCCTGTATGTTTGCATGACAATGCTGCTGCTGATGACTGGAGACTGCAACTGGGTGCCAGCAGCCCCAGAAAATTTTGTGCAATCGTGTAGCAGCAGTGTTTCAGGGATTCAGCAAGTGTTGTAGTGTTGAAGTATCCTATTATTATGGTACTATTGTCAATGAATTTCTGTATGTTAGTGATTAATTGATTTACATATTTGGGTTCAATCATGTTTGAAGCAAAAATGTTTAAAATTGTTAGATCTTGGATGGCTAAATCCCTAAATTCTGATATAATTCCATTCTTCATCTCATGTAACAGTCTTTACTTTAAAATCTAGATTTTCTGATATAAGTATGATTAATTAGGCTTTCTTTTGGCGACCATTAGCATGATAGCTGGTTCTCCACCCCCTTACTTTCACTCTGAACGTGTTTTAGGTCTAAAATGAGTCTCTTGTAAACAGCATATAGATGTATTTTATTTCTTATCCATTCTGGTACCCTGTGTCTTTTGATTGAAGCCTTTACCTATTGACATTTAGAGTGAGTACTGAAAAATATTAATTTGTTACCATTGTGTTGCCTGTAGATTTAGAGTTTCTGATGGTGTTCTCTGATCCTTTCTTGTCTTTGTTGCTTTTGACCTTTTTTTGTTGTGTTCTGTCTTTTCTCCCCTCATAGAGTCCCTCTTAAAATGTCTTGCAGGGCTGGTTTAGTGGTCACACACTCTTTTCATTTTTTTAGTCTAGGAAACTTATTTTAATTTATTTATTTTATTTTTTTAAATTTGCATCCAAATTAGTTAGCATATAATGCAACAATGATTTCAGGAGTAGATTCCTTAGTGCCCCTTACCCATTTAGTCCATGCCCCCTCCCACAACCCCTCCAGTAACCCTCAGTTTGTTCTCCATATTTATGAGTCTCTTCTGTTTTGTCCCCCTCCATGTTTTTATATTATTTTTGTTTCCTTTTTCTTATGTTCATCTGGTTTTCTCTTAAAGTCCTCATATGAGTGAAGTCATATGATTTCTGTCTTTCTCTGACTGACTAATTTCACTTAGGATAATACCCTCCAGTTCCATCCACATAGTTGCAAATGGCAAGATTTCATTCTTTTTGATTGCTGAGTAATAGTCCATTGTATATAAATGCCACATCTCCTTTATGCATTGATCCATCAGTGGACATTTGGGCTCTCTCCATACTTTGGCTATTGTTGATAGTGCTGCTATAAACATGAGGTGCATGTGTCAGTCTGGGAAACATTTTATCTTTCCTTCTATTTTGTATGATAATCTTGCTATATAAAAAATTATTGCTGAATATTTTTTTTTGATTCAGCACATTAATATATCCTGCAATTCCTTTCTGGCATACCAACGTTTCTGTGGATATGCCTACTGTGAACCTGATCTGTCTGCCCTTGTAGGTGAAGGAGTTTTCTCCCCTTGCTGCTTTCATGATTATTTCCTTGCCTGGATATTTTGTGAATTTGACTATAATATGCCTTGTTGATGGTCATTTTTTGTTGAATCTAATGGGAGCTCTCTGTGCTTCCTGGATTTTAATGTCTGTGTTTTTCCCTAGGTTAGGAAAGTTTTCCAATTTGATATGTTCACATAAACCTTCTACCCCTTTTGCTCTCTCTTCATCTTCTGGGACAACTGTGATTCAGATATTATTCCTTTTTAATAAGTTACTGACTTCTCTAAGTCTTGTATCATGCTCTTTTAACTTTGTTTCACTCTTTTTTGTTCTGCTTCATTATTCTCCCTAAATTTGTCTTCTATAGCACTGATTCACTGATCTCCTTCGTTCATCCTCATTGCTGTAGAAAGCATTTAAGATTGAATCTAGTTATAGCATTTTTAATTTTGTCCTGACTAGATTTTAGTTGTCCCCCCCCCAAAGAAAGGGATGCTATGCTTTTATCAACCCCAGCTAGTATTCTGATTTTCATGATTCTAAATTCTAGTTCAGACATCTTGCTTGTATCTGTGTTAAGTCCCTGACTGTCATGCTTTTCTGTTCTTTCTTGTGGGGTGAATTCTTTCATTTCATCATTTTGAAGGAAGAAAAAGAATTAATAAAATAAAAAACATTCAAAAATTAAAATGAACACAAAAAAATCAGATAAATGATGCTAGTTCCTAGGTGTTTTTTGGTCTGGTTGTTGAAAGAAGTTTTATAGAGTAGAGAGGAAAAGAAAAGAAAAGAAAAAAAAAGGAAAACTTTTTAAAATTAAAAAAAAAAGAATTAAAAAAGATGAAAGTAAAACAGAATTTTAAAATGTACAAAAAAAGTAAAAAAAAACTAGAAAAAGTAAAGAATTTTTAATAAAAATGGAAAATAAAAATACGCTTTTCTCTTTCTGTATTCAAGAATAGGAAAAGAAAAGAAACAGGAAAAAAAATTGAACAGATGGACCAGCGAACAGAATGACATACGATTGAGATTTCATCCAGTTTCCCCTAGAAATCAAACTATGAAGCACATTATAGTCTATAACTAAACAGGCAAAGAGGTTTGTGGTATTCTTCTAGAGCACAGTTTGCCCATTTAGATGGGGCTTTGTGTAACCGGTCCATTCTCCACTATATGGAGCTGCTTAGTTTATTGGGTGGATCATTGTGGCCTGTGCAGGGCTTGTATTTGCATTCATGGGAGGGGTAAAAATGGTGTCACCCATCTACCAAGTCTCTAGTATCACAACTCTGTGTTCTCACCGACTGACAAGCACCCCTACTTTGTCTCTGGCTTCCATCACTCTCTGCCTATACATTTCTGTGACCAAGTTGTCAGCCTCCCAGGTGACACCTCTGTCCTGAGTTTTATATCAGATAGAGCTGTTTCCAAACCTGTCATTTCTGAGAGTGTTGCAGCTTTGACCCTCTCAGACCCTCAGGGGGCGTGTCTTGCCAAGCAAGGGCCAGGTGCATGCCCACCCCCTGGTACATTCACGTGACCACTCTGCTGCAGTTGCCCAGAGACTGCAGCCAGGTGCCAGCCCACCGCAGAAAATTTTGTGTGGTTTTATAGCAGCAGTGTTTCAGGGATTATGGTAAATCACAACACCCATCTGGTGCCACGCTTCACCCTTAATGCCCTTGTTCCAACACCAACAAACGTGACTGTTTCCTCGCATCTGCTGGGACCTTTGCCTTTGGGGAGGCTGCACAACCTTTACCAAATGTCATCTGAACAGGGAAACAGCCTCTCCCCATGTGGCCTGAAGACCTATCAGACCTCACTGTCTGCACCTAAGGATTCACTCTTCCCACCTGATCTCTGTCAAGTATCAAGCTGCAGAGTTTCAGACTCTGTGCTCCTCTGTTTATAGTGCCTTAATGGAATTTAAACCCTCTCCTTTCTCCTTTCTTGTTCAGCCTCTTGCAGTCATTTTCTACTTTTTTTTTTTTTTTTTGGTTCAGTGCACTTTTTATCTACAGCTGCTTTCAGAGGAGTGTTTTTCTGTACTCTCCTCCCTGTCTCCATCCTCTCTCCCCAAGCAAAAACAGCTCCCTACCCTCATGACCGTTCTACCCCAGTTCACCTCTCTGTGCTGTGTACCTGCAGAGTTCTGTGATTCAAGTTGTGCAGATCGTTGTGTTAATCCTCATATCACTTTGCTAGTTGTGCGAGATGGTTTGGTGTTGATCTAGCTGCATTTCAGAGATGAGAGAGACAAAAAATGAAAGTTCCATGTTTCCCTGCCCTCTTGCCCTCTCCCAGCTTTCTTTTTTCTTTTTAATCAGTCTGGCTAAGGGTTTGTTATTCTTTCAAAAAACCAGCTTCTGGTTTCATTGAACTATTCTACTGTTGTTTTGTTTTTGTTTTTGTTTTTGTTTTTTTTATTTTGGTATCATTGAATCCTACTCTAATCTTTATTATTCCCTGTCTTCTGCTGGTTTGGGGGTTTCTTTGCTGTTTTTCTCCAGCTATTTAAAGTGTAATGTTAGGGTGTGCATTTGAGACTTCTCTTCTTTCATTAGGGATGCTTGGATTGCTATATACTTCCCTCTTATGACCAGCTTTGTTACATCCCAGAGGTTTTAAGCTGTCATGTTTTCATTTTCATTGACTTCCATGTACTTTACAATTTCTTCTTTACTTTCTTGGTTAACCCATTCATTCTTTACTAGAATTTTCTTTAACCACCAAGTATACATGATCTTACCATTTTTTTTATTATTATTGTGGTTGATATCAAGTTTCATAGTGTTGTGTTCTGAAAATATGCAAGGTAAGATCTTGATCTTTTTGTAATTGTTTAGGGTTGTTTTGTATCTCAGTTTGTGATCTATTCTGGAGAATTTTCCATGTGCATTTGAGAAGAATGTCTATTCTGATGCTTTAGGATAAAATTTTCTGAATATATATGTTACGCCCATCCTGGTCCAGTGTGTCATCAAAGCCATTGTTTCCTTGTTTGTTTTCTGCTTAGACTATTTGTCCATTGTTGGAAGTGGGGTGTTGAAGTCCCCTGCTCTTATGGTATCAATTTTTATGATTTTCTTTATGTTTGTAATTAATTGCCTTATATATGTGGGTTCTTCCACCTTCGGTTATGATCTTCTTGGTGAATAGACCCTTTAAAACTGATATAATGCTCTTCTTCCATATTGTTAAGGTCTTTGTTTTAAAATCTAGTATCTTATAAGGATGGCTACTCCAACTTTCTTTTGGCAACCATTAGCATGATAGAGCATTCTGCATCCCCTTAGTTTCAAGCTGAAGGTGTCTTTAGGTCTTAAGTGGGTCTGTTGTAAAGGGCATATACATGGAACTTGTTTTCTTATCCATGCTGTTACCATGTATATTTTGTTTGGAACATTTAGTCCATTCACATTTAGAGTGAGTAATGAAAGATATGAATTTGTTGCCATTGTGTTGACTGTAGAGTTGGAGATTTTAGTGATGCTGTTCTTTCTGTTCTTTCTGAGATGTTATTCTCTGGCCACATTTAGTCTTTTTTGTATTTAATCGTCCACACAATTTGGGTGTTATCTTTCAAAAATAGCAGAAGTTTAGGTGGTTCAAATGTATAAACATCTAGTAATAAAGTGATTATACATTATCAAGGTTTTATTTTACATTATTTTGTAAATACCAGATAAAAATAATAGGTATTATTACCACAGAGGATATGTCATTCACTGTAGTTTGTGATAGTTTGAAACCATATGTAATAATTGTTTTGTTTTGTTTTGTTTCATCTTTTCTCCATTCAAAGAATCCCCCTTAGATGTCTTGCAGGGCTGGCTTAGTGGTCACAACATCCTTTAGTTTTTGTTTGTCTGGGGTAACTCTTTATCTATTTTCCTCTTTTGAATGAAACCATTCCTGGATTAATAATTATTGGCTGAATACTTTTTTTCTTTTAAAGCACATTGATTATATCTATCCTATATTTCTGGCCTGCCAAGTTTCTGTAGATAAGTCTGCTGAGAACCTGATCTGAGTTCCCTTATAGATTGAGGATTTATTTTTTCCCTCTCTTGGTTTTTCCTTAATTCTTTCTTTACCTGTGTGTTTTGTGAATTTGAATATGATATGCCTTGTTAATGGTGTTTTTTGACTCTACTGAGAGTTCTCTGTACTTCTTGGATTTTGATGTCTGTGTTCTTCCCCAGGTTAGGGAAGTTTTCCACTGTAATTTTTTCACATAAACCTTCTGCCCTTTTTTCTCTTCATCTTCTGGGACTCCTATGATTCAGATGTTATTCTTTTTTAATAAGTTACTGACTTCTCTAAGTCTTGTATGGTGTTATTTTAACTTTGTATCCCTCTTTTTTTCTGCTTCATTATTCTCCTTAAGTTTGTCTTCTATATTGCTGATTTGGAGAAGATGGCGGTGTAGGAGGATGCTGGGCTCACCTCGTCCTGCTGATTGATTAGATTCCACTCACAGCAGCCTACATAACCCAGAAAACTGCCAGAAGATTAGCAGAACAGACTCTCTGGAATCAAGTGCATACAAGAAGCCCATGGAAGAGGGTAGGAAGGGCAGAGAGGCAGCGCATGCTACATCAAGGGAGCTGGGGCAGTGCAGGGGCAACCCGCCAGACAAGGCAGAGCCCCCAAAGTCTGGCTTGCAAAAGCAGAGGGGCTAGATCCCCTGAGTTCTGACAGCCAGCGAGGCTTAACATGTGGAATGTTAAAAGTCAACAGCTCTGCTCTTGAAGAGTGGGAAGGGTGAGAGGACAGCAGGAGGGACAGTTGTTGAAACCAGGAAGGACAGAGCTCAGTGGGGGAACAACAGCACTGGCAAGCACCATATCCCTTTCCTATCTCTCAACCAAAATTCCAAAGGGAGCCAGTTCCCATCACCAAACTTGCTTGCACCGTGCAAACACCCAGCCCTGTGCTTCTATGGATCTATCCAACAGACAGAACTCCCTCCCTCCCAGTGCTGCAGGGCCCCTCCAGTAGGGGAACATCTATGGCAAAGCTAGCTAACCTTGCCCCTCCCACCCCTGTGAACCTTACAGATCCTCTCGGCTAATACTCCAGATCCCATTGAAGCAGCACCACAAGCCTGGCAGTGTGCAAGTAGCCCAGACAGGGGCTACACCACTCCACAGTGGATGATTTTGCCCTGAGATCCCACCAACAGGCTCCATTATATCTCAGACTCAAGTTTTGTTGAATTTCTAATGTAAATCCCCCAAAATAGCAGGTAGTTCTGAGGCATGAACTAACAATCAAGTGGTATTTATTCTGGTTTGCAAGGGTGGTTCAATACTCACAAATCAATCAACATGATACACCACTTTAATAAAAGAAATGATAAGAACCGTATGATCATTTCAATAGATGCAGAAAAAAACATTTGACAAAAGCAAGATCCATTCATGACAAAAAAAGTATGGTTAGCATTATTCATCACAATAAAGGCAATATGCAAAATACTCACAGCTAATATCACCCTCAGTGGGGAAAAACAGAGATTTTCCTCTGTAGTCAGGAATAAGACAGGGATGCTTACTGTCATCACTTTATTTAACATAGTACCACAGCAATGAGAAAAGACAAAGGAATAAAAGACATCTAAACCTGCAAGAAAGAAGTGAAATGTTTCCTATTTGCACATGACACGATACCCTATATAGAAAGCAGAAGGACTCACCAAAACATTGCTAGAAGTTACACACTAGTTTAGTAAAGACCCAGGATACAAAATCGACATACATAAATCTTGTATTCCTATACAACAATGAGGCAGCAGAAAGAGAAATCAAGGAATTGATCCCACTTACAATTGAAACAAACACATAAGATATCTAATAATTCACCTAGTTAAAGTGTTAAAGATCTGTACTCTGCAAACTATAAAACACTGATAAAAGAAATTGAGGATGATGCACAATAAAAATGTAAAGACATTCCAGGCTTATGGACTGGAAGAACAAACATTGTTAAAATGTCTATACTACCCAAAGCAGTCTACACATTTAATGCAATCCAATTCAGATTACCACCAGCATTTTTCACAGAGCTACAGCAAATAATCCTAAAATATGTATGGAGCCACAGAAGACCAAACACACAAGGCAAACTTGAAAAGCAAAGCAAAGATAGAGGCATCACATCTCCAGACCTATTATGAAGCAGTAATGATCAAGGCGGTATGCTGTTGGCACAAAAATAGACACATATATCAATCAAACAGAATAAAAAACTCAGAACTGAACTCACAACTATATGGTAAATCAGTCTTCAACAATGCAGGAAAGAATACCCGATGGGAAGGTGCTGGAAAGCAACATGCAAAAGAGTGAAAATGGACGATTGTCTTATATCATACACAAAAATAAATTCAGAATGTATGAAAGACCTAAGTGTGAGACAGGAAACTATAAAAACCCTAGAGGAGAACACAGGCAATAGCCTCTTTGACATTGACCTCAGCAACTTCTTACTAGATATATCTCCTGAGGCAAAAGAAACAAAGACAAAAATAAAGTATAAGAATTCATCAAAATAAAAAGTTCCTGCACAGCAAAAAAAAAACCCAAAAGACTAAAAGGCAGCCTATGGAATGGGAGAATATATTTGTAAATGGCATATCTGATAAAGAGTAAGTATCCAAAATATAATGAACTTAGAAAACTCAACACCCCAAAAGTAATAATTTAATGAAAAATGTGCAGAGGATATGAATAGACACTTTTTTACCATAGAAGACACAGTTGCTCAACATCACTCATCATCGGGGAAATACAAATCAAATCTACAATGATAGAGGAAGGGCGGAGAGGCGGTGTGTGCTACAAGGATGGGCTGGAGGGAGCCAGGGCAGTGGAGGGCAGCATGCCAGGCAAGGCAGAGCCCCCAGGGTCTGGCTTGCAAAAGCAGAGGGGCTGGACTCTGTGAGTTCTGGCAGCCAGCTGAACTTAACATCTGGAATGTGAAAAGTCAACAGCTCTGCTCTCAGAGAGCAGGGAGGGTGAGTGGATGCCAGAAGGGAGAGTTGTTGAGCAACAGAAGATGGAGCTCACTCAGCAGGGGAACAAAGGCACTGGCAAGTGCCATCTCCCTCTCCCATCCCCCAGATGAAATTCCAAAGGGAACACATTCCCATCACTGAACTTGCCTGCACTGCACAAACATCCAGTGTTGTGCTTCTGTGGATCCATCCCTCTGACAGGTCTGCCTCCCTCCTGGTGCTGCAGGGACCCTCCTGCAGGGGACCACTGATGGCAAAACAAGCTAAGCCTGCCCCTCTAGTCCCTGTGCTCCTTGCGGATCCACCCTGTCTAATATGCCCTTGGCCAGATCCCATTGAAACTGCACCACAAACCTGGAAGTGTGCAAGTAGCCCCGACAGGGGCCACACCACTCCACAGTGAGCCCTGCCTCTGGGAGAGAGGAAGATAAGGTATACACCTGTCTGACTGTGGCCCCAGTGGTTGGCTGGGAGCAGACATGGGGTCTGACTGCAGCCCTGCTCACCAACACAAGTTACTCCAGACAGCACAGGGGAAGGGCCCTGCAGTTTGGTGCTACCGCAGGGACTACCCAAATGATGAAATGGAAGAATTCTCCTCAAAAGAAACACCAGAAAGTAGCGACAGCTAACAAATTGATCAAAACTGATTTAAGCAATATAATGGAACAAGAATTTAGAATAATAGTCATGAAATTAATTACTGTGCTTGAAAGAAGCATAGAAAACAGCAGAGAATCTATTGCTATAGAGATCAAGGCATTGACAAATAGTCAAACAGGAACTAAAAATGCCATAAATGAGGTGCAAAATAAAATGGAGGCAGCCATAACAGGGATTGAAGAGACAGAGGAGAGAATAGGTGAATTAGAAAATAAAATTATGAAAAAAGATACCTCCAAGAAAATCAACAGCAACAATGATTCTATGCCTTTTTTAATTGGAGACTTAATCTGATGCTTTGTTTTGTCTGCCTTGCTTGGTTGGTTGTCGTTTTGTTTTGTATTCACTTGGGAATGTCCACTGACACTTAGACAACGTAACTTAAGTTACTAAAAGCTCAAGATAGATAAGCCAATGTTGGGGAAGAACTTTTAAAAATGTCTTTATATATTTTCATAGGTGTGTTAAGGTCAAGTCAGTAGTTAAAGAAACATATTTATTTAGTTTGTTCCAATATTATTGCATCCCTAAAATTTTATGGAGCATACATTGTATATATTGTTCAGTAAGTTCACAGTAATGTTGTATCTGCACATATTACATATTATTTTATTTCACAATTTTGATTATCATGGACAAATAATTAATAATTAAATGGAATGTGGTTAGTTTAATAAAAATATATATAAAAACTCTTAAAATATCACAAATGTGAAAGCTATCTTTAATTTACTTTAGGTATGACATATTTTCCAATTTTTCCATTCTGTTTGAAATAAGACATTAAACTATTAAAACTTTTCATTAATTAAACTAAATAATGCAAATTATGATATTGCTAATTTTAATGGAATAATATTAAAAAATGTTTAACAATGCAGTTTCATTGCAGATTATCTTAAATGTTCTTCTGTTTTTCCTGGCATCCAGAAATTACAGCAATCACAATTTCTATTTGGAAAAATACAACAATGGTCAAGTTTTAAAAATTTATCAGGTTTTTAATTTATTTGATTTTCTGATTATAACGTGTGTCAACATCACCTTCATTATATCTGGTATTTGGAATTCCTTGAACCTGATGGATATGTATGTTTATTTTCCTCTCAGGATTTGGGAAGTTTTTATTAATCTTTTCTCAACTTAGCTTTCTGCCCCTAACATTTTCTCTGCCCTCTGGGATTTTCATGACGTGTGTATGTGTGTGTGTGTGTGTGTGTGTGTGTGTGTGTGTGTGTATAGGATTTTTAAAGGATCCCATAAATTTAGTAGGCTGTTTTTTTAATCTCTTTTTTAGTTTAATTTCCTTTTATTCTTCTGATAATCTGCCTTTGAGCTCACTGATTCTTGTACTTCATGAAGTCTGTACAGCCTTTCTATTGGTCTTTTTCAGTTCGATCACTGTGTTCTTCAGTTCTAGGATTTCCATTTTGCTGTTTTTTGTGTTTTTAACCTCTTTGCTAAACTTATCATTTTCCTCAAGTATTGCTTCACTAATTTTGTTGAGTTGCTTGTCTGCTCTCATTTAGGTAAATATTCTGAATTCTTTGCAAGGTAGTTTTTAGATCTCCATTTCTTTGGGTCAGTTGCTTGTGATTTATTTCATTTTGACAGTGTCATGTTTCCCTGACACTTTGTGAATCTTGTAACACTATATTGGTGTTTGCATATTTGGACAGGTAGTCACTTTTCCAGTATTTATAGACTAGATTGCACAGGAGAAGTCTTTTACCAGTCAGTTTAGCCAGAAATTTTGGATAAGCCAGCTGGAAGTTACCACAAAGGGAGATACTCCCAGAGTCCATGGGTAAGTGGGCTGGACATTTGTGTCCACAGTGATCATGGCTGCTCACTTTACTGTCTTTTCCCCAGGGGCAATTGAAACTGTGCCTTCGGGGCGCCTGGGTGGCGCAGTCGGTTAAGCGTCCGACTTCAGCCAGGTCACGATCTCGCGGTCCGGGAGTTCGAGCCCCGCGTCGGGCTCTGTGCTGATGATGGCTCAGAGCCTGGAGCCTGTTTCCGATTCTGTGTCTCCCTCTCTCTCTGCCCCTCCCCCGTTCATGCTCTGTCTCTCTCTGTCCCAAAAATAAATAAACGTTGAAAAAAAAAAAAAAAAAGAAACTGTGCCTTCTACTTCCTTAAATTTGTCTTTTCCCATTCCTGTGCTTTAATCCAGAATCCAGAACCCTCAAAAATGTGTGTTTGTGGATGGATGGCTATTTGTATCCACATATTTGTGAAGAGGTGTAGGCCAGAACCTCCCATTCCTGTATTATCCAGACATAATTACCATATGTAGAGAGGTCAACATAACTCTGTACTCTGTCATGGAAGTGGTGAATGAGACACAGCCCTACCATGCCTCAGCAAACTCAGAGTGTAGTGATCCTGAAATACCCTATATTCTCCCAAAGTGCATTAAAAGGAGGTGAGGACTGAGTATCATAGATATCCCCAGGAGACACTACAGAACAAAGTATGTTGTGGAGCCATGGTATTTACTTTATTCTAAGAATTGAAAGAAAAAAGAAGTAGAAGCAGAAGCAGAAGCAGAAGCAGAAGCAGAAGCAGAAGAAGAAGAAGAAGAAGAATAGAACATGCATACAATCCTGATCTATTTACATTTAATTTCTGTGTTCAGTCCATTTGAATTTTTCGTAAAATTACACAGCTCTTAAATCAATTATCACATTTATTTATATTTTGTTAGGTATGTATGTACTTATTTATTTATTTTTATTTTGATCCCAGTATAGTTAACATATGGTGTAATATTAGTTTAGGTGTACAATATAGTGTTTCAACAATTCTATATATTACTCAGTATATATCCCCCTGTCAAACTCCCTTCTGGTAACCATGTATTTTGTTTTCTATTGTTAACAGTCAGGGGTTTTTTTTTGTATCATTCTTTTTTTCTTTTACTTTCTTCATTTTATTTGTTTCTTAAATCCCACATATGAGTGAAATCAGGTAGTATTTATTATTCTATCACTGGATTTTACTGCTTAGTCTTCTGCCATTTTTAATTGAATTATTTGTTTCTTTTGGTGGAGAGTTTTATAAGATCTTTATATATTATGGATAACAACCATTTATCAGACATCTCCTTTGCAAATACCTTCTCTCATGCAGTAGGTTGTCTTTTACTTTTTTTGACTGTTTCCTTTGCTGTACATGTTTTATTTTTATGTAGTCCCAATAGTTCATTTTCATGTTTCATTCCCCTTGCCTCAGGAGACATACCTACAAAAGTGTTGCTATAGCTGATTTCAGAAAAATTATTATCTGTGCTCTCATAGAATTGTTATGATTTCAGGTCTTGAATGTAGGTCTTGTGTCCATTTTGATTTGACTTTTGTGTATGATGTAAGAAATTTTTATACCTTTGCACATAGTTATCCAGTTTCCCAACATCATCTATTGAAGAGACTGTCTTTTCCCATTGGATATTCTTTCCTCCTCTGTCAAATATTAATTGACCATATAATCATGGCCTTACTCCTCGGCGTTCTAGTCTGTTCCCTTGATCCATGTACCATGTACTATGCCAGTACCATAGTGCTTTAACTGCTACAACTTCATAATATAGCTTGAAATCTGGAATTATGACACCTCCAGGTTGTTTTCTTTTTCAAGATCACTTTGGCTACCCAGGGTCTTTGGTGGTTCCAAATGAATTTGAGGATTTTTCAAATGAAAAATGCTGCTGGTATTTTGATGGGAATTGCATTGCATGTGTAGATGCTTTATGTAGTTATAAACATTTTAACAATATTTCCTCTTCCAATCCATGAGTATGGAATTTATTTGCATATATTTGTATTTTAGATTTCTTTCACCTGCGTTTTAACGTTTTCAGAGTACAGGTGTTTCACTCCCTTCGTTCAGTTTATTCCTTGGTATTATATGATTTTTGGTGCAATTGTAAATGGGATTCTTTTCTTAATTTCTCTCTGATGCTTCATTATTGGTTTATAGATATGCAATGGGTTTTCTTTTCAATGATACTGTGTCCTGAAAATTCATGGAATTCATTTCAGTTCTGTTCATTTTGGTAAAGTCCTTATATTTTTCCACCTATGTCATCAGTAAATGTTTAAATTTTATGCGTTCCTTGCCAGACTGGATGCCTTTATTCCTTTTTCCTGTCACATTGCTGTGACTAGGACTTCAAATTGTACCTTGAATAAAAGTGTTAGAGTGTACATCTATGTCATATTCTTTACCTTAGTTGAAAAGCTCACAGTTTTTCCCTAGAGTAGGATGTTAGCTGTTTTTTTTTTCCATATACAGACTTAAATAGGTAGTGTTATATTCCCTTGTAACCTACTTTGTTGAGGGTTTTTATCATGAATTCATGTTGTACTTTGTCAAATGCTTTTCCTTCATCTATTGAAATGATCATATGGATTTTTATCTTTTCTCTTGCTGATGTAATGTATCGTATTGATTGATTTGAGAATATTGTACTACCTTTCTTTTCCACAAATGAATCCAAATTGATTGTTCTGATAATTTTTTTTCATGTATTGTTGCATTCTGTTTTCTAATAATTTGTTGTGGGTTTGTATCAATTCATTAGAGATATCTACCTATAGTTCTTTGTCTCTGTCTCTCTCGCTGTCTCTCTCTTCCCCTTTGTACTGCATTTATCTGGTTTTGATATCAGGATAATGCTGCCTTAACAAAATGAATTTGGACATTTTCTTTCCTCTTGTATTTTTTTAGTACTTTGAGAAGAATAGGTAATACCTCTTCTTTGTTATTATTTTTTTTTTGTATTGCATTTGTTGTATCTTATCTTATTTTATTTATTTTATATTTTATTTTTTTTAATTTACATCTAAGTTAGCATATAGTGTAACAATGATTTCAGGGGTAGATTCCTTAATGCCCCATAAACCATTTAGCCCATCCCTCCTCCCCAAATCCCTCCAGTAACCCTCTGTTTCTTCTCCATATTTAAGAGTCTCTTCTGTTTTGTCTCCTTCCGTGTTTTTATATTATTTTTGCTTCCCTTACTTTGTGTCCTTCTGTTCTGTGTCTGAAAGTCCTTGTATGAGTGAAGTCATGATATTTGTCTTTCTCTGACTGAATAATTTCGCTTAGCATAATACCATCCAGTTCCACCCATGTAGTTGCAAATGGCAATATTTCATTCTTTTTGATTGCTGAGTAATGCTCCATTGTATATGTGTGTGTGTGTGTGTGTGTGTGTGTGTGTGTGTGTGTGTGTGTATCTCTCTCTCTCTCTCTCTATATATATATATATATATATACCACATCTTCTTTATCCATTCATTCATCGATGGACATTTGGGCTCTTTCCATACTTTGGCTA
The DNA here is from genome assembly GCF_018350175.1 of Felis catus. Lineage (NCBI taxonomy): Eukaryota > Metazoa > Chordata > Mammalia > Carnivora > Felidae > Felis > Felis catus. Next base: position 86,037,830 of record NC_058368.1, read on the forward strand.
TTGTTGATAGTGCTGCTGTAAACATTGTTGTGCATATGCCCTTTTGAAACAGCACACCTGTATCCCTTGGATAAATACCTAGTAGTGCAATTGCTGGATCGTAGGGCAGTTTTATTTTTAATTTTTTGAGGAACTTCCATACTGTTTTCCAGAGTGGCTGCAGGAGTTTGCATTCCCACAAGCAGTACAAAGACATCCTCTTCTTCCACATCCTCACCAACATCTGTTGTTGCCTGAGTTGTTAATGTTATCCATTCTGAAAGGTATGAGGTGGTATCTCATTGTGGTTTTGATTTGTATTTCCCTGATGATAAGTGATATTGAGCATTTTTCATGTGTCTTTTGGCCATCTAGATGTCTTCTTTGGAGAAGTGTGTATTCATGTCTTTTGCCATTTCTTCACTGGACTATTTGTTTTCTGGGCATGGAGTTTCATAAGTTCATTACAGATTTTGGATACTAACACTTTATCTGATATGTCGTTTGCAAATATCTTCTCCCATTCTATCGGTTGCCTTTTAGTTTTGTGGATTGTTTCCTTTGCTGTGCAGATGCTTTTTATTTTGATGAAGTCCCAGTTGTTCATTTTTGCTTTTGTTTCCCTTGCCTCTGGAGACGTGTTGAGTAAAAAGTTGCTGTGGCCTAGATCAAAGAGGTTTTTGCCTGTGTTCTTCTCAGGATTTTGACGGCTTCTTGTCTTACATTTAGGTCTTTTATCCATTTTGAGTTTATTTTTGTGTATGGTGTAAGAAAGTGGTCCAGGTTCATTCTTCTGCATGCCACTGTCCAGTTTTTCCAGCACCAGCTGCTGAAGAGACTGTCTTTATTCCATTGGATATTCTTTCTTGCTTTGTCAAAGCTTAGTTGGCCATATGTTTGTGGGTCCATTTCTGGATTCTATATTCTCTTCCATTGATCTGAGTGTCTGTGCTTGTGCTAGTACCATACTGTCTTGATGATTACAGCTTTGTAATACAGCTTGGAGTCTGGGATTGTGATGCCTCCTGCTTTGGTTTTCTGTTTCAAGATTGCTTTCAGTATTTGGTGTCTTTTCTGATTCCATACAAATTTTAGGATTGTTTGTTCTAGCTCTGTGAAGAATGCTGGTGTTATTTTGATAGGTATTGCATTGAATATGTAGATTGCTTTCGGTAGCATTGACATTTTAACAATATTTGTTATTTGTATCCAGGAGAATGGAATATTTTTCCATATGTTTGTGTTTTCTTCAATTTCTTTCATAAGCTTTCTATCCTTTTCAGTGTATATATTTTTTACCTCTTTGGTTAGATTTATTCCTAAGTATTTTATGGCTTTGGGTGCAATTGTAAATGGGATTGATTATTTGATTTCTCTTTCTGTTGCTTCATTATTGGTGTAAAGGAATGCAACCGCTTTCTGTGCATTGATTTTAATATCCTGCAACTTTGCTGAATTCATGGATCAGTTCTAGCAGTTTTTTGGTGGAATCTTTTGGGTTTTCCATATGGAGTATCATCATGTCATCTGAGAAGAGTGAAAGTTTGATCTCCTCCTGGTCAATTTGGATGCCTTTTATTTCTTCGTGTTTTCTGATTGCTGAGGCTCAGACTTCCAATACTTGTTGAATAACAGTGGCGAGAGTTGACATCCCTGTCTTGTTCCTGACCTTAGGGGGAAAGCTCTCATTTTTTCCCAGTTGAGGATAATATTAGCATTGGGTTCTTCATATATGACTTTTATGATATCAAGGGGTAATACCTCTTCTTTAAACGCCAGTAGAATTCACCTATGAGGTCATCTGGTTATATACTTTTATTGCTTACAGAGCAGGTTATAGACTTTCTGATTACTGATTCAATTTCATTGTTGGCAATCAGTATGTTCGAATTTTCTATTTCAACCTGATTCAGTTTTACCAGGTAATGTGTGTTTAGGAATTTACCTATTTCTTCTAATTTGTCTGATTTGTTATTATATACTATTTCATAATCTCTTCTTACCATTTTTATTTCTGTAATGTCGGTTGTTATTTCTCCTTTTTCATTTATGATTTTGTTTATTTAAGTCCTTCATTTTATTTTTGAATCTAGTAAAGGTATATCAATTTTTTGATCTTCTCAAAGAACCAGACTGTTTCCTTGTTCTGTTCGTTTTTTTTTCTCTTTTTTTTCTTTCTATGTCTTTATATCTGCTCTAATCCTTATTATCCCTTCCTTCTACTGTGCTTTTTGTTTGATTGTTTGTTTTTTGTTTTTGTGTTTAGGTTTTGTTTGTTTTTCTCTTTTACCTCATTTATATGCAATGTTGTATTATCTGACATCTTTCATGCTTCTTGAGGTAGGCCTGCATTGCTATTGCAACTTACAGCAGCTTTTCCTGCATCTCAAAGATTTTGGACCATTTTGCTTTCATTTTATTCTATCCCCATTCATTTTATGACTTCCTCCTTGACTTCTTTGTTGAGCCATGCATTGTTTAGAAGCATATGATTTAACCTCCACTTGTTTGAGTTCTTTCTAGATTTATTCTTGTGCTTCATTTCTAGTTTCATGGTATTGTGGTCAGAAAGAATTCATACAATGGATGACTTCAATCTTTTTGAGTTTGTAGACAATTGTTTGTCGACCTAATATGTCATCTATTCTGGAGAATATTCCATATGCTTTTGAAAATAACATATAATCTGCTGTTTTAGAATGGAAAGTTCTGAATATATATGTTAAATCCATCTGTCCAAAAATCAAAGTCACTGTTTCCTACTTGTCTGTCTAGATGATCTATCTGTGTATTGATGTAAGTGGGCATTTAATTTCCCCTAATATTATTGTATTACTCTTGATAACTCACTTTATGCTTTTTATTAAATGCTTTATATATTTGGGTGTTTCTATGTTGGGTGCATAAATATTTACAACAGTTATATTTTCTTATTGAATTTGTTTCTTTTGTGTTTATATAATTTCCTTCATGTCACTTTTTTCTTCTCCTTAGTTTCCGTTTATTAAATTTATTTTATAGCCAATTTTTCCTATATAATTATTACTACCACTGCCTTTTAACAAACTTTTTCATAATAAATGCTTCTCATTCCCTGCACTTTCAATCTGCATCAGCCCTTATGTATGAAATGAAACTTGTGACAGTATATAGATGGGTCTTGATATTGTTTATTGATTTTTAATCCATTAAATCACCCTATTTCTTTTGACTAGAGCGTTTCACCCATTTACATTCAAACTAAATAATGATAGATATTTATTTACTGCAATTTCGTTACTGGTTTTGTGGTTGTTTATGGTGTTCTTTTCTTTAAGTTTTAATTTTATTCCAGTTGCATAATCAACAGTGTACTTTTAGTTTAAGGGGTACAATTAGGTGGGGTTCCTGGGTGGCTCAGTCAGTTAAGTGTTCCACTTCAGCTCAGGTCATGATGTCATGGCTCATGGGTTTTAGCACCACATCGGGCCCTGTGCTGACATCTCAGAGCCTGAAACCTGCTTTGGATTTTGTGTCTCCCACTCTCTTTGCCCCTCTCCTACTCACACTCTTTCTCTGTCTCTGTCTCAAAAGTAAATAAACATTAAAAAAGAGTACAATATAATGATTGAACACTTTCATAGAATACCCAGTGCCCATAACAAGTAAACTCTTTATTTTCCATCAAATATTTAACCCATCCTCCCACCCAACTCCCTTCTGGTAATAATCTGTTTGTTCTCTATTTTTAAATGTCTGTTTCTTGGTTTGACTCTCTCATTTTTTTATCTTTGCTCCTTCTGTTTCCCCTTAAATTTCACATGTGAGTGAAATGATACGGTATTTTTTTTTTCTGATTGACTATTTCACTTATCATATTCTCCAGCTCCATCCATGTTGCTGCAATGCAGAGATTTCATTCTTTTTTATGGCTACCATTATATATATATATATGATATATATTATATATATAAGATATATATTATAAGATATATATATAATAGATAATATATAATAGATAATATAATATAATATAATATAATATATATTATATTATATAATATATAATATATATTTATATATATTATATAAATATATTATATATATAAATAAATATATATAAAAATATATATAAATATATAAATATAAATATAAATAAATATAAATATAAATATAAATATAAATATAAATATATTATATATAATATATAATTATATAATATAATATATAATAGATAATATATAATATCTTATATATAATATAATATTATATATAATATATATTATATATAATATTATATAATATATATATAAAACCACTATATACCATTATATATATATATATGTATATATATATATTCATTAGCCTGTGGAAACTTGGGCTATTTCCATAATTTGGATATTGTACATAATGCTGCTACAAACACCAGGTGCATGGATCCCCTTTAATTACTATTTTGTATTTTTTTTAGTTTTATCTACTTATTTTGAGACAGAGAGAGAGAGAGAGAGAGAGAAGGAGTGAGAGACAGATTTCCAACCAGCCTTCATATTGTCTGCATGTACCTTATGTGGGGCTCACTCTCACCAACCGTGAGTTCAAGACCTGAGCTGAAATCAAGACGCGCATGCTTAACTGACTCAGACATTCAGACACCCCAGTATTTTTTAGTCTTTATATGAACATCTAGTAGTACACTGGCAGGCTATTAAGGTAGTTTTATTATTAACTTTTTGAGGAACCTCATACAGTTTTCCGGAGAAGCCGCACCAGTTTTCTTTCCCATTAATAGTGCAAAAAGATTCCCTTGTCTCCACATCCTGGCCAACATTTGTTTTCTTCTGTTGTTGATTTTAGCCATTCTCACAGGTGTGAAATGATATCTCATTGCAGTCCTAATTTATATTTCTCTGATGATCAGTGTTGTTGAACATATTTTCATGTATTTGTTGTCATCTGGGTATTTTCTTTGGAAAAAAATGTCTACTCCTGTGCTGATAATTTTTAATAAATTACTAGTTTTTTGGATGTCGACTTTCATAAGTTCATTATATTTTTTGGATACTAATCCTTTATCAGATAAGCTGGTTTTAAATATATTCTATTCAGTGGGCTGTCTTTTAGTTTTGTTGACTGTGTCCTCTGTGCAGAAGCTGTTAATCTTGATAAAGTCTCAGTAGTTATTTTGTGCTTTTGTTTCCCTTATCTCAGAAGATATTTGTAGCATTAAATTTCTACTGCAGGTCTCAAAAATGTTACTACATGTGGTTCTCCTTTAGGATTTTAATGACTTCCTGTCTCACATTTAGGTCTTTCATGCATTTTGAATTTATTTTTCTATATGATGTAAGAAAGCGGCACAGTTTTATTTTTTTACATGGTTCTACCCACTTTTTCTGGCACCATTAATTGAAGAGAATTTTTTTTTCAATTGGATATTATTTCCTGCTTTGCTGAAGATTAGTTGATCATACAATTGTAGATTCATTTGTGGGTTTTCTATTCTGTTGCATTGATCTATAAGTCTGGTTTTGTGCTAATACCATTCTGTCTTGATCACTACCACCTTGTAATATAACTGGAATTCTGGGATTGTGATAAATAAGTCCAGGTTTGCCTTTTTTTTTTTTTCAAGGTTTCTGGGTATTCTGTGTCTTTTGTGATCTCATACAAATTTTAGGTTTTTTTTTTTCACACTGCTTTAAAAAATGCTATTGTTATTATGATAGGGATTACGTTAAATGTGTAGATTGCTTTGGGTATTATAGACATTTTGCTGATATTTTTTTTTTTTTGCCAACATGAGCCTGGTGGAAGAAAAAAAATATCTTTTGTGTGTGTGTGTGTGTGTGTGTGTGTGTGTGTTGTGTTCAATTTCTTTCAGTATTTTATAGTTTTAAGAGTATAGGTTTCACTTGTTCTGTTAAATATATTCCTAGATTTCTTGGGATTGGATTTTAGGACAAGTGTAAATGGCCGTGTGCTTTGTGCACTCTGCTGTTGTGTTTTGGCCCATTTATTCTTTAGGCTAGTCATCTTCAGAAGTTCTCCTTTCCTGCTGTGTGGATTTTTTGGTCTCTGGCCTGCATATGGGAAGTTTTAACTAGGTGTGTTCCGATCTGCTTTTGCAATGAAACCTGATACCACTTACATCAAAACTAAGGATGTGCAGAACTCTGTTTTCAGGAATCATGGTGCTGGCAAGGGATTCTACTGGTCCTCTGGGGGAGGGACATGCCATGCAGGGGCTGAGAAAAGCATGAGTGAGAAGAGCAGTCCCCCAGAGCACAGGGGCCTGGGGCTTGGTGTAAGCAAGTTTGGAAGCTAGTGTTGGGACTGTGCTGCTCCCTGAAGGTGGCTATACATTTATGCTAAGTAGTGGGGGAGGGAATGGTGCCAACCAGTCCCTTTGTTCCTGGAGAGGTATCTCCTGAATGCTGCCTCTCAGATATGTTCTAGGAAAATTGAATAATCTTCCTCCTGTGTGCCCCATGTGTCCTTCAGATAACTGTTTCCATGCTATCTGCCCCTGGGTTGTTTGCTTGCTTTTTTTTTTTTTTCAAGAGCAGATCTGTATCCTCCAGGTTCTATCTCAACCAAGGCCACTGACCATTAAAACTTCACCATTTAAGTCCAGCTGGTGGCAAGAACTAATGATATTCTGCCCTTTTTTTGTTTTCTAAGTCAAAAACCTGGGGAAACACCCCTCTTGTGAGTTCCCTTGTGGTTTCCCTCTCTCATACCTTTATAAGTGACCACAGCCCCCTCTCCTCTGTAGCACCTACAACCTGTTTCCCACTTCCCAAATCACATCTTAGCACTTCCTTGTTTCCTTGATGTTCCTCTTCTCTCCGTTTAGTTATGGAATTTGTTCTCTAAGCTGTCAGGTCTATTTATGTGGTATTGTTGATTTGATAGTTATCTTGTTGTGTTTGTGGGATAAGGCAAGGGTACAGCCTCCTTCTTCACTGCCATCTCCCTCTTTTTGATGTCTTTTCTGATCCTTTCTTCTCTTTCTCTCTTTTAGAGTTTGTTGGATTTCTTTTGTGATATAGCTGAACTACTTTCTCTTTAATTTTGGCATATCTATTACTGGGTTTTGAATTGTGGTTATCATTTAGTTTGCATATAACTTGTTCTGCATATAGCAGTGTATATAAAGGTGCAGTAGCTTAAATGAATCAATTTTTTACTTCTCTACCATCTACGTTTTAAGTATATGATATCATACTTTTTATATCCTTTTGTGAATCTCTTGAGTGATGTTTTGAAATATACTTATTTTGACTGCTTTTGTTTCCTACTTTTCTTACTCTTAATTATGGTCTTTCCTTCCCACTCAATGAGCCCCCTTTACATAACATATCAGGCTTAGTGATAATGGATTCCTGTAAATTTTGTATGTATGGGAACTATTTATCTCTCCTTGTATTCAGAAAGATACCCTTGGTGGATATAATATTCTTGGCTGCAGTTTTTTCTCCCTTCACCTCTTTGAATATATCATGCCATCTCTCTCTCTATATATATATTTTTAATTTTTTAAATGTTTATTTATGTTTGAAGGAGAGAGGGAGAGAGACAGAGTGCAAGCTGGGGAGGGCTGAGAGAGGGGGACACACAGAATCTGAAGTGGGCTCCAGGATCTGAGCTGTCTGCACAGAGCCTGATGTGGTGATCAAACTTGTAAACCATGAGATCATGACCTGAGCTGAAGTCAGAAGCTCAACCAACTGAGCCACTCAGGTGTCCCACTATTCTCTTCTGGTCAGTAATTTCTCTGCTAGAAAATCAGCTGATAGCCTGATGGGGTGTCTCTTGTATGTAACTGTTTTCTTTTTTTCTTAAACCTTTATTTGTTTGGTTATTTATTTCAGGTTTTTATTTAAATTCTAGTTGCTTAAAATATAATGTAATACTGATTGCAGGAGTAGAATTTAGTGATTCATCACTTACATGTAACACCCAGTGCTTACTGTTTTTAAAATTCTCTATCACTAGGGGTTTTTGTTGTTGTTTTGTTTTGTTTTGTTTTTGTTTGTTTTACATTTTAATACTAGCTGTCTTGGTGTGGATGTTTTTTGGTTGATTTTGTTGGGGACTCTCTTTGCCGCTCGTATTTGGATTTCTATTTCCTTCTTATTTGGGAAATTATCATGTATTATTTCTTCAAAAAAAGTTCTGTCTCCATTTCTCTGTCTTCTCCTGTGATACCTATAATGTGGATGCTATTACACTTGATGGTATTCCTGTATTCCCTAAATCTATTCTCATTTTGCATTTTCCCCTCACATGTTCAGCTTGATTACTTTCTATTACTTTGTCCTCTAGGTTGCTAATTGTTCTTCTGCTTCTTCTAGTCTTTTATTTATTCCATTTAGTGTACTTTAAATGCCAGTTATTGAGTTATTGTGTTCATCATCACTGTTGGTTCTTTTTTCTGTTTCTTTTTTATCTCTTTGTTAAAAGTCTCACTGATGTTCACTCTTTTCTCAAGCCCCACATATATATTTATGACCATTACTTTAAATTCCTTATCATATATGTTAGTTAACTCTCTTTCATTTTGGTCTCCTGGTGATTCTGTTCTGCTTTTCATTTAGGACACATTTATTTGTCTCCTCATTTTGTCTAACTCTCTATGTCCATTATGTGTGTTGACGAAGTCATATATGTTTCTTCGTCTTGAAAGCACTGGCCTTATGAAGAAGAGGTCCTATGCTGCCCTGAAATGCAGCGTTACCATTTCATTAGGACCTGGTGCTTCAAAGTGTCTGCTTTGTGTTTTGCGTGCACTTGATGCTGTGGCCAAACCACTTTTTCCTTCAGTTCAGTTGTCTAAAGTGGCTCTCTTTTCCATTGTGGCAGTATTTTGTCCCAATGGTGTTAGTGACCCAGTGTGGGTCCTGCTTGGCCTTGGATTGAGACATACGAGGCATTTTAAAGAGGCAGTACCACCAAACTATAAGGCACTTTCCTTGTATTTACACCCTAGAAATTTTCGTTGGTTTGTGGCACCTGTAGCCAAACCAACTGTATGCCACAAGTTCATTGCTGAGGCATGAGTCTTTGTTGTTATCATTCCCTATCTCTAGCGAGGGGGTATTTTGGATATGTGCTGGCACCTGTCATGGCTGCTTGCCTACTGCCAGGCTTGTGGCAAACTTTGGATGGGCTCTAGTCTAGAGAGTGTTGGATGCTGCTGTTTCATATGCGATAGACAGATGTGTAGTGTTAGCAAGGTGTGTCTGCAGGTCTTCTATGGGCGGTGGGAACTCTAGCTGCAGACAGCTAGGTCAGGAGAGTTGGAGGGGGCAGATGCACACAGCGAATATAGGGACACTGCATCAGTGTTAGGCAGTTAGGCAGGGGGATCAGAAAAGTCCTGTTTCTTGAAGGAGGCCAATTGTTTATAAAGGAGGTAGGGGATGGGAAATGGCACCTTGCAGCTTTTTTACTCCTGGAGAAGTCTCCCAAGGATCTCTGTCCCTCCAGCACAGGCTTTGATATCAGTAATTAATATTCTTCCCATATGCCCCACATTTTTGCAAATCACTTCTTCTATGCTGTATCTCTTTGGGCTACCTTGCAGTCTTTTCAAGGGCAAAGTCTCTGTTTCAAATCACCCTTCTCATTCTCCCAGAGCTTAAAAGTTCCAGGTTTTAAGTACTGCTGGCTGTAAGTTCTTGCAAAAATTTAGCCCCTTAATTTTTTAAAGTCAAGTGTTATGGGGACTTGTCTTCACTGTGTGGGTTACCCAGTGCATAGGTCTTTTTCTTTCCCTTCTCAGTGCCCACAGTGTTCTTGACTCCCACAGTCAATCCTGTGGGTGTGTTGAGCTACAGATTGTATCTTTGCCCTTCCTACTTTCTTTGATGTAGTCTTTTCTCAACATTTAATTGTGTTTTGTTCTCTCAGTGTTTCGGTCCTTATGTGGGTTGCTTACACAGATGTGAATGTTATCTTGTTGGATCCATGGGACAAGGTGAGTTTAGGGTCCTCTTAAGACATTTTTCACTGAACCTCTTTTTTTTTCCTTCCCCTCCCCCATGGGTTTCTGTTAAGTTTCTCAGGATCCACATAACCATATGGTATCTGTCTTTCTCTGTATGGCTTATCCAATTTGACAATAAACTTCATATATTGAAAAAAATAAAAATAAAAAAAATATTCTTTATATAAAAAAAATACATTTTTCACTGAAATCCACAAATGCTTACTTTAAAAAAGAAGCCTCAAATTCTGTTCCCATAAGGTGATGCAAGGGACTCTGAAGTCACTTCCTCCCCTCCCCACCAAAGCCACTCATATGTATAGAGCAATTCCTCCTGAAGAAATGTGAGCTGGGTGAAAAGCATCCACACTTCAAATGATAGAAAGAACATATGCAGAACAGAAAGAGACATGGAGACTTGATTAAAAACAAAACCAACCAACCCAACAAACAAAAAGCAAAACCAGAAAGACAAACAAACAAACAAAAAATATAAAGCAAAACAAAACAAACAAAGAAACAAACAAAACACCTCACATCACAATGCTTTGAAATGCAGTCAGCAAGGATACTATCTTGAAATGATCTGTCTTCCCTGGGGAACAGGAAAGAAAAAACAAAAAATCAAAACACCACTTAAAAGTGCAAATAGAATGTAAAATCATGGGGACCATCAAGCAAATGGTCCAGAAATAGGTTTTGAGATGTTTTCAGTGCAAATAGGTAGTTTTATTAAATCACAGGGACAGGATCCATGGGCAGAAAAAGTTGTACTTGTTACTATGAAGAGTGACTGATTATCTACTTTTTTCTTAGGTTTGTTAAGGATAAGTAACTCTCTAAGGAATTTGTGTGTTGAAAGTGAGGTTTACAAGGACTTTCAGGGTTGGACTCTTGTCAAGATAAGGTTACCTTTTATTATCTAGTATAACATTAGTCATGAGACCCTCTAGAAACGTCATCTTCTGCATGTCTCAGATGTGCATCAGTGGGACACATGTTGTAAGGTGATTCCTTTTTGGTTCCATTTTTCCTGCCTTCGTTTTCCTCATCATAAAAGTTTCAGGACTTGAATTTCTACAAATGGCAGAGGAGCTGCTGAAACTTTCTCTGGGATGGAGAAGTTGGTGAAGACCAAGGTTTACATTCTCCTTTCAGTTTAACAGCATGGACAATAGCAAGATTCTCATGCTCTACCCTGCTTGCCAATTAAATGAGCCATGGCTATTACAAAAAATACACCAAATATGTGTTGGTCAGAAGTCCAGAAAAGAGGATTCTGGTGCACTGCTGTTGGAAATGTAAATTAGTACAGTCACTATATACATGAGTATGGGAGTTCCCATAATAATCAAAAATAGGATATATGATCCTACAACCCAAATTCCTGGTATATATCCTAAGGAAATAAAATCCGTATATTAAAGAATTATATGCACTCTTATGATTATCGCAGCATTATTTATAATAGGTTAGATATGGAAACAACCAACGAGTAATCAACAAGTGAATGGAAAGAAAATATAGTTTTTATAGTAAATATGGGATATTTAATGTTTGTAAAATCCTTGAAAATGGAAATACTTCCATTTGTAGTAGCATAGATGAAACTGGAGGACATTATGCTAAATAGAATAAGCCATATAGAGAAATTCAATCAGTGCCCAATTACACTGGTAGGTAGATTTTAAAACTGCATCAATAGAAGCATGCAATTAAATGGCAGTAGTCAATAGCTGAAGGGAATGAGAAATATGGGGAGATATAGGTTGAAGTCTATAAAACTCCATAATGCAAGATGGAGATCTCTTATAGGGCAATGTGAATATAGTCAACAATACTGTATTGTATGCTTGAAATTTTATAGAAGAGTTCATTTTAAGTGAAGTCAAAGGGCAAAAAAAAAAGTTAAGAAAGAAAGAACTGTGTAAATTGATGGATATGTTAATTAGCTTGATTGTGGTGATTAATTCACAATGTGTATCTCTTTCAAAATATCAACTTGTATAGTGTAAATAGATACAATTTTTACTTGTCAAGTATATTTGAATAAAAATGGAAGAAAAAACAAGAATTAACATAGATTGTACAAGATAGTGTAACTGGACATTACAAGTGTGCTTTGCATAAGTCATTACTGAAAAATAGGTGTGACATATTATTTAATTTTTTATGTTTATTTATTTATTTTGAGAGAGACAGAGACAGTGCAAATGGGGGAAGGGCAGAGAGAGAATCCCAAATGGGCTCTGTGCCACCAGCACAGAGCTCAATGCAGGGCTTGAACCCATGAAGGCATGAGATCATGATCTGAGCCGAATCCGAGAGTCAGAGACTTAACTGGCTAAACCACTCAGGCACCCCTGGGTGTGATATTTATTACTTTTATTACCATCATTCCAGCAACATCAGGAAAGCTACCATGAAGTTAGTTTTCATCTAAGTATCTGTTATGCCTACATTTATCAGCAATATATTCCCCAGATTATTTCTATGTACCATTCCCATCTTGTTTTCAAAACGTTTCCTCAATTCTGTGTGTATATATTACTTCATTTGAAGCTTAGTCATACACATACAAAGCAAAAAGATAAAATACAAAGGTGAATCACAGAAAGCAGTAACCTTAGGCACAATTTGTGTTTGAAAAATATGGGATAACTGAATACTTTGAGTATTTCGATGAATACTTGAATTTTTTTCTGAATGTCCTTTAAATTTTGAAAATATATAATTGCCCCAGAAACAGATAAATTCAGATTTTACTATTTTACCTTGTTTATAAGTTCAATTATATATAATTATATATATATACATACATGTATTTATATGCATACATACATATATATACATACATGTATATATACATACATACATATATATACATATATACACATACATATATATATACATATATGTACATGTATATATATATATATATGAGTTTATTTATTTATTTTGAGAGAGAGGAACAAAGCAAGTGAGGGAGGGGTGGAAAGCGAGGGAGAGAGACAGAATCCCAAGCAGGCTGCACACCTTCACCACAGAACCCAACACAGAGCTCTAAACCACGAATCATGTGGGGCGCCTGGGTGGCGCAGTCGGTTAAGCGTCCGACTTCAGCCAGGTCACGATCTCACGGTCCGTGAGTTCAAGCCCCGCGTCGGGCCCTGGGCTGATGGCTCAGAGCCTGGAGCCTGTTTCAGATTCTGTGTCTCCCTCTCTCTCTGCCCCTCCCCTGTTCATGCTCTGTCTCTCTCTGTACCAAAAATAAATAAACGTTGAAAAAAAAAATTAAAATAAATAAATAAATAAATAAACCAAGAATCATGAGATTAAGACCTGAGCTGAAAGCAAGAGTGGTACCCTTTATGAGGAGCCACCCAGGCCCCCCAATTTTATATTTTTGAATACAATTGAGACAAGGAATCATTGAATTAGATATAAGATTCATATGAATTAGAATGATGTATAGGAAATTATAAATTTGCATTGCAACCATGTAACTACTATGCTGTTTACCAAAATACTTCACACAAAAGAGGAGAGGGAAATATAGGGTTTCATTTATAAAATGAATAAATCGCAGCAATAAAAGACATAGCTTGAGAAATACAATCAATGATATTGTAATAACTTTATACTGGGACTACATTTTTGTGTAACTTTATACTGGTAACTACATTTATGGTGAGGGTAGTAGATGTATAAACTTGTTCAGTTAGTATGTTGTACACATGAGACTAATGTAACATTATGTGTCACTTATATGTAATTTTTAATTACATATTATATATATACGAATATATATATATACATATATATATGAATAATATATATATTCATATATATCCAAAAGTAATAAAATGGAAATTCTACTCTGTACAATTATCATTGAGAATTTGGGGTCTTATATGTTAATTTTGTTCTTACACAGAGTAAGTCATTATTGTGTTAAAGTGATCACCTTAAAATTATAAAGATTTTAATACAAACAGTAATCCAAACTGCCAAAGGATTAACACAATGGAATCAACATACGTGTGAACACATCACTTACTTGCATGGAAGAGCTCTACTCCTGGAGAGTATAACTCATGTACACATACAATATTAAGGCTTTCCCCACCAGCTACCATTCCCCATGTCCAGAGGATTAATCACAGGCTCTCAGCACAATGCACCTTCTCTCCCTCAATAAATACAACTTATCTTTCAAATGCAATTGCTTCTGAAAATATATTAGTACGATTATGGACAAATAAATTCTCACATTTGAAGTTCCTTTTGCATCCATGTATTGATATTTAGTATATATTTCCTCACAGAATTGTGAAGTGACTATATTTTCATGAACATGATGTCAGTTAGTAGAGACTTTAGTCTTATTCAGCATAAGTCCAGGAAAGAAGTTCATAGATAACATCAGTTATTGACTCTCTTACTCATTTTACTATGGTGCTCTGCTGTTTTACAATAGATTATTAGGAGTAACACCAATTCCTTTCAAAATTGTATAATGATATACTTTTTAGGCTTAAAGAGAGGTTCATTTTTTTAAGTATGCAAGTATTTAGGCAATTAATTCATTTTGTAATGTTACACACACACACACACACACACACACACAATCTTTTAAACCTATTTCAATCAAATAAAAATTTATTCTTGAAATACCTTGGTTAGTGAGATAATGTATCAAATGCATATTTTAATTGTTTATAAACAGCAGCTCTTAATTAATTCTAATGAAATTCTTTTAAGCACTTGCTTAAAAGTCTTGCCAACTATGTAATGCATCAAAATAAGACACGAACCTTTTTTTATCTTCCAGTTTTACAACATCACTGAATTTAATACTTGACAGTGGTCATCATAGTGTCATTATATGAACAGTTATTTTTCTTAGCAGATATCTATGAATATTTTCCAAACAAATGTATACACTCAGCTTTTATCCTTGAGCTTGATATTTTAGATAATTTCATGAAGACTCAGGAACAACCGTAATTCAGGTTTTTCTTTAGAGGTTAAAAGTAAGACTACTTTTGTTGTGTGTGTTCACTTGTGAAAGTTCAGTGAGACTTGAATAATGTAGTTTAAATCACTAATAGCTCAAGATGACCTCAGGCCAAGATTGGAAAGGAGTTCTTATCATTTATTTGCAAGTTTTCAGATATATATTTAGGGACAATTTAGTTGGGGAATCGAATATTTAACTTTTGATATTCTTCTAACATTATTATGTCTCTAAAGTTTTATAGAGTCATATATTTTACATACTGTTATTCAGGAATTGCATAAAATAGTGTGTAAACATATTAACTTATTTGGCCCTTTGGAGAACATTGGCTAGAAAAATTGCTACACTATTATGAAATATGATGAATTTAATGTCAACACATAAGGAGTAATTCTTAAATTATCACACAATTTTGTATATTGCTTAATTTAGTATAGATATTTATTTTTGAATGTTTCCAATTAAATTGGAAATTACTGTTATATTATAAAATGTATTTAAAATTTACAATAAGTAATAAAATGACATACCACTGTTTTTGATGGTCTACTCTTTAGATAATTTTCATTAATGTATTTATTATTGCAGATAATAGCTTAAATATTCTTAGATTTCCTATTGTCTCTAGTATTTTCATCAGTAATTTGTGTATATTTGGAAGGAGTGCCACCAGTCTAGTTTAGAGGGTTTATTCTAACCTTGTTATCATAAAATATATACAACACAAAATTGGCAATTTTAACAAGGTTTGACTGTAGAATTTAATAACATTAAGTGCATTCACATTTTTGTTCATTTATCATTACCATCAATTTCTAGAATATTTTCACCGTACCAAATTGAAGCTTCACATCTTATAAATAGTAATACCCTATTCCCCTACCTTACAGTCTTGCTAACATTTCCTTCTGTCTCAATTAATTTACCTATTCTAATACATCATAAAAGTGGAATCATACAGGGGTGCCTTAAGGGCTCAGTCAATTAAGTATTCAACTCTTTATCTCAGCTCAGGTGTTGATCTCAAAGTTGTGAGTTCACACCCTAAGTTGAGCTTCACACTGAGCATGCAGCCTACTTAAAATGAAAGACCAAATATGTGGAGTTACACAATATTTTTTTCTTTTCTGCCTGAGTTATTTCACTTCAGAAAATGTTCTCATATTTTTTTGTTTTGCTTTTCCTTTTTTTATTAAACTTTTAAGGAATTTCATTTATATATATATATATATATATATATATATATATATACACACACACAAATATACATATATGAAATTTATTGTCAAATTGCTTTCCATACAACACCCAATGCTCATGCCAACAGGTGCCCTCTTCAATACCCATCACCCACCCTCCCCCTCCCTCCCACCCCCCATCAACCCTCAGTTTGTTCTCAGTTTTTAAGAGTCTTTTATGGTTTGGCTCCCTCCCTCTCTAACTTTTTTTTTCCTTCCCCTCACCCATGGTCTTCTGTTAAGTTTCCCAGAATCCACGTAAGAGTGAAAACATATGGTATCTGTCTTTCTCTGTTTGATTTATTTCACTTAGCATAACACTCTCCAGTTCCATCCATGTTGCTACAAAAGGCCATATTTCATTCTTTCCCTTTGCCACGTAGTATAAGAAATTTCCTACATAAACACACAGTATTATGTTGGTTCAGGTTGTATGATATAGTGATTCAACAATTCTCCTAATTAATCAATGTTCATCATAAGTGTACTCTTAATACATATCAACTATCTCTCCCAACCCCCACCCACCTCCCTTCTGGTACCCATCAGATTATTCTCTATAGTTGAGTCTATATTTGTCTTTTTTTTTCTTTATTTTGTTTCTTAAATTCCGCATATGAATAAGTCATATGGTATTTATCTTTCTCTGACTGACTTATTTTGCTTAACATCATACTCCCTGCTGAAGCCAAGCTATCCAACCAGCCTGATGGTAGGGCCCAGGCGGTGGATGGATCAGGACTGCATGGCGGTTCACTGAAAGTGAAGCTTCTTGTATGCAAGCTTTTATGTAATTTGGCCTTAGTGTTGGTCGGGGCAGCCTCCTGACCAATGAAAATACCTGGGGATTTGTCGGTTGGGGAATTGCCCACAACAGGTCCCCCAGGAAAAGAACCATTGGGGAAAGAAATAAGATTCCGCAGGGAAATTATGCAACCTTACATCTAACCCTCGCCACTCCCTATAAAGACTCCTCTACCTAAAGGAAGGATAGCCCCATATATTTCCCAGCCAAGGAGGGGAAAAATGGGTTCAAAATCCCCACTCCAGCAACAAAGAAGTGTATCTATGGATACAAGTTACTCCAACTCCTAGGCCCACTTGGCCCCCAGGAGGCATTCCAGATGATAACTGGACCTGGTGGATTAAGATACAGAATGGTTCATTAGTTCCTAGGTATACATTGTCTTTCTGGGAACGCATGATGTGTGGGTTGCCAGGTCCCTCTTGGCTCCCTCCTGGCACCTCAGACCAAAGCAAATGCCTTTGTTATTTGTACTGCAAATGGTTGAAAGGAACAATTAAGAAGTCATATCCCTGTAAATGTTCCACTTGAGATGTTGAGAGATAGATGACCTTTCATGAAAATATCAAAGCAAATGCTTTATAGACTATAAATAAACATAGATACATAATGAAATTAGTATGAAGAAACTAATCAATAAGCAAAAGGCAGAAGGGAATGTTACAAAGAAATAACCATGAGGTTATTGGGTGATTACACAAAGGAACATTTTTAGAAATAGGTAAAGCCAAGAAACACAGATGACACACGCTACAAGGAAATTGCTAACAAATATAATGCCACGTTTGCCACAATAAAGTGGCCAGTCTAACACATTGCTGTTGTCTGCGTCCATTTGTTATTTTTGCCGATGCTGTTCATCCTTTGGGAACCCCTGGACCTGCTGGGGCTGAACTCGGCAACTCTCAACCTGCCCATGTTGCTGCAAATGTCAAGATTTAATTCTTTTTTTATGGCTGTGTAATATTCTATTCTGTATTTATACGTCTTCTTTATCTATTCATTAGTCAATGGACATTTGGGCTTGTTCCACATTCTCACTATTGTAGATAATGTTTCAATAAACATCAGGCTGTATGTATCCCTTTGAATAAGTATTTTTGTATTCTTTGGGTAAATGCCTAATGGTATATTTCATGAAGTATATTACACTTCAAAAGTGTAAGAGGGTTCCCATTCCTCCACCTGTTGGCCAAAGCTTCTTGATTCTTCTGTTGTTAATTTTTGTCATTCTTACAGGTATGAGATAATGTCTCATTGTAGTTGTGATTTCTTTTTCCCTGATGATGAGTGATGTTGAGCATCTGTATGTCTTCTTTGGAAAAAAAAATGTCTATTCATATCTGCTGCCCATTTTCCATTAAATTATTTGTTTTAGAGTGTTGAGTTTTCTAAGTTCATTATGTTTTGACTACTAACCCTTTATCGGACATGCCATTTACAAATATATTCTCTCATTCCACAGGCTGCTTTTTAGTCTGTTGTTTTCTTTACTGTGCAGAAACTTTTTATTTTGATGAATTCCTAGAGTTTATTTTTGTCTTTGTTTCTTTTACCTCAGGACACATATCTAGTAAGAAGTTATTAACACCAATGTCAAAGAAGTTACTGCCTGTGCTCTCCTCTAGGAATTTTATAGTTTCCTGTCTCACACTTAGGTCTTTCATACATTCCGAGTTTATTTTTGTGTATGATGTAAAAATTTGTCCATTTTCGTTCTTTTCCATGTTGCTTCCCAGTTCTCCCAGCACCATTTGCTGAAGAGACTG
The DNA here is from genome assembly GCF_018350175.1 of Felis catus. NCBI lineage: Eukaryota > Metazoa > Chordata > Mammalia > Carnivora > Felidae > Felis > Felis catus. The sequence goes on from NC_058368.1 coordinate 86,056,617, forward strand.
TCTTTTCCCCATAGGATATTCTTTCCTGCATTGTTGAAAATTAACTGACCATATTGTTGTGGGTTCGCTTCTAGGTTTTCTATTCCGTTTTATTGATGTATGTGTCTATTTTTGTGCCAATAGCAAACCTCCTTGATCATTAGTGCTTCATAATATAGCTTAGGTCTGGAAATGTGATGCCTCCATTTTTGCTTTTCTCTTCAAATTTCCCTCAGGTAGGGGCGCCTGGGTGGCGCAGTCGGTTAAGCGTCCGACTTCAGCCAGGTCACGATCTCGCGGTCCGTGAGTTCGAGCCCCGCGTCAGGCTCTGGGCTGATGGCTCGGAGCCTGGAGCCTGTTTCCGATTCTGTGTCTCCCTCTCTCTCTGCCCCTCCCCCATTCATGCTCTGTCTCTCTCTGTCCCAAAAATAAATAAACGTTGAAAAAAAAAATTTTTAAAATATAAAAAAAAAAAAAAAAAAAAAAAAAAAAATTTCCCTCAGGTATTTGGTCTTCTGTGGTTCCATACAAATTTTAGGATTATTTGCTGTAGCTCTGTGAAAAATCCTGGTGGTAATCTGACTTGGATTACATTAAATGTGTAGATTTTTTTGGGTAGTAGTGACATCTTAACAATGTTTGTTCTTCCAGGCCATAAGCCTGGAATGTCTTCCATTTTTTTTGCGTGTGTCATCCTCAATTTCTTTTATCAGTGTTTTATAGTTTTCAGAGTACAGGTCTTTTAACACATTAGTTAGATTAATTCCTAGATATCTTATTGTTTTTGGTTCAATTGTAAGTGGGATAAATTCCTTGATTTCTCTTTCTGCTACCTCACTATTGTTGTATAGGAATACAAGATTTATGTACATTGATTTTTTTTTATCCTGTTTTGGTAGGTCTTTCAGTTTTCTATATAGGGTGTCGTGTAATGTACAAATAGGGAAAGTTTTACTTCTTTCCTGCAGATTTAGATGTCTTTTACTCCTTTGTCTTGTCTCATTGCTGTGGCAAGGAGTTCCGCTACTATATTAAATAAAGTGATGAAAGTAAACACCCTTATCTTATTCCTGACTATAGAGGAAAAGCTCTGTTTTTCCCCATTGGGGGTGATATTAGCTGTGGGTATTATGTATATTGCCTTAATTATGCTGAAGAATGTTCCCTCTAACCATACTTTTTTTTCTTTTTTATCACGAATGGATGTTGCTTTTGTCAAATGTTTTTTTTTTCCCTGCATTTATTGAAATGATCATATGGTTCTTATTCTTTCTTTTATTAGTGTGGTGTATCATATTGATTGATCTGTGAATATTGAACCACCCTTGCAAACCAGGAATAAATGTCACTTGATTGTTAGTTCATGCCTCAGAACTACCTACTATATTTGAGGATTTACGTTAGCAATTCTCAAAATCACTCATCATCAGGGAAATGCAAATGAAAACCACAATGAGATACCACCTCACACCTGTCAGGATGGCTAACATTAACAACCCAGGCAACAACAGATGTTGGGTGAGGATGCGGAGAAAGAGGATCTCTTTTGCATTGTTGGTGGGAATGTAAAGTGATGCAGCCACTCTGGAAAACAATATAGAGGTTCCTCAAAAAACTAAAAATAGAACTACCCCTGACCCCATAATTGCACTACTAGGCATTTATCCACGGGACACAGGTGTGCTGTTTTGAAGGGACACACACACCCCCATGTTTAAAGCAGCACTATCAACAATAACCAAAGTATGGAAAGAGCCCAAATGTCCATTGATGGGTGAATGGATATAGAAGATGTGGTATATATATACAATGGAGTATTACTCGACAATCAAAAATAATGAAATCTTGCCATTTGCAACTACATGGATGGAACTGGAGGGTATGATGCTAAGTGAACTTAGTCAGTCAGAGAAAGACAAAAATCATATGACTTCAGTCATATGAGGACTTTAAGAGACAAAACAGATGGACATAAGGGAAGGGAAACAAAAATAAAATATAAACAGGGAGGGGGACAAAACAGAAGAGACTCATAAATATGGAGAACAAACTGAGGGTTACTGGAGGGGTTGTGGGAGGGAGGATGGGCTAAATGGGTAAGGGGCACTAAGGAATCTACTCCTGAAATCATTGTTGCACTACATGCCAACTCATTTGGATGTAAATTTATAAAAAAAATTAAAAAAAAAGAAATTCACAAGAACTTGATTGTGGGATATAATGGAACCTGTTGGTGGGATCTCAGGGCAAAATTATCCTTAGGAAACCACAATGACCATGGGTGAACACTTGATGGTAGACATACTGCAATGGCTGTGAGTTTACTCAGAGAAGTAATGATTCCCTAAAAGCCCATAAGACTCTGATAATGAAGCAACGTAAAATACTCTGTGCTTCCTAAACAGTGCAGAGGAGGTGTAGAAGTATACTTCTCCAGGAGACACAAAAACAGTGAGAATTGCATTGTGCTATGACATTCAGTGTATTCTAAAGGATAAGGAAGAGTAAGGAAGCCCAGACCAGAAATAAATCCATGAATATATGGTTAGCTAATTTACAAGAAATAAGCCAATAATATACTATGGTGAGAGAACAGTCTATTCAGTAAGTGTAAATGCTATGCATTTTCCAGTCAGAAAACTATGTGGCCACATGCAAGCCATTATCATAAACCCTACACAAAAATTATTTTAAAAGGGATTGAAGACAAATGTAAAAATTGACACCATAAAACTTCCAGAAAAAACAGGTGGTTAACTTCCTGACATAGATATTCATAATACTTATTATTTTTAAATATTACACAAAAGGCAAAAAGAAGAAAAGTGAAAATAAGTTGGGCTATATCAAACTAAAAATATACACAACAAAAAGAACCATCAACAAAATTAGAAGACAAACTACTGAATAGGAAAATATACTTTTAAGTGATATGTATAATAAGGGAGGCTAGTATTCAAAATAGATAAAGAAGACACAATTTCAATAGCACAAAAAATGATGACAAAATGGACAGAAGACATGAATAGACATTGTTTTCCAAAGAAGACATACAGATGGACAAAAAGTTAAAGAAAGAAAAAAATAATAAAAGGATGATCAACGTCGTAAATAATCAGGGAAAAGCAAATAAAAGCCACAATGAGATATCACCTTACTCATTAAGAATAGCTATTTTCAAAAATACAGGGAATAACATGTTGGTAAGGATGTAGGTAAATGGGAATCTTTGTTCATTTCAGGGGGAATATATAATGAAATGCTGCTAACAGAAATCATCCTATGAAATGGAATTAGTGGCTTTTGGGGCTGTGAAATTTGAGTGTTTTGAAGAATAACTGGGGAGTGGCTCAGACTGATTAATCTGCACTAAATAGCATATAACTCCCATCAATCCTTTTAGAAAATGGCTCTCATTATCCCGTAGTCTATTTTTCATTTTCCTGATCACAATTAATTATCCTGATCATGTATACCTGTTATAAATTACTTTCTTAGGATTCATCTAGTTACTTCCAGTGCCCTTCTCATAAAATATATAAACTTGTATTTCCTCCTCAGTGGTCTGAGAATGTCTAATTCCATACAGAGTTCTTTGCCCAATCTCTATACCTATCACTTCCCCCAAAAATAAGGAAACAGAAGAATCATTTTTCACCAGGTAAGTATAAAATATTATATATATATATATATATATATATATGGGGGGTGTTTGATTTCAAAGAAACCTGGGATGTTATACTTTTTGCTCTTGTCTTCCTATTTTAGCCATTTAGGAAGATATAAGTATATAAAAATTAGTATAATGACTAATACTATCATTTTGGACTGTTTCATAATCATTTCAATGTATTAATAAATTCTTATTACCCACAGGTTAAGAGTAAATGTATGTTCTTTCTATTTATTGAAAAATTACCACAAAGAAAACAAACAAAAAAGCAGTGAGAATATAAAATTATTTTGTCAAATCTCAATTATCTTAATTTTCTAGATTAATATAACCTTTGTCTTCAATCTTGGAATGGTATTGTTTTAATGAGTTGTAAAAGATGAAAATGATGGAATTTTAAGACAGCCGGATTAAAGAGAACTTTTTCTAAACTTATACAGAGCAGATCCTCTGAATCACTCTTCTCAGGGCTCCCATCACCTCCTTGTTTCTCAGGCTATAAATGATGGGGTTGAGCATTGGGGTCAGGATGGTGTAGAAGACAGCAAGAATCTTGTCCTCTGTTGGAGATCTCAGAGATCTTGGGCGTAGATAAGTATAAGCAAAGGGTGCATAGTAGAAAGTCACCACAGTGAGGTGTGTGCTGCAGGTAGAATAGGCCTTCTTCCTTCCTTCTGTTGAGTGCATGTGGCAGATGGCATGGAGAACTCGGCCATAAGAACATGCAATGCCAATGAAAGGAAATGCAATCAAGAGTGTGGTGCTCACAAACACTGTGTACTCATAGACCCAGGTGTCCATGCAAGCCAGAGTCAGCATGGCCGGGACATCACAGAAGAAATGGTTGATGGACCTGGATCGACAATAAGGGATATGGAGGGCATATACAGTGTGGGCACAGGAGTTGATTGAGCCCATTATCCAAGATCCTGTTATCATCAACACACACACTTTTTTGCTCATACGAATGGGATAATGAAGAGGAAAGCAAATAGCCAAATAGCGATCATAGGCCATAGAGGCCAACAGTAACCCTTCTGCACCTGCTAAAGTCAAGAAGAAGAAGCTCTGTACCCCACACTCAATAAAGGAGATAGACTTGTTTCCAAAGAGATAATTGGATGCCATCTTGGGGACGATGGTGGAGATGTAGTTCAGGTCCATGAGGGAGAGCTGACTAAGTAGAAAATACATGGGTGTGTGGAGATGGATGTCCAGGAGGATGAGGAGAAACATGGACAGGTTTCCAAAAAGAGCCATTAGGAAAATGATAACAATGAGAATGAAAAGAAACAACCCAATTCTTGATGGTGGAAACAACCCCAATAAAAGGAAGCCTGTTAATGTTTGGTTGTTATTTTCCATTTTCTATTCATTGGTTTTCCTGAAGAAAAAGAAAAACTCATGTGTGAAAAATAAAGAAATGTGAGTTTTTACATTTTATCCAAACTATTTTAGTCTAATTCTGAAGTTTTTATGAAATATCTAGTTCCTTAAATAAATAATCAACATTTCTTACTTTGAGAAAGAAGTTCTATGTTGTTTCACAAAGTCACAAGGCAAGGTGATAAGCATATGCATTCAAATTATTCTGAAAAGAATCTATGAAATAATAAAAAGCAAATATAAATACCCACCGTGTATTTATACATATCATATACGTGATATGATCATATATCATATACATATCATAAACGTGATATGTGTAATTTATGCTCTTCATAAGTTCACATATCTAAAGTATTAAAGCTTAATTTGAGTTAAACATAAATCTTATTGCCAAGACTAACCACAAGTTGACTAATAATTTAATTAATATGGGTTTGGCTCATGTGTATTTATTTTCTACTACTTAGACTAGGACTTTATTAAAATTAAAGATCTCCCCAGCAGGAATTCATTCATAACCACTAGATGTTTATTTTAATTTTGACAAAGTAGACAATTTTTGAATGCCTAAAGAATCCTCAATTTGATTACTTTTTACCCATTTATTCTGCTTCTAGTCACTAATGCATAGTCACTATGCATAGTCCATTTACAAAACTCTGACCTATATTGATTGCTTCCAATCCCCTTGCAACTTTGACACGTAATCACTGGATTAATCTTACTGCACAACATTGAAAATGTTGGCTGTCTTCTACTGACAACAACGACAATATTTGTCTGAAGTGACATACTGGATGAGAGAAATATAATATTTTGCTCCTGGGCCATTTCTATAAATGGAAGGGAAGACTCAGATGTAACCTTTATTTTCCATTTCACTAACATCCTGGACAGGTATAAGAAATTATGCTAAGTCGAAACAAAATTCTGAGGCTGGTATCATCACCCACAATTGTAAAATAAGCATCATGGGGTGCCTGGGCGGCTCAGTCAGTTAAGAGTCCAACTTCAACTCAGGTCATGATCTAAAGGTCTGTGAGTTTGAGCCCTGTGTCAGGCTTTATGCTGACAGCTCAGAGTCTGGAGCCTGCTTCAGATTCTGTCTCTCCCTCTCTCTCTGATCCTCCCCTACTTGCTCTCTGTCTCTCTGTCAAAAATAAATAAATAAAAACATTAAAATTTTTAAAATAAATGACATTCACAGAACTTGAGTAACTTATCATGAGCTAAAAAGATATAGTTTATCCTGTACCTTATGAAAAGCAAGGAATCACAAAGAATTGCTCACGTTAGCCACCCCAAACTTCCAGTAAAGTAGCTATTTAAACAAGAATTGTCTATGTCTACTAGGCAGTATATGATGGCAAATGTCTCTAATAAATTATTTTGTGCTCAAATAAAATTGGTTTTGAGATTAAAGTCACACATTTTACATTTTCTCCTTAGAAACATGTTTCCTCTGTCCTCCTGCTCTTCCTGTATTCTCACTGGCTCCCTGCAACAACACAACAGCTCACACTTGGTCTCTACTAAATGGAAGAAGAGAGGCCTCACAATATCATTTAGCAATAAATAATATCACAGGACTTTTAAATGAAGTGTAAGCCATAGTTTCTTTCAATCAAAAAGTGTCACAGTCTAACAGCATGTTCATGAAAGAACACTCATGTTGTCTGTAAGTCAGGTTGCAGATACACATATTCTATCTTTCAGTTGCTTTGCAAGTTTGAAAGCAGCTGATATATTGCATTTCTGTTACTCTCCTTGCATTAGTTTCTTTTCCTATCCTTTTCTTCAGAAGTTTGAAATTAAAATACTGAGAAAATGGGACTCAGTTTTAGAGTTCATGTATTTATTGTTGGTACAGAATTTTAAAATGTGCTCCTATTGTCACACAGATAAAAAAAAATATAAATAAATTAAGATCCAAATACTTACAGTAATTTCTTTAAGAACATAGCAACCAATATATAGCTGTGTCTAGAATTTGTGTCCCCTATTCAGTATGCAGAGGTCTATCTCAAAGTCAATAGTATTTCAAAATTGTGCTTCCCTTCTTTTCTCCAATGAATTTTCAGGCCAGCAATATCCTTACCAAAAGTTAGCCTGCTACAGAAGGATAAATTATAGAAATCCTTTGTGCTTTAGGAAATCTTTTAAGGAATCTAACCAGCCAAATATCCTGTACAGTAACAGACATGTTGCCTCCCTTACAGTGTCTAATCACACACCCATGTATGTAATACTCTGTGAGCTCCCTGGTTCTGCCAAAGGTTAATTCAGTCAAACACAAGGTAGCAGAAGCAAAGGAAACTTAATACTTTAATGCTTTCTATCCTTTGAATGATTTCAACATTTAAGTATCTCATTTATTATTTAAACAAATTACATTTTCAATAGCTACAAAATAAATTGGGAATGTATATTTGTGTGTTTCCATAAAACTGCATAAATTGAAATTAATTTGAATCAAAGAATTATACACATGTGTGCACACACACAGATCATGAAAATGTACACATTCTTTGTATTGTTTTTCAGGTTGAGTTGATGGTGTTACATTTCACAAGTAAATTGTATAGAATTTGATGTCTAACCTTTCCATTATTTCTATTCCTGCCACTTGTAAATAATTTGATACTGAACAGGTAAATTCAACTCTGTGAGCTTGCAACTTAAAAATCAAGCAAGCGTAAAAATTAAATGAAGTGATAGTTACTTCTGTCAGTTCATTGCTTATAATTTACTTGCTTATAATAGTTACTGCTATCAGTACATTTGACTTATAATTTATCATTAATGCAGTGATACTAACAGTCGGTGGTGTGAATCTACCTTCTCCTCTTACCCAAGGGATATCATGCAATGTCTAGAGATGGTTTTGGTTATCACTAGTGGGGAGTTATACTGGCATCTAGTAGATGCTGCTAAATATTCTACAATGTACAGGTTACTCACAGATCAAAAAATTTTCCCCAGAATATTAGTTTTGCTGAAGTTGAAAAACTCTAAATTAATGGTAGATTTGATCATCTTTTCCATCTTTATTTTCTTCATTTGACACTCATCATCTACTAAGATTATACAATGATTTCTTTTTTTAAGTACATTTTTAAGAGAGAGAGAGAAAGAGAGAGATAGAGAGCTGGGGAAGGACAGAGAGAGAGAGGGAGACACAGAATCCCATGCAGCCTCCAGGCTTAGAGCTGTCAGCCCAGAGCCTGGTGCCAGGCTCGAACTCACAAACCACATGATCATGCCCTAAGGTGAAGTCTAAGAATTTGGATGCTTAACCAGCTGACCCACCCAGGCTCCCCATGTTTTTAATTCTTTTTTTTTTCATTTTTGTTTCTTTATATTCCCATTTGATTCTCAAAATGCACTGCCAGCTTGTCCATGCAACGACCATTATGCCGATTGCACTACAGCTTTCGTGATGCACAAGGCAAAAGAACAACAGTCAGCACTAGGTAAAGCCTTGTAAATACTTGGTATTTACCATACTTGGTAAAACCTTGTAAATACTACCTCCCCCCACCATCCAGCTGGCAAAATCACATGGAAGAAACAACACACCCTAGTTTATTTATTGAGGACTTGACAGCAGATCATCTGTGCATCCCAGTTGAATTCAGTTCTCACAAGAGTGGACACTGAACAAGCCTATTTCAGCAAGTCTCAGTCTGACCCTTATCTCTCTTCCAAGTTAGCTATCATGTCTGTAAATATGCTCTGAAAACAAACAAATCCAACACAACACTGTTCCCTGCGCTTGTTCCACAGGCACTCTGCTTACTAACATTGTTGTGTAAAATGTAATCAGCTGTGGCACCACCTGTGGTCTCACTCTGAACTCGGTGTCTTAACTGACTGTCCAAATGGCAGCATCACCTCCTTAGAGATACTCAACCACGATGAGAAAAGGGTAATTAAAAATGGAACTAAAATGTTTATAATCATATCAGGTGCCTACATGTGAACATCTTCACTGCCTAGAGTAGAATATCCATATGAAAGTGTCACATTACAAACATGCTCACTTTTGCTGTCACCTTTGTCTGCTCCATGTTAGAGATTCTGCATCAGGCTCTAGCCATATTATACCATTCAAAAATACCTGTCCCACAGTCCTGGAGTTCCCTTCCCTGAGTTTTCTGATGCATTAAATCTTACTTACATTTTAATTGTCTTTTTTTTGAAAATTTTTAATGTTTATTTTTGAGACAGGGAGATAGTGTGCGAGTCAGGGAGGGACAGAGAGAAATTGAGGCAGAGTATGAAGCAGGCTCCAGGCTCTGAGCTATTAGCACAGAGCCCAATGTGGGGCTCAAACTCAGGAACCTTGAGATCATGATCTGAGCTGGAGTCAGAAGCTTAACTTACTGAGTCCCCCAGGTGCCCCCTATTTTCATTATCTCTTAAATATATCGTGTTATATAAATTTATTTGGTCAACTCAGGATAGAGACATTTTCTGTCATTTGCCATTCTCTTCTAGCTCACTTATAATTTACTTTAGCATCCATCACCTATATGGATGCTATATAGCAAGTATCTATATTTCATGAATGTGCAGCCTTGAGTGTAGGGCTGTGTCTTATCCCCCATAATTCAGGTAAGAAATTTATATATAATATCAACCATTCCACCATTTTTCACTAGGATAGATTATGATCACAAAAGTTCTCCCCAGAATTGAAGATAATGCATATTTTATGTATAAACATTATTGTCTCTAAATTTTATTTAGTATTTTTCATGTTTATTTATTTTGAGAGAGAGAGAATGAGAGCATGTGAGGGGACAGGGGAGCAGAAAAAGAATCCCAAGCAGGCTCCACACTGTTAGTGCAAAGTCTAAAGAAGGGTTCTATCTCATTGGACTGTGTGATTATGACCTGAGCTGAAATCAAGAGTGTGATGCTTAAACCCCTGAGTCACCAAGGAGCCCCAGAACTTTGTTTTTATGAAATTCACAATTATCAGGGTCCCTGGGTAACTCAGCCAATGAAGCATCTGACTTCAGCTCAGGTCATGATATTAGGGTTCCTGAGTTCGAGCTCCAAGTCAGGCTCTGAGCCTGCTCCAGATTCTCTCTCTCTCTCTCTCTGCCCCCTCACCTGCTCACACTCTGTCCCTCTCATTTTCCCTCTCTCTCAAAAATAAATGAGCATTTAAAAATTGCAAAAAATTCACAAGTACCCATCTGGTTCTTTTAATTTTATATTCTAAATTATGTATACAGCAATTATGTATACATTAGAGTCCAAATATAATTATCTTTTTGAAGTTTGTTAATTAATAAGATGTGAATTTATGAGTGACTTATTGCAGTGCTTAACACAGAGCAATTCTTTATTAGGTGTATTCAAAATCTTCCTACAGAATTTTCATGTTTCTCAATAAAAACACAAATTAGAACCCGTATGTCACTGTCTTTCTAACTTCTGGGTAGGGCCACATGCATTTGCTGAGTAAATTTCCATAAGTACAATTTCTGTAAAAATGTACAAACTCACCTCTCAATTCAGTACTTAACATGTCAGGTACACCCATGGAAACACATCTGCAATGATGTCTCTAGGCTTCTATACTTGGAGGTGAGTCTTAATATGTCTTGTTTTGGTTGTGTTCACTTGGCAATGCTCCTGAGACTAGGACAATAGAGACAGAGTCAGAAATAATGCAGGGGGAACGGTTTTGAAAATTTCCCAGACCTTTTCATGGAATTTTGTCACTTCCAGTTCTTGGGGGAAAAGCTAAATGGTATTTATTTTAACATTTATTATTATTTAAAAAATCATGTCATTACATTTTTCTCTATTTGTGTATTTTATATACTAATATCCTGTAAGTATATAGTTATATTGTACCCAGTCATATTAATTAATTTTCTTGGTTTCATTAAATTGACCAGAATATCTAATTATTCAAAATTATTTAAATTGGATGATTTTAACTGAAGAAACATAATCTAAAGCAACATAACATGCATGATATTATGAAAGAATATCACACATATTAACATGTCTAAGTTTATTAAACTAAGTTTATTTATTCAATTAGCTTATGTTACATGTAAAATTTATTTGAATGTATTTCTTGATCTTCTCATTTTTGATCTTCCACACAATTTGGAATTTGCTTTCAAAAATAGCAGAAGTTTAGGTGGTTCAAATGTATAAACATCTAGTAATAAAGTGATTATACATTATCAAGGTTTTATTTTGCATTCTGTTGTAAACACCAGATAAAAATAACATAGGTATTACCACAGAGGATATATTATTCACTGTAGTTTGTGATATTTTGAAACCATATGTAATAAAACTTTTAACCTGAATAATACCTACCTGTTCTTAGTGTTTACATATTTCAAACAATAAAATTAAGATAATATTGATTATCTTAGCAAAAGTATGAAAAAGAAAATATTTAAAAGTTTTTGGCAAAAAAAATGATCTCAATGGCAAAGTGCATCAAATTTGCAATCCAAGGGAGTTGGACAAAGCATTTTTTGAAATGATTAAACACTTGATTTTTCATATTAAAAAAAAAAAGTCTTGAAGAAACAGAGTCCAGTGTGTCTTCTATCTTCCTTAGAGAACAAAAAACTGTCTATGATGAAAAAGTTGTTGAGAACTTTCATTTGACCTATGGAAGGAAGTTAGAATAAATTTTACAAAGAAGACATTTTACACTCTATTTTAAAATGACCCTTGGTGGTCATAAGTATAGTTATTGGAGATCTGAGATAAGTGGCACCCTCTGGATAATTGGAGATACTAAACTATGGAAGCATGTGGCCTGCAACTGAGAGCAGAATCATCCCTACAGAATGGCCAGTGCATGGGGAGGCTGTAGGATGGTGGACAGATTAGGACGGCTGTATGTCCCCAGTTACCAACTGAACATGGCACAGGGCTATAGAACAGGCTTGGCTGGCAAATGGAGCAGACAGTGAATGGAGGATAAGGCTGAATTTGGAATAAACCTGATGCCGGTTAAGCCCAAGGTGGAAGTTAAGGCAGCAGGTGGGAAGAGATGTCAAGACCTTCCTTCTTATTCTCCACAATGCATGACCTGTGCTTTCAAAGCTGAATATGAGGGCAAGATAGAGATGCATCAAAGTCAAACTCATGATAACAATTAAGATCAATATGTCCAAGGAAGTTTATCTTCCTGAGTTCAGGACGAAAGAGGAAAAAACGAAAGCAGAAATTCCTATTTGGCAGAGTATAACCTTGGACCAACAAGTTGTAAATATAGAAATTCTTCAGTCCCTTAAAATGGTAATTTTACTTTTTTTAATTCTTTTTCTTCTGTGAATAGAAGTAGGTTTTCATAAAATAAGATAAATTCAAAAGAAGTCAAGTAGTATTTCAATATATGACAGTGGTGAATTCAAGCAGTAAAATAGAAATGAAATCAGAATGAACAGAATGTAAATTGAAACCTGGATAATCTTAAAACATCTACTAAAGCTATAATTACCTGTGCTATTTCCAAATAGTTGATTCAAATATAGAAATACTATATTTCTTCACATATGGGCAAGTTAAGTCATTCTTATATCATCCTTGAGTTCCAGTTTAGATTTTCAAAAGAAAATCTGGAAAAATAGTCTTAAAATATTTAATTTAAAGAAAATTCATGTTACTTAAGATATTTATATAATTTTGAAATACATTGAATTGTTCTAGGATTTATCATTCTTCTAAATATATGCAGAATATGCTGCACATATAATTTTTACAAGGTGAAATAAAGCAATCATTAACATCACTACATATTTTAAGCATATCACAAAACTTGGCATCATGGTGAATCATTCCTGTCACAAGTTAGCAAATTATTAGGACAAATTCTCATAGTGTGTTAAGCTACAGTAGGGCAATCAAAGTTAGCTACAACAATAAGAAAATTTAGTATCTTAAAATAACAAAGTTTTCTTGTATTTGGTGAGACACTGTGACATTAATGGGTTGACTTCTCTCTCTCTCTCTCTCTCTCTCTCTCTCTCTCTCTCTCTCTTCCGGTATGTCCTTCTGGATCATGTGACTGCCACTATCTCCATGAAAGAGTCTCCATGAAAGGTGGCTGGCTGGAAATGATACTTTATTTTTTGGCGTTCAACCTATTTTCTAAAAAGGTAATCACATGGGTATAACTTAAATACCACAGAAGCTGGGAAATAAAAAGGAATACAGAAGTATTTGTTAAGCACTGTCTTTGGTACATATAGTGAATATAATATGTCTTTGGTACATATGGTGAATATAATATAATGTATATAATGTATTATATATATTATTATATATTATTATTATATATAATATATATATAATATATATATATTATATATATATATTATATATATTATTATATTTTATTATATATTATTATTATATACTATTATTATATATATAATATATATAATATATATAATATATATATTATATATATTATACTATATATATTATAATATATAATGTATATAATATATATAATTATATATATAGTATATTACATATATATAATATATAATAATATATATTATATATATTATATATTATTATTATATATTATTATTATATATAATATATATATTATATATATTATATATTATAATATATATATAATATTATATATATATTAATATATATATTATATATATTATATATATTATTATATATATAATATATTATATATATTATCATATATATATAATATATATAATATATATTATATATTATAATAATATATATTATAGTATATATATTATATATATTATAATATATATTTTATAATTATATATATAATTATATATTATAAATAAATACATTATATATATTATATATATAATAAATATTATATATATAATAAATATTATATATTTTTATATAATATATTTTTATTTATTTTTATTTATTTTTATATATTTTTATTATATATATATAATATATATATTTATATATAAATATTAAATATTATATATAAATTATATATATAATATATATAATTATATATATTATATATATAATATATATAATATATAATAAAAAAATAATATAATAATAATATAATATAATAAATATATAATATAATATAATATGATATAAAATATAATATAATAAATATATAATATAATATAATATAATATAATATAATATATAAAATATATCAACTATATATTATATATAATGTAATATATAATATAATATAATATAATATAATATAATATAATATAATATAAAATATATCAACTAAATGTACAGAATTACTATTAATGAAGAATGATCTTGTATCTACATAAAAGAAGTTAATAAAGATATGGAATGTTTTATTCAATTTTGTTTCTTTTGTAATTTTATTCAATTTTGGTTTTTTTAAATATATCTATAGGGGAACTGGGGTACCTTAGTCAGTTAAGGGTCCGATTTCAGCTCAGGACATGATCTCATAGTTTGTAAGTTAGAACCCCGCATGGGGCTTTCCTCACTCAGCACAGAGGCTGTTTCAGATCCTCTGTCTCACTCTTTCTCTACCTCTCCGACCCTCCTCTCTCTAAAAAATAAATAAATATCAAAAAAAACATAAATAAAATATATCTGTAAATGTAAATGAACAGATGAGTAGAGGTTCATAAACAGAGAGAAGCAGAGAAAATTCATAAATAACCAGTTTTAGAGGAAATTTTATTTAAATTCTCATAATGCCATTGTAAGACTAATATTTTGTTAGAAATTACAAATGGGAAAAATGGCACACTAAGATTAAACAAATCATTCAATCTAATTGTATTAGAAAGTGGTAAAATCATGAGTTGACTGCACTTGGATGGCTCACTTGATTAAGCCTCCGACTTCAGCTCAGGTCATGATCTCACAGTTTCTGGGTTATCGTCCTACAATGGGCTCTGCGCTGACAGCTCAGAGCCTGGAGCTTACTTCAGATTCTGTGACTCCCTCTCCCTCTGCCCCTCTCTAACTCATTCTCTCTCTCTCATTCTCTCTCTCTCTCTCTCAAAAAAAAAAAAAAACAATAACATTAAACACCTTTTTTTTTGAATCATGAATTGATCTCTGGTACTCTTTGTCACTAAGGTAAACTAGAGAGATCATAGATATGTTTTTTTGATTACCAATATTTGCTAATTTATACCATTATGGTCAATTTAGAAGGTTTTGCAAAATTAACCTGTTGTTCTTTGGGCTTGCTATTTCATATTCTGCGTATTTTATTAGAACCTCTAGAAGAGGTGATAATCAGTGAATGTAGAGACATAAGAATATTGATGTCACAGTCCAAGTCCCTATTTGTCCTGCTATGGTATAGGCTTTGTGTCATGAATTTAAAAACCTCATATAAAGATCACAGAGTTAGAGGCATGGCTATATATATATATATATATATATATATATATATATATATTTCTTAAATGTCTGACTGCTCTGCAATCTAAAAATCCATGACACTAGTTAATACATATTTCAGAACATGTATCCATGTATCCCCAGGAAGTAACTCAGAGAATTAATATGGTTTTCCATATCTTTTTCTTGGTTGCCTTAAATAACATGGCTTTTCAGGATTACTCTACCTACCTTTAAATCCTAAAATGGCTAAATCCTAAATGGCTAATCCTAAATGGCTAATCCTAAAACTAAAACAGTAACCCAATGAATGTTTACTTTACCTAAATTTTTCAATCAAAAAAGTATTAGGCTAATTGGTGGTCATTTTTCAATTCACACTATTAATTTAACATGGAAGACAACAGCAACAATCAATGATACCATTATTGACAGAGCTACTCAAGCTTATGATTCACATAAGAAAATACCAAGCCTCAGGGTTTCTATTCCTGTTAGTAGATTCTCAAAGGATGATTTCTAAATCCCTAAAAGGAAACTGCTGGGAAGCACCTAATTTCTAATGCAACACTCAGCAGAAGCTATTTAGGTGATGATGACAAGAATGAGTGATTAGGAGACAAGGGTGAATGAAAATGAAATCAGAAGCAAAATAGTGGTGCTGATGAAAACTCCAGTCTCATAGGTCATGGTAACCTCACAGGAGAGATGCAAGATGACAGGAAGTTCACAGTATAAATGATTGATTTCTCTAAATCTACAAAAGGGCAATCTCGTGGTATAGACAGTATGTATCAATGCATTGCAAGTACTACTGTTCCATGAGCTAACAGCCATCAACCTTCAGAGGGGTCAGTTCTTGAGGAGTAGATAGTGTAAATGATTGCAGATGGAAACATGTCAGTCATAGGACATGAGTTCCAAGAGGATACACTCACTCCCACCCAGAGCCAACCCCAGGAAGATCAGGGTGCCATAGTGACGAGCAGACTTGACTGTCTTATGCAGAAGGTAGTCATTCATCATCTTGAGGACAAAGGCAGCTGTGAAGAGGATGACAATGAGAGAGAGCTGCCAAGGGAAAAAAATACATAGGGATATGAAGATGGGGGTCTACCAGGATCAGGAGAATTGAGAGATTGCTTCCAGTTAGTGTGAAAAGAAACATTATTGTTATAAGGTCAAAAAGACAGAAGTGAATTGGGGTGTATTTCAGCAGACCCAGAAGAATGAATCCAGTGATAGTGTGGTTTTCACTCTGGAAATCTCTATAGCGGTAAAAGTAAAAACATGTAATATGGAAACTATTTCATTACTGGTAGTGTTTAGCACAGAAGATAACCCACCAGAAAACTTTGTATTACCTAAAGAATATTGGAGAAAACAGTGAATCCAGTAGACCTAAATTTATCAAATGAGGGGTACCTGTGTGGCTTAGTTGATTAAGCTTCTGTCTTCAGCTCAGGTCATGATCTCACAGTTTGTGAGTTCCAGCCCCATGACAGGATCTGTGCTGACAGTTCAAAGCCTGGAGTCTACTTCAGATTCCTTGTCTCCCTCTCTCTTTGCCCCTCCCCTGCTTGCTCTCTCTCAATAAATAAATAAGCAAATAAATAAATAAATATTTAAAAATAGGATATATAAATAAATATTAAAAAAATAAAGAATTTGGAGCGCCTGGGTGGCTCAGTCGGTTGAGTGTCCGACTTCGGCTCAGGTCATGATCTCACAGTCTGTGAGTTCCAGCCCCAAGTCGGGCTCTGTCCTGACAGCTCAGAGCCTGGAGCCTGCTTCCGATTCTGTGTCTCTCTCTCTCTGCCCCTCCCCCGCTCATGCTCTGCTTACATCACATGGTGTGAGAAAATTCAGTAAGAGAATAAGAATACTTAAAAAATGGGGTGCCTGGGTGGCTCAGTCAGTTGAGCGTCCAATTTCGGCTCAGGTCATGATCTCATGGTCTGTAGAGTTTGAGCCCTGCATCGTGCTCTGTCTGTGCTGACAGTTCAGAGCCTGAAGCCTGCTTCAGATTCTGTGTCTCCCTCTCTCTCTGCCCCTCCCCCGCTCTCTCTCTCTCTCTTTCTCTCTCTCTCTCTCTCTGTCAAAAATAAAATAAACATTAAAAAATAGAGAATAAGAATATTTAAAATGTTTTGTTTATATCTACTAAATATCCAGATACTTTACCCAGTATGTTGAAATGATGCATTATAGTTATAGATGGTAATAATGTGGTATTAACCTAAAAATAATGTTTAAAAAATACTTTATTCAGTGCAGGTGAGTATTTCCAAAGATTTGTGGTTTTTTAGATGTTGGGATGATGGCAGCAGAATAGCAGGACCTTACTCTGATTTTGTCCCAAAAGCACAAGTAGATACTTATGATATCAACTTAAATACACCAGAAGTCAAGCTGAAGACTAACAAAACAAACTAAGCAACTTAAAGGAGATAAAAGGACACATTGAAGAATCTAGGACATGCTGTATTATGGTTTAGGAGAGTACAGATTATAGGTGCTACAGAGGGAAATGAGACTGGTTGGTGATAAAAGCAAGAGAGAAAGTGTAGAGCACATAGGCAAACACAAAAGAAGAACACTTTCCAAAGGATATTGACTTGGAAAAGTCGATGGGCTGATTTATTTCAGTTCTTGCAACAAGCAGGTCTTCAAGACTACAGTTTTAAGGATCAGCAGGGTTTTCTTGGCTAGAGCTCTGGAAGAACTACTCTACTCTAGGAGAGAAGTTGAAAAAACAATCAGAGGAAGACAGGTTGGAAACATCAATCTGAAAATCTCTAGTCCACAAAGTGGGAGAATCTTTGTTCTTCTCAGAGTTATTTCCTGAGAGGAAGCATTCACAGATACAAAGAGTTGGATGGTGCCACTTCCGCCATCTCTGCCTTTTAGCATAAACACAGAGCCACCTGAGGGAAGCAACTCACTGGCTGTCTAACTTGTTTACACAAAGCCCTACTCCCTGTCCTTTGCAGGGACTGCCCTTCTTCCTTTAGATTGCTTCAGTCCCAGTGGGATAGGATTCTCCCCCAGAAGAACAGCACAAAACCAAATACCAAATCTCCCAAATAGAGGGTTATGCAAGACTTCAGTTCCAGTGGAGTAGTATCAGCTCTCATTTCACAAGCAGACCAGAGAACAACTAGTTAAAACTTTCAACATTCTGGATAAAGAACAAAACCTGCCCACAGCAGGCAAGAAGAGTCTCTGTAGAGGACTGGCCTGAAGGATAAAGTAGCCAAAACACAACAACAGAGTGTATGCAGCACACACCAGAGAAACTCCATGAACTGCCAGTACCTAGACACTAAATGAAACGAAGAATAAAATAAATTAAATTGGCAATAGGCTTCATGAAATGCAGGCCAGGCAAAAGTATCAGAGGAATGAATTAGTGACCTAGAAGACAGCATGGTGGAAAGAAATGAAGTTGAATAAATGAGAAAAAAAAAGAAATATGAGCAAGAGAATAGACTTAGAGAACACAATGACTCCATCAACATAAAAACATTCTTATTGTAAGAGTCCCAGATTAAGATGAAATAAATGAAAGGGAAGAAAATATATTTGAGGAAATAACAACTGAAAACTTTCCCAATCTAAGTAAGGAGACATCCAGATCCAGGAGGTATAGAGAACTCACATCAAAATTAACAAAAGCAGTCAATTCCAAGAAATATTAAAATCAAAAACATCTTAAAAGCAGCAAGACAGGGGTCTCTGGGTGGCTCAGTCAGTTGAGCATCTGACTTTAGCTCAAGTCATGATATCATGGCTTATGTGTTTGAGCCCCACATCAGTCTCTGTGCTGACAGCTCAGCTCCTGTAGCCTGTTTCAGATTATGTGTCTCTGTCTCTCCCTCTGCCCCTTCCCCACTCAAACTCTGTCTCTTTCTCTCTCACACACAAAAATCAACATTAAACAAGTTTTTAAAGAACAGAAAGACAAAAGAAGTCCTTAACTTACAATGAAAAACCCTAAGTGTTGCAAGAATTTTTTTCAATAGTACATTGCAGGCTAGAGGGACTGGTATGATATATTCAAAAGTGCTGAATGAAAAATACCTGCAGCCAAAAAATAATCTGTCCAGCAAGGCCATCACTCAGAAAGAAGGAAAGATAGTTACACAGCAAACAAAAAACAATGGAGCTCATGAGCACTAAACCAGCCCTGCAAGAAATACTACAAGGAACTCTTTGAGTTGAAAGGAAAGACCAAAAGTGAAAAAGACAACAAAAGATGAGAGAAAATCTCTAGAACAATGACAAGAGAAGTAATAAAATGGAAATAAATACATAGGCATCAATAGTTACTTTGAATGTAAATGGAAAAAAAAAAATGTTCCCATAAAAAGATATAGGGTGTCAGAATGGATGGAAATGGAATTCCCATCTATATACTACCAACAAGAGACAAATTTCATACCTAAAGACACTTCATATTGAAAGTGAAGAGATGCAGAAACATTTATCACACAAATGGATGTCAAAAAAAGCTGGAGTAGCAATGCTTGCATATGACAAACTAGACTTTGAAAGAAAGACTGTAACAAGAGATGAAAAAAGCAATATATGATAATAAAGGGGAGAATCCAAGGACTCCTGGGTGACTCAGTTAGTTGAGTGTCCAGCTCTTGATTTTGTCTCAAGTCATGATCTCAGGCTTCATGTGTTTGAGTTCTGCATCAGGTTTTGTGCTGACAGTGTGCACCCTGCTTGGGATTCTCTCCCTCTCTCTTTGTCCTTCCCTGCTCATTCTCTCTCTCTGTCTCTCTCAAATATACATAAACATTGAAAAGTTAAAAAAATAAAGGGGACTTTCTAACAAAAATACATAACAATTGTAAATATTTATGCCTCCAACATAATAACACCCAAATAAATAAAACAATTAATAATAAACATAAAGGAACTAATGGGTAATGAAACAATAATACCACACTTACAACAATGAAAAGATCACCTAAAAAGAAAATCAACAAGGAAACAAAGTATTTGAATTACACACTGAACCAAATGGACTTAACAGATATATTTAGAACATCCTAAAAGAGCACATTAAACATTCTTTTCAACTGCACACTGGACATTCTCCAGAACACATCACATATTAGAATGTCACAAATCTGGTCTCAACATATATAAAAAGAATGAAATAATACCATGAACCTTTTCTGACCAAAATGCTATGAAACACAAAGTCAACCACAAGAAAAAAAAAATGGAAAGACTAAAAATACATGCAGGTTGAAGAATATCCTACTAAACAATGAATGGGTCATCCAGTAAATTAAAAAAAGAAATTAAAAAAAATATGCATGGAAACAAATGAAAATGAAAGCACAATGGATCAAAATCTTTGGTATGAAGCAAAAGTAGTCCTAACGGGGAAGCATATAGCAGCACATGCCCACCCTAAGAAGCAAGAAACATATCAAATGAACAACCTAACCTTCTACCTAAATTAGTTAGCAAAATAAGAGCAGAGCACAAAGCCAGCAAAATTAAGGAAATAATAGGGAATAGAGCAGAAACTAATGATATAGAAACAAACAAAGAAAAATTAACAAAGTAATTAAACCAGGAGCTGATGGTTTGAGAAATCAGTAAAATTGATAAACCCTCAGACAAACTTGTCAGAATGAAAAGACAAAGAACCCAAATAAATAAAATCAGAAATAAGAGGAGAATTGACAACCAACACCACCGAAATACAAACAATTATAAGAGAATATTATGAAAAATATATGTCAACAAATATTGCAACAAATCTTGTAATCTGAAAAAATGGAGAAATTCCTAGAAACATGAGTTACCAAAACAGAAACAGGAAGAAACAGAAAATTTGAACAGACAGATAATCAGCAAAGAAATTGACTCAGTAATCAGAAAACTCCCAGAAAACAAAAGTCCAGGGCCAGATGGATTCATAGGTGAATTTTAACAAACATTTAAGGAAGAGTTAATACCTGTATTTCTCAAGTTATGTGAAAAATATAGGAAAGGAAAACCTCAAAAATAATTTCATGATTATCCAGCATAGTGGAGAAGTAGGGAGATCTGTACTTCCCACATCTCTCAAACAAAGAAGGGCTAAAGCCAAAGGAATTTGAACCCCAAGAGTCTGGGAGGAAAAAAGAATGAGTTTAAAAGGGAGACACAAGGAACATCCATGATGGGCTATAGGTGGATGATTGCATCAGATGAATGCAGGCCACGTTGGCCTGGCAGGGGAGAGATGAAATAGGCCACGTTGGCATGGCAGGGGAGGGATCCCCTTTTGCAGAGAGACAAAGGGAAGAGAAAGAGTGGCTGGGGAAGCACAGAACTGTTTCTGGACAAAAGATAAACCTCGGACTGGGACTGAGAGGGATTCCATCTCTGTGGAAATTTCTTCTGAATGGGGTCAGCTGCCCCATTTGCGCCCCTAGGGAGGAGGGGAAGCAGCCCCGGTTCGTGATAGGTCAGGAGCACGGTCTGTAGTAGGAGAGAGCAGTCCTCCCTGGAGTGCTGTGAGACAGGGTAAGGCCTGCCTGTGTCCACAGCCTCCTGACTAGGCAGCAACGTCAGCAGCACAGTCTGCAGTAGGAAAAGGTATTCTTCCCTGAAGTGCTGCAGCACAGACAAAGCCAGCTGGTATCACATATCAAGCCACACAGAAAGGCACTTCCCCAGTGCCAGAGCACAGGGAGTGGAACTTTGAGTCCTAGCAAAGTGCCGGGTCAGGGGAATCAGTGGAGTGAGTAGGACCGCCTCATCTGTGCCCACAGCACAGTGAGGACAACTCAAACAGAGTCCACAGGCTCTTGGAGAAGAGACTGGGGGATCGCCATTTCCCCCCCACCACCACCACCATGGTGGGGCCTCAGGGATCAGTCCTCAGGGACCAGAGTGGAGGTGGGACCAGCCTACACCAAACCAGGCCCCTCCTTGCTGGGTAACTGCATATCTGCTGGAGCCAGATAGATGTTGTGTAACCAGACGGTTCCATCATCCAGGCCAGTGATGCTGCATAGCCCAGATTAATTCCAGGGCAACTCTTGTTATTTAGATATATTCTCCCTTCTTATTTCTTTCCCCCTCTAGGCTGGTTACTCTGGTCATTGGTTTGTTTTAACAAATATATGTAATCCATTCTCTTGATACATGTTCTAGACCTCCTTTGGTACATTCCTTTCTCTCTGGAATAATCATGCCATATAGTTTCTCTGTCTGGGAAACTTTTTTTATTTCTTGCCTCCTTCTTTATTTTCCTTTCTCTCTCTCTCTCCAGTTTAAGCCATTTAGTCTCTCTGCTCAAACTTTTTTTTTTCTTCTTTGTACCCACCCCTGTCATTTCTCTCTTTGTATGTGCTCTTCCATCAGCATTGCCTCTACCGTGTTCTTCACTTGTAGCTGGTGTTTCTCGTTTTTGCTTTTGGATTGTTTTTGTTCATTTGTTTGCTCTTGTGTGTGTGTGTGTGTGTGTGTGTGTGTGTTTATTTGTTTTATTTTTTGGTGTGTTGGATGCCTTTGTTTCCTGTTTGTTTGTGTGTTTGTTTTCCTTTCCAGGGCTACTTCTAGGAAAAAAAATAAAGCACACTTCATAGAGGGTTCAAACCATCACTATGAGTAGAGAAATAAAATAACCAAAGTCACAACAACAGAGAACAAGTAACACTGTCTGACAAACACTTCCTGAAGGACCAGGCCCTTGACAGTGTATGACCCCATTTAATATAGGACTGCTCACAGGTGCAGAGCACATAACAAGCTTTTAAAACTCATAAGGACAGAAAACTAGCCAAAATGACAACATGGAAGAATTCCTCTCAAAAAAAAAATTCCAGGAAGAAGTGACAGATAAAGAATTAATCAAAACAGATCTAAGCAATATAACTGAACAATGATTTAGAATAATATTCATAAGATTATGAAAAAGGCATAGTAGACGGCAGAGAATCTATTACTGCAGAGATCAAGGAACTAAAAAATTGTCATGATGAATTAAAAAATGCTATAAATGAGGTGCAAAATAAAATGTAGGTGACCACAGCAGGGATTGAAGAGGCAGAGGAGAGAATAAGTGAATTAGAAGATAAAATTATGGAAAAAGAGGAAGCTGGGAAAAAGACAGATAAAAAAAATTGGTGATCAAGGGGGAGAATTATAAAACTAAGTGATGCAATAAAACTGAGCAATATCCATGTCATAGGAATTCCAGAAGAAGAGAGAGAAAGGGGATGAAGGTGTACTTGAATGTATCATAACTGAGAACTTTCCAGATCTGGGGAAGTAAACAAGCACTGAAATCCAAGAGGCACAGAGAACTCCTGTCAGATGTAACTTAATTGGTCTCCTGCATGACATATCATAGTGAAACTGGCAAAATCCAAAAATAAGGAGAGAATTCTGAAAGAAGCTAGGATTAAACAGGCCTTAACATACAAAGGTAGAGACATAAGTGTAGTAGCAGACCTATCTACTGAAACTTGGCATGCTAGAAAGCAGTAGCAGGAAATCTTCAATGTGATGATCAGAAAAAAATATGCAACCAAGAATCCTTTGCCCAGAAAGCTTGTCATTCAGAATAGAAGGAGAGATAAAAGTTTTCCCAAACAAACAAAAACTTAAGGAATTCAATACCGCTAATCCAGCCCTAAAAGAGATACTAAGGAGGACTCTGTAAGTGAAATGTTGCAAGGACCGCAAAGTACCAGAGACACCACCACAAACATGAAACCAACAGATATCACAATGACTCTAAACCTATATATATCAATAATACACTAAATGTAAATGGACTAAATGCTCCAACCAAAAGGCATAGGATATCAGAATAGATAAAAAACAAAAACAAAAACACAAAACAAAAAACAAGGCCCATCTATTTACTGTCTACAAGATACTCATTTTAGACCTGATTAAGGTCTTAATGATTAGACCTCATTTTAAACTTTCAGATTGAAAGTGAGGGAATGGAAAACTATATATCATGCTACTGGGAAGTCAAAAGAAAGCAGGAGTAGCCATACTTATATCAGACAAACTAGACTTTAAATTAAAGGTTGTAACAATAGATGAAGAGGGCATTATATAATTATTACAGGGTCTATCCATCAGGAAGAGTTAATAATTATAAATGTCTATGCACCAAATTTGGTAGCACCCAAATATATATATATATATATATATATATATATATATATATATATATAATAATCACGAACATAAGCAATCTTATTGATAAGAATGTGGTAATTGCAGGGGACTTTACTACTCCATTTACAGAAATGCATAAATCACCTAGACAGAGAATCAGTAAAGAAACACAGGCACTGAGGAATACATTGGACCAGATGGACTTGACAGATATATTTAGAACTCTGCATCACAAAACGGCAGGATATATTTTCTTTTTGAATGCATATGGGACATTCTTCAAGATAGATCACATAATGGGTCACAAAACAGCCCTCAATAAGTATAAAAGAATTGAGATCATACCATGCACACTTTCAGATCACAATGATATGAAACTTGAAATCAACCACAGGAAAATGTCTGGAAAAACCTCCAAAAATGCATGGAGGTTAAACAACATCCTGCTAAACAATGAATGAGACAAATAGGCAGTTATAGAAGAAATATATATATATATATATATATATATATATATATATATATATGAAAATGAAAATACAGCAATCAAAACACTTTGGGATGCAGCGAAGGCAGTCCTGAGAGGAAAATACATTTCAATTGAGACCTATCTCAAAACAAGAATAATCCCAAACAAAATATAACAGCACACCTAGACGAAATAGAACCAGCATAGCAAAGACACCCCAAACGAAGCACAAGAAGAGAAATAATAAAGATCAGAACAGAAATAAACAATATAGACTCCAAAAATGAAAACAAAAACAAAACAAAACAAAACAAACAAACAAACAAAAAAAACGAAAGAGCACATCAATGAAACCAAGAGTTGGTTCTTTGAAAAAATAAACAAAATTCATAAACCTCTGGCAAGGCTTCTCAAAAAAAAAAAAAAAAGAGAGGACCGAAATAGATAAAAACAGGAAAGAATAGGGATTTATTACAATGAATCCCTCAAAAATACAAGCAATTATCAGGGAATACTATAAAAATTATATGCCAACAAGCTGGACAACCTGGAAGAAATGGACAAATTCCCAAGCACCCACACGCTTCCAAAACCCAAACAGGAAGAAATAGAAAACTTGAACAGACCCATAACCAATGAAGAAATTCACTCAGTTATCAAAAATCTCCCAACAAATAAAAGTCCAGGAACAATGGCTTCCCTGGGGAATTCTACCAGACATGTAAGGCAGAGATAATTCCTATCCTTCTTAAGGATGCTCCAAAAAATAGAAAGGGAAGGAAAACTTCCAGATTCATTCTATGAAGCCAGCATTACTTTGATTCCCAAACCAGAGACCCAGCAAAAAAAAGGTAACTATAGGCCAGTATTCCTGATGAATATGGATGCAAAAATTCTCAACAAGATACTAGCAAATCGAATTCAACAGCATATAAAAAAATTATTCACCATCATCAAGTGGGATTCATCCCTGGGCTGCAGGGCTGATTCAGTATTTGCAAATCAATCAGTGTGATATTTCACATTAACAAAAGAAAAGAACCATATGATCCTGTCAATGGATGCAGAAAAAGCATTTGACAAAATACAACATCCTTTGTTAATAAAAGCCCTGAAGAAAATCATAATAGAAGGAATATACCTAAATATCATAAGTTATATATGAAAATCCCACAGCTAATATCATAATCAATGGGGAAAACCTGAGAAGTTTCTCCCTGAGATCAGGAACATAACAGGAATATTTACTCTCACCACTGTTGTTTAACACAGGGTTGGATGTCTTAGCCTCAGTAATGATACAACAAAATAAAATAAAATGCATCAAAATTGTCAAAGAAGAAATCAAATTTTCACTTTTCAAAAACGACATGATACTCTACAGGGAAAATGCTACAGACTCCACCAAAAGTCTGCTAGAACTGATACATGAATTCAGCAATATCTCAGGGTACAAAATTAATGTACAGAAATCAGTAGCATTTTTATACACCAATAATGAAACAACAGTAACACAAATAAAGAAACTGTTCCCATTCACAATTGCAACAAGAATCATAAAATATCTAGGAATAAACCTAACCAAAGATGTTAAAGATGTTTATGCTGAACACTCTAAAGAGCTTATGAAGGAAATTGAAGGAGATACAAAGAAAAGGAAAAACATTCCATGCTTATGGATTGGAAGAATAAATAATGTTAAAATGTCAATACTACACAAAGCAATCTACACATTCAATTCAATCCCAATAAAAATTGCACCAGCATTCTTCTCAAAGTGAGAACAAACAACCCTAAAATTTGTATGGAATAAAAAACGACCCTAAATAGCCTAATATTGAAGAAGAAAACCAAAGTGGGACGCATCACAATCCCAGACTTTAGCTTCCACTATAAAGTTGTAATCATCAAGAGAGTATGTTATTGGATGATAAACAGACATATAGACAAATGGAATAGAATAGAGACTCCAGAATTGGACCCACAAATGTATGGCCAACTAATCTTTGACAAAGCAACAAAGAATATCCAATGGGAAAAAAATTCTCTTTAATAAATGGTGCTGGGAGAAAAAGAAGAATGAAACTAGACCACTTTCTTATACCATACACAAAAATAAACTCAAAATGTATGAAAGACTGGAATGTGATACATGACACCATCAAAAACCCTAGAGGAAAAAGCAGGAAAAAACCTCTCTGACCTCAGATGCAGCAATTTCTTGCTGGACACATCTCCAAAGGCAAGGAAATTAAAAGCAAAAGTGAACAATTGGGACCTCATGAAGATAAAAAGCTTCTGCACTGCAAAAGAAACAATCAACAAAACTAAAAGGCAAGGGACAGAATGGGAAAAAAATATTTGCAAATGACATACCTGATAGCTAGTATCCAAAATCTATAAAGAACTCTCTGAACTCCACACCTGATAACAAATAGTCCAGTGAAGAAATGGGCAGAAAATATGAATAGACACTTCTCTAAAGAAGACATCCAGAAGGCAAACAGGCACATGAAAAGATGCTCAATGTCACTCCCCATCAGGGAAATACAAATCAAAACCATACTGAGATATCACTTCATACCAGTCAGAGTGGCTTAAATGAACAAATCAGGAGACTATAGATGCTGGAGAGGTTATGCAGAAATGAGAACCCTCTTGCACTGTTGGTGGGGATACAAACTGGTGCAGCCACTCCGGAAAAAGGTGTAGAGGTTCCTCAAAAAATTGAAAACAGATATACCCTATGACCCAGCAATAGCACTACTGGGAACTTACCCAAGGTATACAGGAGTGCTGATGCATAGAAGGACTTGTACCTCAATATTTATAGCAGCACTTTCATCAGTAGCCAAATTATGGAAAGAGGCTAAATGTTCATCACCTGATGAATGGATAAAGAAGGTGTGGTTTATATATACAATGGAATACTACTTGGCAAAGAGAAAGAATGAAATCTGGCCATTTGTAGCAACATAGATGAAACTGGAGAATAGTATACTACGTTATATATGTCAGGCAGAGAAAAACAGATACCATATGTTTTCAGTTATATGTGGATCCTGAGAAACTTAACAGAAGACCAGGGGGTGGGGGTGGGGGGAAGTTACAGAGAGGGAAGGATGCAAACCATAGGAGACACTTAAAAACAGAGAACAAGCTGAGGGTTGATGGGGGGTGGGGGAGAGGGGAAAGTGGGTGATGGGCATTGAGGAAGGCACCTGTTGGGATGAGCAATGGGTGTTGTATGTAAACCTATTTGACAACTATATATATATATAATATATATATATAATATATATATTATTATATATATTATTATTAAATATATATATATAAATATATATATATTTAATACAAGACAAAAAAAGAAGATAAAATTAGGAAAAAGATGCATGTGAAAAAGAGAGATAAAAAAATCCAGGATCAAGAGGGGAGAATTAGATATCTAAGCGATGTAATCAAACAGAACAATATCTATATCATAGGAAATACAGAAGAAGGGAGATTGAAATGGGCTCAAGGTTTACTTGAATAACTCGCAGCTGAGAACGTTCCCAGTCTGGGGAAGGAAACAGACATAGAAATCCAAGAGGTACAGAGAACTCCCTTCAGATGTAACTTGAATCAATCTTCCTCAGGACATATCATAGTGAAACTAGCAAAATACAAGGATAAAGGGAGAATTCTGAAAGCAGCTAGGGAGAAAAGGACATTAACATATAAAGGTAGAGGGATGAGGGTCGTAGCAGACCTATCTACTGAAACTTGGCAGGCCAGAAAGAAATGGCAGGAAATCTTCAATGTGATGAACAGGAACATATGCAGCCAAGAATCCTTTTATCTAGCAAGACTGCCATTCAGAATAGAAGGAGACATAAATGTTTTCCAAACAAAACAAACAAACAAAAAAACTGAAGGAATTCATCAGCACTAAACCAGCCCTATAAGAGATCCTAAGGGGGATTCTGTGAGTGAAGTATTACAAGGCTCACAAAGGGCCACAAACATCACTACAAGCATGAAACCTACAGATAACACAATGACTCTAAACCCATATATTTCAATAATAATACTGAATATGAATGGACTAAATACTCCAACCAAAAGACATAGGGTATCAGAATGGATTAAACAAACAAACAAACAAACAAACACATCAATAACAACAACAGCAACAAAACATCTATTTGCTGTCTACAAGAGACTCATTTCAAATCTGAGGCCACTTTCTTATTGAAAGTGAGGGTGCAGAGAACTGTCTATCTTGGTACTGGAAGTCAAAAGAGAGCTGGAGTAGCCAGACTTATATACGACAAACTAGACTTTAAATTAAAGACTATAATAAGAGATGAAGAAGAGCATTATAAAATAATTATAGGGTCTATCCATCAGGAAAAGCTAACAATTATAAATGTCTATGTACCAAATTCAGAGCCACCCAAATATTTAAAATAATCATAAACATAAGCAATGTTATTGATTAGAATG
The DNA here is from genome assembly GCF_018350175.1 of Felis catus. Lineage (NCBI taxonomy): Eukaryota > Metazoa > Chordata > Mammalia > Carnivora > Felidae > Felis > Felis catus. Next base: position 86,086,154 of record NC_058368.1, read on the forward strand.
TGGTAATTACAGGAGACTTTAATGTTCCACTTACAACAATGGACAGATCATTTAGACACAGGATCAGTAAAGAAACAAAGGCCCTGAATGATACATTGGACCTGATGGACTTGACAGATATATTTAGTATGCTACATTTCAAAGCAGCAGAATATACTTTCTTCTTGAGTGCCCATGGAACATTATCTAAGATAGATAACATAATTGGTCACAAAACAGCCCTCAGTAAATAAAAACAAATTGAGATAATGCCATGAACACTTTCAGATCACAATGCTACGAAATTTGAAATCAACTACAAGAAAAAGTCTGAAAAACCTCCAAAAGCATGGAGATTAAAGAAAATTCTACTAAAGAACAAATGAATCAACCAGGAAATTAGAGAAGAAATTAAAAGATACAGGAAAAAATTAAAATGAAAATACAACAATCCAAACTGTGATGCAGCCAAGGTAGTCCTAAGAGGAAAATACATTGCAACCCAGGCCTATCTCAAAACAAGAAAAATCCCAAATACAAAATCTTACAGCATACCTAAAAAAAAAGTAGAAGCAGCACAACGAAGACACCCCAAACCCAGCAGAAGAAGAGAAATAATAATAAAGATCAGAGAAGAAATAAATAATATAGAATCTACAAAAAGAAAAAAAACAATAGAGCAGATCAATGAAACCAAGAGTTGGTTTTTTGAAAAAAAAAAAAAAAAAAAAAAAAAAAAACAAAAGTCATAAACCTCTAGCCAGTCTTCTCAAAAAGAAAACAGAGAATCCCAAATAGATACTATCACGAATGAAAATTGATTTATTACAACCAATCCTTCAGAAATACAAGCATCTATCAGGGAAAACTATGAGAAATTATATGCCAATAAACTGGACAACCTGGAAGAAATGGAAAAATTCCTAAGCACACACACACTTCCAAAAGTCAAATGGGAAGAAATAGAAAATTTGAACAGACCCATAAGTGGTGGATAAATTGAATCAGTCCTCAAAAATCTCCTAACAAATAAGAGTCCAAAACCAGATGGATTCCCTGGGGAATTCTGTCAGATATTTAAAGCAGAATTAATCCCTATACTTATCAAGCTGTTCCAAAAAATAGGAATTGAGGGAAAATTTCTAGACTCGTTCCATGAAACCAGCATTACTTTGATTTCTAAACCAGACAGAGATCCAGCAAAAAAAGAGGACTACAGGCCAATATCCCTGATGAATATGGAAGCAAAATTCCCAACAAGATACTAGCAAATCAAATTCAACAGAGTATGAAATGAATTATTCAACAAGATCTAGCGGGATTCATTCGTGAACTGCAGGGCTGCTTCAGTATTCTCAAATCAATCAATGTGATACATCATATTAATAAAAGAAACACTAATAACAATATGGTCCTGTCAATAGATGCAAAAAGAACATTTGACAAAATACAACATTCTTTCTTGATGAAAACCTTCAAGAAAGTCCAAAGAGAAGGAACATATTAAACACCAAAATAGCCATTTATAAAAAGCCCACAATTAATATTATCCTCAATGGGGAAAACCTGAGAACTTTCCCCCTAAGATAAGGAACACGACAGGGACGTCCACTGTCACCAGTGTTGGTGAAAATAGTGCTGAAAGTCCTAGAATCTGCAATCAGACAACAAAACAAAAGAAAAGGCATCAAAATTGGCAAAGATTATGTCAAACTTACATTTTTCCCAGACGACATGATACTTTATATAGAAAACCTGACAGACTCCACAAAAAGTATGCCAGAACTGATACATTAATTCAGCAAAGTCTCAGGGTACCAAATTAATGTACAGAATATTTTGCATTTTTATCCACCTATAATGATGTAACAGAAAGAGAAATAAAGAAACTGATCACAATCACAATTGCACGAAGAACCATACATTACTTAGGAAGAAGTGTAACCAAAGATGTAAAAGATTTGTATGCTGAACACTATAAAAAGCTTATGAAGGAAATTGAAGGAGATACAAAGAAATGGAAAAACATTCCATGCTCATGGATTGGAAAGATAAATATTGTTAAAATGTCAATACTACCCAAAGCAATCTACACATTCAATGCAATCCCAATCAAAATTGCGCCAGCACTCTTCTCAAAGCTCGAACAATCTTAAAATTTGTATGGAACCACAAAAGACCCAGAATAGCCAAAGTAATATTGAAGAAGAAAACCAAAACGGGAGGCATCACCATCCCACACTTTAGCCTCCACTATAAAGCTGTAATAATCATCAAGACAGTATGGTATTGGTCCAAAAGCAGACACATAGATCAATGGAATATAATAGAGACTCCAGAATTGGACCCACAAAAGTATGGCCAACTAATCTTTGACAAAGCAGGAAAGAGTATCCAATGGAAAAAAAGACAGTCTTTTCAACAAATAGTGCTGGGAGAACTGGACAGCAACATGCAGAAGAAGGAAACTAGACCACTTTCTTACACCATACACAAAAATAAACTCAAAATAGATGAAGGACCTGAATGTGCGACAGGAAATCATCAAAACCCTAGAGGAGAAAGCAGGAAAAAACCTCTCTGACCTCAGACGCAGCAATTTCTTGCTGGACATATCTCCAAAGGCAAGGGTGTTACAATAAAAAAAAATGAACTATTGGGACCTCATCAAGATAAAAAGGTTATGCACTGCAAAGGAAACTATCAACAAAACTAAAAGGCCACGGATGGAATGGGAAAAGATATTTGCAAATGACCTATCAGATAAAGGGCTACTTTCCAAAATCTATAAAGAGCTCACCAAACTCCACACCTGAAAAACAAATAACCCAGTGAAGAAATGGGCAGAAAACATGAATAGACACTTCTCTAAAGAAGACATCCAGATGGCCAACAGGCACATGAAAAGATGCTCAATGTCACTCCACATCAGGGAAATACAAATCAAAACCACACTGAGATATCTCTTCATGCCAGTCAGAGTGGCTAAAATGAACAAATCAGGAGGCTATAGATGCTGGAGAGGATGTGGAGAAATAGGAACCCTCTTGCACCGTTGGTGGGAATGCAAATTGGTGCAGCTGCTCTGGAAAACAGTGTGGAGGTTGTTCAAAAAATTAAAAATAGATCTACCCTATGACCCAGGAATAGCACTGCTAAGAATTTACCCAAGGGGTATAAGAATGCTGATGCATAGGGACACTTGTACCCCAATATTTATAGCAGCACTCTCAACAATAGCCAAATGATGGAAAGAGCCTAAATGTCCATCAACTGATGAATGGATAAAGAGGTTATGGTTTATATATCAATGGAATACTATGTGGCAATGAGAAAGAATGAAATATGGCCTTTTGTAGCAACATGGATGGAACTGGAGAGTATTATTCTAAGTGAAATAAGTCAGGCAGAGAAAGACAAATGGCATATATTTTCACTTATATGTGGATCTTGAGAAACTTAACAGAAGATCCTAGGGGAGGGGAAGGGGAAAAAATTTACAGAGAGGGAGGGAGGCAAACCATAAGAGACTCTTGAGTACTGAGAAGAAACTAAGGGTTGATGGTGGTTGGGAGAGAGGGGAAAGTGTTTGATGGGCATGGAGGAGGCCACTTGCTGGGATGAGCACTGGATGTTGTATGGATACCAATTAGGCAATAAAATATATTTACAAAATAATAAAAAATGATTTTATTTAAATAAATTAAAAAACATCATTTCATGAAGCTAAAATTACCCTGATATGGAAACCACAAAATATTTACATTAAAAATTAGAACCAATGACCAATATTCCTGAAAAACATGTAAAAATTCACAATAAAATTATAACAAGCTAGTTCCACAATACATTAAAACGTATATTCACCATGATCAGGTGGTATTTATTCATCAAGTGCAAGGTGTATCAACATTTAGAAATCAATCAACAGGAAACACCACATAAATACATTAAAGGGAAAGAGATATATGATCCTCTCTATAGATGCAGAAAAACAATTGAAAAAGTACAACATCAACGCATTATAAAAACCCTCAACAAAGTAGGTTGAAAGGTAATGTACTTCCATGTAATAAAGTCTATGGAATAAAGTATATGGAATACTCATAGGTAATACATCCAAAATGAGCAAAATTTGAGGGCTTTTCCTCTCTGGTTGGGAATAAGACAGTGGTGTGAACTCTTGCCAATTTTATTTCAGATAGTCCTGGGATACTTAAGAACAACTATCAGAAAAGAAAAAGAAACACATCAAAATAATTAAGAAATAAAACTTTCACTATCTGCAGATGACATCATAGTCTATATAAAAAACTCAAAAAACAACCAAATATTTGCTAGAGATGATACATGAATTCAGTAAAGTGGCAGGATACAAAATCAACATTAAAGTCTTTTGTATTTCTATACACTAATAATGAAGCAGTAGGAAGATAAATCAAGGAATTAATTCCATTTACAATTGTCCAAAAAACCATATGATATCTAGGAACAAACCTAACCAAAGAGGAAGAATACCTGTACTATAAAAACTATAAAAACTATACTATAAAAACCTGTACTATAAAAACCATAAAAAACACTGAAAAGAGAAATTGAAGACAACACAAAGAAATGGAAAAATATTCCATGCTCATGGATTAGAAAAACCAATACTGTTAAAATGTCTGTACAACCCAAAGCAATCTACATATTTAATGCAATTCCTATTGAATAACACCAGCAGTTTTCTCAGAACAAAACAAAGAAATCTAAAATTTGTAAGGAACCACAAACAATACCAAACAGTCAAAGCAACCTTGAAAAAGAAAAGGACAGGAAAGGACAGAAAAGAAAAGAAAGGAAAAATAGAAGAAAAGAGAAGAAAGAAAGAAAGAAAGAAAGAAAGAAAGAAAGAAAGAAAGAAGAGAAAAGAAAAGAAGAAGAAGAGAAAAAAAAGAAAAAATGAAAGGAAAGAAATAAAAGAAAATCAAGAGACATCACAATTCTAGACTTCCAGCTGTCTTACAAAGCTGTAATCATCAAGACAGTATGATACTGGCACAAAAACAGACACATAGATCAATAAAATAGAAAAGGAAACCTAACATTAAACCCTTAACTGTAAGGTAAATTAATCTTGAACAAAGCAGGAAAAATCATCCAATGGAAAAAGACAGTCTTTTCTTTAAAAAAAATGTTTATTTAGTTTTGAGAGAGATAGAGAGACAAGCATGTGCAGGGTACAGGCAGAGAGAGAGGTAGACACAGAATCTGAAGCAGGATCCAGGCTCTGAGTTGTCAGCACAGAGCCCGATGCAGGGTTTGAACTCACGAGCTGTGAGATCATGACCTGAGCTGAAGTCAGACACTCAACTGACTGAGCCACCCAGGCACCCCAAGACAGCCTTTACAACAAATGGCTTTGGGAAAACTGGATAGTGAATCCAGAAGGAGAAAATTTGACAACTTTATTACAGTGTACATACAAAAAAATCAAAATGGACAAAGGATCTAAATGTGAGACAGGAAATCATCAAAATCCTAGAAGAGATCACAGGCAATAACATCTTTGACAGCGACTGTAGCACAGTCATACTAGATATGTCTCTTGAGGCAAGATGAAAGCAAAAGTAAACTATTGGGAAATCATCAGTATAAAAAGCTTCTGCACAGTGAAGGAAACAATTAACAAAACTAAAAGGCAGAAGTAGAAGATATTTACAAATGACATATCCGATAAAGGGTTAGTATCCAAAACATATAAAGAGTTTATAAAACTGAACATGCAACAAACAAATAATCCAGTTAAAAAATGGGCAGAAGACAGTAGTAGACATTTTTCCAAAGAAGACATACAGATGCTTAACACACACATGAAAAGATGTTCAGTATCATTCATCATCAGGAATACAAATGAAAACTTCACTGAGATATCATCTTACACCAGTCAGTTTGGCTAAAATTAACAACACAAGAAGTAACAGGTGTTAACAAGGATATGGAGAAAGGGAAAATTTCTTGCATTTTTAGTGGGTTCAGCCATTCTGAAAAACAGTGTGGAGATTCCTCAGAACAGTAAAGTAGAACTAGTCTACAATACAGCAATACCACTACTGGGTATTTACCCCTTCCCCCTCCAAATAAAAATGCTAATCCAAAGGGATATGTGGATTCCAATGTTTATAACAGTGTTAACTACAATAGCCAAAAAATGAAAAAGGGTCAAGTGTTGTTCACTGACAGATAAATAGATACAGAAGATGTAGTATGTGTACACACACACACACACACACACACACACACACACACACACTGGAATATTACTCAGCCACCAAAAAGAATGAAATCTTGCCATTTGCAATGATGTAGATGGCGCTAGTGAGCATTATGCCAAGTGAAATTTGTCAGTCAGAGAAATACTAATACCACTTGATTTCACTCATATATGGAATTTAAGAAACACATGAGCAAAGGGAAAAAATAGGGAAAGAGGCAAACCAATAAAATAATTTTTGACTATAGAGGACAAACTGATGGCTACAAGGGAGAAGGTTCATTGGTATTTCAGTTAAACAGGTGATGGGATTTAAGGACTGCCCTTGGTGTGATGAGTATTTCCTGTTGTATGGAAGTGTTGATCACTGAATTCTACACTTAAAACTACTATTACACTGTAAGTTAACCAACTGGAATTTAAATTAAAACAATAAAAACTTAAAGAGTCTTTTTTTTAAAGGACAGTATGTAGAATATATCAGTCCTACAAAATGCAAAGTATGTTAAATAATGACTTTCTAATAGATTGGTATCATAAGAGTGTTTAAAATAAAATAATGAATATTTGATCAGAAAATCATTTGGCACTGAATTTCATAAGATGATTGCTTCATGGAAATATCTAGGTAACCACATTCTTCATGAGTCTTTCATGATCAAGATTATATCACTGTACTAGTATTTGAAAGAAATTGTTCATTTGTAAATACTGTAAAAAGTTGACAAGGTAAATAATTTAAGGCTGAATTTATTCCTTCATTGATATTGTAGTAATGCAATTAAAATGGTTATTTTCGGGGGCGCCTGGGTGGCTCAGTCGGTTGAGCGTCCAACTTCGGCCCAGGTCATGATCTCACGTCCGTGAGTTCAGGCCCCGTGTCGGGCTCTGTGCTGACAGCTCGGAGCCTGGAGCCTGTTTCAGATTCTGTGTCTCCCTCTCTCTCTGACCCTCCCGCATTCATACTCTGTCTCTCTCTGTCTCAAAAATAAATAAATGTTAAAAAAATTAAAAAAAATAAAATAAAATGGTTATTTTGGTAGGATCATGTACATGCAGCCACGTTTGAAGGATACTTTGTCCATGTAACAAATATCTTAAAAGTAGCAGAGGATTCTCTTATATTTTAGTCACCAATACAACATTTACCTAAAATTTAAGCATTGGGATGTTGCGTAGTCATGAATTTGACATCATGTGTGCAGAAATATCCATTTTTATAGCTACTTGACTTCCTGGTTACTAATGATCTGTTCACAAATCCTAGGAAATTGAACAAATGCAGTCATGCCCCCCTTCACTGGGTAACAACTTGGATGTTTAAGCTGAATAAGTAGAAAGGCCTTTAAAGAATATCTTCTTCGTGCATTTCCTTGTATGTGGCACCAGAAAATAAGCACTAAACAAATTAATTTAAACATCAGGATGTGCAAACATGGGGATTTTATTCCATTCTGATCATTGATCCTTTTGAATCATCTCCAGTGGGATTTTTATCATAGGGAAATGAGTAGGATAAAGGATCTGCTTAGTTGGATACAACTGTGAAATGTTCCTAAGTCCCTCAACACACTCGTGTTCTGAGGGGGAGAAGAATGCCTGGAGTTTAATATGATTTAGGTAAACCATCAGATAATGGAATATATTTACAAGTATCAACACTGTTATTTACAAATGTTGTTAGATATCAATGGAAGCTTTTCT